>NC_086335.1:36219349-36844858 GCF_032445375.1 Bacillus rossius redtenbacheri | reverse complement strand
TAAATTAGGCCGCTGCAGCGGTAAGGTTTGGCATTCCGCGCATGCGAAGTGTGTACCTGTTGGCTAGCCACAGACTTCATTACGGAAACATACGACGGTTTTTACGTTTGTTGGTTAGTTTTTAAAATGCATGCATCCGCCGACCGAGAATCTAGCTAACTGTGAAATACGCGGTTTTTTTTTTGTTTTTTTTTTGCTAATGGCGTGAAAGCTGCTGAAATTCATCTTCAGATTGGTGAAGTGTATGGAGAAAACATTCAGATGATGACGAAATCGTAAGACGTCTGTTCTGTTTCTCTTTTTCGTCAAATTTCTGCACCAAATCTTCAGAAATGACAGAAGGTCACCCACTTCGTTCCTAGTCATGAACATTTATACGGCCATCGTTAAAAGCTCTAATCCATTTTCGTACCATTCCATCAGTCATAATGATACCAGATACCAGCCCTTTAATTTATTAAATGGAAATATATTCCTTTCCCAACTTTCTCTTTTTTTTTACACGAATCTTTGATACTGACCAGTCAACGGTTGTGTCACGTGTTTTTTAGGCACCTTAGATATTGGCGTCGTAAGAAAATTCTGTACACAGAAAAAATTGTCTGTACTTTAACAAAAGATTCCTTGGGAAACCAGTTGCCAAGAAAAAGTTGGCAATACTACAAGAAACATATTGTAACTTTATACAACACATTGCTATGGTTATTTTTTATCTATGAAATGCGTTTTTAGAGATAATACTGAGTATTTATTACAAAAATTCCAAAATTTGAGCATAATTTTATATTTTACTTGGTGTTTTATTCAAGCATGATTTTTTAAACCATGGAAATATAATGGATGAACTGGACTTTAATTTGTTTTTAATATATTTGATTATGTGCGCTGTTAATACTGGAAAGCTATTCAGGGAACGGTTTATAATAATTTTAACTATTGAAGGTACTGTGGCAACTCAAAACATAAAGACCCGGGTAAGAATTTGAACCCAGTATTACTGCGAACACTATGTTGTAATGATACAGTTGTTTCAATGTAAATGTACTAATATTTATAAATGTTACGTGTGTGATTTTGTTCCATTTACAAAGATAATTTACAGTGTACTGTGCAGCCTATACCACGCTCTACTTTATATTAACTCCATAGGATTTTAGGAACTGTCATGGGATGGCATTCTATGACGTGGTGGAAGTCCCTTTCTACCCATCCATTGCCGTATTCCAACATCCAAAATATTGCTGTGATGGTACTCGACTATGCCTGATGATGGTTAAAAAGCACAATTGGAATTTATATCGTTAAATACGTCAGAAGCAAGGGGTGGCCACGTCTGCATGATATTATAGAAATAGGTGAAGCCTTTTTTTATCAATTCATAACCTGCCCCATGTTAGTTAGACGCCCAAAACCTTTGCTGAAGTGTAAGGTTTGCAAGTTTTATATGAAACGACGGAGATTCTAACCCACACTTAGGAATAATCACCCTCAAACGCGGGCAAGCATCATTTCCGCAATATTTTTGGGCGTTACAATATGGTGGTGATGAAATTAAAAAAAAATTGCCTTCAACTACGTCTCCCGGCGATTCTTAAAACTCCGTGGTCGTCAGACGGACATAGAGCGCGGCTTCACGCAAGCCTGAGGGGGAGAAGAGATTGCGTCACCTTGGCTTGTAGTGGTTCGTACTCACCAGCGAAGAGCAGGAACACCAGCAGGTGAGTCGCGGCTGACGCAATCATGTCTACTGCTTCCCCGGCTCCCCTCCCCCGCCGGAGTTGTTATACGCGCAGGCGAGGATGTGCTGACGGCGACGGAACACACTTGTTTACGGGTCGGTGCCGCTCCTGCGGCGGCGACAGCTGACCAAAACACCTGCGAAGCGCGCCGACTGTTGCGAAATACCTCCAGTCCGTCACACTAGTGGTGAGTCGACACGTTTTAGGGACGTAACCAGGGGGGGAGGTTCGGACCCCTCCCTTCCGGGATCTCGAAGAAAAGAAAACACAAGCAAAGACGGGCATGAGAAAGTTAAAGCAAATTAGCTTCATAATTTTACATAGAGATTATTTTATAAGAACTATTGTAATCCTTAGTGGACTGCAATTATGTGTTTCCGCCCCTTTACAGCCCGATATGCTTTACACACAGAAGCTGCAGGAATTGTCTTTCCCAAGTAATCTATATTTAATACTGATTTGCAGATATACTTTTGACCTTTTTTTTAGCGAAATCAATAATTAATTGACATAATAACAAAGTATGAAAGACAATTAAATAAAAACCAAAATATATAAATGTTCAGTTTTCTTTTATCGAGCAGAATCATTACTACTTAAATTTATATGCGTGAACGTTTGAGTGTGGTAATCAGTATTTATTTTTAAATTGAACAATGAATACAACTTTCTCATAAAAGTTTATAATGGTTATACTGGAGCCCGCCTTCTCAAAATCCTGGCTACGGACTCGCACGTGGGCAAAACTACGCGCTATACAAAATAGATTTTTCAATCATCATTATTACTGGCAACTGTACTGCGATGGTTTATTTATGAACGAAACTTTTGCTCTTAAATGGTCTGTTAAATGGAAAATATTATAACTATGCCTTTAAAGTAATACGTAACTGCTCCTTGAAATTGGCAACAAGTATTTCAACGAAATGCGTGACCACGAAAACTATTTAATACATAAGATTTTTAAGGCCTAAGCAGAAAATTAATAAGAGTTCAAAAAAGAATTGCTCTAGTGAAAAAAAATTCGTGCAGAATAGTGTTATTAAACAAAACGAACACACCACTGATGCCAGTCTTCTAGATTGTATCGGCGGTGAAAATATGATTTTACTTATTTGCAATTAATATTTTTGCCTGTGTATTATTGTCGGGTTTGGCTATCTATGTACGCTCAATTAAAAGCATGGCATCATTTATCTAAACATCGTCCAATTTAACACAATATCGTTCAAAAAGGCAGTAAAATTATAATAACCGTAATATTTTGTGAATATTACCTGAAAACACACTTCCTTCATTGAAAAGACTACCAAATGAAGGTTAGCTGCTACAGTGAAATCACTGGCTACAGTTTTTAACATAAAAACTGTAAATAAATTAGCATACCCAAGGACTATATATATTAGTACGTATGCCTGAAAGAGAATGGTAAATAGTTTAAAAATTGTATTTCAGAGCTTATGGATTCATTAGAAAGTAAAAAATACCATGTAAGATTTTTAAAAAATTGGTAAGAAGTATCGTTGTAGTAGGTATCGTTCACTCAAAACAATATCACCACAACCCAAAAATTTCCATGTAGTGGTTACAACTATGTTTAATGTCACAAAGTAATCTGTTACCACGTAAAAATATTTTTCAACTGAGTTTCATATTTATATTTTAATTGTCATTTAATACTTAGTCCTTTATATTTTTTTTTGTTACTGAAACACAACATTGTCACATTTTGTAATATGATTATATTGCACAAAGTCTGTCTACATTAATGCGATTTCTCGTTAATCCAAGACTGCCACAATTCGAAATTTTATAGGGTTAAAAATGTTTCGCAACATGCCACATCTACAGATGTGCATGCCACATCTACAGATGTGGCACTTTTGAAATGTGTATTATATTGAATTATGTGCCAAATTTTTATTTGTGGTTGTGTTACATTGTCAAGCTAATTTTACTGCACGATACTTTTTTATAATTTGAGAGTATATTCAACTGCCACAACAATTAAAACACAGCTCTCCATAACAATCAATAAACACTATTGTCTATATTTATACGTGATAAAATAATACACACTTCCAAAAAAAAAAAAAAAAAAAAGCTTTCCAAAACCAAATATTATAACGGCCTATTAATTTTTTTATTGGTCATTATCTTAAAACTTTTGTTTTGAGTTGAGGCGGTATTGTTCAAGGTGTGCGATGTTACGTTGCGACGAAGAGTGGAACTGGAAAAACAAAAGAGAGCGGGAAGACTAGAGCCAAAAGCGAATTTATTTAAAATTAAATATTATAAAGATAGGACACTTAATATACTGAAAATAAAGGAACTCAGATGTTTCTGCTACCAAGGCGTTCCTCAGTAAGTGGCCATGGTAATCACTGTAACACATGAACCATGACATAACAATACAAAGCAAGCAATAGAAAAACAATAAATATTTTGACTCTACCAATTTAAGGCTCAAACTAAAGGTTTATTCAAAAAGCCCATCAAATATATCAACATCGCAAAAAATTACTTGGGCACTTACACTTTGCCTATTCAAAAAAACTCTAGGTATACCAATCTCGAAAAATATTATTTACAAAAGGGCTTTATATCTATCTTAAAAATGGCACAAGTAAAATCTATATTGCACAACTCAAGCCACGGAGCCATCCACAACCTGCAATATTAAGTGTCTTGAAAGAACAATATTAAAAGCATATTTAAATACCGTTATTAACTACAATGATTAAAGAACATAAGAATTAGGAATGAGTAAGCAATGAGACGGTACCTGACTACTGATGCCTACAATTTAAAAAAAACATCTCTTATAATAAAGCTGTTCAGAGAAGTCCTCCACTCGCAGGTCTCGCTGTCCTATGGCGGCTGACACGATGTCTCGTTCTAGCCAAAGTCCAACGCGGGCAGCTCTCACACATAAATAGTTTATATCCGGGACACCCAGATTTATTGACCTGGGGTAAAACTCTCTGGTAATCTTTTATGGTAGGCTCTATGAAACACAATCATATAACACACCGATCGGAGACGAAAAGATAAGTCCCCTTACGTACACCTGACGTAAGCCATTATGATCGTCAAAGTAAACTTCTAGGTATAATTCTGAAATTTAAGAATTTTGTTGTCACAGATGAGAAGACCTCGAATAAGCAAAGGCGGATTCCTTATGTAACAGAATGTAACCATCGTACGTAACATACGTGTCTTACGTATCTTAACAGGTGACTGAGATGTCGGACGAGTTTTTTTATCAGCGCCTGCGGAATAGGCCACGCCCGTACTGCCCCTCTGGTACAATTGGAACTAAGAGATCGGATGGACACGTCAGGATTCCACCTACAGGCTACCTCCGATGCCGCCTCAGATGCAGCCGCCCCCGACAGCTGAGAAAGCTGCTGGCGAAGTACTGCATTGCAACTACGCCGTTTCGCAATACATTCCAGTGGACCAACAGTCCGCCGAGGTAGTGATGGCCCGCACCTTTCCAGGCTTGCCACCCCCCGATGCCGCCACCCCCCGATGCCGCCACCCTCAGCTGCCTTGGAGGTTGCTGGTGCAACATCGGGCTGCATCGCCATCACCCAGCCGCACTGTCAGGTAAGCCAGCAGGCTCATGGTGCTGTGCTGGTGCACACTGCTTCTGATGTTTCCCACCGCCCCGGATGCTGCCGCCCCCAGTCACTGAGAAAGCTACTGGTGTAGTGCCGCCTCGCCACCATGTTGCATTCCTGCACTTTCCAGCCGACCAACAAGTCGCCGACATAGTATTGGGCCACCCGCTCGCACCTGCACTACCCCCAATCATGCCATCCACAAGTGTTCCACAGGTTACTAGAGCGAAATTGGGCCAGTTCACCCCCACAGCACCACACTGCCAAGTAATCCAGCAGGTTCCAACGCACCACCGCTGATGACGATGCCACCCCCGGCTGCCGAAAAGGCTGCTAGTGCAATGTCTAGCCACACAATCATCGCCGAGCTGCACTGCCAGTTTCAAGTCAGACACCAGATCGCCGACGCAGAGCGAGCCCGTTCCAGCACTTGCATGCCACTCCCGACACCACCGCCTCCGACAGCCGAGAAGGCTATGTACATGGCTACATTTCCTAAAGCAGCCACATTTCCGCACATACCGGCGACTCACCAATCGCCGATGCTGTGCCGGCCCATATCAGCACAGACATGCCGCCTTCAACGACGCCGCCCCTAGCTGCTGAAAAGACTGCTGGCACAACATGGTACCCGAAACTAGTGGTTTTGCCGCACACCTCAGTTGACCAAGACGGTCACAGATTCAGAGCTGGCCTACATGATCAACACACCACCTTCGGTGCTACCACCTCCATGGCTGTTGACACGAACCACTCTGGCACCACGATACCGATGCAGATGCCGACATCCACGTCGACTGCCCCGCCAGCACATCAATGTTAAAAGAGTTAAAAACACGTAAAATAAGTATGTTGCTAACATGTATATTTGGGTCACGTATTCATAAAACAATCCTTTAGTATAAGCCAGAGGCTAATAGAGGGGGAATGGAGAAAATATCCCAACTTTTCGAAACACTTACAAAACTGTTTCACATGTAGTCGCGTCGTCATCCTTCGGCCAACTTCGGGAAGACTCGGCACTTGTAACTAGTTACTAAACTATTTATCCCTGGACACTAAATCCAGTACTGGACAAATAGCAAAGGGGACCATGAGTCCAAGTGCCCAACCCCCGCATGGTAGACTCTTTTCTACTCTGTCCAACACTTCATGCAGACCATACTCTGTCTCCTGTAAATTCCTACACTTAATGCATGCCAATTTGCATCCCGCATGAATGTGCCCAGGGTTTTCCCTGTGTCTATGCAGGTTTTACCTGGGCCCAACCTATCTCTAGTTATAGTCTAGATTTAAGAGTGAGGGGAGTTAGTCATGGCGCCAATCGCTGCCATGGCTAGCCAATACCCTCCTAGTACATGATGCATGTGACCCTCTCCCTGCATGGCTAATCCCAGCATGACTAGGTGTATAGGCTTCGGCCTGAGATGCACCTAGGTCCCTCCCTAACCCGGACCCCTCCAAAATACATATAGTTTTAGTTAGGTTAGGAAAAAAAAGAAAAAAATCTAAACTACTTAAGTATTTTATTTTATAAACAGTTGTCATATTTAACTTATCTTTTGCATAGTTATCTATCAAAATACTTCCACCCCCCTCGAATGGTAGACTTCTGTACTCTGTCCAACTCTTCTTCCATACCATCCTTTGTATACTGTATATTCCTACACAATTAATGCATGTACTTACATCCCACATGTCTGTGCCCAGGGTTTCCCCTGTGTCTATGCAGGTTTTACCTGCCCAAACTTAACAGAGTTTTAAGCTAGTTTTAAGATAGGGGAGTTAGTCATGGTGCCAATCGCTACCATGGCTAGCCAATCCCCATACCCTTCCCTGCATGGCTAATCCCAGCATGACTCGCCACATAAACTTCGGCCTAAGATGCACTTAAATCACTCCCTGTTACAAATAAACTTAAGTTTTAGTTAGGTTACTGAAAAAAAACTCATTCCTGCCGCTATACTCTTCTCTAGTGTCAAAGGCCAGTGAATGTATGGTGTAGGAATATAATCTAAAAAAAAAACTACTTAATAGAGGCTCATCAACCCAGGAACACTTTAGGCTCTGAAGAAAAAAAAAAAAGATTTGTAAGGAGAGGGTGGTCCAGTCCACGGCCTTAGAAACCTAAGGTCCAGTCACCAAGCCCTTGGTCAATTATACAATATTGTAGTTATTAACTAACTTTAATACTCAGAGTTATCGCGGGTGGAAGCTTCAGAGAGAATTGTGGCGAATGAAAAGAAGTAGGAACGTTTTCCTTGAGTGGTTCCAGAGGGAGTGGAATGGGCTGGATGAATTAATTCTATTGGTGATAAATAAAAGGAATCTGTCGAGAATAAAAGCTTATTAAGAGGGGTGTGTGAAAGGGGAGGACTTCTTGTCACTAGGTGAAACCCCAATTGCGAGCGGAACATATTATAATATAATATAATATAATCTCGAAACGTTATGCTTATATTGGTTGTACCATAGAAAAGAGAGGGAGGGTTGTACCGAAGGCTTACCGATTCCGACGAGCTTGTTTTGATTTGGGAAGTTAGTAAACAAAAGCAATTTGTTTCAAAAAGGTCTCTTCGGATTTATATAAGGTTTTACGTGGTAATAAATTTGCAGGGAATATGTACCCTGCCAACGGTAAATATTATAAACGTACATGTAGTTTGTTTGTATCATCAAGTAAATTGTGTGTTCAATTGTTTATTTTTGTTATTATTTCTATACACGAGTGCGGGCGCGGTGTTGTATGTTTGATTTGATGGGTAGATGGCATTAGCTGTGTAAAAGAACTACTTAAAAGTTATTAAAATGTAGCTTACCTAACCAACAGCTCTTACTATTTACAATTTGTTAGGTTAGTTATATTAAACATACTTTAAATTGTGCGATTGGTCGGTCATATTCGCTTGCTGCATAACAAATTGTATACATGGTTAGGGTAGGTCAGCTGCATAGATATAATGCTAACACTTAACTAAGCATCCGCCCTATTTTACTGTACTTTATATGTAGCCAATGTAACCTAACCAACCATTCATATGATTTACACTGTGCGTCAAACAACTCCTAGCAAGAGCAACCTCACAAGGGAGAGATGTGACTTTGCCTGCTGCTGGAATACTGCTGAGGGAAGGGGAACCCAAGGGGTGATAGAGCATGTCTCATACACTACAGAATAACTGAAAACACTGACTTAGCTGATTACATTGTTTTTTCTACTCGTCTTCTGCAATTTTTGCAATACTGTTCATCTGTTGACGCTAGTGCACTTTCATCGCTGTTAACACATCCAATACTGCCTAAATTTACTATTTCTTTGTCAATCTCAAAGTTAAACGCACATTGGTGTTGATATAATCATTCTTTGATTTCTTTACGTTATCATACAAGGGCTTCCCAATCATATTCTCTCCTAGAATTGAAAATATCTTCTCAGAGATGTTTCACACCATCAAGAGGATATGTATCATTTCTGGGTGCAACTTGCCCTTTTACTCTAACCCAGGCTCTGTAAGAGATTCAGGTCAGGATGATAAGGTGCCAGCCAAAGTGCTACATAACCATGCTGACCCAGTAACTTGTCTACACAGTACTGAACTCGCTGAGGCTTGTTCAGCTTCACAAGTTCCTAAAGCTGTGGTCTGAACATGTCAGTTGCAAAGCCACAGCTGAATTCCATTTTTCTTATAATTTGCCGTCAGCCGCGGTCTCGTGTTCAAGATCGGGCGCAGGTCCTAGCGAGGTGGCTGGCTTTCTTAGCGTTTTCTGCTCCGGGAGGGCGCCAGGCTAGCTCGGTGTCTAACGGTGTGATGGTCGTGGGTTCGTTGCCCCAGCGTGGTCCGCTAGAACCGTCGGCGGTGGTGAAATTTGTTTCCTGATTGGGTTGGGTTGTTTAAGTTAATTTACATACACTGTTTTGGTTGTTCTACGGGTCGCACGGGGGGTGCGGGGTGGACTTTTTATTGTTCACGATTGACACTGGTTCATTACATTGGGCGCGAGGTTTACTCGGCGGTACATGACTGCCAATGGGGCGTCGGAACACGTAGAAGTTTTGATTACACTATGATTACAATTACACTTGATAAAACGGCACTCTGTGGTGCTTTTAAGTACCTACACAATTACACTGCACACGTTATCTGAGAGGGGCACCTGCGTGCCTCTACGTGCGTTTACTTAAGTCCTCACGCCAGTTGCAGTCGAGGGAGAGCGTTCAATTAGCATCGGCTAATTTCGTAATCTGTAATTGGCGACGCGCGGGCCCACCTGTGTGGACCGCGGCTCGCTACTAAATTAAAACACGTTTAATCTTGAAGGTAGCCTGTGCCTGTGCACTAGGCGATTAAATAAAGTTCTGGGGTGGCGGGAGACGGCCCGTACCGAATACTGCACGGCCCCACGTAATGCTTTGTGTGGGGCGTGTTAAATTGATGCGGCTGGGTTAGGCCCTACACCGGAAAAAGGACCGGGCGCACACGGGGAGTATTAAAAAGAGGTTTTGGTGGTGACTATAATTACCAGATGGACGTTCGGTGAAACAAAGAGATGCTGGTTCCCCGTGGGACGTGCGTCCGTCCCGGTCCGCGAGTCGCGCTGTACTGGCGTGCAGCCCTGGCGCGAGGGGAGGGGTAAGCTCCCTGTGGCGCCAGAGTTTCTAAAGTTCCATTATTTGTAAAAATCTATATAATTAATTAAATTTAAGTGGCTCTAAATTCACATAATAAAACATAATGATTAATCTAATATCTATATATGTTATAGAAATGACATTTAATAAGTTTGTCTAAAATAAGTTTGAATATTAGAGTCAAGCTGGAGACTGTCTGTTTCTTGAAAACTACTCCAGTGGCGAACGATAATGCTAATTTGGGGTGGTTTGAATTACGTCACACGTTTCCCTACTGAAATTAGGCTGAAGGCCGCAAGGGTTGCACTCACAGTTGTTTCAGCAGAAAACTACACGTGAGTGAGCCGGGCACTCCTACGTCGCACTTTATTAATTAGGGGCTTTTGTTTGTTTTTGATTACGTTATTATTGCGTGGGGAATTTTGTAGGCACGGTGAGTGCATTGCATGCGTAATTAGAAATGGTTCGCTATTCTCTACCTTGGGGCTGCAGTCCGCTCACTTGACTTGGGTGGGCCATGGCTAGGGGTGCTTTCCGTTAGCGGAGCCGAGTACTGGCGGGTGCAGGTCGGGCTTTGGGGTGGCCTTCGGCCGTACGATGTCAAATTTTATCCTGGGACCTTACTTATTTGAACTTTTTAGTACCTATGCCACATTATCCATTTGAGGAAAATTTGTAATCAGCTTGTCCATCATTAATTTATTGTTCATAGTTGAAGCACCTTTTAAACCTACTAATGTGCCTTTACTATCCCGCAAAAATGCATTTTAAAATTTCTTCTAGTTTCTGAAATATTTTAATACTGCTAGCTTAACCAAGAACCAACCTTTTACACGATTTTACCACATTTTAAATGCCATTGACCAAACTTAATCAACGTTTCTCACACAAATTTATAGAACTTAAATATCTTAGAGCTCAGTTGTCATAAAAATGGTTGCTTAACCTCATTGGTGTCTGCTTCCGTCTTTTGTTAAGCGACTTCTGAGAAATAAGGCAAATACAGTAATTACTTCAGTGAAAAAATGTTTAGGTGAGGTGAGCTTATTTATAATATGTAAAAAAAATTATTTTTTCAATTATTTTATGGTCATTTTTATGTATTATTAATGTTGCTAACCTAACTATCCTTTCACTTTAGTTAATATTTATTTCCAAGAGCTGCTACTCTGAGGTGTTAAATACCGAATCTAAAAAATCATTCGTTGTTTGTCATTGTGTGTGAATTCTCCTGCAGATCAGCTGTCGTACTTCTTGTTCGAACTGCAAGAGAAGGCAGCCGTCAGGATCCAGTCGACGTGGCGAGGCTGTCGGGTGAGGAGGCAGATCGCAGAGTCCCGGGAAGCCGTCAGACGTGACCGGGCGGCACGGAGACTACAGCGAGCCGTGCGCGACTGGGCCCACACGCGCGAGTTGCACGAAGCCGTGCCGACTGCCGGCTTCGAGAGGATCAGCGAAGACACCCTGCAGGAACTCCAACGAGAAATCGGAACGTAAGAGGAGTGGACCTTTTAACATTCAAAGTATCTACTCAATTTAATCTAAATTTTTTCTCAAATCCAAATCTTGTATTTGATTATTGCAAGAGTTCCTCGAATCTAATTAAAGAACTTATGTGTCATAAATTAAATAAGTCATATGAGTGCATAGTAAAAATACATATTTAAGTATTAAGGATACATTTAAGTAAACCTATTTACTTTCATTTTTAGGATATACCTAAATCAATTTCTTTTTGTGTCAGAAACTTTCTTTGAAATGTTAAACAGACATTCCCATAGGGTTGTACCTGGTATCAGATACTGAAATCTCTTTAATAGCTTCTGTTCGGTGTAACTAATAGAGTTTTTTTCCAACTACACAGTTGCTAGTGTTTGAATTTCTGAATTTTACCTTTTTTTAATATTTTTCTTCAAATCATTTTCCTTGAATATAAAATCTTTTAAGTACCGTAAAATGAGATGAATAGGATCAATGTGGTGTATAGGATCAAAACTTCATTGTAAGATGAAAAAAATTGGGACATGAATAATAATGGCAACAGAAAATAATTACAATTAGTTAGTGTTTATGCTTTGTTTACATGACATTTGAAGTGTATGAATGTTTTGCATGTTCGCAGCACTTCACACAACAGCCATCTGAAATTTGAGGTTAAGTCAATCAAGTTTGTGAGTGTACGAAAACTTCATGTGTAGTATATATGACGAGTTATAACTTTGTATTTGTATTTGGATATATTATTCAGGTATGTATTTAGATTTATTTGATGTTAACATTTCTATTTTAGTGATGAAATAAATGATTTTGGAACTAATTTTATATTTCTATGCATTGTGTTTTAGACTTGGAAGTGAATAGGATCACTACAAGTTTGAAATGCCCCGTGAGTATATTCCAAATCCAGGAGGAAAGGTGTATCGTGAACCAGATCTTGATGTCATTCAAAGAGCAAGAAAGGATGTGTATAACCATGGAGTAAGAATTAGACAAGCAAGTAAGAAGTATGGAATTCCCTACACTGTTCTGCAGAGACACTTGAAGGGTAAAGTTAAACACATTGGTGGTCAGACTGTGTTAAGCGAACATGAAGAAAAATTGCTTGTTGAAAAACTCTTAGTATGTGCAGAATGGGGATATCCTTTAGACTTGTATGGTTTGCAGCTTATCGTTAAAAGTTATTTAGAAAATACCTGTGGAAGCAGGTAAAAGTGTCCAGTGTCCGATACCAGTATCAGATGAAGATTATGAACCAGAAGTACCAGAAGAAGCATACTCTGAGAACACACAAGATGTTGCCTTTCCAGAAAAAAGAAACAACACTGCAGATGACAGCTCTGATGACAGCTTTTCCGATGGTTCCATTGAAAGTCAAGAGCTTGAGGAATCAAAAGTGACACAGTTTGGAAGGACATTTAACAACATAGAGCCTGTATCGGAAGATGACATTCACGTTAAGGACTGGGTTCTTGTAGGATTCGCTGCAGAAACTGGAAGCAAACCAGGACCCAGCAAACTTCTGTATTACATAAGTCAAGTTGTGCAGAAACTCGACTGTGAAACCTTTGAAGCAAGTTTTCTAAGATTCAAACAAACACGAGATTTTTCGGGACATATATATGTGTTTCCAGCTGTGTTGGACTTTTCCAGTTTTACCTTCAGCCAGGTCAGAACCAGAAGTTATCCGGAGAGGCCAGCTCAAGTTCAAATTTAACCACAACTCAATTTCATGAAATGCTGCTAAAATTATAACTTAAGTTCAAATCATTAGTGGTTAGTTATACAGGACCATACAGTATGTATTATAATTTTGTGGTGCTTTTCTGTTGTTTTAGAAGAGACTATACTTGTACCGGGTAATATATAAGATATTCAAGAATAGTTACAGGTATGTTCATTAAAATAAAAACATTTTATGCCTAATCTATGTATTATTACAAATAATGTGAAAAATCTTATTGAAAAAAAAATTATAAAAAAAAATTTTACATGGCTGTTTTATTAAAAATTGTTAGTTGCAAGAAAAACACTGATCCTTTTCACACCACAGGCTCTACAAAAAGGATCATGCATACATTTCAGTGAGTGATCCTATTCACCCCATATTTGGGGTGAATAGGATCACACAATATTTATAGTTTTTTTGCAAAAACCATTAGACATAATAGAACATGACTAAACCACTAGAAACTATGGATAAAGACTCAAGTTTTGAATGGATAAAAACATTTTTTTATTTCATATTTCCCATTGACATTCCAATGTGAATTTTCAAACTGATCCTATTCACCTCATTTTACGGTACTTAAGAATTTTTACCAGCCCCTTCCTATTCATAAAAAAATAATAATAGTGTGTTGCAATTGTCTGCTCTGCTTGCCTCCAATTACCATTACCATACACCTATATATATAAAACAATATTGTTTTATAACAATAATATACAATTAGTAAAAAATAGTGATATACATAAATATTTAACAAGAAACGCTGATAAATTACATAATGTACAGCATAGAACCAAAAAATATACACTAAATCCATTTTATATGGGCATGAAATTAATTAACAAACTCCCAAAAAGTATTATGGAAAATAGTAATAACCATACATTTGCATCTCAACTTAAAACCTTTTTACTACAAAAAGCTTACTACTCATTAGAAGAATTCTTTGATAAATAGTATTTTATTTTATTTTTGTATCATGTAAATATGTATTTCTGTATTGTTGTATTTTAGTGATGTTTGCTATATGTAATGTGTTTTTATAAATTGTTTATTTGTCTATGATCATATGTGTAACATATATATATATATATATATATATATATATATATGTGTGTGTGTTTCATTGTTGTTTTTTTAATGATGTTTGTTATATATATTGTGCTTTTAAACTGACAACTTCTATCTGTTTGAATTTGTTTAAATATGTATTTGTTTTATATGTAATACTTATGTAGTATTTTATTGCGGTTCTCTAATGATATATGTATGTGAAATGTGGTTCTGCAAATTGACAACTTCTTCCCATCTGCTTGGGTTGTATAGAAGGCCATAATAAATAAATAAATAAATAAATAAATAAATAAATAAATAAATCATGATGATTGTTTTGTGCTGAAGCAGTTTTCGTGTGATGCAAAATACATAAGTTGATACCAGTCTTTTAGGCATAGTAAACCATTTTACCAGAATTCCTGGCAGTTTTTTATTTTTAAAACGATCTAGCAAATCTATCCTTGCAAAGAAATACTTCATAGCTTGTGCAGTATTTAGTCATTTAGGAATATTGAGCTAAAAGATCACGTTCAATCTTCTCTTGTGTGATACGAGCACAGTGTTTCAGTCCGTCAGTCACCACTCGTGCCATACTGACAGCTTGCATCACTTAAAATTACCAACTATTCTAGGAAATTAATTTTGTTATATTTATGTTAGTAAAAAAAAGTTCAAGCTTTCTAACCATGTAGCATAGCATACTTGTATGCAGCAACAAAAATACGTTTACTAAAAAATTTTCATTGTGTTACAAAATGTCAGTCTGGCTCAATAAACAGTGCATTATTTGAAAGTTTTTAAAGTCTTTAACGTGTCACAAGAATGAAATATTGGTTTTATAATGTCAGTGTTTAAGGTTCAGAGCTTCCATTCTGTGCCATGCTATTTCCCTAAGTACTGTATCTCAGCACTGGTGTGTCCTGGGGTAATATTTCTGCCTCGTGTAAGGGGCCCACGTTGGTATCAGACTGCTCGCTGACCACCAAGGTGATCCGGGTTGGATTGGGAGTCACACCCTGACTTTCCGCTTGTGGGAAACAGGGCGGAATTTGTCGTGAGCCATAGGTAGCCTATTCCGTTAACGCTCCATTCTCATCTCAGCCAACCCTTGTCGTCTCCAATGACCACAAATTCGATGAGACACTGAACCCTGATTTATTCTGCATCACGCCTGAACAAGTCTCAAGGAGCACCACCTCCTGAAGGAAAAAATAAATATGGAAGTAAAACTGTGTAAACCCACTAGCACAGCTCATTGTGGCACCAGACGAGTTCTTCGCTGGAGAATAGCGTAAGCTCAGCCGGACCGCTGTGGTGTACGAGTGTGGTACGTGGTGATAGTAGAAATGATGAACCATGCCTTTGCTGTAGGTTTCAGGAGGACAATGCCTCACCGTTCCAAGCCACGTTTTGTCGACCTAGTGGGTTTTCTGATTAACTCAATGGATGCACCTTTCATGCCTGGCCCAAACTATGCTCCACCGCCTTTGTATCACAGGGGCGTGTCGTATAGAGAGCCAGTACGGAAGAAACAAATAATTATTCATTATTAACATTATACAGCTACAGGATGTTTGCTAATTGTGGGGCGTAAATTTAATGGGTGGCAAGAATTGCCAAAACAAGTTACATTTGCTAAGGAAAATATGTATAAACAAACAAAATACTTTAAAGTTACGGGTGCCACTTTGGTGGGCTTCAGTAGAATACTCCACTGGCTCCGCGGGAGACCAGGCTAGGAGCTGGATTCGAATATTTAGTTAGTCAAATGCACTAGCAACCAGTTGTCTGGTGTGTAGGACAGTGGATGATTGGTTGTGGTATGTTTACACGTTGGGCTTTGGGCGACTAGCGCAGTGTTGACTCTTGACTGTCATTGAGTACAATGGTGCTATTACAGATTTGACAAACATCAGTAGCACTGCAGACTTATCATTCTCAGAGATTGCCTATGTTTTATTGGTGTACGACCAGGCTAATAACATTGTAGCAAGATTGGTGCTTATTTACCAAGGGCGCTTTAACAACCAGTGTGTACGGAAGAGGTAGATCTTTGCATTTTTTAACCGGTCACTGGAACCAGTGACTGGGAGTTTCATACCACGAAGGGTGATGTACATCAAAGTACATATGTCTAACTCTGAACGTCTGCACTTCGCTTATTGCTGCTTCCCACAAAGTATTTGAGCACTCCACTGAAGCCCATCAAATAAAATTTGTGTCTGCACCTGTAAAATTTCAGGTTTTCATTTATAATTTGTGTTCTCTAAGAAAAGTTGCTTGTTGTTTTGGCGTTGCCTTCCTCCCATTAAATTTCAGCTCTGCAATTTGCGAACAATCGGTACATCATGAGGTTAATGCTGTTAATGAAAGCATTTTAAGAACAAGCAAAAATGCTTCAGTTCAGTACTTAAAATACATATATTTTTCAGGTGGGATGCCAAGTATGGCAAGGTGAAATTTGAAACGTTTGAACAAGTTGAAAGCCAGCACAATCACGTGCAGTCACTGCTTAAGGAATTTTATTCCGCTGCCGCCACGAGGAGATTAGAAGACCAGAACACAGAGACAACTTGTGCCAACATAGAAGCTACTGTTCATTTGCTTCAGAGTGAGTATTATCAGGGATGTACACAGGGGAATGATGGGGAAGACATATCCCCCCATCCTTTTTTCATCCCTAAATGAATTCCTTCATACACTTCTGTTAGATATTTATTATTTTTTATAAATACATAATTTAACTTCGAAAAAAAAATTCTATGTGAATAGTGCAAAAGTAATTTTTTCTACCTTGAATACGTTCGTCAAAATTTGCTAGGTTTTGTCTTGTACTTTTATGATTATCTTCCTTCGCTAATATTAGCCATCACGTATTTATTTTATAACATGACCATTCAGAAGTGGAAACATTCTTCTGTGTACGTACCTATGACAGCCATTTCTGATAGGGAATCCTGTCATTTATAGATGCATTTTTTTTACTGTAATGGTTTTTTTTTACAATATAATATTTTGCTTCAATTCACATTAAATATTTATTGTTTTCAATCCCTTGAATGGAAAGTGATGTCATAACTTCAGCCTCAAAGGATTAAATTCTTCAAATCCATCTTAACATTTTGTTGTGAATACTATTTTTTTTTTTTTATTATTTGCAGTGGAATGTGTATATTTTTAGCTATTTAATGTGTCCTTGAATTAAGTAAATAATTTTGTTGAATTTTTCGAAGATATATTTGGTAAAAAAATATATATGAAAATTGTAAACCATAAGTATGTTACTTTAAAAACAGTATATAAATTTCAATGTTCAAGAAGTAGTTCTAAAAATTTTTACCTTAGTGGAACAAATAAAACATATTGGAACAACTTAAAGAAAGTAAATGTGTTTATCACAACTAACAGATTTATTAAAATAGTTCAAGTACTTAAAAATTGTGATAATGCCTGAGCCACTAATGCCAATTCTTATGATAATTGGACACATAAAATAAATATATATTTTTCATTTTTTGTTTAATAAAATTTATATTTTTTAAATGAGATGTGAAGATCTTGCTTAGAATCTATATCTATACTAATATTATAAAGCTGAAGAGTTTGTTTGTTTGTTCGTTTGAAAGCGCTAATCTCAGGAACCACTGGTCCGATTTGAAAAATTCTTTCAGTATTGGATAGTACATTTATCGAGGAAGGCTATAGGCTATATTATATTATCAATAACATTAGGGATCCTTACTAAAAGTCCAATTTAGAATCAAATGTGTTGGAGGGGGTTAGATACAACATGCAGTACACGTACAAAGTGTGTGTTGACAATGCCGCAGGCACTAGAAGATTATTTCCTATTGCCTATTAACATTGTTGCCACGCAATAGATGCCTTATCATTCTTAATTTTCCCATACAAGTAAAAAAACACCCGTGTGATATTAACAACGAAGCAATCAGTACCCTCATAAGAGTTCAATTAGTATTTAAATACTTTTTATCACTTTAAATCACAAACCTACACTTTATTTTTCCTCTCTCTGTGTGTAATTTGTTTTTTTATTGCCTTTTTTCAAGTATATATATTTTACAGACTTGAAACTTCACAGTAATGTTCCTTATGTTACGCAGGATGACATTTTCCGAAAATTAGATCCCATGGGTGGTTAAAACCAGGCAACAGTGGGTACTTTGTCTGCATGAGAACAGGATTTTGCATTGCTCATGCCTTCTGCGTCTCCATGGCAACGGGCATCGCGCGGCAGTGGCGTACCCACAAGGAGGGGCATGTATAATGAGCGGCGCAAGAGTGATCTGCCTGTAGACTGCTGTAGCGAAGTACGGTTACATCAGTTGTACGTTGCGTGCACGAGTCGAAAACCATCGGTGCTATTAATTTTCTCTCCGGTACATTATACAGCATTGTAATAAATTTTCACTGAATTTTTTTTATTTACCATTACTGTAAATGGGAGATGTGGCTTAATTTTTTTCCATTAGTATAGCCGTGCCAAGCCGGGTCGGGCAGCTAGTAATTAGTAAAGGCAAAGATTTTTTTCTGAACCTTTGATTCCAAAAGTTGTCAGGTGATTGTCAACCGGCGACAGGAGACAAAGACGCACATTTTTTTTTTCCAGACTCCCCGGACTTGACACGGTGTCGTAACGTGGACTTGTCAATGTATTGCTGTCGGCCGCTGCAAGACGCCGCTGCTGCGAGACTGTCCCACAAGCAGCAGTTGAACAGGCTGCGAAGTCCGTGGTGGAAGAAACTGTGAAACTCATCTCGTGCCCGAGAGAATGCGTGACCTTGCCGCTCCAGATTTGTCTGTCTTTTATGTTCGTTGTCTCCATTACGTTCATTAGACTGTGTTCAAAACTGTGTTTCATGGAACGGAGCCTGTGAACCATAACAAATTGTGGATATGTGTGAATAGAAATGTCAGATTTCACAGTTTAACAGCGAAGGCTTAGGCTTAGTGGGTCAAGCATCCAATTCCAATACCCTCACAGCAGCTATCAGTCTAGCAAGTGAATGCATGTGCATAGTTTTTCTTGCAAGATTACGGTAATGAAACAATTTTTGGTTTATTTATTTTAATTTATTTATAAAATTTATATAATTATAAAATACTTGGTTATTAGCATATGTATTATGAACATATATACTTTGTATTATAAACCAAGTAGTTAATTTAAAACATAGTATATGTGTATCCTAAACAATTTTTAAGGTTGCTATACAAATTTAATGTAAAAATTGCCTAGCCTAGTTATCTTTTGTAGTATGCCTACAGTTTTGTATTAAAAATACATCTCATTTTGTTAACATCTTTTATTCATATTCTTCTTTTCTATAAAATTTGCAAATACCACACTGGTTCAATGTAAAACTTGCTTGTTCCATAGCTTTATGATGTCTGACGTAAAAAAAAAAAGCTCCACGGAATGTATTGAAAAAATTAGTCAATAGGCCTGCCAAGCCTTAACCCTGATAGAGTGCTATAGTGTAAATAGTGGTTGAACCACAACCCACAGCCAACTTTGTGGTGAACTGTAGACATATCGTTAGTGAGGCATAAAGGTTTGAGGTGCATGCCATCCAGTGACGGCTCCAGCTGGTGACCTAACATTTTGTCTTTTTATAAATAAACATAATTTATATTAAACATCAGGTTCATTTTGAAAACTATAAGAAAAGTAAATCTTATTTTCATTACAAACTGTAATCGTCTACCCTTCTGAGAAGGGCAGTTTGTGATGAAATGACTATACATTCGCCTGCAGATTTGTAACATTTTACATTATGTACGAGTTGTGTTGTAATATTCACCTTAGATATTAACACAAGTTTAATCCTAACAATTAATTTTGTGATGTTTATAGGTATTAAAGTGTATTTTGTTGACATACAATTATGCATTTATAATCATTTTAATTATATTAATATATTATACTATACATATTGAGACAGCCAGAAAGCAACAAAACTTATTATTTTGCATCTGTATTTGAAAAATTTCCTGGACCACCCTCTGGTAAAGCCCGGACTCTCAAAACTGAGCATCAAACATCTGCGGTACAAACCGGGCCTGCCCAAAAATAAATCCTGGAGCCACTCCTGATGCTATCACTTCTAAGGCATTGAATTAAATTCCTGAAGCACCAGGATTTAAATCCCGGTTGAAACGTGTGTGGTTTTCATCACAATCTAAAATCACAGAGGAGTTTCAAAGGCCTTCCTACAAAAGTGCAAGTCAAATTAAATTTGGTAAACAAAATGCCTGAAACCACAAGATTAGGCAAAATTATTTAATAAATAATTCAAAGAAAACCATGCCAAAATAATCTCCTGAAAGATAAACTGTTTGTACTCATGAAATAAATACATTATATTTATAGGCACATAATGCCGAAGTGAATTAACGACAATTCACACCAAAAGACGTCAGTGTAAGATTGAATATTCACAAGGGCCGTCGAAGACAATTTGACTTAGTTCCAAAACAAATCATTTACCAAAAACGTATTCTGGTTGTTTGACATAATAGACCGCCAAAATCACTGTGCACGTTTGTTAGTATATGTACTTCAGTCTGTCGTAAAGTTTGGGTACAGAGTGTGTTTGTGCGAATTTTTCCCATGCATGTGGTTCTGTTGCCCCAGACAGCACACAGATTTGCACTTTCGAGCAGTGATAAACCTATAGTTTATGCCTCTACATAATAAAGCACACGTTTGCACATATGTATGTACACATCAATCTTGTACTAACAGTACAATAATTATAATGTCTAGTGAAATTTTGGTAAAAGAATTCATAATTTTAGTTCCACCTCTTTGTAATTCTTTTTTCTTTTTGAGATACGTCCATCACACAGACAAATTGCATTACTTTACTGAAGGCCTTTGCTAGTAAAGCATTAAATTTAATAATAAATACATAGTACTTTACAACCTCTGTTTGCTAACAATGAAACAGTTTACGCTCTGGTGATATTGTAGTAAAAGGTTGAAAATAACAACAATAATTTATTTAATTTCAGAATTATTTTAGTTAATTTAATTTTGAGGTCATAATAATTGGAGTTTATGGTTGCAACATAGTTGCTCTATTAATGTAACACTTCTTTTAATTACCTACTAAGTATAAATTTTAAATTGTTCACACACAAATCAATGCAAGTTTTGTAAAATATTCTGTTCAAACACACAAATATATATACAAACAATCAAGTGCTGAATCAATTCAGCTCGATATATTTGTTCATAAATCACAAAGTTTCTGTGGTTATTAACTATGAGGGTTTGGAAATGTTTCCGGCCTAACATACGGAACAATGTGGGTACATTTACCAGTGTGTGTGCAGAATAGTGTGTAAAACTATGAACAATTCCTGTTTATATTTACAATATCACACACAAAGAATCAAAAGTACACAACTCAACAATTGTATGGTTTAAACTTTTTTCTTCATGATTTTCAATGATTAATCATGGTGTGAAACATAATTTTGAACATAACTTCAAAGATTCCAAACATAAACACAGTGTTTGTTATATTAAAATGAGTTATCACAGTATGGGTTGCAATTTGGCCTAAGTGAACTCAAGGTAAGTGATTCTATTGGTCTGTCCACCTTGGCCATGAGAAAGGCTTGCACAAGGTGTGATAAGATTGGTAGCAAGTGGTATGGGAAGGTGGAGATCTGATAGAAGGTTTCAGAGGTGCAGGAAGATAAACTTCAGAAATGGAAAACAGAAAATAGAACAATTTTTACAGTGAAACTTCATTATAAAGTACCTCACTATAAAGGATTTTTCATTTTAAAGTATATACGATTTCAGGGCCATACAAGATGTTATACATTTAGTAACAGTTAAGTACAAAGTACTTTTATTATTAAATACATAGGTGGGTTTTTACAGGTACGTTGTAATGAGATTTCACTGTATTAAAATAGAAGGAGAATGGAACCAACGAACATGTATTAGCGAGAAAAGTGAGTTTGGAAGGAAGGTAAGATAAACTGCTTGCTTTCAGGCAAGAACACTCTTTTGCACTGACATTGCACTGACGGATACTAGTTCAGATTAGCAATACACTCAACTGACCAAACCTAAAACCCTAAAAGCCCGTCTTCAATAGTCTGAACCCGTAGGCGGTCCATGACCTTATCCTAATGTGAATGTCGTCACACTGTCTCACAGAAAACAGCCCTGTCTACAATTACAATGCCCATTTCTAGAGTAGTCACCAGAGTGCAGTAAATATAGAGCACCGTAATAGTTTTTCAGTGGTTTTTGTTTACTACCTATTTTCATGCTTTGTAAATGTATACACACCTAAGATTTAAATACTTAGCCAACTTGTGGGATTTGTGAAAGGTCAATAACATTTATTTATTCTGTAAGGCAAAATTTAACTCTAATAATGCCCGTTACTTTATTTACCTTTGGAAATGGCAACCGAAAACAGCAAATATCATAAGTGTTCATTCTTCTATGCTACCAAAGAACAAAAACTTCAAGATGACCAATGTATTTACACCATTGCCAGCACCCAGTAGCGGATCCAGAGGGGGGGCTAAGGGGCTCAAGCCCCCTCCAAAAGCATCTGGGTCCACTATTGTTTTAGTGTTTGCCTTGATAAAGCCTAGCCTCAGCTGGGTCAAGCCCCTCCCAAACCAAAATCCTGGATCCGCACTGCCAGCACCACGCATGACGTCACGTCAGTGGGCCAACCAGTTATCGGAGCCCGTCGGACACAGTTGAAGACATTGCAATTGTAGACAGGCCTTAACTGGTAAGTGCAGAGTAGTGGCTTCTGGAAAATTAAGGCACATTATAACTAGAGTGAAAGGTTAGTTAAGTTAGGTCAGGTACATTAATAATAAATAATTTATAACTAATAAGTAATTAATGTAACTGACCTAACCTAACCATTCTACCACTTTGTTAGTATTCACGTTATTTTCCAGAAGCCGATACTCAGCAAATGTAACCCTAACCAAAGATTATTCAGTGAATTATAAGAAGTTAATTTTTTACCTACTCATATTAGGTAATCAAAATTGTATTTTGAATATATGACACACAGATTCAACTTTGCCAAATCATTAGTAATTGCCTGTACTAAGCATAATGTACTGATAACATTAACATTAATAATTTGTGTTCAAAATCTAATTAACAACGCACCATTTACTTGTGTAATGATTTATCATGCCTCTGGCAAAAAAAAACTCAAACAACTGACAAAAAAATAATAATGTGAGACATCATGTGCAACATTCCTTGAAATTGTAAGCATCTTATAAAAGAAACGGAACATTAAAGCAGCCATATGCAACTTCTGTCAAACTTGCATTGTGAGAACCTGCTCAAGACACACTTATGCATCAAACCCACCACACTAGTGCCAACATTCTAGACCAAAAAAAACTGATACAAGTTGCAGCAATCAGTTCACTGCATTTCAACATCGACGGGAGGCACAAACTTGAGAGTGAGAACAGCCGCGCTCGGCGAGGTAGCATCAGCCACCATCAGCTGCGTTCCATCTTTAAGGCCAAGTTCTTCCAGGGTCATCTTGAGGTTGCCCCTAGTCTGCTCCTCAATGTTGCCCCTAGGCATGTACAGAGTGCGATTCTTGTCGTTTACCATCGCCGTCAGACCCGGGTTTTTCATCTGCAGCTCTGTGTCTTCACAGAGCAGTGCTAGCAGTTCTTCCAGTTTCATCCCAGCCTTCTTGATGTTCAGTGTCCTCGGAACCTGGCCACACACAAGACAGTCCTCTTTCCGCTCTGCCTCGTACGTGTAAGTGTATATTCCGTCCACGTCGTTGAACACCATGTAATTGTCCAGGGGGAGGAAGCAACGTGTTGCTAGCTTGAATGCCTCTGTGGTGCATGCTGCTGCTATCACTGCATTGGTGGAAGCCACTGCTGGGATTATATTTTTAACCACACCTTGCACCAGTCTGTATGTCACACCCTGGATGCTGAATTGGTTGGCTCTGTCCAGAGCCTTCTCATAAATCCAGTTAACATGACTTGGATCGTCACCATCGATTGAGGCATTCCACGGGTTTTCTTTTGGCCACAAAACCACTTTAACATATTCGATGCAGTGTTCTGGTAGGCGGGGTGTATTGGCGATTGTGCAAAGAGGGTATGTTACCTGGGGAGGAAACAAGTCCAACGTACATTCAATACATGCTGAAAGACCAGGAATTATGACTCGTGCATTGCCCTTGAAACCCTCCGTGCCACCATCTATCATTGGTATTATACTTGATTCCACCAACTCTCCATCGTCGTCATACGACAGTAAAGAAATTAGCATTGAATTTATCCAACGTCGCGCTACAATGGAATCAAGACCACATATGACCAAGTGAAATTGTCTGTAGAAAGACTCGTCGTAGTCTTGGATCTTACAACAATGCGGAGTAACGACGCACCCTGGAACTCTGCTGTTTATAAACTTCGCGGCAACTTCTGCCTTGGAAGCGCCAATATCTTTCCTACGGAACAAAAACTGTCTATTTAAGTTAGAAAGTTCGATTGTGTCCATGTCAATAACATCAATACTTCTAAAACCCATAAGTGCTAGATCTTTTAAAAGTTCACATCCAAGACCACCCGCGCCGATTACAAGTATTTTGCACGTGTTCATAATAAACTGCAAGACGTTTACAGTCCTGTCTTCATTGGGATGACAAAAAGGCCCCGGTCTTTCCAATATTTTTCGCACATGGTTCCACCTATATTGTAAATTTTCGCAAGTCTCACCCGAGCTCATTTTGATGTGTGTTTACGACACTCACGTTCAATTTAAATACTATTTTCAAAACATCCACAGAATTTTACTCTTATAATTATACTTGTCAAAATGCCAGTGCATATTTATTTACAAGGATGTGCACCGGTCGATTTCGAGTTTCGATACTACTCCCATAGACTCGAAACGAGCGTAGAAAGGTGTGCTAATTGCATGTAAAATTCGTATAATTTAGTACTCCAAACAGAATATTCGTATCGTTGAATTTGTTTTAACCATATTAAAAACTGACATTTTTATTTAAAAATTCTATACTATTTACTTAGTGATTAGTTCTGAATAACACCGATATATATATTAACGTAATTAACTGTATACAAAGTTACGTTCTTTAAATGATTCATGAAATGGGGAATTTTGTTTTGATGCAGTATTTAGATCATACGCGATTGCAGTTTTTCACTTTTTATCATGAAAAAATTCTGAAACTCAAAAATAAATAAATAATTTTTTGTCCGACATCAGCTGATTCAGTCTTGTTTTCTGTGAATTTATATTGATATTTTTATTTATTTATTTATTTTGGTTTTAGGTTTTTTCCAATGACAAACAGTGCAAAACTGCAATGGCGCATGTCCATAAAACTGCATTAAATAAAGTTATGGTTTCAGCCGAACCTTAGATTTCCACTGCGGTATCAGGCGTAACTAACGCTGTACCCTGCTTAATTGTTGTGACCTCTTCTTCGATATATCTACCATCTATAGTTTACAAATGTTTTGAAAATTTGAGAATGGCTATTTTTGAATTAAATTCGGTGGGATTTATATTCAAAATCAAGAAAACTGTTTTAAAATATCTAGGCAATATTAATTTGCTGTGGCATCATCATGTCGGGAACCCATTCCTGTACGCTGCAAACTATTTTGGCAGTATCAATATAGTTTCATGGATATTTATCGCATGCCTATTCTGGTCTGTTATTTATACCTTATACGGAAAAGTGATAAGGGTAAGTAATAGTTTTAATGTAATTTTTCCTATAGGTATATTGATCATGGGGTAGAGCCAATAACTTTATTGTTAAGAACCTTTTCTGTAAAAATTAAGAAAAAAAATATATGGTGGTGTTTTTATAATTATAATTTTATGTAAATTAAAATGGCAAGCATCATATACCAAAGGATCATGCTATCAGGATCAAGGGATAAAAATGAATACATGATACAGAATAATTACCGTCTCCTGTTGCTAGATTTTCCACACACTACCCTGTGACACAGATTTTTCCCAATAAATATTGTAGCAGCTGTAGCCTTGCTTTACAAGGACAAATCATAGGACCTAGTGGTGGGATATTTTGCCTTGTGAAACAGTGGTTATCGCCCTTTCAAGCTAATATGCAGGTCCCAAATGTGCTGGTCGTTTAAGGCAAGGCAGCTACTTTGGAGTGTCCATATTCTAACATTGTTTAATCGAAACCAGAAGATAGTGTTAAGGGTTTCATTTGCGTCACACAGCTTCCTGGATCTTGAGTGGTGTAAAGCCTGTCTGGTTTATCCCTATTTCCTCCCTATTATGCATATGATTATTTTAAACAAGGTAGGGCTTATTACAGGTTTACAGTCAAAAATAAAACCTATAGTACTCAAATTTAGGGAACAAAATGGTTATTTGCTGAAAAGTTAAGTTCAGTATAATTTTGACAAGAGCAGCGTTTCCATGAAAACGGATCTGAAAGTTATATTTTTGAATGGGTACTCTTTAACTTTGCTTGATTGCCCTCCAAAGGGGCCTTTTACGATTTCTGCCGAGTTCAAAAATACCTGGTAGAAAGGAGGGCAATGAAATTCAGGAAATTTGTGGTCTATAAATCATTATAAACTAGAAAGTATTGAGGTGAAATAGATTAAAACTACTATAAGATATAAATAGGTAACAGTGATTTCAATCTTTTTCCATTAATATTTACCTGTTTATAATTTGCTAAACAACTCTATTGTTCTGAACTTATAGGCCCTTTAGAAATTTATTTTATCTAAAAAAAAATTATACTTCACTATCGTCAACATATGCACCTATTTTTGTATTTGACTGAGCTAAAAAAATATTGTGTTTGGTTGAAATTTTCTTGGAGTAGGTAATCTTTTTGTTTTCTTTCTCCATTTACAATGAAAGTGGACTTTACATATGTGTTAGGTAATGCATGTTTTTACTTTGTTTAAAAACCTGGTTTTCTTTGAGACACGTTGTTTTCAGGCTATTTTGAAACGGATGGGTTTGTCAAAGCAAGATCGAAGTCACATCGTTGACGCAGCATGGAGTATTGGTTTCCATTTTGGCAGCTTGCCCCTGAGCATGGCAAAGATTATTCCAGTCCACAGCACGCTTGCGGGCGAAGGAAACACAGACCTCAAGGAAGGCGAGTTCTTATCAGGAGTTCTGTTCTACAGCGATGACGTGATTCCATCCCACGCTGTGGTTGCGTTTGTCATCTTGTGTGGCTATCACGCACACAAGGTTTTCTTCATGCACAAAAAGTCACCATATCATGCTGAATTTTTTTCTGATGTCCTTTTCCTCGTGGTTTTTATAAGCACCTATTTTCTCAGGTAAGTAAGTAAAAATACTTTTTTTATAAATATAAATTTTATTTCTCTAGTAAGTAAGTAAGTAAAGATATTTTGTAATACTTATTTTTTTGCAGGCGGTTCCACGTAGGCCTGATTGTAATGCTTGCAATTAGCGTGCCTGCAATATTGGCAAACATGACAAGGATACTCATCACGTTAGGAAAAAAACGTTCAGTCCCAGTTGTTAAGTTTGTCCAGTATTTGATATTCACTCTACATTGCTTTGCATGGTAAGTAAAACAGTTTTTTTATTGCACGAATATTGATTAGAATGAATGTGATTTTGACATCTTATTCAAACATTAAACCCTAATTAATTGAGACTCAGTGTCTCATTAACATTACGGCTCGTTTTACGTGCAAAGTTGATATGTTTTAAGGGTTTATTTATTTATTTATTTATTTATTTATTTATTAAAATCCACCACTAGATCCCCTTACAAGCATTACACTTGGGGATATGGGCTTAGTCAAATTAATATAAGTATACATATTTACTATATATACATACATTCCTTTTTCAATACTTATAATAAATTACAGTCACAAATTAAAATTAAAGAATAAAATTTCCCATATTATAGATATATCAGAAGGCCTGTGTTTCATAATACACTTGGGGATATGGGCTTAGTCAAATTAATATAAGTATGCATATTTACAATATATACATAAATTCCTTTTTCAACACTCATTACAAATTACAATCATAGATTAAAATCAATGAATAAAGTTTCCTATATTATAAATATATCAAAAGGCCTGTATTACATAATAATAACATGTTAAAAATCATTGATATCTGATATTGAATAAAAAATTTTTTTAATTATAAAATTTCTAAGTTCTTTCTTAAATTCATTGTGATTGTTTAGAAGTAATAATTTTTTAGGCAACTTATTAAAAAGCGTAATACCTTTATGTTGAACTCCCTTTGCATATAACGTAGTTTTAAAACACTTAGGTTTGAGTTTATATTGATACCTAGTTTCATAGTAATCGATAAAATGAGTTTCTTTAAAATTTTCCACATTTTCTTTTGTAAATAACAGTAAACGATAAACATATTCGGAGTAATATGGTAAAATATTTAGTTCTCGAAAATATGGTTTACAGGAGGAATTTGGTTTCTTATTACAAATAATTCGAATAGCTCTTTTTTGTAATCTAAAAATGTTCACACTGAAACTACTATTTCCCCATATTTCAATTCCGTAAGTCATGTAAGAGTGAAATAAAGCAAAATAAGCAGTACGTAAGGATTCCTTATCTAATGTATTGCTTAAAATTCTGAGTGCATAACATGATTTGCTTAATTTTTTAACTGTTTGTTCAATATGTTCTTTCCATTTAAGACTTTTGTCTACTATTAAACCTAGAAATTTGGTTGTATCAGTCATATTTGTTTTTTGATTCAATATTTGTTCTAGAATACTTTTCTGATCAATGTCATAATTAGGCCTAATCCTATTTTGAAAATACATAAATCCGGTTTTATTAATGTTAATTTTCAAGTTATTAGC
The DNA here is from genome assembly GCF_032445375.1 of Bacillus rossius redtenbacheri. Classification (NCBI taxonomy): domain Eukaryota; kingdom Metazoa; phylum Arthropoda; class Insecta; order Phasmatodea; family Bacillidae; genus Bacillus; species Bacillus rossius. The sequence continues at coordinate 36,815,648 of NC_086335.1, read as the reverse complement.
AATTATCCAGTCACACATGATTTTAAATTGTTGTTCTGTTTTAGTCTTAAGTTCAAATAATGTATCAGTTGATACAATTAAATTAGTATCATCAGCAAATGATATGAGGTTTCCATTTGTAATTTGATTGGGTAAATCATTAACATATAATAAGAACAATAGAGGACCCAAAACACTTCCCTGGGGTACACCTTTTTTTATATAACCCCAGTCGGAATAATTTATATCATTATTACTTTTTAAAAATACTCTTTGTTTTCGCATATGTAAATATGACTGAAACAACTTCAATTCTTTTTCTCTTATACCGTAAAAATCTAATTTATTTAGAAGTATTTCATGATTAACTAGATCAAAAGCCTTAGAAAGGTCACAGAAAACTCCAAGTACATGGCGGCCAGAATCCAAGCTATTCAGAATAGTTTTAACAAAGTGGTACATAGCCAAAGTAGTAGATTTGCCTTTTTGAAATCCAAATTGCTCAGGTCTAAGAATGTTATTATTTTCTAGAAAATTAATTAATTTAACATGAATGATTTTTTCATAAATTTTTGAGAAGATAGGAAGTAAACTTATAGGCCTATAGTTATCAGCAGATGTAAAAGTCCCTTTCTTGTGTACAGGAATTAGTTTTGTAATTTTCATCCTATCAGGGAAAATACCTTCCCGAATAGAAGTATTAATAATATGAGTCAGTGGTTTAGAGATTTGTTTTGCACATTTTTTTATCAAAAAAGAAGAAAGATTGAAAAAGTCAGTTGACTTTTTATTACTAAGGGATGAAATAGTTTTAATAACTTCTCTTTCAGTAACTGGACACATATGGAAACAATTTACATTTCTAGTAAGTTTAGAAAGAAAATGTTGATAAGAATTTATATTAATTTTTTTTAATTCGTCCGATATATTCAAAAAGTAGTTATTAAAATAATTTGCAATATTAACCTGTGAAGTAATTAATCCTGATTCACTGTTTAATTCATTAATCATATTATTTTGAGATTTGAGTTTAGTTTCATTGTTTATTATTTTCCATAGCATTTTAGTTTTATTATCGCTTTTACTTAATAACCTTTTTGCATGTAATTTTTTAGCTTCTTTTAATACTTTTTTATATATCAATTTATAACTTTTGTAATATTCCAATATTTCATCACTTGATTCATTTCTTTGTACTAAGGAGTAAAGCTCCTTTAGTCTTACACTCGAAGTTCTTATACCTTTTGTAACCCAGTGCTTATTATTTCCTGTGTGTATCTTATAATTGTTTACTTTAAGTGGGAATACATTTTCAAAGAGTTTCAGAAAACTATCTAAGAATTTATTATACATAGTATTTATATCATCAGATTCATATACCTCTTCCCAAGTGTTATTAGTCAATTTTCCAATAAAATCTTTTATCTGGAAATCATACATAGGTCTATAAATTTTTTTATTTATTGTATTAGTTGAACTTGATATATGTACAGGAAAATTTATTAGTTGAGCACAATGATCAGACAATCCAAAATCAATATTATCTACATTGATAGATGAGATATTAGATATCACATAATCTAATGCGGTGCTGTTTTTATTTGTTAGACGAGTATAACCACTAATCTTGTTTTTTAAATTGTATGAATTCATTATTTCCATAAGTCTTTCCCTCTCCCTAGACTCTACCATAAAATCAATATTTATATCTCCACAAATTATAACATTTTTATTAAAATTATTTTGTTTAAATAATAGATACACTAGTAAATTTTAACTTGATTACTTCCTTGTATTTGTTTTTCTGTTACAAATATTTTTAACGTATATTCACTCAATTGTAAATAGTGATTACGAAGACTGTGCACCTTTACACACTTTATATTACTGTACACTAAGTGAATATCTGTTGAAAATATTTGTGGCAAAATAACATATTCAAGGGAGGTATTGAGATACAATTTCTTAAATAGTAAGTAAGTAAGTAATAGTAATTAAAAAGTAATGATGAAACAAACAATCAACATATTATGTGAGACAGAACCTTAATTTCATTAAAGACAATGAGAGGAAATGAGGTGAGATTGGAGCGATGACAAAATCCAAGGGCAAGGGAAAATGGGAGTACACTGAGAAAACTCACTGGCTCATGGAAATGGGTGCCAAGCTTTCCACTTGAGAAAACTTGGGTTTTGACCCTGCTTGAAATCAAATCAGGATCTCTGTGGTAGGTGGCATTCAAATCAGAACTGTGTGTGGGGGCAGGTTAGATCATCAACTAACTGTACCATACCTGATTGTGGTGTGCTTTTTGTTGGAGAAATTAGGTGAGATGCTATCACAGATTGTCTAAAGGTCACGAAAGTCCCAGAATTCATGATACTGAAGTTCTGATCACAAAAGTGATGAAAAGACCTGAATCAAACAGTAACTGCTGTAAGCCATGAGACTTTAATATCCAGCAGTCTTTTCTAACTTACATTCTGTTTTTTTTTTTTTGACACCTTTTTTATTTTATAGTTGCAAATGAAACATAAATAGTTGGAGACTGGCCGCTTAAATCATGTGGACGTTATTTCAGCAAAGTTTTAGCTTTCCAACGTAAAAATCGGCACGTTCCTGTGAACAGGGCCGTAGCCAGGATTTTGCGAAGGAGGGGGTCCAATTAATTTGTATGTCGCCTGGCTCTTTATAATAACATTTTAAAATTTAGAGTATCACATTAAGATTAATTGATAATTAATGAGATAAAAATTACTTAAATAAACAAATAACTCTTTAATTTGATTAAATATTTTTAATGTTTAAATATATTGTTCTTCATTCTTGTATCAAGTACAGACAAGTAATAAATACATAAGAACACATTAAGGTCCTTAAAAACATTAACCACACATGCAAGTTGTATTAAAAACAAATATTTACAGTAACAGCCTTCTATTTCCTTTACGTGCCATAACATTTAACACATCATCTGCTTTAAATGGTACAGGATAATGTATAGACATCAATGATAAGCCAGTTAATCTCTCTTTTGACATCTTATTCCTTAAGTAAGTTTTAATTCTTTTTAGTGATGAAAATGATCTCTCTGCTTCGCAGGTAGAGACCGGCAAAGATGCCAAAACACACAGTAAATAATGAATAGTTGGATAAAAGTTTTTGTCGCATGCATCTAAAATTGACATTATCTGAGATGGTGAGAGATCTCTCTCACTTGAACTCCATTTTTTACACCACAGAATATACTCTGCTTCAAATGCACTTTGTGAAATTCTGTGTTCATAATAAACTTTCAGTCTTTCCATAATTTCAGTTGTATGTTCCAGTTTACAGTTTTTTGGAAGCAGCATCTCAATGGCAGACAAGAACACTTTGTTTTGACTAAATCTCTGGTGTAGATTCACAATGAGTGAATCTACAGCAGGAATGAAGACTGATCTTCTATAGTACTCTTCGGGTGAATCATGTGGAATATTGTCCCTATTAGTTTGTTTTTTTGCCTGTCTTGGAATATCAATCTGAGACTCTAAAACGGTTTCAGCGATAGCTAATGATTTCTGGAAGATCTTGTGAAATTCACTTTTATCTTGTTCACCTGTGCGGAGGTCTTTGAGAACCTGTACAATGTCTTCACTGAACTTAACTGCTGAAGATAGTTCATGTTGAGGATTTTGGAGGTATGTTGAAAGTGGTAATGTCAGACTGAAAAGATATTCACAAACTAGCACTGACACTAAGAAGCTTCCTTTCTCCATAGCAGATAGAAGAGTTGAAGCGGTACTTGAAAATGACCGGTCCAGTTCTGAGAGATCTTGAAGACTTGGAACTATTGCAGGAAAAAGCTCAACAAATGTGTTAATAGAGATTTGACGCTCGACAAATCTTGTTTCACAGACTGCCAACAATCTATATTTCTTTGATTCTGGCAGAATCTTGGCAATTTTATCTTTTAAAAGGTTTCCTGCTTGAGCATTGTGCCTAAAGAACTTGGTTACTTATTTTAAAACTCCAAGGCTGTTTGAGATCAATGGTACATTAAGTGATTCAGAGAGGACTAAATTCAGGCGATGACTTGAGCAATGGACATACATTGCTTTTGGATAGAGTTGGAGGATTCTTGTTTGAACACCTGTTTTACAACCACTCATTGTGGAAGCTCCATCATATCCTTGACCAATTAATTTGTCTAGGTCAATACCTAAACCATGGCATGACTCCAAAATTTTTGTAGTCACATTTTCTGCAGATAGATCTGTCAGTGGAAAAAAAGTTACAAAATCTTCCCTGAGAGATGGCTGGCCCTCAGTCATTACATATCTGATACACAGTGAGAACTGCTCTTGACCCGACACATCCAGTGTTTCATCCCCAATAATGGAGAAACATTCAGCATTGTTGATATTTTTTGCTAATCTTTCTTGAATAAGCTGGCCACAAATACCTATTATTTCATTTTGAATTTCTGGGCTGAAGTAGGACGAATTTCTGAAACCATGAAGCATATGATTCTTCAGTTTTTCATCAATACTTGCTTGGTATCTAATTAGAGCCCTAAACTTTCCATCTTTTTTTTTCGGGCTTTTCAAGAGTGATAGGACCACTGTCATCATCCCCTCGAAGAGGTAGCTCATTTTCACCACAAAAAATTATTGTTTCAATAATAGGTAGTATAGCAGCCTTATTCTCTTCTTGCTCTTTCATCCTCTTACTGCTTAAAATAGTTGCCACATCCTGAAGTTTCCCTGACATCACCTTAAGAAAGTTTTTGGCAGAAACTGTTGCTAACATGTGGTAATTAGTCTTTGAATGATTCTGAAACTTTTCCAATGCATCCTTCCATTTTCTAAAAGGTTGGCCTACTAATGAGGCATTTCGTACAGAAAAGTCATCATTCCCTACACAGTCTGATGCAAAAAGAACACAGTATTTACAATACGCTCCATCTTTTACCTTAGAATATGCTAGCCATCCCCATCTTTGAAGCCAACTGTGCTGGAATTTCAGATATTTATTTTTGAACTGAGTCGAAGGAAACTTGAATGATAATTCTGGGACAAAAAGTTCCTTTAATACATTGTGTAAATTTTCTACAGTGATTTTGATTACTGGTGCAGAAGAGTGAAAGATATCTTCAGAAATGACTCCTATATCAACTTTAGATAAACTTACTTGCATCGATGGATCTCTGTTGGTGTTGCTTTCTCCTTGTCCAAGAGGTGTGTGAGAGGAACTGCAGGAATAATGTTGATTTGCATCTTGTGTAATGTAGGTCCTATCTTGTTGAGACTCGACAATCTTGCTTGGTCCAGGTCCAGGAAGTGGTGGGTCGAGATGACAGCTGGCAATGTTCCGGGATTGTTCTTCGTTTTCATTAGACTGAAATTATCCATCAAAATTTTTAATATTTTTTGTGAAAAAATCCTAATTATACATTTCTTAGATTTTTAAAAATTTATAAATGACCAAAAAATTTTGTAAGACCTTATGTAGCCCTAAACCTAATATTTAAACATAGATATTTCTTAAAATAATAGTTACTCAGCATATTAAAAATACAGTTTTGAACAGTTCTTGGAAAGCAGTGCATCTACTATATATCCTTCCGCCGCTGTTTTTCTGTCAATAAAACAAAGCACTTTTGCATACAACTGAGTTTTTCGGTGAGATTATTTAAATACTATCACGATCGTGTTAGTGTAAATGGGCACCGGAAGCACCTATTTTATTTATTCATTTATTGGGGAGGGTAAGAGGATAAAACCATTAATTTTTTTCTCACTCTTAAAAGCCCAGAAACCATATGTTACAAAGTTTCGTTGAAGTAGAGCATATGGATGAAGAATTACTTTCTATAAATTATGACTTTAAAAACATGCAAAGTCCTTTTCATTCTGTCCTCTGTTTACTCTGTTTAAAGAGAAGGGGCTACAATAATTTACTATGAGAAAATAAACACATTTATTCAAGGCCTAACCTAAAGTAAGAAAAGTGCTAATGTAACATAATTTATAACAATGATTGCAGTAAAGTTTAAGTAGGAATTGTACACATTTTTGTATAACGGTATACAAAACCTTAATTCTTGAAAGACTTTTCTACACGTATTAAACCATTTACAACCAATACACAGAAAAGTGTGTTTAGATTCAACAGTGTGAGATACTCATCCCGCATGCTAAGCACTAATTTTATTCGTCATAGTGGGAAAATAATTTCTAAAAACTGAAATGATAACCACTTTTTTTTTCCTTTAATAATTTGGTCATTAACTAAGTTTCAAACACTTGTATTTTTTATTCTTCTACGATTGGGCCACAGTGTCTTCCATGCCATAAGAATATCAAAGCCAATAAACAGACCAAAAACAAACAAACAATAAAATCACATTCAACCGCGTCATGACTAAAATGGCTTTTAGCAAAGATAGCAACCATTGATCAAACGAGAGAAAATACATTAGACACAGAAATAAGTGAAATTTCCCAACCTCTAACTTTAGTGCACAGGTGTTCGTTATCAATTTAAAATTTTACTAAACTGTCTGCATATCAAAAATAAAGTCACTCGGTTCACTCTGTTGAAGCATGAAAGACGGACAAACAAACCAATAAACCCACAAACACACTTTCGGATTTATAATATGTGCATAGGTTTAACAAATAAAATAATATCTTATAACATCAAACTTACCTGAGGAGAGTCAGCTACTCTTTTTCTTTTCGTCTGCGTCACGAACTTGTCCATGTTAGACGTGTGATTGCGACTGACTGAGGAAATTTGCCCGTAGAAGTGCGTGAACTGATATCAAAAATAGATTATGTCGGAACCAAATACTGCCCTCTTTGAAATCCGAGATCGAGGAAAGTTGAGTAAAAAATGGGAAGATAGAGACTACCGGAGCCCAGTATCATTGAATATATATAACTTATATATATAATTATATATATTCAATGCCAGTATGGACATCAATAATCCTTCACAAACACTATCTCTGTAGGTAACCTAAGCAAATCTTCTGTATTTTCTTCGGGTTTAGCTTCTTTCTCGTGAACCGGGAAGGGGGGGGTCCGGACCCCCGGACCCCTCCCCTGGCTACGTCCCTGCTGTGAATAGTAGATAAAATTTCATAATATGTTTAATTTTGCTTATCATACATAAAAATAATCGTGTGGTATAAATACGTTGTAAGAAATTTTTGTTAAAAATACCTGAAGTTCTTTAGACACCCATGAAGATATGAATGTTTTTGTTCATTGTATGAATTTCCCCCCCCCCCCTCCTTCTCCATTTCTATCTCTCACATTGTATATTTTAAACCACTATTGCAATTCTCAAAATTTCATATTGAAAGTATTCAACCAAATTAGGACAATCAGAAATTAAAGTTGTTCTTAAATATCTTATACATGACAACCTAAATTAAAGGTATGTAGGTACATAGACATACCATTCTCAATTATAAGACAATTTTAGATATAAAATCACCTTGAATGTAAGTTGTTAAAATACAAAAACTACTGGTAGGGCCTACTTAAAAAAATATATATTACAAAAACCACTGGTACTTAAAAAAAATAGATAAAAAAAACCTTGGTCCTTTATGCTATACTGTACTATCTTTTTGATACTGATCAACTAAGCTAGTACCATTTACTTTTTCTCCTTTTGTAGTGTATTCATTCCTATACTGCATGTTTTTTTTTTTAATTCTTGACACCAGTAATAAAATCAGCTTACTGCTAAAACAGCAATTAAATCTAATTAATTTTTTAATGTGTTTGGTCATAATTTTACAATATTGCACTCAATAAAAACAAATAATTTGAATCACTGAAACTATTATAAAATGATATAATTATATTATAAAATGTGGTAATCATTTACATTAGGTAAATATACGTATCTAATTCATAGATTCAAACTCATGTTACACTGGTGAGAAAAATAAAAACATGGTATAATTTTATTTTTTTGAATAGCCTATATAATATTTTTTTATTGTTACATACTATTATCATTGAAAAAAAAATTTTTATTCTAGTTAGACAGATTTTTCGGTATGAATTTTGACTGTTTAAAACATTGATTTATTTTGTGTCCACTACACAATGGCTCAAATATTTTTCCTTAAAAATAAGATATTTTAAATACTAAAGATATTATTGTATTTGAGAGATTGGGATGCCCATCCCTTATTTAAGACATAGTGTTTACATGTTAATGTTTTAAAGTGGTAGAGGGGGAGAGTGGTTGGAGGAAGCTGGGAGAGGTGGGTACAGACGTAGGAGAGATCATGAGTGGAAGATCCAGAGGGAGTGAAGACGAACAGAAAGTGGTAAGCACTCCATTCCTGGTGAAAACGGGGTGGGAGTGGAATGGGTTCTATGAGGAGATACTGGCTGTGAGGTGTGGGAAGGACCTATGGAAGAAGCTTCAGGAAATAGATTTAAGTTTGGGGGAAACTCCCTGCCACCTGGCGAGAGCCCAATTGCAATCGTATTCGAGTTAAATAGAGTTTTAAATAGTGCATTTAAAGTGCCTTACTATCCTTGTTTTCCATTTAGGGCGACAACGAAAACTGTGTAATAATGGGTTATAGCGTTATAGGGTGTATCAGTATCTGAAGAACTCTAATATCATTTGTGATAAACTGTGCACAGTTAGTACTTTCAAAGATGATAATCAGTGTGGTGATTATTTGTTTGTAGGGCAGGATTATTCCTAGTCATGTTCCCCAAGTATCTTCTGTGGATGACGTGCAGTAGCAAGGTTGCAAATAAGGACATACCTGTTCTGATAGTATTGAATGCCTCGCTGTGGGTGTTCTATTGTTTCCAGATATTGTTTTCGGTGAGTTATGCGGAATTAACCCCTTGTGGTTGGTTATTGTTCATTGTGTTGCATGTAGTTGATTGTGCAGTGCCACAAACAATTATATGATGTATCTACAAACATTCTGATTGTTTTCATTATTTAAGTAAAAGTGGCTGCATAAAATGTTTATATTAGAGTTATATCAAGGAAATATTTGCAATGATTTTAACCTACTGATTTATATATAAGTTATAGACCTGTTTTGAAAAATCTGTGCTGTACTGGAAATGTTCACTACATTTTTTAAGAAGAAGAAAAATTTTACTTTGCGTGCAAACCCACAGTTGGGTAAAAGGTTGCTTGACTAACTTGGTGCTTGGGTTCTAGCCTATGCAATGGAAGTGCAGTATTTTCAAGCAGTAATTTTTATAAAGACGTCTGATGTGTGTGGTTTTTTTTTCCTTCATTGGTAGCCTATATCCTCATTTAATCCATTTTGACCATGCTGGTTTTTATTTGAAATAGTTAAATTGTGTGTTTAAAATTCTAGCATACTTTTTATGATTATACTACGCTTGTATAGCTTGTATAATACTAAATTGTTGTTGAATTATACAGCAATTATTGGTATAAATACTTGGAAAAGGATTAAGTAAAATACTGAATGTGAGTTTGAGAAATGAAGTAACTAGTTTTCTTCGCGTTAAGTTTAAAGACAACATTGCATCATCAGGGAACAGCCTTGCCTGCACTCACTTTCATGTGTTTTACCAGAGAAAACATATTTTTTAAATAAAATATATAACAAACACAGGGTTTCGTGGTCATTATCTAAGGTTCTTGGATTGTGGGTTCTAGCGCTTAAAAGGTGATGGTTCACCACCGTTTCAGTCAGTATTGCGTGGGCTCTACTAATTCTGGTCGCCAGATTTCTTTGATGCCTTACTGGTGACTAATTTCTGCCAAGATGCAAAGATATAACTATACAGTGGTTTTGAAAAAATCAGCCAATTTTGTTATTGCAAAATCTTATTGTCCATAATCCAAGAAACCAGAACGGTATTTTAACTAGTGTGCATATGTTTTATTTATGGTGCGCAACACGACATGAGCTTATAGATAAATAAAGTACTTGGAATGGATTGTACGTTAGTATCTCTCCCGGTGGACTCACTCACCTTGATTGCAGCTCCTGTGTTCCCCAAGTACCTGGCAACATCGCGCATCTTTACAACTAGACAACAGTGTAACCCGTAAGCACGAACAGGCATGGCATTGCACTGGTGCTGTGCTGTTGTTTATTCATCCGCTGCCCGAGGTGTGATAAATAATCTAAATGAGTGGAAGGCTGAAAGACTGGCGCCTAGATTTTGTGGTCTGGCTCCTTAACTATCGGGAGATTTTGTAGAGGCCTGGGTGTTGCAGTCTCCTACTGTTGGAGGCAGCTACGCTGAGTTTGGCGACTGCGGTGTCGATCGAAACGTCGGTTAAACCTGTGCCTCAGGTGCGGCTAGAACCCGCCAGCCAGGCAACTTCACGGAATACGTAGTCTGCGCCAGTCTTCAAGCTTTTTTTCGGGTCGCGTACGGGACAGGCCGGGTACGCTGTGTCTGGCGAACTTGCAGCCTGCCAGCAAGGTGCTGAAGTGCCTGGTGCTGCCGCCCGACGAGGACAGCTTCCCGCAGGACTGGATCGAGCGGGCGCTGCTCCCGCCGCCCAGCGACCTGGCCAGGCAGCTGCGGCTGATACGGGAGGCGGCACGCGGCAACTCTCGGCTCTCGTGAGTGTCCCCCGCCAGCCCGGTGTCCGCAGACAGGGAGGATCCGGAAATCTCAGGCCATTTAAAATGTCTCTTCGAAACGTGAACAACACAGAACCATTTTCCGCATCTTAAGTGCAAAACAGTATCAGAATTTTACTAATTTTTAATTCTAGGGAGAATGTATCTTAAAACCGAACGTGTTTTAATCATAATTTCATTATTTGATGTTAGTAATCTGCAGCCCATTTACACTAACTTCATTTACGTGTAATGAATACAGACAACTCATGTGTATTAATTTGAAGCAGTTGAATCAGATATCTATAGACCTAGTCTTTAGTTGGATCACTGTCGATAATGTATCATTTTAAAGTTAGATCAAACAAATTTACATATTTATTATATTTTTCAGACTGGCGGGGTTGGTTACGTAGTGTTGATCGGAATGATAACAGTACAGTATGCAGGAAAACAATTTGTAGTCAAGTTTTCATGATATGAATGTCAAAGTGTGTTTTTAATCCTAGTAATTTTTATTTTAATTTTTAGTATATCTTTTATTTTGCCAGATAGACCAATGAGACAGGGGGAAAATGTTATTTGGGATGTAGAAAATAGGGGGGAAACGTAGGGAAATTAGCTGAAAAAGTGTGGGAACCCTGGGAGGTGTTCCGTGTCCACTGACAGTTGTCTGTGGTCTTCACAGGGGCCGCACCGTGCCACAGTGTCACCATTCTTCAACCGCGTCTTTGTACCAGGCCATCAGATGTAAGTATCAGGGTTCCTGCTGACAGGGAAAACTCAGGGAATAGAAAAGGTGTTTTAAAACTAGGGGGGAAAAAATAATCCTGGAAATTGTAAATATCTTAGTTACAAAATAGTATAATTTATTTTTCATCCTTGAAATATTTTAGATCTGGCATTTATTTTAAATAAAAATTCATGTGTCCTTAATCATCTCCATCTGATTTTTACTAATAACATTAATTGAACATAAGGTATGGAAACCATTGTTTCTTAATTTGAAGCACAGTAGTATTTTGCATGATCACAGTCAATAGTGTATCATCTTAAAGTTTGATTAAACACTTATACGTATTTTGTTGTGTTTCAGACAGGTTTTGTTGTTTATGTAGTAATATGTAATGAGATAGGTAATAGTGCAGACTATATAATATGCAGGAAATCATTTTGTAGTAAATTCTGCATATTAGACCTATATGTTTGTTTAAATGTATTCAGATAATAATGTGTATTGAAATATACTGTTATCTTGTCAGATAGACTGATAAAGATAAGGGGGAAATGTTAAGGGAGAACAGAGAAAGCTCAGGGAACTTGACTGTAGCAGGAATGTAGGAACCCTGTCTTTGTACAGTTAGTATATCTGTGTAAAGTTGTACAGACTAGATGGCCATGGTGGATGAGTGCTCAGACCACTCAGACCACTCACATCCCACCAAGGAGATCCGGGTTCAGTTTCTGGAAAAGTCAGACCCCTCAAGAGGCAAACTGACGCTGCAGCCAGCAGTTGAGTTTTCTCTGGGTACTTTCTTTTTTCCCTGCCAATGCAATCTGATGCTGCTCCAATCACATCACTTCACCCCTCATCGCCTCCGATGTTATGTCAAAGTGGAACCCAAATTCATTCAGATCTTGTATGTACTTAAAAATATCTACGGGCTACAATAAATCAAACTACGTACGTGTGTACAGTGTGCACATTAACCAAGTCGCAGTTATTAAAGAGGCTACGTATTGATAACCAATCTGCGGAAAGGGCTGCGATTTCGTCCACGGCTTCTTGGGCAAGGGAGACCTCCATCGATGAAATAATTATATTAATTTATCCCAAATCAACCACGAACGATAACAACCATGAATGGTGAAAAAATTGAAGTATCTTGAGAACCAATAGGCAGACAAGGCTGCTACTTCTGCCACAGCTTCTCGGGGAAGAGAGACCTCGATCGCCGGGAAATAACTTTGTCTCTCATAATTCATGTCAGGTGAAGCAAATTATTGTTGATACAGACCACCGATAACCTATCTCATGTAATTTGTTATATTCTGTTTCTGATAAAACCAGTTTAAGTAACTGTTTGGTTTGTTTCTCTGCTGTTTCTTAATTTATATCAGCTTTAAAATGAAAATTTAAAAAATCAGTGTGTGCAGTTTTCACAGTAGGTTAGAAATATTATCCACTTAATATCTTTTGATATGGGATTTGTAACTAGAGCCAAGATTTTATGGTTTCAATTTTGACCATTTTTGTTGTAAAAAATTTCAGGTTTCATTGCTGTTGTCACTCATATACAGGATGACAAACTTTGGCTGCAGGTTTGTCATGTAAAATTTAGTTGAAAACATTTAATACGACATATGGTCTTAAGTGCTTACCAAGACTGATACACGCCTTGAAGTTGCAGCTGTTCTGTAAATTTTTTGAAAATAATAAACAATTTTTATTATATATCCCTATTAATATTGTAAATATGAAAGTGTGTTTGTCGGTTTGTCCTTTCACGCAGCAGCAGAGCAACGGATCAAAATTATTTTTTGCGTAGCGATAGTTTATGGGCTGGAGAGTGACATGGGCTACTTTTTATACCCAGAAAAAATGCACGGTTGCTGTGGGATGGATCTGGAACGTGATTCTGTAATTACCGCTTCATGCCAAAATGGCTGAACCAAGTGCAATACAAACAGCAAGTGTTTCTCTGTGTCCGCCACATAGTGATGTCTGGTACTTGTCCTTGGTGAGACCTGGCCGCTCAGTTGAGCTCACGCTGGCTAGCGAACTAACAAAGCTAATAACAGTTTAGTTTTGAATTGATGCTCAGAGATTGTGCAACGGTACCAGGCTGTGCGTCACAAGAGCTGGGGAGAAACATACTCTTTCCAGAGTAGCTAAAGGAGACAGCGTGTCGATTACCAGCATTCCAATAATTCCCAATAATTTGCCATAACATTTTGAAAAGCTGCAATTCCTGCCTAAGTTAGCATTTGCAATGACTGTAAGCCCCAGTACCAAACATTGAAAATGGCAGGAATTAATTTGGGTACTCCATGCTTCTCGCATGGTCAGTTCTATGTTGGTTGTTCAAGATGTTCGAGAGCCCAAAATTTATACCTACTGGCGGGAAATAATAAATCATGTAAAGTTGTCTACAGAAATATATTTCATTAAATTAAGAGTGAGAAACATTATAAATTCCACGACTCTTAGCATGTCAATGAAGCGCAAAAATGCAGTACAAATCACTCTCATCTAGCGTTTTTATTTAATTCATTTTCCCTTTTTATTCATTACCCTCTGGGTTCATTCCTGAATTCTACACAAAGGAAGACACGGGCAAAAGCATGTTATAAAATCAACTAGGGACTTAATTTTTTACAGAAAAATATAAAAAGGCTTATGAATAACCACTTTGAAATTGTCATTTTTAAACGGTTTTGTTATGAATTAATTTACATACCTGATAATTTGTGTTAATTTCTTTAGTAGAAATGTTTGGAATTAATCACATTGTTTAATTTCAATGGAAAGATATCAGCAATACACTGGAATTGTGTGATCGAAGCCACAGGTTATTGACTAGTATATAAATTTGATACATAATTATTCCAATTTGACATATACTTATAACATTTTTTGTATCAAAACAAAGCCCTGTTTTATTGCACCTACTAAAATCACATAATTTTTTCAGCAGTGGCTCAATGAGGAAAACATTATAATGGATTGATATCATGGCTCTAATTCCTTTCTGGTCCTGAAATACATAATTTAAAATTTAAAATTTACCTTTTGTCAATGTCATTATTCCAATACTATTAATATAGAAAAAAAATCAATTTGCTATTAATTTCCTTGTACATTTTCTTTTTATATATCACATATTTGCTGCTTTTTACACTTAACCGTAATTTTATTTATTTAAAATTAAAACTGGAAAAAAAAACTTTATACTATAACCTAATTGAATTTTTTTACTTAGTAAATAATTTTTTAGCTTTCTAATTAGATTCCTTATACTAAAGGTTTACAATTTTAATGGACAGAATAAGTTAATTGCGGTGAATTTTGTTGCATTTGGGTGTTATCTTATGTGATACATTGAGTTGTATTACGGTGCCTGTTTTATTTTATTCACTTTAAAATCTTTCCCCTGCCCATAACCCATAAGTTTTCAACATTCTTTAACAATGATCTGAAATGATATTCTTTTGTAAAATGTTTAGGTTGTTTTTTTTTGGTTAAAAGATATGATGCACAGGTTGCAGTGGTAGTTAACTGAATAACTCCATTCATATTCTCATTTAAAGTGTATACTTGTACCAGATCTTAATGTAACTAAAGTTAAAACTGAACTTCATTCCTGTTTTATTTTACGAGTAGTTGAGGTAGTACCTGGTGTTGCCCAGGCTTTTTGCAAAGTGATTAGGTATTTAGGGGGATGGTGATATGTTTTTTTGAAATCTCATGTAGACAATGATATTCTGCTTGTTTTTAAGATCAAGTTTGCAGAGAAAACTGTAGATTTATGTATCCAAAACCACAGAGATTTTGCATTGTATCTAAGGAGAAAATTTTTGAGGTTGAATATTGTATTCCTGATCTTTGCTTTTTTTTTTTTTACATGTTGCTCAGGTGTCATGACACTACAAAGGAAGATTCGCCGAAATCGTGAAAGGAAGGAACAAAAGGGGAATGCGACTCCTTCAGAGTAGTCACTGTTGCATTTGTTTTTGACAATAGCTTCTTTTTATTAAAGTATAAATTGTACGATCTCACATACCATGCTTACGCAGAATATTTTTTGATATTCAATTTAGTAAGTAGAATTGGCTTCATGTAATTCCTCTTTATTTATTTATTTATTTATTTATAAATAATACTTAAATCTTTAAAATATCAATCTTGAAGTTTTTTTTGTTTGTTTTTGTATTTTCTAGTTATTAACATCTTGTCAAAATATATATGTTTAAATTCTTGAAATCATTTAAAAGCATGTCTTTGAAGACTTAAGCTGGAGGTACTTTGCTTTGTGTGATCTGCCAACTTGGCCAATAACATGCATGGTTTATGAAATGGTATTTAACCAACTTGCTATGTACAGATGCATATGTTTTAGTTCTTTTTGAAGCTTTTTAAATGTTAGAAATGTGATGAATTAACATATTTTTTTTTACTTGTTGATTTGCAATTAGTACTACTAGTTTCCCGTAATAGGTAATATTGAGTCTTGAGTTGGCAGGGGAAAGCTGCTCTTTTATGCTTATAACAGCCCTGGGGCACCGTGAGGCACTCCTCCCTCCTCTCTCTTCCCGGGAAACTTAACTTGCTTTATATCCGCAATAAACAATTCAAATTGTGCGTGCTGTACGCACCGCTCACTTCATTCGCCGGAACTCACGCTCAGGTTGTTTTCAGAAATGAGATTGTACATCACAGTTCGTAAGTTTGCACTGTTACTCAACTAACAGCCCGTGCATTCAGCAGACGTAAACATGTAAATCAGCTGATTTGGGTACATGGCCTGGAGCCTGTGCATTCAGCAGACGTAAACATGTAAATCAGCTGATTTGGGTACATGGCTTGGAGCCTCCAAAAACTGTGATCTCTGATCAGCTGATTACATGCGCCTGAACCAAATATCTTAATATGACAATATGGGGGAAACTTGGACCAATTAGCATTGGTGAAGTGCGAGACACGTTACTGCATTGCTTTCTGGCTATTTTCCACTCCACGCCGCTAGATGCCACTACTATACTAGTCTCGTGTACTTTAAAGAAAAGTAGTGACACTCCATGCCACCAGGTTCGCTGACATTACTTGTCTCGCGTTTTCGTTACCAGTTTCATATATTGTCCTGTAACAATATTTGGCTGAGCGCACAGGCTGTTAAGTAGGAGTGCCAACCTACGAGCACGCAAATGTCGGTTGCTTTGTTTTAATTGTGTCGCTTTGTGTTTTCTTTAAAACTCAGTCGCAAAATGGAAATATATATATATTTTTAAATAAGCAAGTCAATAGTTTAAGTGAGAGTGATCAACCATCAACACGTGGCGGGGGAGCAAAAAAACGGAAATATCGCAAAACGATGATAGCTATTTGGACCTAGGCTTTACTTCAGTTGAAGTAAACAATGAAGAAAGACCACAGTGTGTGCTTTTTTTGAATTTATAGTGCCCGAGAGTATGCTCCCAAGTACCGTGTTTTCTCGCATAATCGCCGCACATTTTATTCTAAAATCAAGTTTGAAAAGTAGGGGTGCAACGATTATGTGGAAAAAAAAAATTTCGGTTAGATAAAGTATTCATAAAAACAAAACCCATTCATGGAAAGTACGTTTATTTACAAAGTGAAGTATAAAAGAGTACGCCAAACAATTTAATTAAGTCATGCAACAAAAACCTTTCTTCAACTTTAAATAGAAAAACAAACTTTAAATAGAAAAAAATCTGTGATCCAAATGCAAGCCGAATGAACGCGTAACTACCGTAGTAAACCCGAGTGAGCGGGATATCAAATGTAGTTAACTCGGTTCAGCATAGAGAGCGTGTTGCATGTAATCTGCGAGATATCGATATTCGACTACGTGTGCACGCTCTATATGGGAAGCAATATAACCAAACAGTAATGATTGCAACGAGCGCTGGCTACATTTTTATAAGCGGTACACCGCGGCGACTCAGACGATCATATAAAGGTTATAACGTTTAAAAAGTCTTTAAAATTTAATTTTCGCGTCGGACAGCTTCATATTACCGTTTTTTAATAAGTACGCGGTAATTTCTGAATAAATATTATATTTATACTTTTAAATACATCATTTTATACGGAAGAGATACCTACAATCGGCGAGATATCGATTTTCGACTGTGTGCGCACTTTATACGGGAAGCAACAATACCAAACAGTAACGATTGCAACGAGCGCTGGCTACATTTTTGTAAGCGGTACACTGCGGCGACGCAGACAAACAATGAAGATTATAACGTTTAAAAAGTCTTTAAAAGAAAATTTACACATCAGACAGCTTCGTATTTCCATTATTTAAATAAGTACGCGGTAATTTCTGAATAAATATTATATTTATACTTTAAAATACATTGTTTTATACAGAAAAGATACCTACACAAAGTGCTCGGCGTCTAATAGCGGGACCAAAAACATCATGCAACATTTACGCGAGAGGTTTTTTTTTTTTAATCCAAATTTTGACGCCCTAAAATATGGGTGCGACGATTACGCGCATGCGACGATTATGCGATAAAAGAGGGTAAGCTAAAGCAACATCTCAAGACCAAGCACCCTACCATGGATGAAAAATCTTTCGAATTTTTAAATAAGAGTTGTAAGATTTACATAAACAAAAAAAAAGTGTTCACTCAACAAGCCTCAGTACCTAGCAATGCACTGCTAGCATCTCAAGCTGCCATACAGGGCAGCAAAGTGCAAAAAACCTCACACCATCGCAAAAGAGCTTATTCTACTAGCTGCTCTGGACATGGTTTATATTATATTATGGTGGGAAAATCGGCGGGACAACTACAGGGTTCATACACGTCCTGGAAAACCTGGAATTTCAAAAAAACGTTTCCAGTACTGGAAATGTCCTTGAATTCGCAAATAATTGTAAATTGTCCTGGAAATTTTATCGGTATCCTTGAAATTTTATTTAGCACACTCTGTGTTACAGTAAAACACTTGATTAAATAACTTAAGTTTCCTTTAACTGAAGTAAATTCTCCGTCCGTGCAGCATGTATTGTAAACAAACATAAATTCATAGATAACATGTCGTGAAGTAGACATTCATCTATAAACTAAAAAGGCGTAATAGACGAACTTGCACTTTAAAGCTGTTTTTTTTTTCATTTCAGTGTTTTCACCAATGTGATTTTTTTTGTGGATTCCCAAAGTTAATGATCAAAATTAATATGAACATTATATATTAATACAGAGATACTAGTAAAAACATTTTTAAAGCCATTAAAATAAGGATATTATTATTTACTTATAGTCAGATCTGTACATAATTCTAACTTTTATATTAATTTGTCAGTAATACTCTTAGGAAAAAAATCACAGTTTCCTTCTTGTCACAAATCATAAAAATATATTTACAGCTGCAAAGCTTTCAAGTTGATATTTTCCTTTGGGTGGAGGATGTTGTTGTTTCAGAATGGGCTATTGCTATTTGGCCACAAGTTACAGAATTTGTCGATTCTTACAAAGGTAAACCCAAATCTGCTCTGTGTACCAAGTCTTTACAGACTGTTAAGAAGGCTACTAAAGATCCACTGATGGTTGCCAAATTGTCTTTTTTTTCCTTTATTGGAAGTCAGATACAACCATACCTCAAGTGCTACCAGACTGATTCTCCCATGATTCCTTTCCAAGCTTCTGACACAATAGAATTGTTGTATGGACTAATGTCATTATTCATAAAGAAGGAAATTTTGGATAAGGCAAACGATGATGTAGATTTGTGTGCACTTGATCCTAATAGCAAGGATACCACAGTGTTTACGAAGAGTATTGAAACTGGTTTTGCAACAAGAAAACAACTGATTATGTGTGTTACACAAAAGAAAGTCACAGACAAGGATGTTTTAGTGTTCAAATCTGAATGTCTACAGTTATTGAAAGTATTGGTTAAAAGAATTCAAGATAAAAATCCATTGAAATATCCTATAGTGAGATTTTCCAGGTGTCTTGACCCTAGAACTCTACTATGCAATGAAACTGAAACCACTGAAACATTTAAAATGTTGCTTCAGCAGATTGAAAATAGAAAACTGATCAGTACAGGTGTGTGTGATGCAACTTTACTACAGTTCAAGTTGTTCCTCACAGAAGTGTCACCAGATCCTTCACAGTTTACAAACTTTCATAGAAATACTCAAAAGTTAGATTATTTTTTTGTAAATATTTCCTGGACAACAAACAGTATGCAGATTTGTGGAAAGTATTTAAACTTATTTTGACTCTGTCTCATGGCCAAGCATCTGTAGAACATGGTTTTTCTGTCAACAGAGAAATGCTTGTGGAAAATTTAACAGAAAAAACTCTCTAGTAACAATTAGGATTGTGTACGATGAATTTAAAGATAAAAAAGTGATGTTATTTTCTGTAAAGAACTGTTGGCAAATGCTAGATGATTAAGAATGCGCTATCAGCACTTCATGGATGAACAGAAGAAACAAACATCTAGAGAGGAAAGTAGTAGAAAGAGGTCACACATGTTAGAAACTGTCCAAGAACTGAAGAAGAAGAAGCTGCAGATTGAGAAATCAATTGATTCAATGAATAAAGAAGCTGATTCAATGGCATTACTTACTGAGAAAAGAAATGATTTCACTCTACTTTCAAAGTTCAACACATACAGGAAAAAATCATGTGAATCGGCAGCCGAAGTCGCAAAGTTAAGTGAAGAGATTGAAAAACTGTCTAAAAACTGTTAAAAAAGGTAATAATTGTTTTGTTGTAGTTTAGAATCCTGGAAAAATATTGAAAAACAGCATTTTTATTATTATTAGTGTTTATCTTTGAATTAAGTGCTTGCCATTTTATTGATTACAACATAGTATCAAATAACAATTGTTATGTTTGAAAATCTGTGAAATGTCCTGGGAATGTCCTAGAAATTTTTTTTTCAATTTGTGTATGAACCCTGAACTATTTTTGAAGGTACCTTTATCTAACGACACTATTATTCGAAGAATCCATCATACAGCTGAGGATCTTAATGATAAATTATTAGAGCAAATAAATGGCAATGAATTTTGGTCTACAACTTGATGAGACGACTGACAGTAATGAAGATGCACACCTTATTTGTTACGTATACTTTCTGGATGATAAAATTATTGTTGAAGACCTTCTGTTCTACAAAAGTATCATTGAAAGAGCAAAGGCTAAAGACTTGTTTGAAATTCTTGACAATGATTTGGATCGGGAAAAGTGTATCAGTGTATGTACTGATGGTGCTCGATCAATGTCTAGCTGCTATGGAGAATTACAAGCACTTATTCGCAGTAAAGCACCCCGTGCTATGTGGACAGATTACATCATCCATAGGGAAGAACTTGTATCGAAGTCGATGAGCTCTGAATTGAACTTGATATTAGAACTTGTCATAGACGTAGTAAACTACATAAAAACTAGGCCTCTGAAAACCAGACTGTTCAAAAAACTATGCATGGACATGGGAGCCGAACACACGGCCCTGCTATACTACTGTAATTCACTATGGCTTTCACATGGAAATGTCTTACTCTGTGCATTCGATATTCATCAAGAAATTCACACTTTTCTGCAAGAGGAAAATCATAAAAACTGCAGATACTTTGCCGAACCAGACGTTTTGCAAGAAATGAGAGTGGCAGTGTCAGGCCTTATTCCATGCTTTGAAAAAATGTGAAGATCACGAAGCTCACGTGTCATATTAACGTGACACTGAATATTTTAGTATTTTTCTGTAATAATAATATATTTTTATGTGTCAATTCTAATATATATACCTATATGAGCCTCGAATTGTGGTAAGTGAGCCTCAGATTGTACTTGTTTTCATGCCTGTGCCTAGTGTCATAAAAAAAAATCTTTAATATCTTTTTTGTCGTTGTACATATATTTCCGCTGGGTAGGGTGCCGCGACAAAATATTAAACCTGTAAGTGCACCCTAAACTGAAAAATTTGGAAACCCCTGGCTTACAAGAAAGTCTCTGTTCTTTTTATTAGTAATTTGGAAGTTTAGAGTACCTGATGTGTTAGCAGTACACAACTGTATTTTACAACATATGTACGTAGTACTTGTGATTTAAGGTTTGAGCTTAGTTCATTTGTTGTGTTTACATTTTGTTATTTCAAAAGGTACTGGCATCGACAGTCACATTTCCTCCAGCCTGAGTCTGTAGACATAACAGTGAGTTACTGGCTCTCAGTAATACACTGTTTTTAAAACTAGATACTCCTAGGAATTATAGTGTTGTTCCCATAAACATGCTTAGTATTACTTAGACACTAAGTAACGATTTAACAACTCTATTTCATTAGCATTTTTACTCTTCTCATGTTGGTTCAAGTATGTTCGGCTTTCTTGAAACAAAACGCACAATGAAAAAAATGATGTCACATTTGGAGTATCATTTTATCTTAAAAATAGAGAGTATCTGCAGGTCACAAAGGTCACAGAAAAAAGTAACGAAGCTGAAGGAATGTTCCAATAAAAGTAATGGTGCTGGAATTCACTGAAATAGTAATATTTTGACTTACAGAATAAAATCATTAATAATAATGTTAAGAATGGAACTAGGTACTCATAAAATTAAAATAAATTAGCAAATATTTGTGTGTTTGAAAAAGTACCAATATCATTCATGTAAAAACATACTACTAATAAGAGATTTAAGATCAACGTAAAATAATTTTTTTTGTTATAAAATTCATGATAAATTAATTATATTTAATGAATTTGCATATTAAAACATTTTTGTGATATCAGTTAATTTTTTTTTATTTCTAATACTTGATTGATTTTATGTTTTTAGTTACTGTTCGGTGCTATATGGTGTATTAACTTTCATTTCAGTGTTATATATTGTACTGAAATGCTGAACGGTGTTATTTTAGTTTTATCACAACTCAACATAAAATCTTGTCTGTATATATTGTATGTAAAATGGTACAAAAATGTTGAAAGAAACTTTTATTAATGTACTGGAAAAGTCCTGAGTTTTGTTCATGTATCTGTTTTGTCAGTTTGCTCTTGTACACACATTACGTGACAAGATAGATATGCCAAGTAGTTTATGCAGTGAAATAGTTACAGCCCCAACATTAGCCAGTTTGACAAAAAAACCTACTTTTTTTTTTGCGAGTATGTAACTTGGCAACATTGCAGTGTGTTAGTGTTTTTCTCTGGGTACTCCCACTTCCCCCACCCATTCACTACGTCAATGCTCCGTTCTCATCATACCTCATTGTGGCAAAATATCTCAAGCCAGGTTAACCATCTTTA
Source organism: Bacillus rossius redtenbacheri (assembly GCF_032445375.1). Lineage (NCBI taxonomy): Eukaryota > Metazoa > Arthropoda > Insecta > Phasmatodea > Bacillidae > Bacillus > Bacillus rossius. Next base: position 36,793,052 of record NC_086335.1, on the reverse strand, counting down.
ACTTCCTGTTCCAATCCCTTCTAAGAAAGTCTGGTTCTCCAATTCCTTGAATAACATTGATAGAACAATGTCACATGATTTAAGGTACAGGGTTCGTAATCATCCTTGATATTAATAAAAAGTCTTTAATTGAATAAGGGCTCTTAAAAGTGCTTAAATTTCATTAAGAATACTTAAAAACTCAGGACAATGTGTAAATTTCGGGCCACATGATTGGAAGTTTTATACAAAAATTAATTCATTGTGCCTGTATCATCATTAGTCAGTGCCACATATCTTGCTGTTTCGCTTTTCATGTGTTTCACTTCATCTCCCTTATATTTAACTGTCTTCAATTATTTTCTTTCTCCTATTTATTTTATTCCCCATTACTCCATTACTCCTGAAACTTGTAACTATTGAATTTGGGGTTTAACATTATGCAGAGTGGCACCAAACATCTTATAGCAATTCATTTTCCAAGATGTATAGTGTTCTTAATTCATTGTGAAAAAGCAGTGTTTGTGGCTACTGACTTAAAAGCAAATATCATGCTACATATCAAAAAACATGGCTCTCTGCCAAATGTGACAGCAGTGGATGTGTAGTTTATACAGTTATTACTGTAGCTGTATATTACATGAATCACATTATTATTATTCTGACAATGTTCTGCATTTGAAACTTTGTTGCCATTATGCCTTATAGTTTGTGCCAGTATGAAAATTGTATGTTTTTTTTTTTTAACATTTTTGACGTACCTCTTGTACTAGTCATTTAGCATTTTGTACATACAGTATATCATTGTCCTGCCCCGATTTTATTTTGTACATAATACAGTATGTTTAAAATTTATATGTTTAAATTTTCTAACCAAAAAATTATACATAGAAAAATGTATCCCTTGTGCTGTGATAGAAAAATCTATTTAAATTTCTATATTGCATTAAGAATACTTACTTAACTTATTAACATATGTATAGGAGCTGTATAAGTTTAATGACAAATTATGTATTATTTATTCATGTATTTACTTCCCCCATATTTTGAAGTTATAATTAGATGAATGAAGGTCTTATTGCAGTAAAACGGTGCAGGCCAGACATCTTGCTAGCTGGGTAGTTGAAACACGTATTTCGGAGTGGACCGCCAGAGCCAAGTACATATTGGGTAGGGAATCGAATAGTGCTGATTTTGCACGAATTAATAATTGTAATGATGCTGATGCATGTATCCCATGATAGGCATGCCTCCTTAATATACTTTAAAAATACTTTATTTGTCTTTAATTGAATAAGGGCCCTTAAAAGACCTTAAATTTCACCAAGAATCCTTAAAATAAACTACTTAATAAAGACTGATAGCTTGTAAGTAACGGATAAATGAGGGTATTGGAAAGTTTTAATTGGTTCTGATGTGGCAGCAAACAATGTGTCGCACATACGCAGTACAATTGGCGAATTTCGGGCCATGTGACAGGATTTTATGTATAAAAGATGTTTATTTTATTTATTTATTTATTTATTTATTTATTTTTTGTATTTTGTATCTCACCTTGAAAACTAAAAAGGTGTTTTTGCGGTCTTAATTTGAATTTATAAAGTAAATGTAATGAGTGACCAAATTAAACGTTAGGACTACAAATTTCACATAGACAGTGTGCTTGGGTTAGATATGGGTTCCAAAGATCATTCTGGACAATAGGGGCATATCTGTAAGAGTTGACTAATCAAAGACTTTTTTTTTTCTGCACTAACTATTATAATTGTTATTTCCTTAAGGTATTTTGTGATATTACAAATAAAAGTTCTACCTCTTGGCGAAGGCGATGAAGTAAATGGGTCCTTAAAAATACTTAATTTTTTTTTTACACAATAGATTACGAATCATGTATCCACATCTCTTATTTAGCACTACTTTCCCTTCCGTTCCTCTTACTCTCGCGCTCCTGACTCTCGCAAACATTTGGGATGCACTATAGCAAGGCTGTAAGGCAGATCAAGTAATTGATTGGGGAGAGACAAAGAATAGAAAGGAGAGGGCAGGAAAGTAGTGGATATGTAGAGGAATATGTTGTTACAAGTGGGGAAAATGGGTTCACAAAGATAGCCCAATTAATTTTTGTACAGTTTTATTTACTACTAATTTAAATTATTAATCAAATCACCACACTTAATGTTTATTCACAGATCACTCACACTTAAAAATGTCTGTTCATTAATCACTTAAGTACCTGTCAAGTCCACAGTTCACACTCCTCACTGGAGCTAGGCTCAACAGTGGTTCGTCCCTTACTTCGCATTTGTCCACGCATAATCTCGCGCCACTCAGTCGCACTCGCACAGTCCCATCGCTCCGCGTCAAGCCTCTCGCAAAAGGGGGGGGGGGGGATCTCATCCTCCTTGCCGAAGCACACTTCACTCAACTTGCACTTTCGGAACTCTCGGAACGCCTGGCATTGCTGCTTTTATATCCTTGGTAGTCTTTCTGGAACCAACTGGAATGATTGTGACATGTCTCATCATCCTGGGCCGACCCGGTGCTCGAAGCATCCAGAATAATGACTTATTCATGCCACTCCGCATGGAATTCCCAGGCCGCCATGCTGATAGATAACAGCACAAAGGACGAAAAAGCATGGTTGGGGGGGGGGGGGGGGAAGGTCGGGCTGCTGTAATCCCCGAAGGAATGGCATGTGTGATGATATCAGTGGCCATGCTGGCGCCTTACACTGTCTCCTCCCTAAACCTTTTTTCCAGCATATTCTCTCAATCGGTCAAAATGTACCACTTTCATTCGTCCTCTCTTTCCCCTCTGGATGCGATAGACCACATCATTTATCCATTTCATCAGTTCATAAGGGCCTTCCCATGCCACTTGAAACTTAGGGCACCTGCCCTTCCTTCGCTGCGGATTGTACAGTCACACCAAATCACCTTACTGATAACCAGTCGAGTTAGCCTTCCAGTCATATCTCATCTTCATTCGGTTGGTCGGTAATTGGAGGTTCTTGCGAGCTTGATTGTGAATGAGTACCATACTCTCCTCCAGATTATTGACATAGTCAGTGGTGCTGGTCCGCTCTTGGCAAGGACGACTGAACTTGTCACAAGGCAGCCTCAACTCCTGTTCAAACACAATACTCGCAGTGGTCTGTCCAGTGGAGTCATGGATGGCAACCCTATATGCCATCAGGAATAACTGGATATGTTGATCCCAATCCTGTTGATGATCGGCCACAACCTTGACAAGGTGTTCCTCCAGAGTTCTGTTGAACCTCTCTACCATGTCATCGGACTGAGGACTTAGGGCTGTAGTCCTGGTTTTATCTATTCCCAGCAACCAATACATCTCCTGAAAAACTGTAGACTTTAAATTGCGGCCTTGGTCTGAGTGGAGTTCCGTTGGTACCCCAAAGCTGCAAATGAAGTTGTTGACAAGTGCATCCACAATGGTAGTGGCTTCTTGGTTAGAAAGTGCGTAAGCCTCTGACCACTTACTGAAGTAATCCATTGCTACTAGAATATATCAGTTACCATCTGTTATCTTGGGAAATGGTCCAGCGATGTTGATGGCTATCCTCTCAAAGGGAGCTTCCAAATTGTAAGCTCTCATTTTCCCAAAATTCCGGTTGTGGCCCTTATCTAGCTGGGCATGCTTCACATTGTCTACACCAAGCCTCCACATCCTGGCGACACTTCACCGATCTTGGCTGGAGTTTTGTTCACCCCTAGGTGAACACCAGAGGTACCATCATGGATTTCCTTCAACACATCTGCTACTAGACTCTTCGGAAGGAGTAGTTGCATGTTAACTACTTTTTCCATTTGGACTCTCCCATGCCCTCATTAGCAACTCATTCACCATCCTTAAGGCATCCCACATGTTCAGTAAGCTTTTACAGCCTTTCGGTCATTAGATATTTCATGCCATTATGAATGTCCCATATCATTCTCTAGCCAGCTTATAATGGGTCCCAGGTCAGAGTCTTGTTGCTGTGCTGTTCCAAGCTAGCATTACCCCATTTTATCTTCACCATTGGTTATGTTCTTCGCCAAACGCCTTCGATTCCCTTATTTTCATCTGCCGTTTTGCAATGGTTATAGTCTACCTTGCAAGGTCTTAGGGAGAGAGCATGGCATTGTTGTGAATTCAGCTTGTCCTGTGTTCTATCCGACATTCATACTGGTGTATCTGTTCAATCCACCGAGCAAGTAGTCCCTCTAGATTCGTGAATTGTAGCAGTGACTTAAGTGCGGCATGGTCAGTGTGTAAATGGAATTTTCTCCCATATGAATATTTGTGGAAATGTTGCAGAGACTTCACTTCAGCCAGGAGTTCCCTTCTTGTGACACAATAGTTGCATTTAGACTTGGACAAAATTTTACTGTAGTATGCTATTACTCGTTAATTTCCATCTTGAACCTGGGAAAGTACAGCTCCCAACCCATCTCCACTTGCATCTGTGCCGAGTATATACTCTCCATGTTGATGGGGGTAGGCAAGTATGGGGCTAGTACATAGGGATTCCTTGGGGTCTTGAAAGGCAGTTTCACATGCAGAAGTCCATAGAAATTTTCTCTTGTCCTCAGTCAGGTGATGCAGTGGTTGTGTGACTGCTGAAAACCCATGCACAAAGTGCCCATAGTAGGCACAGATTCCCAAGAAACTCCTTACTTCATGCTTATCGTAGGTTGAGACCACTCCTTAACAGACCAGATCTTCTGGGGGGGGGGGGGGGGGCCAGGCCACAGGAATCTACTAAAAAGCTTAAGATTCGCAGATGAATTAGAATTGCTAAAAAATAACTGCTACATTGGATAACAATTGCATAAATCTACAAACTTATTACAATAGTGTCTTAATTAACAATGTGATGAGGACTGATAATAGCTAACTGATTCAAAATGAGTCATAAAATCACAACCCTTTCAGGATCAAATTTGTGTTAACACTGGGGTGATGAGGTACATGCATAAATGAATGTATTATGAAAGGAATACTCCTTATTACTGTTTTAGTTGTCTCATTAAAACTGCATTCAGAAATGTAAAAAGAAATCACAATTTGAAGATCTTTGCATAACACGAGTCAAACTGGTTTGTTCCTGCTGTGTACAATTAAGTTATTCCTTGATTAAATATTATGCTTTGATGTTTCGAATAGTTTGAGGACATTTTGGATTGTATCCTTTAGAGAGTAACAGAAAGAATGATAAAGTTGAGAATAGTAACTGTGACATACCATATATGTACCAGTGACCCTCTTCTGTAACTTTCTTGTATGTAGTTTATTAGTTTTTTATTCACCATGAATAAAAATAATTTTTCTTAGTAGTGGTAGTATCAGCAATATTCTAAATACTTGTGTTGTTAGATCTGAGTCGAATATGATTTTGGAATGGAAGCTGGTTGATTCTTTACCTGTAGCACATTCTTGAAATTTGGATTTTTATTTTCAATGGGGCTATCAAACTCAATTTGTCAATAGACAATACCTTAATAGGGTTTTCTTCTAACTAATCAGGCAATTCCTCATTAATCAGCTTATACTGCATTAATATCAGCTGATACCACACTAATCTGCCATTACTGCACTAATTGGGTGATTTCTTACTAATCAGGCTAGTTTAATTAATCAGGATTTTACATTTTCTTTTTTTTTTTTATTTATCTGCATTTTCACAGATTATTCAGGGTATTCGCCCAGTTTACCAGAAGTGGTGTTATTAAAACATGATTTATTATTTTATTGCTAGTGTCTTTACCATATGATTATATATTTCAGTTTAATGTTTTTTAGCAATTATTTACTCAATTTTTAATTCAAATTGTTTTTGTGACAGTATTTAAAAAAAAAACAACATTTATGTTTTGAAATTATAGTGCTTTGTCTTTATCAAGTGTTAATTAATTACAATAGTTATAAGTAAACAATAATTATTTTTATTTCTAATTACATTTGTAAATAACAAACAGCTTTTGTACCGGAGTATAAATATCAGGAATAGTTTGAAATACATGAAAGCATTATTGTAAAGAGTATAGAATCTGATGTAATAGGAATTGGCATGTTTTCGAAATTAGAGATTGTAAGGACACAGTGATACAGAACAGGGATGTTTAGAAAGGAATTGACAATGGCCTACAATAAGAATTCACCCCAGCACTGGCCTGATAGTGATTTAAGGAAAGGAATAAAAATCTTAAAGTCCAGGGATCGATGAATCAGTGTCTGAACCCAGATCCTGTGGGATGCGAGTCAGGTGTCTTATCACAGTGCTACCAACGCTTCATAGACCACTTTGAGAAACTTCACCCGTTCATTACATTGGCACACTGAAATGGACAGTTTATATCTCAATGATACAGAAGGTTTATTAAACATTGAATGTGTGGTCATATCAGCATCATACTCTTATGGCTATATATATATTTTAGTTTTATATATTTTAATACAATAATTATATATGTATATTATAATTATAGGTTAAGAATATTACTACATAAAATACCCAATAAAATAGTGTAGTTAAAATAAAAAGAGATTAAAATGATATCTCAGGAATAGACAAAGAGTGCCTGAAAGGATAAAACTATAGGCTGAAGGAAAACGTTTCTCACTTATTTTTGTGTGAGCATGTAGTATATATAATTAGACAGTCACTGTCTGCATGAAACACAAGAGTTACAGAATGGGGTTTCTGCTGTGCTAGTCATAAAGGAATCATATTTTTCTATTACATTTTTAGATGACTGGAATATGTATTTTTTTTAGTAGTTGCAAGGTTAATGTAAATGTTGATATTATTTTATATATAGTTTTTAGTGTTGAATTTATACCAAAAATATCACTAGTGTATTTGCAATATTCTTATAATTTTGTGATACAAAGTGCCATGATATTAAATTTGTTGATATGTGTTTTCCAAACTAGACTGATATTGTTTTGTACTGCATGTTTTATAAAGAATGTTGGTAAAAAAAATGTAGGTATGGCATAATGCTTTGTTAACTGTTTCACATGTCATTCAGCATAAATATATTATGGAACAAATTAATACTTGCAAAGAGTTTGAAAAATAGAGAAAACTATATGAACTATGAGAATTATGATTTGGGGTAGTTTTTGGGTGAAGGTTTAACAATTTCCCATGCATATTTTATAGAGAGAAGAAATTAATGATTTTAGTAAAATTAGTTTTGAATTGACATAAACTTTTTGTGAGCAGTTTATATTTTCTTTGATATTCAATGCTGTTTTTACCTTTTAAATAGAAAAAATCAAATGTAATGTTGAGATAGTATTTATTATGTGGTTTGAACTAAATGATTTTTAAAAACAATTCTGAGTATGGTGCTGTTAGTCTTAACATGGGGCACACAGAAATGGTTTAAAAATGCAGTATTGTGTTTAGTCTGGGATTGTATGAAGAAAAAACTATGACTTCATTGTTATAAACATAACAAACACAATTTATTATATATATATTTTTGCTTCTAATTTTTGTGAAAGATGCAATCTAAGTGCTGGTAGATCCATGTGAGTAATCCAAAATAAAGCAAGAAAGGTATCGTAGAATCGTAGAAGTCATATCATATTCTGCATATCCCTGCTGTCCGGGCCGTCGAGAGAAGTAAAGGGCCCGGGGGTAAATAATTTTGTTGGTCCCCATCACTAATTTAAAAAAAATCAAATGTCTGCAAAATTTAAGAGTTTATATAATGCTAAACAAATAAGACAACACTTAAATGATTTTTAACAGCATTTTAAGAAATCTTTTTAAATGTTTTCTGAATAAAACATAATTTCCATCCTTTTATACCTTTTCATAAAATATGATTATTTTTTACGTAACACTTTACGTAATACTGACTGAACAACTTTAAAAAAATAACATACATTATACTGAATTAATTTAAAGTCAGTAATCATTTTTTTTTTAATTTTTTTTCATTTTCAATAATAATAAAACAAAATTTCAATGTCTGCGCAAGACTTAATTCAGTGCATAATGCTCCTAGATCAATCAGAGAATTCTTTAGCCTGGTAATCACATTGAAAGATCTTCCTGCTTGAGCAACAGAAACAGGACGTACGCAGAATACGCGCACACAACACACACACATTCTGAAATACATTTTTAAATAGATAGATAAAATTAAAAATTTGGCACATATCGATGAGCTTAAGAAATGTTCTCTCATATTTCTAACTCGGAACAAAACAAGACTCAGTGTATATTTAATATTTCACGTAACAAACTTGAACTTGCTAAATTGTAACTGTGAAATGGGAATGATAAATGCTATCCCGTGGCCCCCCCCCTCCCCCCCTTCCTTTCCCCCGGGAATCCTACAGATTTTTGCCCATGACCAAACCACCTCCTAATCTAAGATGAAACAAAGTATCTTATAATTTTTTATTTCTCTCCTTATAGTCCTTGTAGTTCTTCAAGATAGATTTTCTTATATAAAATTACTGTGGCCAAGACTGTAAACATGATATGAGCATATTGCATAACTTAAGGTTTCCAGATTTGTAATTTTTGTCCTGCTATTAAAAAACGTTTGTAAACTCTATTTTCTGTACAAGTTTTATGTTGTTACAGCTTTCACAAGGTAAATATTTATTAATGCCTACACTTGTGATGTAAATTTATTTTAAATATTTGGGCACCATACTAAACATATATGAAATGTTAAGTTATAAGTATTATAGTAGTTACAAGGTTATAAATATTAACTGTCAATCTAAAATTGCCTATAACTCATGCTTCTGACTTGGTTAGTGATTTGAATGACAGATAACAGATTGCAGTGTGGTCAACACAAGAAATTTCACTTAGTCTGCAGTGGAATATAGTCTAGCAATTGAGAATGCTACATAAATGAAAGAAAACCAGAATAAACTATTTTTAATATTATGAAATCTATATTTTATTATGCAATGAACTCACCTGGACAAGAAAAATTATTCTCAGAGTCTAGAACTATGCCAGGATTACTGTTGAACATGAATTAGCACAGTAATTAAAATTACCTTGTTTCAACACATAACATTTTAATTTCCTAATTGGTTATCTCAATTATTTATTTGCTGTTAACATAAAACTATATCATCTGAAACCACTTAAGTTTCAAAACTTTGACTGAAATGTCTCATCACAAATTGTATCTATTCAATCACACAAAATCTCAGAACGCAAAGTTAAAATCAAAATTATGTTGCTAGCTCAATCAACAGGATTATGGCAAATCATGGATCATCTTTTATCCAGGGATACCTCTAGCAATACAAAACAGTGAAGTCATGAATCTAAAGTTAAGGGGAAGCTGTGAATTCATCCTATTAAAATGATTATAATGACGAAACAATTGTCAAACAGTTAATGGACTACACACACATTCTCAATAGTATCAACACAGTACATACCAGTTTCGATCAACATGGCCTATTTTAGAGACTTTAAATCAGATTGGCAGGTCTTAGTCGTCCCATCGACGATCGTTCTTTCAATACTCACCTAGAAGATCTGCAATGAAGCTTGATAGTTCGGGATGTAGAAGTAGACAGCAAAATGTAGTATTGACGGAACAGCAACTGTTTAAATCAACTATAAACGTGGGCTTCTCGGATGTAGCAGACAAGACGAAAACATAGATGGGTGGACTCAACATAATCATATCTTCAGGGTGATATAAATTTATTGTCCTGCAGTCAACTCGTCTGCATCATGCACTTCCTGATGAGTTCTTTCAAATAATAATTTTTGTAGACTATTCACAGCGAAGTTTAGACCTCTTCTTATGGTTTAGCCTGGTCATAAATAACTTAATACGATGAAATCGACGTCCACATCAAACGAATAATTAACTTGGTGACAATTAACTAAAATTTCAATTCTATTTCAGGATATCTCACCAAAAAATTCATCACTAATAAAATTGTTCTTAAAATGTGAAACTCGATATAGTTTCTCCAAATCTCCACCAAAGTAAAGATTCCAAAATTTGGAAATCATTGACACACAACTGTTCTTTGTGAAAGTTCGAACTAGACAAAAAGCTTCCAAACTGGCCAATCAACGCAGCTCTTACAAATTTACCATGTAATCACAAATTACTTTATTACAAAGTTATAAATCAAAAATCACTTTTAAACAGTATCACAATAATACCTTAATCAAATTTGATCATCTATAGGGAGTATTCTGCTGATATTATTCATTCATTAAATTAAAATTCACAAAATATAAGATCACAAATTAAAAAGGAAACTTTCAATTGGCTAATAAACAAAACTTGAAAATCAAAGATAAAGTATCAAACTAAGAAGTTAATTAAATTAAGGTTACACTCTGGATTGCAAAGAGTAATTGTAAAATATTAAATAATGAATTAGCAATTCCTCCCTTATTTAAAGGAGAATATTACTTATACTGCTATTGGGGTAAATTCAAGAATTAAAAGTCTTGACATGTAACTGGGCCTCGGGGGTTTTGCCCTCCTCCTTCTCGATGGCCCTGCCTGTTATTAGTGTCGCGGTTAGTGGCAGTTAGTGCTAACGTGCTTTCTAATGTTCTTTTGGAGGCCTGTTGAGCGTTGACAAGCATTACCATGCCACCAGCTACTCTTCTGAGGGGGTGGTGAATATATATTTTAACTGCTAGCTAACATCTGTACTATGTGATGCTTTCATAATATTTTTTTTTTTTTTTTTTAATTATAATTACAGGAAAGTAAAGCTAAAATCATTATATTTTATTTTGTTCAAGAGATAGGATTTACCAGCATAAATGCACTTGGAAGTTGCTTTCCTGTATTTGTCAACTCATAGCTTTCTAGTGACCAAATGTCAAAATTTCATGGTATTTGTATGGAAAAAAAAAGCAACAGCTCTTATTTTTATCTATTTAAATTGTACTTACATGTTATGTTAAGGTTGTCTACAGGTCACAAAAAAGTAAACAGTGCTGGAGGTTACAAAACTTAAAATTTCCAGCAACATTTTGCTAACTTGTTTTTTTTTATGCTTCGTTTCAGTTTATATTTACACATTAAACATAAATATTTAGTAACTGTCCACTTGAATCATGTGGAAATTATTTCTGAAAAGGTTGTAGCATGCCAACGTCAAATTCTGCACGTTCCTGAGAATAGTAGATACATGTTTTGTTATGTTTTATTTTGCTGTGTATGTGTATGTGTGTAAGACAGTTTTATAAAAATATCCCAAATTTTGTTTTATCAGGTATTTGTCGACACCTTGAAATGGTTTTCATGATTCTTCATTTTGTTCACTACTTTAAACATAAATGATTTAAAATGTATGAATTATGCATTAAATATACTCTCTTGCCTCAGAAGTCTTGCATTGTGTGCACATCATTTAGACACCTTGTAGTCCACTCATTGAAATGCAGAGGCCCTTGGTGGTATAAGATTCTTTTCAAAGCAAATATCAAGTTAAATGTTAAAAATATTCACCAAGTCAAATCAAATTGCAAATTTTTTTTTATCACAGCTGTATTACACTTTTATAAAATACTGGAATGAAGAAATAAAGTAATAAATGTAACGTTTGTAATGTTTGTTCTTACTATAAAACTTTTTGGGCCCTATATTTAACACCATCCAATAGAAATGGTATAATAACTATGCATAAATTTAATTTTGTACAATGATGCAGACCTGAGCTTCGTCTCAAATGTGAAGCTTCACATCAGATGCGAAGCTTCTCATTATATTTGAAGCTTCAAATAAAACAAAAAGAAAACTCCCAGACAAAGTCAAATTAAATATTAAAAAAAGCTTTGATTTTATTAGCTTAATCAAAGTTTTGCATAGACTTAACTGCAAGTAGTGCAACACCAACTAAGTTTTTTTTATTGTGGGTTGACTTTTTCTGTATTCTTGGTTTGGGTGGTCATTAAGAAAAAATGGAATGAAAATGTGTCTCGTGGAGGTTTGTGACATTTGTAACCACCATCAAGAATTTCTTTGTAATTTTACGGTCTCTGAATGAAGGCCAATGAGCAATGACTTATTTAAAAAAAACTGATGTTAATATTTTGCATGATGTAAATACTTAACTTATTATCAGTATCCGTTTCTATGTGTGATGCAAATAGATCATTAATTTATTAATTTAGTATTGTCTCTGTCCTTTGTTTATTCAGAAGGAAAATGGCAAGAACGAGCTTTTGACAAAAAGAGAAAGGAAGTAAAGTGCTATTCAAATATAGATATTATGTATCCTGTGATCAATTCTACATTGGTATATTAAGTTTAAAGTTGTGTGCGGAACCTTTGTTTCCATGGAAGTTTTCTATTCTCATTTTTTTAGGTTCATTCAATAGTCTGACTGCTCTTCTTTTTCAAGTGTTCTGATTAATTTTAACTGGAGAAGATATATTTGTTGTTTGTTGGGGTTCGGTAATGTTAGTTTTTATAAGGTGTAGTGTCAATATTGTTTATGCAATTTAGTATCAGCATTTTTCACATGTTTCTTTTTTTCAAAGGCAGTTGTTGCCAGTTTATGTTGACAAATAATAAAGGGGTGGTCACAAAAACACTGGGTTCTGCTATTTGCACCGGGGTTCACACTTGACTTGCATGGGCTGGGTAAGGGGGTGTGTTCTGCTAGCGAGAGCTGCTTCTGACAAGGTGGGAACATGGTGCTACTGCCACAGGAGATACGTCAATGTTGAGCTAAGTAAAATAGTTGTATGTTGGAATTAGTTTTCTTGCCAGTCTTTTTTTTAAATTATTATTCCTTTTTCTCGTAGCTATTGTTATGTTCTTTGTTGAATGTTTATGCTTGCAGTGGCACCACCCTAAAAGATCCTATCAGTTTAGTAATTTAAACTACATGTAGATGAGGCAGAATAAAATTGAGGTTAATCTCATAGCGTCTACCCCTCAAATTGAAGTATAAAGTCTTCCTTATTGAAACGGCATCAAAATACTTTGACGTCGTCTGGGCCTGCGGCCCCTTTGAGCCCGATATGCCACCGCCCAAACACCTCCACCCTCTGTTCATATTCAAACCTCCCTCTAAAGAGTGCGTGCATGTGTGTGTGTTTGTTGCCCGGCAAGAGTGCGCTGTACAGCCAGTGCGCCGCACCCCTATATGTAATTAATAATATTGTAACCTTTTCATTTCGCCCTTAAAATAGTGTTCCGACGAATCAGTAAGTGAGTGTCTTTTGTTTTATTAATATGATATTTTTGTAATAAAGCACGGACAAGGACGCTCCCTAGCGGGCGACGACGGAACCAACATATAACTTTATTCAAACTAATTTACCACATAAGTAATTATTACAGACGGTCTGGTCATGGATGTGTATCTGCTAATTTTTATAAAGAGTTCATGTTATTTTCTATAATAACCCGGGGCACGCAGTCGCAGAGATGTAACGGTAATTGTGTTCGGCGCGAAGGGCACCATGTTTCCTGCTGCAAGCCCTTGTCTCCCTCCAGTCTCCTTCTACAGCCGGCCGAGAGCGGACGTCTCTGCAGACACCCCGAGGACATCACCGTTGTCTCACCGATAAGTAGTTCTGTTCAGTTAAATAATTCAAATTGTTTTCTCTTCATCCTCGGGGCCTCTCTCGGTCGGTGGGGCTGTTTAATTAGTGATTTCTATACTCTCCGGGGTTTTTAACCACCTGTGTTCTAAGTAAAAGCTTGAGGCGGCCATGTGTGTGGTCTGCCTCCTCAACTAAACCGATTCGTGCCTCTGGCATTTTTTAACAGTATCAAGGAAGGATTGTATGAGGGCATGTAACGTAGAAGTAATAAAACCAACTTAACTGAGTCACGTGTCTTTGTGTTCGGGGGGGCCACGTGGGTCCTTAACCTAGTCAGCGGCGTGTGGGACGCCCTAAGAGCCCACTGCGGTTAAGTAGAAGCGTGCCCGACGCTGAGAGCAGGCTATGGTAGGGACGGCTGTGGAATTAGATATCAGGAGGGCTAATCTATCGCCGCACACGGGCCACGTAACGCCCTGAGTAAGAGCATCAAGCCGGGTCCACGTGCCCACTCACGTGGTGGCGCCCACTGTTTCCACCAATAATTTAAAACGTAACACCGGTACGCCCTCAACTTAGCACTCTGATTTGGTTAGTGAACCAATTAAGTTACAATAATCATAGCTTATATATTAATATCTTAAACTAGAATATTAAATAGGCCTGGTGGTGCACCAACGTTTCTAAAAATGTCAAATGGTACACAGTTTCTAAAGCATTTGGGTGATCTCAAGTCAAATCAGCTCAAATTCTACCTGACCCTCTTAGATTTTAATGATTTTTTTGTTTATAGCTTATGTACATGAAGTAAAAGAAGTATGTTTTTGAATGAGTGTTTTTTGTTTAATTAATTTACAGAACAACACAAATTTTGCATTTTTCTGATCTACAAAAATATTTATCATTCTGTAACGGTTGATGTTAGAAAGCTCAAATTGGTCCCATTTTAAAGATTTTTTAATGGGCTTTCATATGATAGGAATTGCTTCATAAAAATACCAAAAAATATTATTGAAAACTCCAAATTTGGTTTTCTCAAAAAGAGACAATTTAAAAAGTTCTTGCTGACAAAAAAAAACATCTTTCCATTCTTCTCTGACCAGTGTTCCAACCTACAGCCGATATAACAATAGCTGCCCGCACAGCTATCACATAAAGCTTTTGTTATTCCTCCGCAGGAATTTCATGTATCAGTCCGCCTACATGTCACCGGACTTTATTATGTTTTCCTTAAATCATTAAATGTTAATTAAAATATCATCATTTGTATTTCTTAATAAAACAAATATTATTTATTGAGTGATTATGCCACAAAAATCTGCCTGAGTCATTCCCACACTCTTGTGCGTTTTGCATGGGAAACGCAGCCTTCAGCAGCATGGAGCTGCCCGAGACACGCCAATCGTCACTTGCACGGCTCAGAGGTAAGTCACATTCACACACCACGGGGTCCTCAACACTTTGCATTCACCACTTGAAACTGCCATTGTTTAAGACTTTTCTAAACCTTTTTCTTCTGTCCTGGGGCCAGCTGCAACCATGTGAAGTTTTAAAGACTTACTGCTTAACTTAAATGTTCCTTCAAAACTGCGCGTTCACGAGTTTTTAGCTTTTAAGGTGGTCCCAGGAAGTCCTCAGGTTGACTTAATTGAAAGGGAACGACGTTATTGGCGCAGTTGTATGTGCAGCTACCAGGGTGGCCGTTGAAGGGTGTGGGAACTCATGTGATGGTGATGCAATGGTGAGAGCATTCTGGTGCGCGATCGCGACCAGCCGTGGTGGCCAGATGAGATAAAACTGCCAAGACCATGGCTTCCATGAACCACCACAGCCTGATTTGGTGTGGAAATGTGCCATGTGCGAAAGAGAAATGCTGGCCATGTTTCCAGCCTAATCGCGCTTAAACATAGTGCTTACTTATTAATCTAATTTCGTTTCTGTGGATGCGTTATTTAAGTATTACTCATTTAACAATATTACAATATTAATCAGGGACCAACCACTTAAGTCGGTTGCCACTCGGGAGGCAATCGATACATTGGAGGCGGGCATTTGCAGCGCAGCACTCGCTACACTACACTATGCTGCACCAAGGGCGATTACTGGTCGCACATGCCATACACACTTTCTGGCGAAGCTGTGATGTGCAAGAGGAGCAGCACAAGCGAATGTCGTCAAGGTTTTCATTTATGGCCCGTTTTCCCTTATTTTACAAACCTAACCATTTTTCCCTTGCAGGACGAATGATGACACTTGTTGATAGTATCCTGGAAAACAAACACACTTATAAAACCCTAACCATCATTATAAAATAAACAATATGAGAGAAATGATAGTCGCAGAGAATTTTTTTATATATATATATATATATTTTTTTTTTTTCTCGGAAGCCTCTAATCTATAAATTAATAATTATATTCTGTAAAAAATAGTTTTTGAATATTCAAACACTGCAATTTGTATTTTCACCTCTGTATACATTCAACTAAATAAATAAACATAAGTTCGAGCAATGTAAGCAGAAAATATGTGTATTTTAAGTGATACAATAGTTTGTAAAATATGAAGTACATAACTCGGTAAAAATGTTTCGTAATTATTTATGTTTATTAACAATTTATTGACATTGATTTGATTTCAGTTTATTTCTATAACTAATTGTTCCTGATTATATTTAAACAAATTATGTAAATTAAATTTGCAAAAACTGTAAATAATATTTTAAAATTAAAACGTATGCAATTTTTCATCAATGTTTTCTTATGACATCGCGTAAAATTATCGTCCGTAAACCGACTTTACAGACAAAACAGAAAACACCCCCCTCCCCCCCCCCCCACCACCCCCCGGTCAACCGGGCAAATCTTAAGGAAAAACCAAAATTTATATATATTTTTTTTATGATGCTGCTACAGCACTGCTCAAAATTCCAACCAAAGCAGATAGAAAGTTAATCACGCTAAATGCTAACATTTTTGTGTTACATTATGGCAGTGTAGGTAAATAGGATATAAATACATTAATACCAACCATAAACATTACACACTGGTGTAACAGTGGATCTTTTAGTTTCACAAGGACATGAGGAATGAACAGAAACAAGGTGTGATTCCGTCTGAATATAATTACTCTATATTTATTTAAATGATGAAATTTATAACAGTTGAATGAGAGACAAATATATAAGAGGTACAAAATTTGTTAAAATATAATACAAATTACATAATTTTAAATGCTCTCAGATATGTTAAAAATATATGAGCCGGCCCTAATTAGATTATTAAAGGTTTCATTTAATATTAAAAAGATTAATGTAAAAAAATACAAAGAGGCACAAACAATCCCAATGTAAGCTCTTAAAGTCCAGAACGAAAGTTTTATATAGTTATTATCTCTTAAAATGTAGTAATTTAAATGTTATTCCAAAAGGTTCATAAATGTTGTAGGACCGGAGGTCGGATGCTCGCTGGCCGGAGTCCAGCAGTCAACATGGCGTCAGGGCACCTGTTTGTTGGAGAGGGAGAGTGTGCGAAAATGCGGCTAGTTCCGTATCCGGCTCTTGTACTCTCGGATTCGTGGACCCTAACTGCAACAGAGATCCATTCTTGCGAATAAGACCTGTTTGCAGACAGTTCCGAAAAACATTGACCCAAAAAGGCCTGAAAATGATGAAGGGGGGGGGGGGATCTAGCAAAGAGAAAATAAACACTCACCAATGGAGGGTGGATGATGCAGTCACTCAGGGTGGATGCGCGCATGGAGTCCCGACACATGCGACGCGATTTTTAACAAGAATTCCATCATTTAATATACGTATTATTTAAATAAAACCATAAAAAGAAAACTACTCTAACACTTTGACTAAGAAACTCTACTGGCTGGCTAAACAATTCTATCTAAATTAGGGAGTTCATCCCTTGTAGTCTGTTGACTACATGTTACAAGTGACGGCGTTCTTCTTGGCGGAGACAAGCGTCGACGATGACGGTAATACCAGCCAGAAAGGACCCGCGTGCCGAAGTGCCGGTGCGCGCGGAAAGAGTCTTAATTAAAAACAGGGTTCAGCCCTGGAACAAAAGGTTGGGGGGCGGGGGTGAACCGAAGTTAGTCGAAGATGCCCGAAGGGGCGGGGCGAGAACAAAACACAACTCGAGTGTTTAACTCGAACTTCGCGCGATCACAGCACTGTCTAGAGGGCAACTCCGAAAACAACCGCCTATCGACTCTAGACAGGTTGAGGTGGTGATGCCTGTATTCTTTTGCTGTAGCCAGTGCTGCGCTCTGGCGGCCTAACTGAGAAGGGGAATGGAAGTACTCATCTCAAGCGCACAGGGAGCGCTGGTGGTCTTTCTCTGTCAGCCACGATGTGGTTAGTACTAAATGAGCTCGTTAGATGGTGTGGGTGTCTCCAAATCACACAGCAGTATAGGTGGCTGAACGACCTTGACTCAGGCCACTCGCCCTTCTATGTTCATTAATTGTCAATGACACTCACTAGGGGGCGGGGTAAGAGGAGGGACAAAACGGCACCACTCGGCATGGGAAAATGCGCCCTAACGTGACTTTCTATGAGTGAACCTAAGACGTATGCGTGACGGGAAGAACTGGTTTCAGCTCGGCTCTGAGAAATGGTAACAACTCGTCCAGAGCTCTTGTGTGCAAATTTAGTCTTGCAGGGAAATAATGTTACAGGCCCCGGGCGTGACTGCAAGCGGGAGAAATGTCATTCGGGCTGCTTATGTCATCTTATTGCAAAAGATCAGATTGGCCCCTGAGAAAATGTGCCTCGGGCCACTGCAGCAAAGTTTAACTAAGTTGAGTACACCGGCCTAAAAAAGTGTAAATCACCCTTTTGTAACCAAATTATATAGAAAATAAAATTTCCAAAAACAATTTCTCCTTGATATTTTTACTGAGCATAACTACACCGTTAATTTTTATATCTATGCAGTGCTTGTATTGGCGATATAATAATAGACAAAAAGAATCATTACACTTTAACAAGAAAAATTGTGTCAATGTTTTAAGATGAGGCCCTTACAAATATCAGATTATGATGGAATGCGGAAGAAATCATTAATTAAGGTACATACAAAAACATAAAACATATGTTTATTTTTTATTTAATTTATAAGTAAGTAGATTATCAGAAAACCTATGTAGCCGGGAATTTTTTTTGATGATGAGTAATGTTGTAAAGTAGGAAACAACTATGGGACTAGATAAAAAGAGAGATGTTTAGAAGCAGGGGGGGGTGAAACTTAAAAGTTCAGAATGCAAAAAAAAAAACAGAACAGAGAAAGAATAAAAGTGTTCGCTAATTGAACAGTTTTATAGAACAGTATTTTAGATAAGGGGAGAGTTTTAGTGAGGTACATGGGACTCGATGTAATTTCAAATGAATAAATATTAAAACGACTTGCCACTGTACATTGTACTGACGCCACTCCCGCTGCCTGTTTTAGCTTTTTAAATTAATTAGTAGCGTTGTAAAATATCGCAGGGGTTTTAACGGGGGTTCGGCCTCGTGGCTGCAGGCAGGAGCGCGTCTCGTTTCGAAAATTACCTGGGCTGTTCAGGCCACCCAGGACGCCTTGTAAATGAATGGTAAACGAGTTACAGGACACTGCACTTTATTCAGTATTGATACACTCATTCGTCCCGATACTGGCCGCGTCCGTTGTCGGACCGCTATGACACGCGTATCTCTATACGTGACGGTTTGCGCGACCAAGATGGATTGCAAAGTTATATCGACAAACTGAAACAGTGGGTTCTCGTCCCTGTGAAAGGTTTAGCATGTAAATGAAACTGGTATTGCCCCAACTTAGGCGGGCTGGTAAATACGTAGAATAGTTCCTATGTTCAGGATGGTTTGCAGTCTAGCCTGCTACAAAATATTAACGTTTCAGAAATTACGTGGACACG
Source organism: Bacillus rossius redtenbacheri (assembly GCF_032445375.1). Lineage (NCBI taxonomy): Eukaryota > Metazoa > Arthropoda > Insecta > Phasmatodea > Bacillidae > Bacillus > Bacillus rossius. Next base: position 36,773,608 of record NC_086335.1, on the reverse strand, counting down.
CCAACTGGAGACGTACACGTAAACGTCTCTTGCAAATGAAAGTTAGTCACTTAAAATACACGTTACACTTTGCACTATAAAAATGGAGAAAGTTAAGAGACGAAAGTTAGTCAGTATTATTATCAACACTTATTACGGAGGATCTACGACGATAACGATTAATTGGCTAATCAGCCGAAAATTGCGTACCACTACTACGCGGTCCTTAAACTGGACATGGATTTACGTATGAAAATAAAGTTCCCTTGTGGGAAGAATTTAATAAGTTAAAAGTCGCACGAAATATCGTGAGACTGGGTTGGGGTCGGCGCCGAGCTGATTAAAAGATTTACAAAACTTACACTATTGCTGAAATGTTGTAGAGAAGCTAAAGTTGATGACCCGACGTTCGCGGAGCGCCCGACCCCTTCGAGCTCCAGACGGTAACTGAGCGCGAGACCGCCCTGCGGCCTCGCGCCTTACCACGTGAAACGCAGGAAAACCGACCCGGCCAGTTTTGGACTTAAAGACAAGTTACACAATATATTCTTATAAGACAATTAGACATAATTTCCCTTACATGAATCCTCTTTTAAATTGTTATTAATTTAGTTGTTTTAATTTGACAAAATAATTATATAATTAATTAGGCGCATTGCCACACCCGGCCGGGCGCTGAAGTCGCTTTGGTGTTCGTCGCGGCGCACTTTCACACACTCGGCGGACATCACGCTCGGGCGTGTTTGGCGCACTTAAGAGTAAGTGTTGTTGTGACATAACGGCCTGTGCGAACCAGAGGGAGCACCGGCGGTCGGCTTCAGTACTAATGTTGAATTTATTTAGTTTTTCGTGTTTTGAATGAAATTTCTTTGCTGAGGGAGCAACAATTTTTGAGCATGATGTAGATTCCGATCTTATTGACGGGAATATTCGGTACCTAAGTGATTATGAAACATTTGGAGGGGGGAGGAGAAGAATATTTAGGGATGTGGTGGGGCAATCGGTAGAGTAGGAGACCGCAGAGGAGAGATAGAAATGATGCAGCATATTTGCACACTTGTATAATTAAATACTGCACACTTGCAACATTCAAATTCGCATACTTTCACACTTCATACTTTATACTTACACACCTGGATACTTGCATACTTATGCAAAAGCATAATTTACTTCTAGTATACTTGCATATATATATATATATATATATATTTATCTGTGACCTCAACCAAAAAGAATAATTTTTTCTAAACCTAATTAGATTGTCATTGTGAGGAATTAACAGATATGAAAGCTAGTGTATTAATCGTAACTATAGGCGCCAGCATGTGATTTGGGCACATTTACCCGGCTATCAACTCTTTCTCGGGGCCCTTATTTAATTCTTGTGGGAGCTAGGCTCTAATTCCCCTGTAGTCGGTTGCAGTCTTTCCTGTTTGCCTGCTCTTAGCAGCAGGCATGCTACCCTTACCACTGGATTATAGTAAGTGGGCTGTTAGGGCGTCCCACACGTCTTAAGGCTCAGTATGGGAACACGTGGTCACACAACAGAGTACTCACGGTTGCAGTCAAGATGATATTTTGTTCGCTCAAAAATGATACACGTAGTTCTCTCCCTTTTAAAAAACTGAATAAAAATGCCATCAGCAATAGAATCTGCTTCAGTGAACCAGGACACCCAATGACCTGGTCTAGAAATTAATGTCTTCGTGAAATTCGAAATGTCCATTAGCGAACTTGCCGTCAGCCGCAGTCTCGTGTTCGAGATCGGGCGCAGGTCCTAGCGGGTTGGCTGGCTTTCTTAGCGTTTTCTGCTCCGGGAGGGCGCCAGGCTAGCTCGGTGTCTAACCGTGTGATGGTCGTGGGTTCGTTGCCCCAGCATGGTCCGCTAGAACCGTCGGCGGTGGTGAATTTTGTTTCCTGATTGGGTTGTTTAAGTTAATTGACATACACTGTTTGGTTTTTCTACGCGTCGCACGTCGCGCACAGGGGTGCGGGGTGGACTTTCTATTGTTCACGATTGACACTGGTTCATTACATTGGGCGCGAGGTTTACTCGGCGGTACATGACTGCCAATGGGGCGTCGGAACACGTAGAAGTTTTGATTACACTATGATTACAAATACACTTGATAAAAAGGCACTCTGTGGTGCTTTTAAGTACACGGTTACACTGCACACGTTATTTGAGCGGGGCACCTGCGTGCCTCTACGTGCGTTTACTTAAGTCCTCACGCCAGTTGCAGTCGAGGGAGAGCATTCAATTACCATCGGCTAATTTCGTAATCTGTAATTGGAGACGCGCGGGCCCACCTGTGCGGACCGCGGCTCGCTATTAAATTAAAACACATTTAATCTTGAAGGTAGCCTGTGCCTGTGCCCTAGGTGATTAAATAAAGTTCTGGGGTGGCGGGAGACGCCCCGTACCGAATACTGCACGGCCCCACGTAATGTTTTGTGTGGGGCGTGTTAAATTGATGCGGCTGGGTTAGGCCCTACACCAGAAAAAGGACCGGGCGCGCACGGGGAGTTTAAAAAAAAAGGTTTTGATGGTGACTATAATTACCAGATGGACGTTCGGTGAAACAAAGAGATGCTGGCTCACCGTGGGACGTGCGTCCGTCCCGGTCCGCGAGTCGCGCTGTACTGACGTGCAGCCCTGGCGCGAGGGGAGGGGTAAGCTCCCTGTCGCGCCAGAGTTTCTAAAGTTCCGTTATTCGTAAAAATCTATATAATTAACTAATTTTAAGTGGCTCTAAATTCACATAATAAAACATAATGATTAATCTAATATCTATATATGTTATAGAAATGACATTTAAAAGTTTGTCTAAAATAAGTTTGAATATTAGAGTCAAGCTGGAGACTGTCTGTTTCTTGAAAACTACTCCAGTGGCGAACGATAATGCTAATTTGGGGGTGGTTTGAATTACGTCACACGTTTCCCTACTGAAATTAGGCTGAAGGCCGCAAGGGTTGCACTCACAGCTGTTTTAGCGGAAAACCACACGTGAGTGAGCCGGGCACTCCTACGTCGCACTTTATTAATTAGGGGCTTTTGTTTGTTTTTGATTACGTTATTATTGCGTGGGGAATTTTGTAGGCACGGTGAGTGCATTGCATGCGTAATTAGAAATGGTTCGCTATTCTCTACCTTGGGGCTGCGGTCCGCTCACTTGACTCGGGTGGGCCATGGCTAGGGGCGCTTTCCGTTAGCGGAGCCGAGTACTGGCGGGTGCAGGTCGGGCTTTGGGGTGGCCTTCGGCCGTACGATGTCAAACTTAAATAATTAATTAAAACGGTTGGCTGCCCGGAGTAGGCCTCGAGAACACAATAAAAAGGTTTAAGTAATAATTAAAACGATGGATATCAGCTGATCAGATATTGCAAAACGGCGAAGTCCTCAATGTGCGGTGACGCGTCCAGCTCCGAGCTTCGATCAAAAGCGACTAGGCTGAGGCCCATGTTTCATGGCGACCAGAAGCTTTGTCATTACCATTAGTTGACATTACTTTAAATGAGAGAACTAGCGAAAGAAAAACGCCCTTTAAGCTCTTAATAAAGTATTACTACTAAATATTAAGAATTACAAACATTAAAATGTATGAATAATTATAATTTAAGTTCAAAAATAAACTGCATGCATAAGGGCGATTTCCGAAGTTGGCGGTGCGAAGCACTATGGACTTAGGGAAGGCATATCCCTGATTGACATCATTATAATAAACAACAATGTTTTACCTCTGACATGCGTGAACTCCATTCACACAGTTTTTACTTTATGCTGAACTAATGATGCGGTCCCCGCTACCTCCTATGAATTTTACGTGATTTTTGCTTGGGTTCGAGATCTCAGGGAGGGTTCGGCCTTGTGTCTAGAGGTAGGGGTTAACGCAGTAGGGCCCCCCGAGCTGTTATGGCCACTCGGGACGCCTGAAGGATAACACAAAGTTTCTGGAAGATATTTGATGAATTTATCACAGCACAGCCCTATACATGGTGCTGCCTGTTCTGGCCGTAACGGTTTTCCCGACGCGACTAGTCACACGCGCAGCTCACTTCCTCAGTTTCGGCTCACGATTATAATGCGCGTGAGGGGCGGACTTGTACACGTGATGCGGCGGTTACAAAAATACACTCTAACATGACAAACAATATCTTGACGAACAAAACACTTCACTATTACCTAACACTTAATAAATTGGGCTAGTGGCACGTAGGCCCGTGTCTCCAGCGACTCTACGTCATACCTAGATGTGTCCCAGGGACTGATTCGTTAGTACGTTCAGTGGCACGTGTCGCCTTCTGGCTGCCCCGTGCGGGCCAAAACTAGTTAGCCGGTAAGCTAAGTTGGGGCGTGAAGCGCCGACGTAAAGTCTCGTAGACTCCCCACAGTACTCACGTATTATGTAGAACACTCATCTTGGAGCACTGATTTAATTAAGTGAAATACCTCATGGTAGATTGAGGCCGGCTGCAGAACTGTACGTAAACGATTAAGAAAATATTTTACTATTGAAACTACATGTCGGTGAAAGCAAAGGTTGATGGTTCCGAGTTGCACACAGGCTGCCGGGCTGTCGGAGCTCCTGAAGGACACTGACTGTGTCGCCGCGCGCGACCCCCCTTCCCCCCGCCAGCCCTCCCGCGGAAACGTGTGAATTTCGCGGGAAACTGAACCGGCTAGGTTCGGGACAAAATGCACAGTGAAACATGATTTTGAAAGGACTGAAATATTAATTGATGAAAAATAATGTTTATTATTATTATTATTATTATTACTTAACCTGCAATTGGGCTTTCACCCGGTGGCAAGAACTCCCACTCACTCCCCTCTCCCCCCCCCTCCAACAGCTTTCTCCTCAGCTCCCTCCCATCCCTGACCTCCACCATTTCCTCCCCCAGCCCATTCCACTCCCTCCCCGTCCTCACCAGGAAGGTGTTCCGCCCTCTCTCTGTCCGCCTCCACACCCTCTGGAGCTTACATCTGTGGTCTCTTCGTCCTCTGTACTCCCCTCTATGTACTTTGCTTCCCAATTGCCCCCATCCCCCTTCCCCCTTCAGCACCTTGAACATCCTGACCAACCTTTCCACTCTTCTTCTCCTCTGTAACGTTTCCCACCCCAACTCCTTAATCATTTCCGTTGGGCTATGCAGTTTCCCATCCTGCCCCTCCCTCCTTCTCCAAATTCCCATCACCCACCTAGCCGCTCTGCGCTGTACCCCTTCCAGCTCCTTCACCTCAGTCACCAGGTAGGGGTCCCAGACCGCCGCCGCATACTCCAACATTGGCCTGACCAATGTGGAGTATGCCTTCTCCTTTGTCCTCCTCCCAGCTCCCTGCAGGGTCCTACCAAGCAACCCCAGCGCCTGCCTTCCCCTCCTGACCACCCCCTCTATGTGCTCCGCCCATCCTAGGTCATTTTTCAGTGTCACCCCCAGGTACTTATATCCTGCTGCCTCTCTTATCTCCTGCCCCTTCCAGTAATATACATTTCGTGTGACTTTCCTCCTCTTTGTAAATCTGACAACTTTTGTCTTACCAACATTCAAGGACATTCCATTTTTCTCCGTCCATTGCTCCAACCTTATCAAGTCCTCTGCTAAACATCCCCCTTCCCCCACAACCTCATACACTACACAGTCATCTGCAAATAGCCTCCATCTGGCTTTCATGCCCTCCCCCAGATCGTTTATCATAATTGTGAACAACAGAGGCCCCAGCACACTCCCCTGTGGCACCCCCGACGTCACTTCCCCCTCCTCGGAGCTTTCCTCACCCACTCTCACTCTTTGTCTTCTATTCCTCAGGAAATCACCCACCCAGTTTACCACCCTTCCATCCCTCACCAGCAACTCAACCTTTTCCATTAACCTCCTATGGGGGACCTTATCAAACGCCTTTTCAAAATCTATAAAGATTGCATCTATCTGCTTCCCCCCGTCCACCGCTTCCACCAGGTCTTCCAACAGCCCAGCCATCTGGGTCTCGCATGAGAACCCCATCCTGAATCCATGCTGCCTGTTATCCACCCACCCCAGATCTTCCATTTCCCCCTTTACGTACCTTCCTACCAACCTCTCCATCACTTTTCCTACACAGGACGTCAAACTGACCGGCCTGTAACTTCCTGGCTCCGCCTTATCATTTCCCCCCTTGTAGATGGGAACTACCACTGCCTCCTTCCATTCCATTGGTAGTTTCCCCTCCTCCAGAGACTGCTTGAAAACCTCCAACAGGTACTTCCCAATCTCCCTATCACCCAACTTCAAATGACTATTCCCTATACCATCTGGCCCAGCTGCCTTTCTCCCTTTCAACCTCCTGATCACCTTAATTACATCTGTCAGTCGCAGCTCAAAGGCCTTCCTGCCCATTAAACTGTCGTCCTCTTTACCCTCCCATGCCTCCCCCTTTGTAAATACTGCCAGATATTGCTCCTGCAGTAAGTCTGCCTTTTCCCTGTCCTCTGTATATTCCTGCCCCCCTCCTCCTCTGAGAACCCCTATTCCCTCCTCACCCTTCACTCTTCTTATGTATCTGTAGAGCTCCGTCCCATTTACCGTCCCCCCTTCCCCCATCAGCTGTTCCATGTAAGCATCCCTTGCTTCCCGCGATTTCCTCCCTAGTTCCTTCCCAAGCGCCTTCATTTCCGCCTCTATCTCCTCTCCCCCAAGCTTCCTTGCCCTCGCATGCAGCCTCCTACATTTCCTTTTCAACACTTTCAACTCCCTTCCATAGTAGGGAGGGTCACCTCCTTGGCCTACCCTCCTCTGAGGTACAAAACGTGTAGCCATCTGCAGCAGAATATTTCTTAAGGCAGCCCATCTACCTTCGAGGTCCTCTATATCTACCCATCTACTGTATTCCCCCTTCAGGAATGCCTCTGCCCCCACTCTATCAGCCTTACCCCAACAGTTTACCACGTTTCCCCTCCTTACCCTTTTCTCCCTCCAGCCCACATCTAACTCCACTACTGGGATCCTGTGATCACTGATGCCCTCCATTACCACACTTCCCCTGACCGCCTCCATTGGTCTCACAAGTACCACATCCAACAGGTTCCCGTCATCCTGCTCTCCTCTCCTGGCACCTTTTCTGGTGCTTTCAGTCACCACCTGCTCCAGTCCTCTGTTTGCCAGTTGAGATGCCCATCTCTGTTCCCTTGACCCCATCCCCTCCGGCCCCTTTTCCCATGCCACCCCTGGCATGTTCAGATCCCCCGCCACTATCACCCACCTGCCTTCCCCTAGCATGTCCAACCTGTCCTGCACCTCCCGTATGGCTTCATCCCCTTGCCCTGGTGGCCGGTACACCGCAATCAGCCGTACATTTTTCTCTCCTACCTGGAACTGCATCTCCAATAACTCCGCTCTCCCCCCAACCCATAATAAAAACCTGTGGAATAATATGCATCAATTAATTTGTTGTAGTGCGGCGGAGGGATATGCCACACCCGGCCGGATCCTTCCGCCGGCGTAGCACTCGTTGCCTGGCGTTCGCCTCGTCGCACGAACTACACTTTGCTGCGCGCACGAGCGCGTTCGGTGCACACGCCTTTGCGAGACGTTGATGAGGCATAGCGGTCTATGCGACATAGAGGAGCATTGGCGGTCGGCGTCACTGAGATGTAGATATTATTTATGTTAAATATTTAAAAAAAAAATAGATGTTTTAAATAAGGGTGTTTAATGGCCAGCCAAGACACAAAAATAAGGGTTTAGGTGTTGACTATGCAATACGTGTGTCGTAAGCTGGTCGACTAGTCCCTGACAATGCTACTGTTCTGCCGGCTACTCAGTGTTCGGTAGAGGGGGGTTCGGGCCGAGTGGCCGAGGGACTTAGCCTCCAGAGATGAAATGAGAACAACTCGACTAAAGTATGATGGTCCTTTATACTCAAGACACTGAACACTTTACATGGGGCTGCCGCGTTTCCGCCTGTGACTATTTCTATGTGGGTCGAAACCCGGTTCCGCGCACTAATCTGGTTAAGAAAATTACGGGACGTCCCGCCCGTGACGACTATTACTTCCACAGTAGGAAATCTAATTCTTATGACCCGCGCGCGAAAGGATGTCTGTCTGACGGTGCAGCACACTGGCCTGAAAGAAATGAACAGCACAGAACCTATGACGACGAATGATCAGTTTGAAAATGAACCGCGACTCGCCAAAATTGAGAGCAGAACACACGTGCGTGCTAATAACAAGTTGAGAGCTCGCGACTGAATAGCAAATTAACAAGCTCGACTGCAAAGTTGAGAAAACGTCTCCGCACGGCAAAAGTCTAGAACCTCTGCTAATACCGCGCCCGCTTTTCTCACCGTCCCGGAGCGGCGTCACCAACACGTCCGTCGCCTCTCGTGCCGGGTCCACGACTGCGTCCCACTAGCGCGGAGCGATGACACTCGTGTGACCGCTGTCTGCCGAGTCCTGGCGACGACTCCTCCCACTCCCCTGCCGCGCCTGAGCGCCCGCATCTCCCCCCCTTCTCCGCGAGCCCGCGGAACACGCTGATTGGTCACAGGCGGAAGCCACGGCCTTGGCGCTCGGTGAACAATTAAAACTTATAAATACAAAACCCTTCAATACAAAATTAATTAAAATAAAATATAAGCAAAAATATGTACATAAACTTAAAACAAAATATATATACAATAAAATAATAAGTCAAATCCTGTAATGAAACACAACGTCACACGTCACCGTCACTTGCGTCGCACAACACATGCAAGAGATGGCGCTGGCTAGGCATATCGGCCTGAAGGAGCCGGGGAGACACTTGGTCGACGTCACGTGTACCCTAACCATATTCCAAGAGCACGATAGGACACAGCCAGTCCCTTATTTTTAAGGCACTGATTTTTGGTGTCCTATCTGTTGCTGATTTGATCCATAGCTATATATATATATATATATATATATATATATATATATATATATATTCCTTTTCAATGAACTTTAACGGAACTTTTACGAATACAATTTCCCCCCTAATATCTTAAAAACAGCAAACATAAATACGGCCAAAAATTCTTCGTTTATTCTTGTACAACCAAAATTAAATATTTTATTTCACATTATAATTCCATAGTTTTAAAAAATAAGCTAAAAATACGATGGATTCCACGAAGTACAGCTGTTTATAGCCTCGCACAAGTCCTCGTTTATTAAAATGGCTGCCGATCTGATACCTTACAGGGTTTCAGTTAGGACAGGTTTTGGAATATGACCCGAGAGTTAGGGTACGGCAGTTGCCAAACATGGTAGTGCATATTCGCTACTTTCCTTAAATGTCTTGGAATACCGCCCTTAATTTATAAGCACTTATTTAGTATATTAGTAGTTTTAGACGACAAGTTTAATCTTGAATATTATTTAAATATATTATTTTAAATATAAACTACAACGATTTTTTAAGACTAAAACGATTAAATCCAATTTGGTGTCGTCTGGTTTCTAAATGTTACATATATTTTTTATAATGTGTGCTATTGTTTTTAAGAATTTTGTTTATTTATCTTAAATGAATGTTTTGTAGGCGCAAATATATCATTTGAATGGTTAATCTGTTTTCAGTTTGGAATTGTTAATAGTAATTTGTTAAGGTTAAATCAAGGTCTGAGGTTAATACTTTCATTTTTTCTACTCGACTTCCCGCTCCCTTCGATCACGTGACTTCATAGTTTGTGGACGAAGACATGGCGGACAAGGAAGATAATGAGAAAACTATTGCAGAAGACTTGGTTGTCACCAAGTATAAAATGGCAGGCGATATTGTTAACCGTAAGTGTTAATGTAGAAATGTTTTTATTCTTCATGTAATGCCTCCAGATAGTAAATTAGTATTTTCTTTTCAGGAAAACGTTTTGACAACCCATATGGGTTGTTGAGCTCTAGAATGCCATGTGGTCGCTAGAGGAGGCACATCTTTTCAAGTCTGGAATCAAACAATTATTACCAGTTCTGTTATCCCTGTATGCTATTTTTTTGTGAATTAATATAAGTTAAACTTATAAATAACTCATACGTTATTGTTAATGCCTAGTTTGAGTTAAATTATTGTTTCAGGGGTCTTGAAGCAGGTTATTGACAAGTGTGTTGATGGTACCACTGTGCGTGAGATTTGTGAGTACGGCGACAAGCTGCTTGCAGAGGAAACCAACCAAGTATTCAAGAAGGAAAAAGATTTGAAAAAAGGTATAATATAAGTTTAACCATCTTGTTATATATGGCTTTTTGTTTAGGCTAGTTTTGCGGGGGTTAAACACATTCGGACTATTGAAGCAAGAGTAGGGAAATATAATTCAGTTATTTTAAAAGTTGTAAAAGTTTTGTATCATGTATCCAAGTTGATCCCTTGATCTGGATGGCATGCTCTGTATTCCTTGATCCTGTTTTACGTGAATCTTACTGTTTTAATTTAGTCCATCGAAAGTTTCTTGACATTTCAAAAACGTGTGATGCAACAATGAATCATGATATTAAGTAAAATATGAATAAAATTTACTTTAGACCTAACATAATTTGCTTGTATTTTGTTAATGGAGTATTTGTTTGATCATGATTTTTTTAAAGCTGTACTCACAATGATCCGTTTCATCCATCCGTCACCCGTCCGTCCGTCAGTTTCGGTCCGTTATTTCTCTCTGCAATTATTACCGACTCAACCATCCGCCGTCCGTCCGTCACTATTCTAAAATATCAGTGCTACAACTTTCCGCCACATACTTTCTCAATTGTAGGTAAACGTTTGGTGAAAATAATTTACTTGGGATAATTTACTTTTGTTTTTATGAATGTGATAATAAGTTGACAGGCGGGAACCGTGCTTTGACAAGTGGATTAAACGCGTGACGTCTTAAAAATAACATTAGTCATGCCAGCAATAAATAAAATTATGCTTCTTTTATTACTGCGTCAAAGGAAACAGAAGGCTTTTTCCCTCAGTTGCTTATCCCGATAGTCTTGGCTATATATATTATACAAATGCGCCCTTTCCCGGACATAATTTATCAGCATTTCTTCCGAAAAGCTCATTCTCATAAGCAATATTTACCGTTATTATGACAATTATCGGTCAATACGACGCAGCCTTCTATATATTGCAAATTAAAAAATTGAACACTGTTTTCGGAAAGTCGTATTGAAGACGATCGACTTAATAAGGCGGTGGACCATCCGTTGGTCCGTCAAAAGCTAAAGCTTGGCAAGGTTTTGACGGACGGACGGATGGAATTTTTCGGGCCATCTTATTGGCTGCAGGTCACGTGATTGACGGACGGACGGATGAAACGGATGATTGGGAGTCCAGCTTAAGTACCGAATTAAATAGCAAGCATAATGTACCACGGGATGTATGTGTTTATGATCCTGCCAGTAGGATCAAGGGATAATCTTAGATATGTGATACGGGCTAATTACAGTGCACACATTAAAGTTAGTCAGGAAATCACAAAATAAGGTTTGATGAAATATTTGAATAATATTGCAATATTACTAAAATTCATTGGTCACAACTCTAAACACACCATGATAAATTTTGCCTACACAGCAAAATTAATATTTCAGCATAACCTGTTAATGGCTTTGCATTTATAAGAATTACCACTAATAAAAAACTGTAATTATTAGATTTAAATAGTGCAGAAATGATCTAGATGAAACTGAATTATTGTAAGATAATAATTAAAAACAATTGTATTGTTATTGAGTGTGGTGTTATTTTAAAACAATTTGCAATAATATTGTAGAGTACTGCCAAGGTAAATGTGTATTTGGGCGATATTTGCTTAAAATTTTTTTTTTTTTTAATTCTGAAAATACTTTTAATTCTATGCTTTTTAACTTCCTCTTTTCATAAAACCCGGCGGAGATGAAATTACAAATACTTTAGGAGATATTGCCGTTCTTATTTTGCAATACAAGACCTGTGCAATCATTCGACTTTTGCCATTTTTTATTTTGCAGTGTGTTCGTGAATGCCTAATTAATTAAAATGGTCGATTAGGTCAGGACAAAGGATGAACAGTAGGAACTCACGTAATTTATTTTTTTTTACTTATTACTTGCGGAACAATATCCAAATAACAAAAATAAAACATTAAAATTTGAAACGTTAAAACTCACCTAAGTTCACGTGACAACATTCTCCAATAAAATTTTTTTGATTTTCGTAAACAAGAAACAATGTTGAATGCCGCATGAATGCACAGGTATTGTGATGAAAATTAAAAAATTCGATATCTCCTCAAGTATTTGGAATTTATTATCTCCGCCGGGTTTTATGAAAAGAGGAAGTTAAAAAGCATAGAATAAAAGTATTTTCGGAATTTAAAATTTTTTTATAGCAAATATTGCTCAACTACATATTTACCCTGCTAATGTTTGATTTTACTGCATTACAGCGATTTTCATACCACATTGGATTTAAAAAAAATTAAATACTGGGTGTGGTAATAATTTCCTGGAGCATTGTGGTGTTAAAGTAATAATAATTTTCATATAGGTATATGCAAAAACAAATTGTTATAAGATTTTTAATTACAGAAAATTAATTAGTTGATAACAATATTTACTTGTTTGTACTTATTAAACTACATTATTCATTGACTTCAAAACCCTTTACAACCAAAGAGCTTTCCATAATCCTGTAGAAACAAAAGTCAGGTTTGCTGACATTTAAAAAATTTTTAGTGAATACACCATAGTTTTCTTTAGCAAGTTATGATCACCTAGACCTGTTATAGCCTTGCTTCCATGTAAAACTACACAACTGATAGCAGTGTAAACTAACAAGAATTAGGTTTTTTTTTAACTTAAGCATGACTGATAAGGAAAGATTTAGAAAGAAATAAGAATTTAAAACATTTTTAAAATAATTATGCATTTTCATACAAATTTGGACTTAAATTCATAATATTTTTAAAGCACCGTTTGATATTTTGCATTCAGTAGCTAAATCTTAATTTTCTGTGCAGCATCTTGTTCAGCAACCTTTGTAAGAGAGTGACTAAGATATTAAAAAAAAAAAGGAACCCTTACATTCAGAGAACAGATTGTTCAAGAAGTATAGACAAATTATTTTTAATGAAGAAAATGAATTAAATACTTGTTATCGGTTTGACAAAAAAAATGGTACAATTATGTAAGTACAAAATATATATTAGGCTTCAAGAGATCATTACGTGAATTCCAAAATACCTATTTTATTATCTCAACACAAGCTCATTTTGGAACTATTCGGACATGTTAAGATTTTTTTGTGGGGGTGATGAAAAATGCCAAAGAAATGTTTGGCAGGGAACAAAGTGAACTTCTTGTCGGGCGGAAAAATTAAGAGGAGGTTATTCTGTTGGACAGCCATCTGTCGATTTGGAATTGCTATTTTCACTCATAATTTGCTATTGTTAATATTTTAGTCCAAAATGAATGTTTTGTGTATTTTAAACACTTTAGAAATGTGTGCTATTGCTCCATGTTGGCTACAGATGGAAATTTAACTCGTACTAGATGCAGTACCTGGTATTGCCCGGACCTGAACACAGGGTGATGTGCTGTCCGGGAGTTAAAGCAAAATGGATGCGCTATATGACAGTTTGGTGGACATAGAGAAATTAGTAATTACACACAATTACTGTTTGAATGTCTATGACCTATGATTTTCTGTTTACCCATGGCGATCGGTTGAACGGTTTAGAAGTTGTTCCACTGCAGTGCCATCTAGCAGCGAGTTACAAAAAAAATAGATATAAAAACCTTCTCCATGAAAAAAAACATTGATATGTCAACTTTAATGTCAGTCATTCAAACAGTGTCAGAGTTATTCAAAATCATACTTACCAACATTTTATTTTATATACGTATATAGATTATATTAATCCTAGAGATGTACGAACCTGCAAATTTTTAAGTCGAGTCGAGTCGAATTTTACAATAATTAGTTCGAGTCGATTCGAGTCGAGTTTGTAGATCATAAATTCAAGTCGAGTCGATTCGAGTCTGAATTTTTATTTGAATCTTTGACACTTAAGTCGAGCTTGAATAATTGCACTTTATTGCAAGAGTCCTTAGATGGTTGTCTTGTTATATCATGGCCCACTTAATCAAATATATTTAAAATACAAGTAATAATACAAATATTTCATTTAGGTTAAATTCTTAACTGATATAATACAATTCAATAATTGAGGTATAGAGCATAGAATAAAAGTATTTTCGGAATTTTTAAATTTTATTTAACAAATATCGCCCAACTGTGAAAATTAAACAATTCGATATCTCCTAAAGTATTTGGAATTTCTTATATCCGCCGGCTTTAATGAAAAGAGGAATTTAAAGAGCATATAATAAAAGTATTTTCAGATTTTTAACATTTTTTTTCTTGCAAATACAGCTCAACTACATGTTTACCTTATTTTGAACCGAACGAGTTAGCTGCGGCCTGTAGCATTCACAAGTCAATAAAAAACATTGAATATAATTTAGGCTTGTTGGCGCGAAGGTTAGGGTAAGTTTCACACAATCATGAGAACATTTTTGAAAACTTTCACTTATGGGAAGTGTAAAGCCGTGCTACTATTGGCGCAACATTACAATAAACGTTCCCATAACAAATATAATACATTTAAAGATTATTGCTACCACACTAACGCCGTTACGTTGCCGGCCAATCGCAAGCTGGCACTTCCAACCAATACATGCTTCTGTATTTGTATTGAATAGTTACACTTTATAAAATACTTTATACTTCATAATTAATTTTAACTTGCCACTTAACTTGGATAGCAAACAATTATACAAAACGCAATCTCGCCGAACGTAATAGTGTAAACAAACACGGGAAAAAAATTCATGTTCGCCAACCTATACTTCCTAAAATTAGTGGAGCAAAGTTTTTTAAATGCCATTTCGTGATTGGTGGCGTATCAGTCGCAAACATGCGCACAAATATAACGCTACCGTTAATTTATTATTGTAACGTTGCGCCGATTGTAGCACGGATTTACTAAAAAAAAAAAAAAAGTAATATTTCTACCGATATTATGATTATAAAATTTAATTCGTGTTTTGTTTATTAAAAATGTGTTCGTCTTCTTTGCTATGTGGTCACACCTGTTAAGTTGGCAATATGTAAAACTAAAATATAAATAATATGGCCGATTGTCGTCATTGTAAGTACGTGTTTCGGTCTTACGTACGTAATTTTTAGTGTCGGCCGAAGTCACGTAAGGAGATATTAAGAATTTATTGTAATTCAATTTTATTATAAATTATCATCGAGTTTTACCCGAATTTCCTTTCGAGTTTCGCCCCGTCGAGTAAAATAAACTCGAATGCCGAGCCGAGCGGAGCTGATGCTACTCGCTCGACTCGACTCGAATTTTCGAGTCTCGGCCCATCACTAATTAATCCTCATGGGTGAATCAGTGCTAGATGAAGATGCTGGAAATCAACAAGTCACTGGCAAACTGAAGATCAGCTATGCATCATTGTGCTAAAATTATTGCCAGAATACAAAAAGAAATACTCTAATATACAAAAAACAGTATTGTTGTGCTTTTATATAATCAGTCCATGTACATTGTATGTGCCAGTTGCTAGAGAAAAATAATAATGACAACTTTTATCTAGGTTTATAATTGAGTATAAACTTCACAATTTAACCCCTTCAGTGTTAAATTTTCTAATGTAATTTGGTTGAAAAAAAAGCAGTGTTTTTTATTATCCTTTCCAATTCTTTGTTTATTCTTGGAATAAAAAATAATCTTAATACAATTGTTTCAAAAAAATTTAAATCACAATAATTATTTGAATTTTGTTTACATGTTACGCTGAATAAGCTATTTTTGGAAATTATTACTGAAATAAGCATTTTATTCAATATTTTCATTAGTTAAACAATACTTACAATAATAATAATAATAATGATTTCATCATCATCATCAATAATTGCAAATACATTTAAAAACAAATTTCAATAAAACTTTCATATGTGTATAAAAAGTAATAAATGTTTTATCTCTATTGACTCTGATAAATACCATTATTTTATAACATGCTATCGATTGTTTTATATATATTTGAATAAAAACATACTTATTCAACAAAGATATGTTAACACTGTAGGTAAACAGTTACTTTCCAATCTAGAAATACAATGTAAATTAATTCTAATAAATTAATAAATGCAAAGAAATATTAATATATAACGTTAAAACTTTTGACATGATTTACTTATAAATAACTTAGGACTACATGACTTTGTGCAGTAATCCTTACTTTTTGAAGGTTACAGATAAATAGTTCAACAAACATACAAGTAGCATTTCACTTGGAAATAGTAGTTTTTTTCAGGACATTGTTTTTCGAATTAAAATAAAAAAACTTTATTTTTTCTGCAATATTATTCATAAGTTTGTTTTGGTGTGGTAAAGCCTGAAGCAGGGTGCAACACACAGGCCTACATCACACTCGGGGCAGAAGTACCTGCTCTCTCTTCTTACCCTCTTGCATTTATCGTCTCTCTTAGAGCAGCAAACCGTACATTGTCTTGTAGGTGTTTTCTTTTTCTCGGTTGGTGGAATAATTTCCGGGAAATGGCGCTCTGTCAACCTCAGTGGATTAGGGGTATTTCCTGGTCTTCCACCACGAGAAGAAAATTCTTGGGAGTGGTATTTCCCAAACATTTTTTCTACAAGTAGCCTGTATTCCAAATGAGCAAGACGGCCACCAGACTTCATGTACAAAACAAATGAGTTCCACAATGCCTGTTCAAGCAGGTGGAAAAAAATTTTTTTGTAAAATTTTTTCCCCCTTTTTCTGGGAATAGGGTAGTTGGCCAAATGCTGGTCCACTCGATCAACACCACCCATGGTCTGGTTATAATCTATAACGAGTTTGGGTTTCATTACCGTATCATTCCTTCTTTTCATATTTACCATCTCACTATTGTGGATGTTCGAGAGTAAGCAGATATCCTTCTTATCTTGCCAGCAAATTACTGTTACCTTCCCACGTTGTGCTGCTACTATTTCCCCCTTCTTTAGCTTCTTCTTGTTTTTCACGCTGGGAGGCATATCTTTACGAGACAATTTGACAGTCCCATATGTGTCAGTCTTGCGAATAATCAGCATATCTGCCAGTTGTGGTGAGGTGTAAAAATTGTCGGTTGTAACACGGTAACCTTTGTCGAACAAAGGCTCTACCAGCGCAAGAACAATTTGAGAGGACACTGGAAGATTCTTGTTTTTACTTTCAAACACTGTTCTTTTCCAGTATAAACAATAAAATTCACATAACATATATGTCTTTATGCCAAATCTCGCTCTTTTTTTGGGGATGTACTGAATCCACCCAAGTCGGCCTTTGTACAGCATTAGGCTCTCGTCAATAGTGATATCTCTATCAGGTGTGTACAATGCCATGAATTTTTCATTTAAAAATTTCAATACCAGCCAAATTTTATTTAGTTTGGGACAAGGATGCTGTTCTGGGTCATATGAAGCATTGTCAAAGAAATGAAGATATTTTTTCAACATCACAAATCTCCGGTATGACATCATTCTTGAGAATATGGGCGTGCTCAACAATGGATTTTTACTCCAAAAAAGTCTTTGTTCTGGCTTATTTACAATACTTTGCAAAATTTTTACAGCAAAAAATGTTCGGATTTCATTATTTGTGGTTGGATGCCACTGAGACCTAAGTGGAGAATTGACTGGTTTATTTTGAAGGTACTGATCTGCATACAAATTTGTCTCTTTTGTAATCAAGCTTATCAAATCGTCATCGAAAATTTGTTCAAAAAACTGCAAGATATCTGCGGATGGATCAACTTCAAAATTTAGTTTTGAGTCAGACATAAAATTGAATTTCGGAGGAGAAGGAGGTAGCTCACCTTCGGTGTTTACTTCACACCATACCCGAACATCAGCCAAATCAAGTGTTTCAGCATCTATTTCTTCACTAATTGCACTTGAAAATGACGATTCACTACCTGAACTACTGTCAAAATCGTTTGAATCACTGTCACTTTCCATGGTAAAATTGAGAAAAAATTATTTACCGGTACATCAAAAATACTATGTAATGCTCATGAAAAAGGTATTTATCATGTCTATTTGCCACAATTATATATATAATTTACAGGCAGAAAATGTACTACAAAAGTACTGTACTGCACAAAAGTTAATATAATAACTCACCTTCCCTAAAATTAATTATTTCCGCGAACATAATATAAACATGCAAGCAAACAGTGTAATACCTAATAAGCACAGCCGAAAAAATAGCGGGAGTTATCTGCTACTGTCTGCTATCGGATACATGCTGCTATCTGTAGGATATTGAATAACTTTACACTATGTATACGCTAGTGTGATCTGTTAGGAGACAGAGCAACTAAATAAGGCCAAATAATTGCTGCGGTAAATGATGTTGCTTTCCATGTTCAAAACAAGTGCTGCTATCTAGCGAGGAAACGTAGAAACACATTTCAATATACGCTTAGGCTGCTATCTGGCGAATAAAGAGTAAACTAATTCCATAAAGAAAAGGAGAACGAATTATCTCGGGGAAAATAAAATTTTACACACACAATTTCGCTGAACCCGAGTTATCTCGGGCAGATTTTTTTTAAGAACTCTTTGTTATCCCGAGTTAACTCGGGCAAATGCATTAAGAGGTTAAGATGTATATGTCATTCCGTTAGAAATCAACAAATTTTATATTTGTTTGCCTTTTTTATTTTTAAAGAGCTTACATAAATTCTGTGTTTGTGTGTATATAGTTTCTACCTTCAGAAAGGTAACAAAAATTTTTTTTAAATATTTAAGACAATATAGATCTTAAAATTGACATAATGAAGGATGAAACTCAACAATCTAGACATGCCAAACATTCCTGGGACAGTAGTAATAAAGTAGTCTGGGACAATGCTACTCCACTTATACTGGAAGAACATGCAATTAAATTATAACTAAAAGGGTCATTATTTGTTGTTAGCAATAACAGTGTTTTTAGTTAATCAACAAAGAATTGAATTTAAAAAACATTGATACCTTTAATTAATAGAGAAACAATACATATGCAAACCAATGACCCTTACAGCAAGACTCCGACCAATAACATCAGCTCTAGGTCTTCAGCCAATCAGGAGAGTCGAACACACAAACCCTGCTTTCCATTGTCCTCTTGTCAGTCTCTCTGTTTGTACCTGATGATGGGAACAGATGGTCGGTTCTCAAAAGTAGTAACTGTTTTATCATCGGAAGACTGCTGTGTTTGTGCTGTTGTTGTGTTGTCTGTTTAGTTTCATTGCTGTGTGTAGGTACTTGTGTTGTCATGTTCCGCATATTATCTGTTTATTGTATTAACGACATTTGGATGTCCCTCCACTGAAAAGTAATAAATTTCTTCTTCTCTTTGTGCAATAGAATCATTTTCACAGACTCAATTGTGTACCTTCGCTTGTTTTTTCACATTCTTCACCAATGCAAATTATTCTCGCAGAACCTATATTGGTGTGCTGTTGCACAGTTGTTTATCTGTTTGGCATGGTGTACAACTTTGAAGTTGTAATTAAGTTACTGTCAGAAGCATTTTTTTTAACCAGTTTTATTTTGTTTTTATTTTATTGACAATCCCTTGCACAGAATTAATTCTATGGGATGTCTGGCATTTGTCATCAGCCGATTATCTTACCATTATTCGTCCCTCCATTTTCTCTGTAAAATTAAACAATGTAGACCATAGTTTTAAAACTTAATCCAAAATCAAAGGTACTTTCTGGTCCTCAGAGAACTCTTAAATGCTTTTCGTAAGCAGACCCCACTCGGTTGTCTTGAGTAGTTTCGAAATTGCGTTTTCCTGAAGCTCTGCATACCATATGTGTGCCCAGGTAGGCAAAGCCCTTAATTTAAAAACGTACTTATGTAATAGATGCAAGATCAAACAATATGGTATTAATTTTTTTCCACCCAAGTTAGGTTGTACATTCTGGTACAAAATAATGTTTAATAAATTACATTCAAAGAAATAAACTGTGATAAAAGACTTTTATTTTTTTAATTTGAGTTAAGTTTTGTCAAATTGCTGATTGATTCATGGTTTTAGTTACATTTCGGTGCTAGATAGTGTATGGACTGGCCTTGCAGTATTATTTTAGTTTTATCACTATTCGCCTTATAATCTTGTCCTGATGTACTATTAGGTAACACATTTATTTGGTGTACACTGCATGGTATTTTATATTCCTGTTTGTAGCTACTATTTAATATCAAATAGAATTTTATTTAGTAATCTGTGTTGTTTTGAGGTCTAGCTCTGAAATCCAATACACCTAACAAGGTGTGTATAAGTCATGAAAGTCAGGTGAAAATTCCTAAAAGCAATGTTGCTGGAGGTCATGAAGCTATAGTTTCCTGCAGTGTTGTGCTAACTTACATTTTGTTATTGATGCCTCAATTCAGATTATAGTCACATGTGAAAATATTTCAGCTAACTTAATTTAAAAATTGATATGTTTCTGCAAATTGTAGGTAATTTCTTACTACATTTTCTCATGTTAATGTTGGTTAAATAAGTATATTCAATAATCACCCTTTGAAAAAAATAATTCTTGGTTCTGAAAAAGTTCTGAAATTTGTCCACTATGTATTTGGAAACATCCTGTGTAAGGAAATGTATTTTACTAATGGTTTGTGTGCAAACAACAGTATATATATATTTTTTTAATTTCCATGACAAAATGTGTATTTCATTAGTATTTTTAATTTTCATTAATTTTGAATGAAAATGTGTTTTCCAGGTATTGCATTTCCAACCTGTATCTCGGTGAATAATTGTATATGCCACTTCTCACCGGTTCCAAGTGAACCAGACTATACTCTTAAAGATGATGACGTAGTGAAAATGTGAGTACCTGGGTTACACTTAAGTTTTGATTCTCTATCAACCTGTGCCTCTTCATGGCCTTATGATCAAGGACAAAAAAAATGTGTACAGTAGTTACTAAATGTTATTTTTATACATTTATGAATTAGACATTAGGGTGTATTTAATACAGTAATATAAATTTTTATATTTTGTATAAAATGTTATATGCCTATGCTATAACAACATAAAAAATTTGATTTGCAAGCTATTATCAGCAATAATCCTATTTCCAGAATATAAGAAAAAGTTTGAAATTAGTAATATAGACAATATCAGTAAATTTTTTGATTGAATTATGTACATTTTTTTATAAGAAAAAATTACCTAAACAACAGGTAGCCTGTAAACATAAAATAAAATGCAAATTCACAGTTTAATTTTTTTATATATAGAATAAAATTACTTGTTTTTAAAAATTCATAAATTAAACTGGTAAAAGTTCCGTATCACCTATTCAAATTAATCCCGATGGAATGATCTTGCATACATTGATGCTGTGGTACATGAAGCTTGGTGTTTTAATTTAGTATGTCAAAAGATCCTTGTCATAACAAAAACTTGGATGAAAGGATAAATTATTATCGTAAGTTGAGTCCAAAAATAAAATTCCACGATACTTGACATATTTTGAATGTATTGTGATTTTTTTTTGTTATGTCAAGGATCTTTTGATGTACCTACTAAATTAAAAAAAGCAAGCATCATGTATTACAGGATCACTTATATAGGATCATGCCCTCAAGGTCAAGGAATAAACTTGGATATGTGATATGGAACAATTACCACAAAACCTTTCTCAAAGTGCACCAGCTCACACTGGTTTGCCCTAGAAGATTTCTGGATGCATTTCCAAAGAAATATATTAATCAGCAATTTATATATGGTGTACCTACAATTATTTGTAGGATTTTAAATTTGCCTCACCTTCAACAAATTTAAGAACGACTGGCCGTAACTGTGATTGCTCCTTTAAAAGTTTGATTTTTAGCTGTGATCACAGTATAAGCACTTTTGTTTTTTCTCTAGGTAAGTAGACAATAGGTAGTAAGAGTAATTGTGTAAGTGGCATGTGCTATTGATGTAATATTAAAATTGTGATTTGTTTTAGTTACTAATTGAGCTAGTGTTTAGTATTAACCAATATATTTAAAGTTGCTATAAAATTCAGTCATAAACCTATTATTAGTAACTAATAAAGTAAAGATAAAAAATCAATTATAAACCAAATGCATGTTATAGTTAAGAAATATTCTAAATAAGTTGCTAAATCATAATTTTGCTCAAAAATTTTAAAAGGTGATATTAACATTAAAATAATTGTTTAAGATTTTGAACTGTCATTTCTTTTTCCATCTTTTATACATAGTTAACATAGCTATACTAAGAATTACTCTAGTAAAGATTATTACAATCGTAACTTACAAATTAAATAGCTATTGAAATACTGAAAGTTGTAATTATTGCAGTTGGAACAGAAGCAGCGCTCTAGTAGGTAGTTGAGAATCTCAGTTTACTAAAAGCTAGTCTGCCATTGGTGGTGTGGGAGCTGTGGCAGTTTCTGAACTGTATTGACCACATCGGCTAGAGTGCGAGTTACGTTGCACACAAGACTGTAACCGATGGAATTGCTACTCTAATCACATATACTTTGTGCGATGAACCGCAGACTTGTCAGTGTAATTTTTAGGTATCTGTGACTAAATCACAGGTTGAGATTTTGCAACCCATCTCTAATAAAATGTTACTTCTACTGCACATACATTCTTTGTAAAATATCTCAAAAACAATTTTTTTTTTTTTTTTTTTTAGAAAAAATGGAGGTATTTAGTATAAAGTAAAGTTATACTAACTGCTTTCAAGGAGCCAGTAACAAATGTATATAAAGTTTTACCAGTGCCAAGTTTCATACACAGCTTAGAGGCATGAATGACCGTTTCGCAGTTGAGACAAACGGAAACTGAGAGCATTAAATTCAACTAAATATGTACCCATATTCTTATGGTATATAAACAAGAACAGAAAACGTGTAAACATATGGCTTGAATCTGGAAAAAAAAGTTAATGTAACTGGGAAAGTAAAATCAGGGGTTTACTGTATAGTCCAGTCAATGAATGCTCATAAAGCAGGTGTAGAGGGAAATGCAATCAGGGTTTTGGTTGTATTTTGGCAAGTTTTACTGCACTTTTTAGGTGTTTTTCTGTTGAAGCTTAAGTATTGCTTATTTAAGTTTTGCTGTTTCAATACATTTTACGTACATAGCTGTGTTTTTAGTGGTGTAATGTTTTACCTTCTTGTCTGGGGTAGTGATGACATACTGACACGTCACACCATCACTTTGTGCATTGTATTTTAGTTTTGTGAGTGCTACTCACTTTTTTGATAACTCTTCATTGAATTTTGGGAAGAATATTCTTTGAAGAAAGGGGAATAATTTAACATTCAACTCCTCATTGAGAGCAATTTTTAATTTTTTCCCCAGTGTTTGATGATTATTTACAAGGTTGTTCGGACATACAGCATCCTGCAGGTTGACAGTATAGTCGTTGGGTGTGATGCCTCCGAGTGTGTTCCAGTGACCTCGGAGCGCACGTGGACGGGTTCATCGCAGTGGTGGCACACACCATCGTGATCGGTGCGTCCCCTGAGCGGAAGGTGAAGGGGAAGAAGGCGGATGTGGTCCTCGCCGCCCACTACGCTTCCCAGGCAGCATTGAGATTGCTGAAACCCGGCAGCGAGGTGACGTGCTTAAAACTGCTCCCTGATGAATTTCTTCGTTGTCCTCAGAAGTGAAACGGTTGAGAGGATGAGGATTTTGGTAGTTTTAAAAGATCACACCCAAGTAGAAATAGTGTTTCCTTTTTGTTTTGAAACCTGTTCCACAATTTTTGACACAGTTACCCATAATGAAAGGTAGCTGTAAATTTCCCGAACAATGTAAAATTGAAATCATTGCAACTAGGGATAGACTGACTTTATTCTCAAATCTCACAGAATCTATAGTATCTAGGAAAAAGATTCAAAGATTTTGGCGTTAAAGTTATAGGTGTGCCAATTCACAAAATTGCAGATTCAGCTGTTGCCAATCGACCAATTCCAGGGGACAAAAATTTTGGTTGAAAAAAATATACTAAACTACCCTAAATGTTTTATTCGTAGAAAAGAATTTATTTTAGTTTGAGTAAACAAAAGTTGATTAAAAAGAAAGATAATCTAAGATGTACTGAATGGGATTTCTTTTTTTAAACCAACAGGGTACAAAAACAAGTGCCTAAAGTTTGCTGTTATAAAATGTTTTACAATAAACAATTTAACACAATTTACATACCCAATTTTGGCTCACTATAGAAAACCTTTAACTGAACCAACACAGATTACAGAATTACTAGATATGTATTTACTTAAAAAACATTCTTAATTTTTCAATTAACGTCTTTTAGTGCCATGAACAATGATTCCACATGTGCTGAAAGACATAATTTATGTTGTACAAAATTTTCTTATTTATTTTCATTAACTTCTCCAAAACCGACATCCGTGACTGTATAATTGTGTTTATCTAGTCACAAAAACAAACATTTTCCGTTGTCAGTTTATAAAAGGAAAATAACATCTATTTAAATTATATTTTTTACTGTTTTCATTTGTTTGTTACTGACCTATTAGTTGCATAATGAAACATGAATTTACAAATGGAGACTGGAAAATCAAATTATTTTATATGCAATTATATAAAATAAGATACTTTAATAATAGGTAACTATGAAGTATTATATTGATTCATGAAATAGGATATTTAGAAAAGAATTAAAAATGTGCATGTGGCATGTTTTTTCAATCTTCTGTTAGAGGGCATTGTGAAAATTCAAGTAGTTTGTATCTTTTTATCAAATGGTTAACTTAGGTATACATATAATACAGTGATATTATGAAATGGGTTGGTTGGTGTAGGTTAGCTACATTTAAAATACTGTAATATTATTAGGAATTAATAAATTTAAAATGCAGCTAACAACCTCACTAACCAACATGTGCTATGAAGAGCATTTGATGTTATTTAACTTTTTTTGTACATTATTTTATTTTTGTCCCTTGATACCCAGATTTGGATTCAAGGGGTAGGTTACAGGCACTCTT
Organism: Bacillus rossius redtenbacheri; assembly: GCF_032445375.1. Lineage (NCBI taxonomy): Eukaryota > Metazoa > Arthropoda > Insecta > Phasmatodea > Bacillidae > Bacillus > Bacillus rossius. The sequence continues at coordinate 36,748,558 of NC_086335.1, read as the reverse complement.
TGAGATTTGAATTTGACAAAATGAGATTCAACCTATCAATAATTGCAACATGTCTACCATTCAATTATGGTTAGCATTACATTTATCAAGGAAAATATTTTGAACTGTTTTAATTTGCTTTTCTTTCAGACTTGTAGGCAGTTGAAAGTAATGGAACACACCCTGATTTTATTGCCATATTTTTTTCTGTAAATGTTATCCTGCAAAAAGAAAAAAATTATTCTGTTTTAATTTTTGTATAGTTGTTAATGGAGAAAAAACTATTTTCACAATAATATATTCTAATTTTTCCAGTGTCCATGAGTACATTGAGCCCTAATTTCATTACATTCTTGCAGTGCACTGTAAGTGATGAAGGAATGCAAGTTCTTACAGGGTATGTACAGATGAATGTCTATGAAGAAAGGGTTTTGTTTTGCAGACATATGTTGTGACGGACGCTGTCCAGAAAGTTTGTGAGCAGTTCAAGTGCAAGCCTGTGGAAGGAATGCTGAGTCATCAGCTGAAGCAGTTCAAGATTGATGGGGAAAAGACGATAATTCAGAATCCAAACGACGCCCAGAAGAAGGAACACGAGAAGTTTGAATTTGCTGTTCATGAAGTGTATGCCATGGATGTTCTGGTCAGCACGGGAGAAGGTGTGGTGAGTGCTACTTGGAGGGATGCTCTTCCGTAGGTGTCCAGCTGATGGGAGAGTCTGGAAACAGGGAAATCTCTGGAAATCGAAACCATATTAAAAATCTGGAAAATGCATGGAAATAGACAATATATTTATTTCAAAACAGTATCATTAACAGGTAACATATAGATTACAATACTGTTTTGTTACCGTTCCAGATAGACTGCTAAGACTGGAAAAAAATTATGTGGGACAGGTAAAACTCGGAAATTAACTGAAGTAAGTGTGATAACTCTTATTGTTTTGTTTCAGTGACACACATTCTGTTGTAACAAAAATTTCTTTAGATAAAAATCTAATGTTAGCGCACAAATAGGAATGGGTCTGGTTGATACAGTAGAACCTCGATGATACGTTCCCGTTTCATACATTTTCCCGTGTCATACGCCGATTAATTTCGGTCCCGCCGAAAGTACTATATTTACAATGGTTTACTTTCCCGGAACATACACTTATAAAACCATTAATTTCCCGTTTCATACGTTTTTACGAAGCGGAAAAGTCCTAAAATCCACAAAAAAATTTTATACAGTGAAACCTCATTAATACAAACCTGAAGGGGAGTAAAATATTTCAGTTTGTAATAACGAGGTTCATATTAATGAGGTTTTTGAGCCAATAGGTAGAATAAGAACTCGATAAGAAATATTGAATTCCTACATGTCAGAGCACTAAAAATGTGGAATATTATTATTGTAATAGAAGCCAGATATTGACATGCACACTAACAAAATACACTTAGAAGCAATTTTAATAGTTTTAATAAAATATACTATAACAGACTGATAATTAGTATACATATACGTATGTATGTATTCTTATTTAATTTGCTTCCAAAGTTTTGACAAAAATGATTAACATTTACCGTACAGTTAATTGCTGTTGAGTGTATAGCAATTCTTATGCAAAGTATGCAAGATATATTTACATAGGTTTAAAAAAATCATTAATTTTTTTCTGGACACACTTATCTCTGTAAATATCATTTACAGCAGAACATATCTTCTCAAATCCTGCAATCAAGTCAATTGGCACATCACTTGCAGCAAGTACATTTTCCAGTGTACGCAAAGCACTGATTGTGTCACTTTTGCTTGGAAGTTTATGCACTACCTCACCATTGTCGTCATCACCATCATTATCCTGACTTGTACCACCCTCACAAAGTGACTGTACAGCGTCAGCCGTTGGTGTTTCCTGTAATCCTCGTGAACCAACAAGATCTTCTGCAGTTAATCTTGCACTGGTGTACACACTGTCATCAATATGAACAAACTCATTGAAGTCATTATCAACTTGCACATGTTCTTTTAACTCTTGCCAATCCTCTAAAGGTTGATCACAGTCAGGTTCTTCAACAGTTTGCTGGCCAAAACCACTTTTTGCAAAGCAATGCACAATTGTCTTTTGGCTGATGCTGTCCCACGACATGGCTATACTGCGGATAGCATCCAAAACTGACCATCTAGGAAGCTCAGTCTTTCCTTTTTCACACTGCCTGATAAGGTATTTCACCAAGCGCTGTCTGTAGTTTCTTTTCAAGCACTGTATTATACCTTGGTCGAGTGGTTGTGTCACACTTGTTGTATTTGGTAGCAAGAAGAGTAAGGTAATGTTTTCCAACTTCATACCATGAGCAGTATGTGCAGCACAGTTGTCCAACAATAACAAAATTTTGCGATTTAGAGTCGCCATTTTCCTGTCCAATTTTAACAACCACAACTGGAAAATTTTTGTGGTGACCCAAGGCTTACTGTTTGCCTCGTAATCTACTGGCAGGTTTTTTGCTGCAACATCTTTGAAACATCTTGGCTTGGCAGACTTGCCAATAACCAAGGGTCGAAGTTTAGTACTGCCATCTTGATTACAACATAGTAAAACTGTAAGACGAACTTTACTGTGTTTACCGCCATGGCAGTTTTCACCTTTTACGGTTAGAGTTTTATTGGGCAACAGATTGTAAAAAAAGCCCTGTTTCATCCATATTAAACACATCTTGTGGTGCAAATTTACTTACGATGGACTGTACTGACTGAAGCCAGTCACTCGTTGCTGTTTGGTCGACAGCTGCAGATTCGCCACAAATGGATTTTGTGGCCAAATTATGCCTATCTTTGAAGCGTTGAAGCCATCCGTTGCTGCAATGAAAATTGTCAATTCTGAGTTGCAGTGCCAGCTGATCAGCCTTTTCTTGGATAATAGGCCCGGAAATTGGAACTCTGGCGGCGCACATTTGATGAAACCACTCCAGCAGTTTGGCCTCTAATTCGGAATGTTTACCGACGCGCATCCTTTTCTTAGTTTGATTACTACCTTTCCTGACCGCTTCTTCTATTTTATCTGCTTGCTTTAGAATTGTACTTAAGGTTGATTTTGATATACCAAACTCTTCAGAAAGTTCTGTTTTCGTTTTTTCACCCTGACGAACTGAATTTATTATCTTAATTTTCGTCTTCAATGCAATTTCCTTGCGTTTACGTTTTGCCTCCATTTTTATGTGTGTACGTACAAATTCTAAAGTTTAATAAAATTCTCACGAGATAATTCACTTAAACTTTCATTACAACGTACACAAATATTAAACACGTTAGGCGTAACATATATTTTGTTTTTATTGGTCCGGCACAGATTCATGTATACAAAGGAAGTACAAAATCGAACGTAAATACCATCCCACGTGAAGTTCGATATATCGAATATTGTACAAACGCGAGTGATTTCTGAACATATCGAACACACGAACGAGTGATTTTGAAAACATAGAGTTAAAAACACACTTCGGAGACTCAGGCGGGGCCGTATCTTTGTGGTAATCTTTGGTTCGTATTAAACGGTAAACATGACTGTTTGTTTATACGGACGGGAATTGTTATTGTTCGCTATACATAATAACGAGAATTTCGTATTAACCAAACAAATCTTCATTGTGTTTAATGGGCATATTTCACGGGGAAATAGTAATAGGTAATATTAACGAGTCATTCGTAATAAGCGGGATAATATTAACGAGGTTTCACTGTATTCCTCCTTATAAACTCAGTTTTAATGCTTTTATTTTGAAAAACGATCATTGTTTACATTTGCAAACGTAAGAAAATAACTATCACACCATAGATATGGATAGTATCAGGAAGACTGTGCACTTTGCTAGTAGCATCTATGGCCAGCACCAAGCGAGACTAGTGGCGCAAACAAGAAATGATCATGAAAATGGTGCACGTGCTTTACCAAGGCACGAATCTCATATTTTGTGCAGTCGTTTATCTTTGAACTGAATATACCCGTTTGTTATTGTTTTTTTACGATTGGATTGTTTTGAATTTTACGTTTCTCAAGTTAAAATTTTATTGAAAATTGTTCTGTTGCATAAAGTTGTTTGTAAAATGTAATAAACAAGCAAAAATTTCTGATTTTTTTTTTTTTTACAATAGCCTAATTTTTTAAATTTCTAATTTAGTCTTGGTGACTTTTCCCCCCCTCCAAGAAAGGACTTCATAACATTTTTAAGGCCACTGTTTCTCATGTCAGCTTTACTTGATTATGGACTGTATTTTACATTTCTGGTGGTTTTATTATATGTATAATATAATGATGAATTCATATCTTTCATTAATATAATGCAATTATTTACACATATATATATTTATGTTTAATCTGGCACTGTGCTGATATGCTAGATTGGAAAAAAATTTCATTATTGCCATTCCCTTTTCATACACTTTCCCGCATCATACACCATTTTTGTGCCCTCCGTTGAAAAGTGTATGACAGGGGTTCTACTGTATTTTGATCCCATCATTTCCTTGATAATGACTGGATTTGGATTTTTTTTTTACCCATAATTTTGTGTGTGATTACTTCAAATAATATTCTTGGACAGAATGCATCTTGAATAATATTTTAGCTATTTTATTCTCGCAGCATAATCAGCTCTCAAAAAGAGTTGGGTAGAGTATTTTTGAGTGTTTAGGGCAGGATTTTATGCAAAGTTTGAAGAGCTTTAATCTGCTACTTGTCTGATAAGATGTGTTGTCATTAGGGATGGTCATGTAGATTCTTCGGTGCTTCGATTCCACCGATTGTACCTGGAATCGGAACCGTCAATTCTCAAGCTGTAAGGAAGAATTGTAACATATGTATAAGGACTCTTATCATATTTAGAATGGTAGGTTGTCAGAACTGTCACTAATTTGGAGATAAAATAGATTTGCTGCGACTGCAATGCATCATAATTTAGAGTTTATTAAGACTGCAAATTTTTCATATCTCTAGTTATAACAGAAGCAGAGAGGGAAGCATGCCCAAGAGCGAGCTGTATCACTTGTGTTGGGCGGGAAGACATGCCTGACGCTGTGGAACTGTTATTTATGGTAGAAGGGTGGAGAGGATCAGTCAGGGGTGGGAATGTCTACCACACCACGCACAGTACAGCCCTCGCCCCCACCAACATGCTTCAAACAAATGCTAGGCCATATTACTTAAAACTGTTGGCTTTTAAACAAAAACATTTTCACGGTTCCATGAAAAGGGGTTGTTATACAGAGGTGGTCGTAACAATTGGTTTTACTGAAGGTATATGTGGCTTTATAAGTAGGATTAATATTGTAGTTAATAATCTTCCTGCATTGTGTATAAAATTTAATAGTCGTTAAAGAAGTGTAATAAAGGGGTTTTCTCTGTACATATTACGTTATGAATTTTGAATGACATGTTTTTTCGTGTCATAAATTGTGTAACGGTGTGTTCTGTGATGTTTTAGGGACGAGAACTGGATGCTAGGTGTACTATATACAAGAAAACTGATGAGACGTATCAGCTGAAGTTAAAAGCATCTCGTATGTTCTACAGTGAGGTAACTCACAAATATGGTACAATGCCCTTCAACCTTCGTAGCTTTGAAGATGAAAAGAAAGCCAAGATGGGTGTTGTTGAATGTGTCAACCATAAGTTGATAGAACCTTTTCAAGTACTTTTCGAAAAAGCTGGTATGCTTATTACATATTTATACTGTAGTGAGTTGCATAATGTACCTTTCTTGTATTTGTACATAGTGTTGTAACGAAGTAGTAACATTTGAAAACTTGTCCTAAAGATTATGTACATGTCAAACAATTACACCTTTTTTGTTTTAATAAAATAATATCTGTAATTTGCTAAAGAATAATGAATGCATTTCAACTGTAAAAATATGTACAGTAAAACACCGTTTTAACGAACTTCATTAGAGCGAACAATTCATTACTACGAACTATGCCTTTGGTCCCGTCAGACGTCCATATAACATAACGTAAAAAAATTTCACTAGTACGAATTTTCTCGTTCAAATTTTTTAAATATTCTATAAATATTCATTTGAACGAACACTTTTCTGCCCGGCACGGTAAACGACAAACGGATAAAATCGTCGCCATTCACCCACAAACTGCAATCTTATTTATTTTGATACGCGCCATAGATGACTGCAATGGACTAGTGTTGAAATTAATGCACAAAACTAGTGTAGCGACTAAAGCGCTGCATTGTGGTGTTCGCTGACATTACTCTTTGTTCTATGCTCGCACGACGTGTTTAACCGATGCGAAGTGCTACATCATAAAGTATTGCTACACACACATCTCTGGTCGTTTTCTTGTTTATTGTTTGAGAAACGTGCGGTAGCCCACAACTCACATAGTTTCGGTTCCCTAGCACGTTCGTGCAACTTCGGATTTCTCTCAAAAATTGGAATTATAAAAATCGAAGGGTTGTGTTAGGTTAGTCACAACATGCTTGATCTTCTGATTTAGTGGCTGAAGTGGCGTTAATACCAAAACGCAAAACTTCGGAAATCTTCGCAAATTCTTGCAGGGAACCGAAACTACGTGAGTTGTAGGCTTCCCAGAAACGTGGCTATACTACATGTATAACTTATTTTTACATGTGTAGGGTGCATTTGTTTTTATAGTTTAAAAAACCGTACTACTGAACATGTCTTCTAGGAAACGACTTGAAATGTTAAAAGCAGTAAATAAAGAAAATAAAAAGACTGATGTGGCTAAAAAGTTAGGTATCTCCAAATCAACATTATCCACAATTCTCACCCAGCGATCCAGACAATAAAATGTAAAAAAAATTTATATTTTTGATTTATTACAGCATTTTTGCAAACAGCTTGTCTTTATTCCAAAGGTAGGCTTACTGCTTTGGCAAACAACTTACCTACGTATTTCTGTATTGTACATATACATACTAGTATGTATGTATGTAGTATGTATCTTGATCCCAAAGTATAGCTGTTAAAGTAATTGATGCTTGTACCACTCATATTGGTATTAGATTTTCTACTTTGTTTTTTAACAAGATCGAGTTATGTTCAAAACCCCAAAACAGGCAATCATTGTGATTTCGGTATAAAGAACTTCATTATAACAAACTGCCATAATTTTGGTCCCTTCGTGTTCTTTATAATGAAGCTCTACTGTATGTATATTTTTATACAAGAAACTAATTTTATAAGGAATATCACACGGAAAATAATAACCCACACCATATGGAGAAAATAACGAAAACATTTGATCATTGAGATGGGAAATTGTATTGCATAGAAACGTTTAAACGAGTTTCACTGTAGTTTGAATAGTAAATATAGCATTCTAAATTTAAAACCAGTGCTTACTTTTTATGAGGATACTATATTTTTTGTGTTGAATGTTTGGTGCTGGATGAGTAAATTAAAAATATAGGAAAATTGTGAAGAAAAAAAATAATTTTTTTAACATGAATTTTGTTTATTAGTCATTAGTAAACAGTTCAGATGCTGATCAGTGCTAAATTGGTATTTTCTGCTTATAATGATTTTTTCTTTTGCCCACTTGAAAATATGTTATAAACAGAGTTCTGCTATATTTAATTGTGTCTTATAGTTAAGATATCCTTTAATTTTGGTCATTTTACTGTCAAAATGAAAACTGGAAATAACAAATTCTGTGTTAACTGAAAACTAAAAAATGCAGGCGGTGCAGTAATGTGATTGAGCAGCCAAGGTCAAAAGTCTGAATCCACTGAAAAAAATCTGATAGTGAGTGGCTTTTTGGTGCCAGATTAATTACCTTTCGCTGTATTATGGCTTTGTTACTTAGGGAATACTTTTTTTTTACCTTACTCCTACAGTAACTTTATTTAACTTGGTGTCCGTGAATTAGACACTGGAACATTCATTTAACTTATTTGAAACATTAATTTGAACATACTCCATTGCCTCTGGTTTATACTGTATGTCATGGAGAAATATGGACCAAGAAAAACCAAATACACAAACACACAGATAACAAGCCAGAATCAGCCTATGTCAAATAACTGTGTAGATAGCATAGAGAATTCCATGGAACTCTACAATATATATTTTTTCGACTTTATTTAGAAAATGTTTTCTCAAAATTGAAAATGAATGTTCCAAGTAATTTTTGTGTATTAATAATATTTTGCTGGAAAAGAAGGATGGGGTTAGTAGGGCCAAACAGGAAAATACTTTATGTGTGATTTAATAAAGGTTGGTTAGCTTTCAGGTCATTTGTTGGTACTGGAGCCGATTAATGGAATCTCTATAAAGAAATTATTTCATTTTCAAGATTTTTTTTATTGAAGATGTTAGAACAGATAATTTTAGGAAATTACTATCTGAAACTAATTTATGCTCTAAAAAATTAAGTCATATATGTTATGTTTTGTTTGGAGAATCATACTGATTGCTTTAACCAACATTTGGATAATAATGTGATTGGGGTTGTATAACGTATAAGACAATTTTTTGATTAATGTATGTGTAAGTTTAAGAAACATTGACGTATATGTGATTGTAATGTTTCCTTTGAAATTCTTTGCAGGAGAGTTTGTGGCCCATTTCAAGTTTACGGTCCTCCTAATGCCCAACGGCCCTCACAGAATCACTGGTCTTCAGTTCGAGCCCGAGGTGTATGAGTCCGAACATGCCGTGGGCGATCCTGAGTTGAAAGTGAGTTTCTGGTCGAGAGGTGAAAAGTCATTGGTGTGTCTGTAAACCTGGCCATTTTTCCCGATTGTGCGACCTTTGTTTCTAGACGCTCCTGAACACATCCGCCAATCCGAAAACTGCCAAGAAGAAAAAGAAGAAAGCGGAGAAGGCCATAGTAAATGAAACTGCCATTGAAGGCAACGGGACGGAATAGCTGGTGTCTGAAGCAGTGCAATTGAACCACCTGTAAGGATGACTTTAATGTTTTTAAAATGCTTGGGACTAGGTGCAGTGAAATCCAACAAGTACAAGTATTGTGTGGTTTCTCGTTTTTATAGGACTACCAGGATTATTTCTTCAATGAAATCATTGACATTTTAAAATTACACAAAGTTTCAGAGAAGTACAAATGTGTGACTTACTGACCGCCACGTAAAAAACTGAGATGTTTCATCCTCAGACACGTGGTCGCTTCAAGAAGCAATCAAAATAAGTTCTCTTGGCATTTAATAAATCATTTCTGGAACATATCAGAGTGATTTGTGACTGGAACAGTTTCGTTTGTAGTTCGCTGAAAGTAACTAGTGATTGTGAAAGTGTGAAAATATATGATGCATCCTTGCAATAAATATTTTCATGATGACCATCTTGTACATAGTTGTCTGTGTCAGGTGTCAGAAATCAATGGTCTTTGCACATGTCTTAGTTGCAGTGCTTATTGAATAGAATTTTTTTATTGCTAGGTATTTTATTTATTAATAATTGAAGCTACGCAAGGCTGCTATTTACTGGTTTTGCAGTGTTTTTTTTTATAAACTAATGATGCTCTATAATTTTATTATGTTTTATATTAACAAGTGCATAAAATACAAAATTTCCTCTATGAACTAGTGATTTTTTTCAATATTAATTTCGAATGTAAGATAAAATTCTCTTTAAAGTGCTCTTTTTATACAAGTAAAAATGTTAATGATTGTCACAAGGTAGTGATGTTTTCAGTAAAAAGAAACAATGTAGATATATTGTCAACGGCTAGCGCACTCACTGCCGGAGAAATTAATATAAAGTATTTTTTGAATATAGAACCTTCGTTAATATACATTGTTAACTATAGCATTTTAAAATTGCCCCATAGAAATCCCATTACACCAGTCCTGCAAAAATCTACCTAAATATTTTGTTTGCGTTTGTTAGATGGATGTAAACCTTTTAATAAACGTAGCATGTTTGTTGGTTGTAGTGTGACAAGGCTTTGGTGTTTAATTTTGTGTAATTTCAGGAAATGACATGAGGTAATTTTGATTATACATCTACAGAAATGCTGTGTTTGTAAGGTTTTTTCCCTTATAATTCATGCACATATAAAATAGTTACCTATATGGTTTGTAGATCACGGAGTTATTGTGATAAACTGCTCAGTAAGCTTACTATTGTACAATTTGTTCCAAACAATGTAAGTTTCTGGAGAGAAAAAAATCCACTTTGTTTCACCAGTTGCAGTTTTCTTGTTTTAGATATTTTGTTAGCAATTAAGTTCTTGCATTGCCACAACACAGTTTCATCATGTATTACGAGAAGTACACTTCTGGGTATATATAACTTGTTGCTAATGAAGGAATCATGCTTAACCTAACCAATACACCACTTTTAATTACACAGTATGACCACCCACCAGGAAAAATCTGGAAAACTTTAAATTTTTTTGCCACCAGAAATTGTTTGTCTAGCAAGTTGAAAAGAACTTGAAAAACTACATGCCATGTCTATGAACTGCATCACTGTATTTTTTCGCATATTTATTGCACATTTTATACCAAAATCAATTTTTAAAAGTAGGGGTGCAATTTTAATGTGAGAAAAGCATTTTTGTTGAGGTGAAGTTATTCATTAAAACAAAACCTATTTATGGAAAGTACTGTTTTTTATCGCATAATTGTTGCACCGTTATGTTAGAGCAACAAAATTTGGAGAGAAAAAATTATTCATAACCATCACATTTTTTTTGGTCCCGCTGTCAGATTCAGAGCGCTTTATGTAGGTAATTTCCCCATATCAAACTATTTTAAAGTTGAAATGTAATAGACATTTGTATATTACCGCTTATTTGATTAACAGAAATACTAGGTTTTCTGATGTATAAATTTTCTTTTAAATACTCTGTAGTTCACATGGTGCTAGACAGCATGTGTTGCATGCAGTTGGCAAGCTATTTATATCAATAATCAACTAATTGCATCAAGTTACGTGATATGCTCGTATCATGTTTACAGTCGTAAACTTTGTACAAGAAAATCTGCCTAAAAGAAAGATATAACAGACTACAAGGATTGACAAAAATGTACACCTATCCCTCACTTAGCACGACTAATTCGTTTCTATAAATGCTCATGCTATTCGAAATCACGTATTCTGAAGCATTAGTTTCCATAAAAAGCAGAACTAATTTTTTGAATGGGTTCCAAAATTTTGTGGGAAAATATACTTTACGTAATATAAATTTGTTGAATAATACTCAACTATAAATATGTCGCACCATTAATCTTTATATGCCTCCCATTGCACTTTGTATGACAAATATGACACCGCGTAATGGGAGATATGTGGTTATGTACTTTATCGTCAGTCGGCTGGCTGACTTGTCCACCCAGGTGTGACCTTCAACTCACATCGCGTACCTTTCCAAACATTTTTGTTTACTGACATTGAAACCGATATTACTGTCCGGAGAATTACATTTTATTTTTCAATAATTGAAGTGCTTATGTATCACCACCTGGTTCACACCAATCCTGTCAGGCCAATGATTTTTTTTTTCATTGCAACATTCATTAACAACATTTTCCACGTGAATCATCTGTTAATTTCTGTTCCTGTATCTATTGTCAAATATATTCCCGCTAGTACAAACAGCATCAGACTTGTATAAACTTTAGATATAGAGTCCTTATTTCGTATGATTGTGTGCACAGTTGACTTGCTTAAAACTAAAGTGCGACTAACATAAGTGTGGCTTTCATGACAATCTACGTGCCATAATACTTCTAGTTTTGTCTTAAATAGTTGAACACAATGCATTATGAGTGATCAAGCACGTACAGTTACCGGCATCTGAATGGGCAGACGTTGCTTTTGTTTGAGTGAATTCCCTGCCACTGGCTAGACTGAGTTCACGGCCCGGTTTGTGGACAGGCGACAACGGTATGGCATGGCGACATACGCGTGGATGTCTCCATAGTCGCAATTTAACTTGCTATAGCTGATGGTTGTACAACAGCAGATAGGGTAGTCAGACCTGTGTGCGCATCTCTTTCCCCCTTGTTGGGCTAACTGTATCCCACGGCACATCTGTTGTTTACAGAAGTTGAAACAGGCTTAGTGGCGTTGTGCTTTTTTTTTTTTTTTTTCCTGCGGAGATTTTGTGTTCACTGAAATTTTCAGACGTGCTATTCAAGACTGGGGCAGTAAAATTAACATCGCGCTAAATGAAGACATGGTAAGTGAGGGATAGGTGTATATACAATATTTTGTTTTATCTGAGATGAGGAGCAGGCAGTTATCTCTTGGAGACAGAATATAAAAACTGATAAGGCAATGATAGTTGATGTGTGGAGGGGGGAGATGTTATTTCAAAAAAATGAGGCAGCTTCTGTTGCAGTCGTAACACTGATACATTTACACTCCTTGATGTGTCTACCACAAGGATCAGTGGTGTGTATCACTGAAGATGCTGGGTAGTGAAAAAAAGGGTAGTGTAAAAAATATTTGTACGTGACATTAAATGTACATAGTTGAATTTTGTTAAGTTAGAAATATGAGAGCAGATTTATTAAGCTCATCAATACATGCCACATTATCGTTCTATGTAAAAATGCAAATCACTTAAAATGCAATGTGCATTTTTATATTAACATTACAATTACATTCTGATGATAAACCTGAAAATATGTTTCCTTACCTAAGTTGACTCCACAATTTCTGATGTAAAATAATTTAATATTAATATGAAAGTGCTTTCATTGCCTTAGAAAAAAAAAACTATGGTACATAAATTTTACATTTTCTATTACAAAAAAAAATTTAACCTATTAATTCAAATTTCAGACACTTATTCACTAAATGTATGTCTGCCAACTAAAACTCTGGAATCTTTAATCACATGACTTGCCACTATCACAGAATGGTTTCCAGAGGATAAAACTTGCCCTGAAATTTTCTGGCGCCTCTCACCAGAGCTGTTGCCGAGTTCTGACATGGGGACAGTGTCTGGAATATAAGTTGTCCTTTTACCTGGACTCGTAATGACAAATGTGAATACCTAATTAAGAAGAGAGCATGACAATGTTTTTACATGCTTTATATTAGCTTCACCTGTATGTTTGTCCGCCGTCTGTAACTCTGTCTGTCCGTCTGTAACTCTTTCGACTAAGAGTGAGTGACTCATCACTGTAAAATGACCCACCCATTTCAATACGTTTGTTAGCCGAGCGGTCTAAGGCGCGCGACTTCTGTGACGTCAGCTTACGGATTCAGCGATCGTGGGTTCTACTCCCGGCCACGCCGAAAAAAAAAAAGTTTTTTTTTTTTCCCCGGTAAATTCTATTATTATATCCATACATCTAACTGCAAATGATTCGTAGAGACTTTACCATTTCTTTGTGACGTTGCAACTCCAAATAGTTATCTCAGATGGTAATAGGTAGTGTCGGTAACTCATTTCCCTATGATAATTATACATAAATATAGTTTAAAAAACTAAAAAAACATACTTTTAAAGAATATCAAACTAAAAAGTTAAAAATAAATATAGTTTAAAAAACTAAAAAACATGCTTTTAAAGAATATCAAACTAAAAAGTAAAAAATAATTTTAAAATTAAATTTATGACAATAGTATATAAGCAATACTAGTATAAATGAGAAAAAAGCATGGGGCGCTTAATATTCAAAAAATATGGCACAAAGCGCCTCAAGCTTTTTTCTCATTTATACTAGTATTGCTTATATACTATTGTCATAAATTTAATTTTAAAATTAGTTTTTACTTTTTAGTTTGATATTCTTTAAAAGCATGTTTTTTAGTTTTTTAAACTATATTTATTACATGTTACATGTTACATGCTTTATATTAGCTTCACCTGTATGTTGTTTGTCTGTCCGTCTGTAACTCTTTCGACTAAGAGTGAGTGGCCCATCACTGTAAAGTGTCCCACCAATTTCATTACGTTCGTTAGCCGAGTGGTCTAAGGCGCGCGATTTCTGTGGAGTCAGCTTTCGGATTCAGTGATCGTGGGCTCTACTCCCGGCCACGCCGAAAAAAAAAATTCTTTTTTTTTCGGTAAATTCTAAGATTATATCCATACATCTAACTGTAAATGTTTCGGAGAGACTTTACTATTTCTTTGTGACGTTGCAACTCCAAATAGTTATCTCAGATGGTAATAGGTAGTGTCGGTAACTCATTTCCCTATGATAATTATACATAAATATAGTTTAAAAAACTAAAAAAAAACATGCTTTTAAAGAATATCAAACTAAAAAGTTAAAAATAAATATAGTTTAAAAAACTAAAAAAACATGCTTTTAAAGAATATCAAACTAAAAAGTTAAAAATAAATATAGTTTAAAAAACTAAAGAAACATGCTTTTAAAGATTATCAAACTAAAAAGGAAAAAATAATTTTAAAATTTAATTTATGACAATAGTATATAAGCAATACTAGTATAAATGAGAAAAAAGCATGGGGCGCTTAATATACAAAAAATATGGCACAAAGCGCCTCAAGCTTTTTTCTCATTTATACTAGTATTGCTTATATACTATTGTCATAAATTAAATTTTAAAATTATTTTTTCCTTTTTAGTTTGATAATCTTTAAAAGCATGTTTCTTTAGTTTTTTAAACTATATTTATTGAATTCTTCGTTGATTTGTGGCATCTTGTTTTAAGTTAAGACATTTGCTGTTGCCATTGTACACTTACCAAGATTAATAATTTAGGTATATGAAAAGAAGTGCGTATCACACACTTAATTCCAGGAGCCGGTATACAAACAATTTACACTTGTTCTCAAGTATTTAGAATTTTAAAGGAATAACTGGATAATTGAAGAATATTTTTTGGGACAGTATATGAGATACACTGTATTTATATAAAAAATAAGAGTACTTAACCTCTGTGTAACATACATAAATGCAAGAAGCCTTAAATTTCAGACATTGAGAAATTCAAGGCCATGCAATTTCACAAAATGATTTCCAGACCACTGTGTTAAAACTTTGTAGCATTATCTGTGTTTTGTGGTTGGCATGGATTCTTTCAGGTACATGTCTACTACTGTCAGCAAACCAATCTTAGCCGTCCAGAGTGAAAGCAAATACACCTGATTGGCCAGGGAAAATTAAGCAATGTCTTCTCTTGCAGACGACAGCCAGTTACACGGAAACAATTGGTAGCACGGGTATACTTTATAGTAATATAATGAGCAATCAGATTTTTTTCCACACAAAAATGTGTGTGGGAGTGTGCTATCTCTCTTAAAAAAATAAAAGAGCTAACAATGGTTAATTGGCCCACCCAACAATGTCAAGACACCCGCGGGTGACACACCAACCACCCAGCAAAAGGTCGTAATGAGCGTTCGCAGCAGTCACGACCCACACTAGAGTCCAAGCTTGCTTTGTGGTTCAATACATCACGGAGCATAGAGACCAAACCTTCCTGATGCCCTGGTAAATAATGAGGCAGCCAGGACAAGTCATGCCCTGAGAACTCTGCACCCCTGTTCAAAGGGCAAATAAACAGATAGGGTGGTGCCAAGGATTTCATCCTTAAATCCAGGAGGCACATCTTAAAAGCATAATGCAATGTGTTATTGATTGTATATAAATGTGCTGAAGAGTAACTATTTTTGTAAAAATTATGCTAATATTCCCAAAATAATTTTTTATAAGTTTATGTATGTAACTATGCAAACTACATAAATTTAATTTACAATCCCTAAAAACTATAAAATTATACATAGTATACAGGCATATGGTTTTCTATTCTGGCAAGCAACTATGTAACAATAGAAATAAAAAAAACTTACATCTTTAAAAAAAAAAATTATTTATATAACACTACTAATATGTACATCAACAATCAAAGGTTCAAACTAGGAAGTTCCATGTTTCAGTTTTTCTTTGGTTCTTCTGCCCCAGAACTTAACTGCTGCAACTGCTCAGAGACTTTCAAGATGCCAGTTTTTGTCCACGTAGTGACATGCTGCGGAAGATCCCCGAGGAAGGAAAATGAAATTTTGATACCTTTGTTCCAATAACTCTGAGCTCCGTGGCACATGTCATCAATCTTCGGTAAATCAGGAACCTGCAACGAAAAAAAAATATATATAGCATGCCTGGAACTATCAAACTACAATACAAAAATTATTTATAGGATTTACATAATGCAAATACCTTTGCACAATGATATTTCAATAAGGCTAAAAAATTATGGTTTATAACAACAGTGAAAGTCCGTTGTAGCGAATACGGTCTATAACGTAAAGTCCGCTATAACGATAATTGCCATCGGCACCGTCAGTTTTGCATATGCTGCGTAGGATAAAAATTTCGGAAATAACGAATGCAGCGTGGGCTCATTTTCACTATAGCGATAGATTACACACCTGTAATTTTGCTCTAAAACAATGAGAAAACATCTACAATTTCCTTAATAAATGAAAAACAGCTTCGCACAATTCCACGCGTCCGGCAAATGAAACAACGCGCATGATGTGGCTGTCTTGGCAACACCGCACAAGGTGGGGCCCCACAGCGAGCATAGCTTGGCTCGCGGCGACGAAAGCAAGACAGGGCCCAGCAGCGTGCATTACTTATTTAGAATCATGCCGACTGTAGCCCGTAAATGAGCATAACTCGTCTCACACTTGTATTTTAAGCATGCGGGGAGTTGATGAACACGGAACTTGTCGAGCTCGTCTCTTTTAATCAAAATGAAGTGGCGTCTGAAGATGATGACAATAATGACGACGAACCAAGTGTCGTATCTGTTACGTCGAAAACGTCAATGATGCAGGCACTTGACACAATCAGTCGTTTTTATCAGCATACAAATGCTTCGACGAAAGATTTGATGAACTTCCAAAAGGTCCAGTCGTTTATTTTGTCCGAAAGTCTAGTGAAATCAAGGCAAACAAAAATTGATTCGTTTTTTAAAAAGTGATTTTTAATTTTGTGTTATTTTCCAAGGGTCTATACGAGTGATCATTTTTGTGTTACTAACCAATTGTCGGAAAAATTATTTTATATAATTTGTAAGGTTGTCCAACGTAATTAGAGATTTTTAAATTTTTTTTTTTGTATTCAAAACTCCGCAAATATGCACCCGATATCATCAGCTTAGCGCAGATGTCTCCAGCAAACCAGCTGCGGTCAAAGCGACAGGAAGCTGCCGGCATGACCTTGCGTGACCCCGCCCACCCGTCTCCATGTAAACAAACAGCTGTGCGCTTAGCCACAATGTGCGTGACGGCCTTATCACGGCCACGCGGTCTCATATTTCGTAGTCCGCAAGTGCTGATATAGCTTAAAAATGTTATTTTAGTAAGTTTTATGTATATTTCCTTCACTTTGGTTGTGAATTTCCATAGTAAAAACAAGTGAGAAAATAATATATTTTAAAAATGCTGCAAAAATATTTTTTTTTAAATTTTATCTATAACGAAAATTCGCTATAACATAAACTTTTGGCGCCGTTATAAATTTACGTTATAACGGACTTTTACTGTATATGTATTAGTCAGCTAATAATTACTACACACTGATACATCACATACTTTTAAGTGTGGAGGCCTTGCTAAAGGTAAATTGCTATCGACACACAACCAGGAGGCCCTCAGTTACAATAAAAGATGAACAGTTTGCCCTAACCTTAATTGTATTGATTCCGTGGACAGGTCAGGTCATTATCCTGTTTTTACCTTCCTCTGCTCTTCAATCAAAACAATGAATGTTTTTTGTCAAAAATTAATCAAATGAGTTAAAATCAAACAAAACTGATTGAAAATAATCTAACCCTAAGTTTGAAATGTTCTGTTTTATAGCAGAAAATATTCAAATTTTTTTTTCCAGATATATGACTTAACTTATTAGTTATTACGCTTAACATATAATATACAGATTTGAATTTTTTTTTGTTGTAATGATACTGCATTAGCGAATACAAATATCAATACTTTTTTTTTAAATTCCATCACAATCTACAATGAGACTTGAAAAAAATTAAAAACCACACACAACACATACCTCTACAGGCACTTCCTTGATGTATGGAAGAGCAGTTGAACATATCTTCTTGTATAGTTGCTCACTCCTCTCTGCATCATCCCACAGACCTTCTTGGACTGTGTAGTAGATGGCAGCACCTGCAATCCCTGTTTTTACGCCAAACCTGTAATACAAAGACATGACTGAATGTACTTGTTGGTGCAGTTATAAACTAAAGACAGAACAGGGTCGACATAGGTTTTTCTCAAGACAGTTCTTTGATGAGATTGGTCCAACCAAAATAATAGCTAGTCTAAATGATGGTTGATGGAAACAATAAATTAACCTAAAGAAGCCTTCGCAATAGCACACTGCAATGAACTCCAGCGAACCAGAGCTTTGATACAGGCAAAAATTTGGGGAGTATGTTGGTGGAGCACTAACGATAGAGCTAGGCAAACTGCAGGCAGAAGATAAGAAGTTAAGAAGATAATGTAGAAAGGAAAATAAATGGAAAAGAGCTAGATGAAAGATTGATGCATTTAGAAAAAAAAGTTCTAGTCTGCTCGTCCCACCACCTCCCCAACTATTTCCTTTCCTCGGACACCTGCTCTTTGCTCCTCTGTATACCTACCCTCCATTTCAGCTAGGGCCCTTTTTAGATCCTCAACTTTCTCCTCCTCAAGTTTATTAAGAATGTCCTATACTCAATAATTATTGGATGTTGCAGCTTTTTAGAACAAAAAGAAAAAAATCTGTATACATTGTTTTCACACACTACACACGTCCCTACATTTACTCCCAAGGAATGGTTTCGTAATCCCTACTAGATTGTGAAAAAATTAAAATTTTATATCTTACATTAAAATACCTGTGCTTTCATGCTGCAACTACAATTAATTATTTACCTACGATAAATAGGAATATATGTTTTTCATATACTAGAGAACGTTCCTGAATTAACCCTGCAAGGAAGATTCCTTAATTCCTAATGGTTTGTGAAAAAATAACAGTTTACAGCTTACATTACAATACTTAGGCATTCACACAATCGCCAACATTCATTGTTTATGTTTACTATGTGGGTTTTTTTAAAATATTTTTGGAGAACTTTAGTCAATGTAGTTGGTGTTATAATATGAAATTAGTTTAAATAATGACTGTATTGCAGTTGTAAGGAGTATTTAACTATTGTAATTCATGTTTTTTGTTGTATTAGAATAAGTATGTAATTGTATTACAAAATGTTTGTTTTGTTACATTGCATTTAAAGTATGTACCATTTCGAGTGACGTAACGAGTCTAATGGGAGCCTAAAAATGAATTGAATTGTTAACGCCATTCATTTTCTGCAAGGAATACATGCTGTGAACTGAAGTAGCTGACACACTGAATCTTTCAATATTTCCAGGGAATATTTTTATTACAGCCATCGTATATTCTATATTTGTTAAGGCTGGTGTTTCATGTATCCAAGTTTATTCATGGATCCTGAAGGCATGATCCTGTTGGCTTGATACTGTAATACATGATGCTTGCTGTTTTATGTTTTAGTTCAGTACCTACGTCAGAAGATCCTGCACATAAAATAAATTTCGAAAGAATAAAGAATTATGATTGTATCTTGAAAAAAAAAATTTTTATTTGACTTACGATCATAATTCATTATTATGACAATTTTTTTTATGTAATGGATCTTCTGACATACTAATTTAAAACACCAAGCATCATGTATTATAGGATCAAGCCAACAGGATCATGCCATAAGGATCTTTCGACTTACTGAATTAAAACAGCAAGCACCATGTACAATAGTATCAAGCCAACAGGATTATGCCATCAGGATCTTTAGATGTATTGAATTAATACAGAAAGCATAATGAACTACAGCATAAAGTCAATAGTATCCAGCCATCAGGATCCAGGGATAAACTTCAATACCTACATGAAACGGAAGAATTATCGTATTTTTAATTATACACAGGGACGTCTCTATTACTTAAATAACATATTTCCATTTTTATTCACTTTTCGTTCCCTAAAGTGTAACGTCTGATGCTGGTGTAGTAATGTAAGCTTTCAAGTATTATTTTACACAAACCAGTAGGAATTAAGACACCATGTCTTCAGGATAAATTAAGGGACATGTGTAGTGTGTGAACATGTTTTCCAATTTTTTCTTTCCATTCTAAAAAGCCACGACGTCCAATAATTATCCTATTCTCTACTAAAGTTCTCAATATGCCATTTTCTTTCTGCTCCACCTGCTGTAGGATTACCTCCCTCCATTTCTTTCCCTTAGCTTCCTCCTCGTTTCACCATCTATCCTCCTTTAACTAACGTCTCACAGAACATATTCCACAACCATTCCCTTCCCACCCCTGGTTTACACCCGACTCCCTGACTCCCTTCCCATCACTTGCACTTGACTCCCCCCATCCTTCGAACATTCGGCATTTGACCTACCTTCCTTAGTTAAGCCACACTTCTTACAAACCCACTCTCCATTCTCGAGATATCTACCCCCTCCAACACCCCTCCTCAAGCAAAGTAAAACCACTTGTCGCACGTTTCACATTGAATGCCATTATCTCTCTTCCTCCACACTTTACCGCAACCCTAACATTTCGCCCTCTTACACATCCTTAACCAAGTCACACACGTGCTTGCCACCGAGCTTTGCCTTTCACGCACTTCCACTCCTTATGTCTGCCTAGCATTTATTTGAGCTGCTGCCTGTACTTTTCAAGAAGGCGCACCACGACAATCTACACCCTAAACTGACGCTTATTTAGTTAAAAAAAAAAATTAAAATTTCACTCCACCGACATTGACGCACATCTTCACTCGCCTCCAGTCGACCGAAACGTCTGCATTAAAACAAATTTGTTTTGTAAATCTCAAAAACTAATGCTTACCTGTTGTTTAGGTTATGTTAGCCGCATTTTAAATTATTAACTCTTAATAAACTATAAAACGAACAGATAAATAACTTGTTTACTTTAATAATTCAATTTACTATCCCCTAATCACATACTTACTTCACATACTTAAACATTTTCGCAGTTTCCAAAAATATTTTCCTACAGACTCCAAGACTTTTTTTTTTGTTAACACATTGAGTTGATATTTTACTATACAAGAAAAATGAGGTGAAGTAAATCCTATATACATAGAAATGTTAGACGCCATATTAGTTTCAAAATTTTTACTACAAAATAATTGGTTAACAATTAATTATTTAAAAATTGTCTTTGTCATAGACATAATTTATTGGAGATTCTCTAGAGCCAAAGTTTACAAGACAGTAAAACAGCGTCTTTTGACAGTGTTATTACAGTTTTAGTCAGTTCCAAAAAAAATTTTTTCAATACGTACAAATGTCTTCATGGGAGGAATTATATGTAACAGCTAATTATTCACTTCAAAAATATCTCTTGATTACAACTTATGTTTTAAGAAAGCTAATTTAAAAAAATGTAACTCAAGAAAAATCCATTCATGCATTTCTTAGCAGGCATATAAGTCCGGTTCCTTAGGCTTCGCGCACACTGGATGCGTATGAACGTCGTCCGTATACGTACGACACATATCGTGCGTAAAGAGCGCGCACACTGATTGCGGTTTTGTACGACACGAACGTGCATAGTTTGTAGCTGTAGGAAGGCAGGAAACATGAGTAACATATTGCTTTTAGATAATTATCTTGTGAGACGTAGAATACGTCGGCACCGCCAAAGAAAAGAGTGGGTGAATGTAATACACATGAGAAGAGAAGAATTAGGTGAATTTCATCACATCTGGGACGATTTAAAAAGTGATCCTAATCGGTTCTATGGATATTTACGTATGACACAAGAGACATTTGAATATATGTTAAGTAAAGTGAGACCTGCATTGACAAAATACAACAACTTTCGCAAGACCATAACACCTGAAGAACGATTAGTGGTAACACTGAGGTGAGTGAATAAGAGTATATATATAATTAATTAATTATATTATACATATTTTAATCAACATTTTACATAATAATAATACACTACAACAATTGAGTGGGCTTTTGTCGGCTGGCTATTTGTGTACGTGAAAACGTAACTTTCCAACTGTGAGCACATACAAGACACATTCATTTCTGCGGGTTATAATGAAGAATAAAATCCGTGAGTGACATAACTCCGCCTGATGACAACTGCTCTTGCGGTGTAGCGGTTTGTTGCACATATTCTTCTTGTACGTCCTGTTGCAAAATGCTTGATTGTTC
Source organism: Bacillus rossius redtenbacheri (assembly GCF_032445375.1). Classification (NCBI taxonomy): domain Eukaryota; kingdom Metazoa; phylum Arthropoda; class Insecta; order Phasmatodea; family Bacillidae; genus Bacillus; species Bacillus rossius. Next base: position 36,726,380 of record NC_086335.1, on the reverse strand, counting down.
CACACTTATTAATGTAGACACGTCGCTACGATTGTCAATACGCATTGCAGGCGAAAACTGTTGCACGCTGCACTGCAACGAATCACTAGATTGATCACTTGAAACTGTTGATACATGCACACTACAATCGGACGAATAATCAGATGGCTTGGCTTTGGATAAAAGCAAGTTTTGTTCGTCAATTAAAACCTGTTGTAACTTTGCTCGCGCAATTAATTTACGATGTTTTGGTAATTCTTTTAGATAAGGTGCAAGACTCATTAGAAATTGCGAATCGGAATCGTTTAAGGTTTCTTGAAAACAATGAAGTTTCTTTTCTTCAATCTGCAAAAGTTTTTCGTCGATTTCATCTGCCCTATTCCTTTTTTTATGTTTTTTCAATGGTAGTTTAAATGATTTGTTAGGGGTTTTGACTGTAGTCAGTGATGAAGGTGACATATTGCTATTGCTTGCCACAGGTGAATCTGGAGATTTTGCCAACGTACCTGTATTTGCACTGTCGCCCTCGCTATCTGCGTCGTCAAGAGTTGGTGGAATGTTACCTTTTAAATCTCTTCGAGACATTGTGGGTTTCAGGAACAGTAGCATCTTAAAATATGGCCACTTACTTAAATGGTCTGAGTTGGCTTCTTGACCGGACTTTGTCGTTGTCACTTTCTTCAGCTCTCGCCCAAATGTATCCCTCATTCCTCTCCACTTCTTTTTGAGCTCTTCAACTGAAACAAATGAGGAATTTTGTTTCAGGTACCTAGCAACTGGCTCATCATTCAAGACACTTGGATATTCATTCCGAATTTCCAACAACACTGTTGGTAACATTGTACATGAGACATGCAAAGTGCTTTGGGACAGTCTTCACGACATGCATATGCAGTTTCCATCGGGAAGAGATGTAACATCTATCATTAATGATTTTTGGACAAAATGGCGGTTTCCTAATTGTTGCGGGAGTCTCGACGGAAAACACATACGAATTAAAGCACCCGCATGTTCAGGTAGTATGTACCGTAACTACAAGCAGTACTTTTCCATTGTACTGCAAGCTGTTGTCGATGCGAACTACAAGTTTATTGCTATAGATGTTGGGGCTTACGGCAAGGAGAGTGATGGGGGTATTTTTTCAAATTCCAATCTCTCAAGGCAATTGGATAACGGAGCGCTTAATGTCACAGTTGAGAAACAGTTACCAGATAGTGATATAGTCTTGCCTCACTTCTTAGTAGGTGATGAGGCATACCCTTTGAAGACATACCTCATGCGTCCTTATCCACAAAGGAACTTGGGCCCTGAAGAAGAGATTTTCAATCAACGCCTCACTCGAGCAAGACAAGTCGTGGAATGTGCTTTTAGTATACTATGCGGGAAGTGGCGGTTATTGTTGAAAACGATTGAGGTCAAACCCGACCGAGCAGATGATATAGTGAACTGCGCGTGTTTGCTTCATAATATTATAATTGATAAAGAAGGTGTTACAGAGGTGACACAACAAGCAGTAACCACGAACATTGTTGGCGCAAACAGAAGGTTCGCTACTTTAGGTGAAAACCGAAGTGCAGTACGAGCTCATGCAATCAGAGACACTTTAAAAACATATTTTTCTCGCGACAGAACTCACTAATATTGTATTCACCATATGAAACTGTTTAACTATGTGTACATGTTGTAATGTTAACTTACCTGGTATTTTCAGTTGCTCTGCCACTTCCTTCCATGCAGTGCGTTGGTAATCACGTAAATGATAATTACAATCGCTTTGATCCCATGTATCATATTAATAAATATTTCAACATCCATGTTTCCTAGTCGTACGTTCAAATCCCAACAAGATGGGATCGTGTCGGACGTCTGATGTACACGTACGTATACGCACGACTAACTTGTACGCAGTGTGAGAGCGTTCATTGTCTTTCAACAGTTGAGATCGTTCGTACGTAGTCGTGCGTATTCGGACGGCTGAATTTCGTACGAATATGCATCCAGTGTGCGCGAGGCCTTAGGCTTTAAAATACTGTATTGTGTCGTGACACGATATAGTATCGCTAGTAAACTATACAACACAAAAAGCTAATTTTATCCTCTCTCTTAATCGAGCCTCATGTTGGGTGCCAAATTATTTACACTGTACTGCCCCTACTATTATTCCACCCTCTTATATATGGATATGGCTTAGGGCATTGTTTTTCAATCTGTGGGTCGCGACCCCGAGGGGGGTCGCGAAGCCTTTCTCAGGGGGTCGTCGGCTGAAGCTAATAATGCTGACTCGTTAACACTGGATGCCTGAAAATAAACCAGACAATATAAAAGTGAATAGTCAATAAAAAATAAGTACGCGGAACCTTTGCACGCCAAAATGAAGTACAATAAAAAGTTGTATGCAAACAACAAAGAAATAAACATCATAAAACATCAACAGTAAAAACAGCAACAGAATAGACTCGACTTGAACTTATCGTTAGCGTTTTGAGGGTCTTAACAACACTTTGTGGAGACTAGGGAAACACTATTTTATTACCTGAATCATAGTATTTTGCTGCTGACTAAGAGCTTTCAACTTTCGTTCAAAGAAATCCAACGGCTTATCAGCTTCTTTTTTATGCTTGGTTGTGAGATGCCGCATAAGCTTTGATGGTTTCATACTCTCACGTGATAAAACATCGCCGCAAATTACACCTTGAGGTTTATTATTTATGACTGTGAACTCGTATTTGAAATAACTGTCATCGTAATGTCTATTTTTTATTTATTTTTTGGTTTGTTTCACCACCACTGCTATTGACACTCGTACCAGATGTTTAAGGCTGCGATCTTTTGAGAAACTTATCCATTTTACAAACGCGCCGAGCAAGTGAAAAACAAAAGAATGACGTCCGTACTCATCGGTGACTACGCTTAACTGGGTGAGATGAGAGTTGAAACAAAAGAACATTGCGGGCGGCGGCGGGTGGCGCGCGCGGGTCGCTTCCTGTCGCCGCAACGACAATGCGGCGTGGCAACGTGGCCGTCGCCGACGCAGTTTGGCCCGCGCGAGTTGGCGCCCAAGTTAAGTCGCACGTAGCCTTACCAACTTACCTCGTACTTACTTTCAAAACTCTCGCGGCTTCCTGCAGAGTGTAGATCCGAAAAATAGATAATTGTACGAAAATAGAAAATACGATTAACGTAGTCTTTTAATAAAATAATTTCTTTGTCTTTCTGTGACACAAGGGGGTTGCCGGAATTTTTCAACTTGTAAAGGGGTCGCGAAATCAAAAAGATTGAAAAACACTGGCTTAGGGGAAGCCTTTATTTCACAGACGAGAGAGCCACACCCGATGTTCCCTGAAGTTCATGCTCGCTTTTTTTTCCGTACCACAATATGTGTTTTTATTTGGGGAAAAGAAAAATCGCGGGCATTTATTCTCCAAATGCGCGGGTTTAACTTATAAGATGTAATTCTTAAAATTAGCAAGAAGTAATTTAAAGAATTATTCAGTAAATGAAGATAAAACGGTATTTGTTTTTTTTTTAGTCAAAAGAAGCATATGATAGGTTAGATACATTATAAATACTTCAAAAATTTGTGGATGGTTGGTTATATTAGGTAAGTTTAGCTACATGAAAAATACTGTAAAATCATTTTATGGTTGCTTAGCAAACAACTTTTTAATACGTAGCTATCCAGCGCTAGGAAACAATTTACATGATTTCACAGTATCTTTAATGTAGCTATCCTAACCAAATCAACCGTCCACAATGTTTTAAAGTATGTATAATGTAGCTAACCTAACCTAATTGACCATTAGTATCCTTTTATCAACACTGCCATATTATTTATTTACAATGAACAAAAAAAAACCGAAGATGCACGATCGGGCGTTTGGCTCTCTCGTCTGTGAAAAGAAGGCTTCCCTTCCTGGATGATAGTAGGCTAGAACATTTTTGTGATGTTACTACTTCTCTGGTTAGGTTCATAAACAAGGGTATCTACCTAGTAATAGTAATTATTTTATTTTTACTTGGGCGCCTATTCTGGTTACTATTTTTAAACAACAGTATGAAGTACCTAAATATGTATTCAGATATAACAAACAAATTTTAATTAGGTAGATTAGGGTCAGTGAACTATAGAAGTTTGCAGGCATATACTGTATGTATGTAAACTGTACAATACAATGACCAAACACACAAGAATTATTAATATGGATAGATATTTTTTTCAAGCAGGATCGAATCAATGGTTTAACATCGAAATAAGTTTATGTAAAAAACTTAGATAAGACTCTTTTACATGTATATTGGTTGCTAGGAAACTGCAAACGCCCTAGCATCCACAAAAGAGTGAACAAAGAGGAACGTAAATTCAGTCGGTGTTTGATAAGGTTTTTTTTTTTGGTTGTTGGCGGGGGGGGGGGGGGGGGGGGGAGCACAATAAATATGAATGGTAGCGATGTATACACGGGAAGGGGAAAAAAGGAAGGTCCGTTCTCGTACCAGGCGGTACCAACTGCTGATGAAAGGGATATTGATATTTTCTAATCGCTTCAGAATAAGCCTAGACAGCCAATGATTTATTTACCTTCCTTCATCAAATGTCACATTTTAAAGAACTTTTTTTATCCATTGCACCTTGTTTTTGTATTATCAAACGTGTTTTTGCGAAACACTTAAATATTAAGTTTGTTTTATTTTACCGTCATTGCTCCCTTTAAATGTATCAAATGACCTAGTAATTCATCAATTTTCATTTTCATTAAAGTTCCAGCGTGGTGAACTTGGTGAGATGGTCCTCAGTAACCAGTACCTATGTGAAATATTGTATTCCGTAATATTGGCCTGCCACGAGAATATGATACATGCCTGACCTTGAACTGTGTTTGAAATAATAGAGAACGTAGTGTATGGTAGTTATTTTTTTAACTCAATGTTTTCAAATAAAACTGTAAGAAATAGGTAATAATTGCGGATAATTTCAGAGAACAATAATATATATTTTTTAACAGTTTTTTTTTTACTAAAGTGTTAGTTAAGAGAAAACATTCCGCAGTTATAATACACTTTTACCAACCAAAACAATGTCAACTCTTTTGTTAGTATTTTTTTTTTTTACCACACTGAACCCTATAGAACACACTCTTAAGGTGTTAAAAAATAAATCAGGAAATACTGATCTCGTGCAGTACCCCACAAATCTAGGGTACACATACCTACTGTTACCAAACTATTTCTTTCCCATAACATTTTTCACGAGAGATTTATAAATGAGATACACGAATTAACCAATTCTAACAAAATATGACTAACGAAAAACAATGTATTCGGTGTTTCTGGTGTCATTAGCATGCCCTCCCAAGCCCGAATTGTAATTTTTTTTATTTTAATTGTAGGGTAGGTATACGTAAATATCTAAATTAGCGTGTTAAAGTTATCTTTCATAAAAAAAAAGGTTGCATGTAACTATATAAGTTATGTATTGAGACTATATATATATATTTAAAAATATTCCAAGGCCAATCTCTGTCTTATTTAATGTCATGTTTGGCAACTGCATCCTATCTTTGAACGATAGCCTCTCCCAAAACGTTTTTCTAGGGGCAGTCTTGGTCATTAGCATAGAGGTAATATTCCCTTAGACTTAATTTTGTTTTGTTTATGTCATGCTTTCTAACATGTCGCTGTGGGCAAAGATAGCAAGATTCTTTTCGGTTATTATTTTGCGTAGTGTCATCATAAATTTGGAATTTATTTATTTTATCAAATCTTGAACTACTGTGAGAATGTCAATGTCTAAGAGCACTTATTTAGTACATTGTCCCCCTCCCCCCCCCCCCCCCTTTTCCAGATAGACACTCTGTGATAACGTTTTCTTTATCAATCTTTTAAAGTACCGAATATCAGTACTTTTTTTTTTTTTTTTTTTTTACACGGATGGCCACAAGTGTACACGTTACTTGCCGAGATGGATGGTTCGTCGTTGCTGATCACCAGCCTTTGCTGGCTTACTCTGGAAAGTAAGTGTTAGAAAGCTTCTGAGATTCCTCCACACTCTGAAAACAAATTGCATATAATGTTACTGTATTGATCGTTTGCCACTGAGACTCAAAGTTTGGGAGGATGAACTGGAACTAAACAGGCCCAGCAGGTCTAGACGTTTGCTAACGGGCAGTCTTGATATCTGTGTTGCAGCCCACGTCTCGGCTCTGTCGCCGCACATCATCGGCGGGAGAAACGCGAAGGAAGGGGAGTTCCCGTACCAGGCAAGTGCTACAACCAAGGCGAAAGTACGCCCAGGGCTTCACGCCAAGCGCGCATGCATCGCCAAGCTCCATCCTGGCACACGTTGGGCGTTCGTTTCGAAGCGCGCGCTTTGGTAACGCGCGTTTTTTTTTTTTTTACGCGTGCTTCAGGCCAAGCGCGCGTCAAATTGCGCGTCATCAGGTTTTGGTTAGAACGCGCGCTATGCGAGCGCCCAGCTTCGTCGCTTCGAGACCAACGAGCATTACTCCTACGGTTCGAGACACACGCGCCCCCGCCATTGTGCTGTGCATTCAATCGCGCGCTTTCGGGTGGAGTGGACGCACGTTGGTTCGAAACGGAGAGCGATCGTTTCCATACTGGTCTTTTTATTGGTGAAATACAAGAAGATAACAGCCATTTGGGACACGGAGGTTCCCGAATGCAGAAATTGGGTATTGAGGGGAAAAAAATTGGGAGGAAATGGTGGAAGAGTTTTGTGATCCTGAAAATAATTTAGAGAGAGAAAAAATTATCTTTGCCTCTGCCGTAGTCTTTTATTTTTTATAGCGACATTCTCAGATTGAGCCAGTGCGCAGGCTCAGCTAACGGTCGTCGAACGCCGAGCTAAATGCGTGGTTGTACGCTGCTAACGCGCGTTTGACGTAACGCCTAACGCCTAGTGTGCCACAACCAACATGACACGACAGATCCGATTAGGAGTCATGCATAGTTCCAGCACGACAGAGTTAAGAGCGTAGGGTCACAATACCACGACAGCATTAACACTACAAACTCTAATATATGGCTGTCGGCCAATCATTCAAAGCCAAATGCATCCATAAAATGCAGTATATAATGATGTGGGCCCTATAGGAATCTTTTATTTCCTGCCGATAGCTGGAGTGCACAACAATATAATGTTTAGGCGTCTATCGCATAAAGTGCGATTAGGTTTATTTTAGATACAAGGGAGCAAGTTACAGGTATTTAGAGAAAATAATCCCACTGTTAGCTATGCTAAAAATTAAAAAAATAACCTTACTAAACAAGAAGTCAAACTATAAATGTGAAAGTGTACCCAAACGTAAAACGAAATTTCATTTTTCAACGTAAAGATTTACCAAGTAGGTAAATATTTTTGAAGTTTAGCTCTGTAAGGTTTCAATTTTTTGCTTACCGTCGTGTGGCACGACACGACGAAATTATAAATATGGAAATAGAATCTACCGCTTGCGGGCCGTCGGGGCACGTATTTCGTCGTGTTGACGTCACGGTGACCTTGTACTTCATTGGCTGGTGAGAGTATCGGGCCTGTCGTGTCGTGCCTGTCGTGATTTTATGACTCCAGCATTGTCTTACAAACTCTTAAATTTCCACCCGGGGCTTGTGATAATGATACCGGACTAATAATAGCGCGAATTACGCGATGCGACAGCAAAAATATCGCGTTTTTTTGAAAATGCGGATTTTGCCCTCACGAAAACCATTATATAAATACAAAAAGACTTATTGTCCTTATATACGCACCAAACATACAACAACCATACATTTTCATTAGATTTTTTTTCAACCTATATGTTTGAGAGAAATTTGTTTAAATGAAATTTGGCGTTAATTCGAAGAAAAAAAAAGACTGTGCGTGAACACACAAAAAGAATATTTTACAGGTAATAAATTTAAAAAATACAAAATTAATAATAGTATTACCAATGCACCAGTCTAGCCAACTTTTGTAAACAAAAGTCTGACGCTCATTTCAGTAACATTACCCACGACGCGACCAAATTTGAAAATCTTTATAACCAGAAAGTCTGCATTTTGTCGCAATGACATTACGTGTGTCTAACATGACATATTGAGAAAATCGCTTCGTGTCCATCGCTTTATGGTTGGATACCTACTGTAGTGTTTGGGGTTTATTATTTGTTTGTATTATTTTTAAGTTGGTTGAAATTTGTGTAAGTAATTTGGTGAGAAATGATCGAAATGTGGCGTTACAGAGCTTGAAATAACTCAGTTTGACAAATAAAATATGTATAATGTACAGACAACAAACTAATATAGGATATTATCAAAATTAAAAATATATATTAAAATCTTACGGAATTCCGAAGGTATCGAATACCAACACAGGAATCAACTAATGTATGCAATAATAAAATGGGCGAAACAACGAGGACAACATGTTAAACACCTCTAGCTATATGTAAAAAAAAAAAAAAAAAATAGAGGCAGCACAGACGAACACAATAGCAGAAAAACTGCATGTACACAGAACGAAGACACGCAGACTTTCCAAGTAGGCTTTCTAAACTAAGCAGTTGCAACGTTTATGTAGCTATGATGATAGATACAGAAGCCAGTTCTTGAAATATAAATATCGCAACTGTTTCGTCGTAAAGCCTACTGTGTTTGCCTGCGTTGCCTTCGTTCTATTGTTCTTAACTGTAAAGATGGCGAGTTTATTTTTTTTCGCCACTGTTTGGCACCTGGCCAAAATCACTAAACATGTGCAACATGTATCCAGGCAAATTGCAGACAGTTTGCTTCGTGTATGCCACATCTGGATTTCTGATTTCAAAATATAACGTGTTGATGATGTATTTATAAAAACATTCTGCCTTTTCATGGTGAGAAAATAAACTACAAGATTAATTTTTTTTTTAACATTCTTGACTACTGGGTTGAATACAAAAATTGGTGTTTATAATTTAAATGTTTAACGTTTATGTTATTATCTGGGCCATTTTCATCCAAACAATACAATTGTTGCGTTAAGTTGAGGTTGCTGTGATTCGTGCTTGTAGATGAGACATCAGAGTCCAGACACTCTAGCAACTTGGCATGTATTTGTGCCTAGCGCTTTGTCTCGTCCACAGATATCGCTCCAGAGGAAGTACTACTTCGGAGGTGGTTCCTACCATTGGTGCGGGGGCGCTGTGATCGACAAGACTCACATACTGACCGCAGCTCACTGCACCACAGGGTAAGTAGCCAATATAGGAAAAACAAATAGTTTTGCGGGGAAAAAAAAAATGAAAATTAGTTGTTGAGAAGGTTTTTGTTATATCATACAAGAAAATTTTGGCCATAGTACACAAACCAATAGCTTTAGAATTTACATCCAAAGGCGTATTTTTTCAATCACACATTTTAAAACTCAGGTGGTGCTTAAATATTTTATTGCACACAAGGTCGTACGTGCTGAACAGATGAACGCTAACGATTTTTCACATGAAACATAAGATAACTAGGGGGTTGTAAGGTCCTTAAGGCGCCAGTTGGAAAATGATAAATACAACAAACACTTTAATTTAATAACTAAGGCATGTTCCCCTTATGTAGCTGTATTTCAAATATTACTCTATTGTTACACTTCCATTATCTATTTTATACATACCTCTATGGAGTATGCTAATATTTGTGCTTTATGATACGCCTGTCTCCAAGTATACATATCTCTTTGGCGTTAGAGTCAGTGAGTCAGTGATAAGCGTAACGATATATAGGATATAATACCAAGTTACAGAGAAAACAATTATGGCCAGTAAAAAAGCACATCTTCGCATATTGTGATAGATAATTATTACATTATATTGCAGTTACAGTTGTCATAAATGATGATTTTCTTTTTCTTTTCAGAATTCCACTTGAAGAATTCCTTGTTTTCCCCGGGATACTGAACCTCTCGGAAACCAACTATTACCCAAACTACACGCTTTCGGCAATATACAGGCACGAGGACTACAATTCATCCGACTATTTCAACGACATAGCCATCTTAAAGGTGTTTCCAGGACGTTTATTACGAAACAAAAGAATGGGTTCGAAGTCAAAGAAATGTAACTGTAGCGCAGTTAAAAGTACTTTGATTATATCATTGATATCCTGCCGAAAACTCCACTTACATACCTGTTTGTTTTAGATTAAATAATTGAGTTTTCGGATCATGGATGCTCTATTCTGTCCTAGAAATTGTTATTTTGAAATAATTAGTATTTTGCATTTGACATGCTTATAGCTATTTATTGATTCATACAATCTACGATAGCAATAAAATAATACTCTTCCATCCACCACGGAATAACGTATCAACGCAGCCATTTGCCTCAGTGTTGAGATACCGGACTGCCTTCTGGAAGATCCTGGTTCTATTTCTTGTCTGGCAATCCTGTCTTTTGTTTTCCCTTACGTATCCCGGAAATAGCTCCAGGCGAAAGCTGGGATGATTTCTTACAGCTGGTGAAAGGTATATTCCTCAACTGTAAGTACGTACCTTCGACTCTTAATGTGGTGTGTCTGTCTCTTAACAGTTGGAATCACGATAGCGGCGTAGTAAATAAAACTATATAAGATTTATTGGGCTCTCATTACGATCCCGTTTTCGCCACTCGTAATAGTATAAACTGTGAGCGTTGTAGAGTGTCCGTTCAAGGTTACAATAAAAGAGTAACTCAAACAGTGTTAGGGCGCGGTTACACGGGAGTCTGAACTACTTCAGGTGAACATGTTCAGCTGTTGAGTGCGGTTACACACAGTCTGAACATGTTTCGTTCGAGGCCATTTCCCATTTAACTTAAACAGGTTGGCAAAGTAGTTCAGATCGACATATCTTCTACATTAGCCTCTGATTGGCTGTTTAGAATATAAACAGTCCTTTGCAGAAATTCAAGATGGAAAGTGTTCCTGGCACAAGTTTGAGTAATATTTTACCGAATGCAACAAAAAAAATCAACAGGTAATTATACAAATATATATATATATATATATATATAAATTGATCCTGACCTTAATTTTCTTAACACTGAGATAGGTACTCTCGCTCAAAAAATAATAAAAAATAAGTTTATAAAATTTTACTGTGCACGTTGTATGAATTCCCGATTTGTATAAAAATATTGAGCAATATAAAAACACATTCCATTTCTGCTGATAACACTTTATAAACAAATGAGAAAATCCCGCGTTTTCTGGATACAAAATAGAGACGATCAACAACACATTCATTCGTTGACAGTAGACAATCGGTTTGAGAGCTAAACACACTTTTCAGCAACTACCGTGTAACCGTACACTTTCGCGTTTGTAAACGTGTTTACTTAAACATGTTCACCTGAAGTAGTTCAGGGTCCCGTGTAACCGCGCCCTTAGATAAGCGCATGCGTGAACACTGTTTTTCCCCCCCCTCGCTAACAGCGCCACCTACGCCTAATGACTCCTGAGCGTAAAGCGTATTGTGTTCTGCAATTTGCTTAGAGTTAATCTGTAATTTCAGTTCAACGCGCGTTCCTCATTGCATTATTTTATACGAGAGTGGTTGAGCGTCGAAGTCCCTGACCGCTGAATTAGTCGTAATGGTCGAGACGTAACGGACGAGACATAACGGCATAACGCCATGCGAATTTTGCCTTTGGGGTTTATAATAGATCGTGTCTACGTTCCACCGATATATAATGATTTTCTAGAATTGAGACACAACATTGAAGAGGTTACTGCTCCCATTACTCCGGACGTGTAAACCAAAGTGTGGGAAGAATTGTGCGGTATAACTAGAGGTGCACATATTGAACATTTTAAAGCAAATTTGGTTGGTTTACCTTCAGTTTGATGTGTGATTTGTTGTAAATAGTCTAAATTAAACTGTTATGATACACTATTGAAACTGGGACTATATTTATGCACACGCTGTATTTCTGTCGCGTCGCTTCCGTCGCGCTATCGTGACGCCCCCCGGGTCGCCCCATGTGCAGCTGCAGCGAGAGCTCGTCTACTCGTCGGACGTCCAGCCCATCGCGCTCCGCAGCGACAGCGTCCGGGCCGGCACGTACTGCGACGTCACCGGCTGGGGGCTCGTCAACGTGGTGAGTTCCAGCCCGCCGGCTGCCCGCGTTCCCACGCCGCCCGTGCATAGTGCGGGCCGAAAGTCTCGCGAGCCGTCAGTGCGTCGGTGAGGAGCGCGAGAGAATATCTGCTTTGAATATATATACTGTATAGAAGTCGCGAGTGGATAGGATTCACTCTACGTTTTTCATGAGCGTATGATGAACAGCTTTGGAACTTCACCACTGCAGTGCGCTGCCGTAACGCACTGTATCGTCTTAGCTGTTATTTACACGTTAGAGCGCAGCACTGTCGCCCGCTGTCATTCCCCCGCACCCACCACCAATCATTCACTGCAGCTCAAGGTCGTTCAACGGGAGTTTGTGCGTCACAAAACTGTAGGGATGAGAGGTGGGGTAGAGGGTGGGTGGAGGACAACGCATGTTTGAGGGAGGGTGGGGAAGGGGTGTTTGAAGAGTTTGACACTTTTCCGCTAGGGACCACCACAAGTCGATGCCCTAGAGATGGTGGCGATTGCGGCGGCGAATTAACCAACTACCTGAAACCGTATTAGAAATTTTAACCTGGGCTGGCAGCTTCTATACAGTATATATAGGTATTCAAAGATATCTGTCAGGAGAGGGCGGCATTGGGCACGGAATTTCTCTTCTAGTGCTATGCCCGTTCGAAATCTGTACTTAGCGAGCGATACGTAGGTACAAGCACCAATCGTCATTCGTCGATTGATGTGTTTAGAACAGATTATGTGTAACTGGGACGTGACGAGTCGGCACTGTAGGACTCCTCCTACTATTCGGCTCTGCCGGCTCGTGACGAGTACCGCCCACGAGACTTTTGGCCTGCACTATACAAGTTTCTCCTGCCGTCCCACTTCAGAGCGCTGAATTATTACCAGCAGCGAGCGACAAGTTCGCGCTTCTCATCCCAGCCTGGCCCGTTCGGCCAGGACTCCAAGGATATCTATAGAAATAAAAATGTAAATGTTCGTTCGTTCAAAATCATAAATCTCAGAAAGTTTTTCTTCGTTTGCTTTTAAATTTTGACACAACGTTGCATTCGAATACGTGCGTGTTTTCATGTACCTACGTCACACCTGTGACAGGTAAAAAGATAGATAAAAATATAGATAGGTAAAATAATAAATTTTTAATATTTTCATTGGTATAGAGTGACATATATATATATATAGAGGATAGAGAGAACTATATATATATATAGATAGAGAGAGGTCTATATGTGGATAGAGATATAGAGAGATATTCATAGATATAGAGAATTAGATTGAGATATAGAGCATTGCTTTGTACATGTGTACTTACTTCAAACAAATTACAAAAAAAAATTGATTGATTGATGCATTGCAACGCATCCCAGGCATTAGCTAGTATGAACATAAAATATTAACAAAGGGACACATATAAAATACCGTTTTTCAAGAAATTTACGTTACGATGTATTAATTTATATCTACTTTTAGCATTGTCCCTACAAACAGTTTAATCATATGCACGTATTACTAATTTTACATCATAAACTAAGAGTAAGCATAAACAAGCCGAAACTTTTTTCTTATTCTTATCCGACGTCGACCGCCAGCGATGGCGCAGTATTGTCACTGTACTGGGCTCACCACGGTGATTACAAAGGCGGGTTTTAGCATTACAGAACGACTGGGTTATGGACATGGTTAGGTACATGTGGTGCATATGTAATGGATATGGAACCGGTTCCCCCGCCACGTACCTAACTAACTATTCCCCTCCGTGCGATCGGAATTTTTCGTAACGCTTGTAAATTGTAGGGCCCCACTCAGCAAAGACGTTATTCACTTCAAAAGAAAATCCCCGCGGGAGGGGCTCCCACCAGGGGCGCAACAACAGGGGGAGGGGGGGCAAGGGTATTTTGCCCCCCCCCCCCCGAAACCTTGAAGTGGGGGCAAACGGGGGCAAAGAAAGTGCTGTGTAATCAATTTTTAGATAATAAAACTGCTGAAATAGCACCATTTTCCACCTCGAAATACAAATTTTCCCGGGGGACCCCCCCGCTTCAATAAGGGGGATCGATGATTCTTTATAAAAAGGTATATTTCCCCCCTTTGAAAATTTAGTTGTTGCACCCCTGGGTGCATATACCTATAATGAACATGGAACCGGTTCCCCCACCACGTACCTAACTATGTATTCCCCTCCATGCGATCGGAATTTTCATAACGCTTGTAAATTGTAGGCCCCACTCAGCAAAAGACGTTATTCACTTCGAAAATGTTGTTTTGAGAGAGGTTTTTGGAAATCCCCGCGGGAGGGGCTCCAAGGCCCGGCGGCCCGCCAGGTGTGTGGGGGGGGGGGGGGTTGGGGGGGGAGAGAGAGAGAGCACAAGGTCACCCGCTCACCGCAGTGCTCCCCGACAGACCTCTGCGCTGTACCCGGACATCCTGCAAGCGGCAGTCGTGCCAGTGGAGCCGCACGCCCTGTGCGCCGAGACCTACGACATCACTGAAGGGATGATGTGCGCCGGCTACCCCAGGGGCGGCGTGGACGCCTGCTCGGTCAGTTGCGCAGCGCTGCGCTCTCATTTCTCCTTCCGATGTGCTTTCACGAAACATTCCTTTGGAAAACTAGTTGTCAGTGAAATAGTTTCTAAAAACTACAACAAAGATATCGTAAATTTGTAAAAAAAAAATATATATTTATAAAAAACATGGCTGTGATTTTTTTCAGATAATACTGAACATTTCTTACGAAAATTGGCACATGATTTTATTTTGAATTTGATTAAACTAAAAACCTAATAATCAGTTAATGGTATATAATCACATAAAAATTGTTATAATTGACTACAAATATCAAGTATTATTGCTTGCACGAACTTTAAAAGTATTGAAATTTAAAACATTTTATGATTCAATAATCCAAAATTAATTTTTAAAAAGAACAACACTGATTATAATTTTAAAAAAAAGGCTCGTTTATTGTTAGTAATTTTTTTGTTTTTACAAGAGTGTATCATTTAGTATTACTTACAGTGTTCACAAATAAAATTTAACTTCGCCAAGTTCCGGTACACTTGCTCACAAACAGCTGGTAGCAGGGACGTCGGAACAGGAAGGGGGGGGGGTGAGAGTAGCATTTCACCCCCCTCCTTTTCCCAGAATAAATGTTTGGGCCTAGTAGTATTTTTCTCAACCAGTAGTTACAAACGTTGTATTGGTGATCACATTGATTAGAAAATCAAATTTATGATTGTCAATATACTGTAAAATGATTGCAAATTCCTAGATGGTATTTTATTTAAATTGTACTACATCTACTGTCAAATTAGTATTTAATACATACTACGTCATCAAATTCTTGGAATGGTATATTTAAAATTTTGGATCGGAAACTCATTAAATAGCACAATTTTGCATCTAAAATTCCAAAAATTTTCCGGGGGAGGCCCCATCCCCCCACCCCCCGCCCTAGGACTGAGGTAAGTGTGATACATCTTTTCGCACCCCCCCCCCCCCCCCCCACTCGTGAAAACGTTCCGACGTCCCTGGCTCCCTGGCCGTGGGGGAGTTTGGCTTGTAGCGTTTGAACGGTACGTTTCCGCGCGTTGGTTCCTCTTCAGGTCCTCGACGTGTGCGGCAGGATATGTGTAGCACGACGTGGTTGGTTCCAGGGCGACTCGGGCGGGCCGCTGGAGTGCGCAGGCCTGCTGACCGGGGTGGTGTCCGCGGGAGACGGCTGTGCGCTGCCCAACCTCCCCGGGGTCTACACCGAGGTCTCCGTCTACCACCAGTGGATCGAGCGGAAGCTCAGACTTTAGGCGCTGTATCATAACATGTGCGAATAAACACCTTTGTATCATATTCGCCTGGTGATGTTTTGTAAAAAAAAAAAAAAAAAAAATGGAGTGTGGATGTGTCATGGACACGGCCGTGTGTTGTACGTGAATTCGTGTACGTAACAGGTAATATTTTCTATAAAAAAATAAAAAATACCCTATTTTTTATTTTAACTCTATATTTATATATATATATATATATATATATATACACATGGGCGCAACAACAGGGGGGGGCAAGGGTATTTTGCCCCCCCTCTGAAACCTTGAAGTGGGGGCAAAGAAAGTGCTGTGTAATCAATTTTTAGATGATAAAACTGCTTAAATAGCACCATTTTCCACCTTGAAATACAAATTTTCCCGGGGGAGGGGAGGACCCCCCCCCCCCCCACCCCCTTTCAATAGGGGGAATCGATGATTCTTTGTAAAAAAAAAAGTATATTGCCCCCCCCCCCCCTTTTTGGTAATTTAGTTGTTGCGCCACTGTTTATATATATATATATATATATATATATATATATATATATATATATATATATATATATACACTGTAACTATTTTACACTAATATTTTGTTTATGCAATCGATAGATTTTGACGAGAGCTGACCACTGAAACCTGAACGAACGTCGTTGCTTCTGAGTCAAAAGTTATACTAAATGGAAATCTCGAAACGCAGCAAAATGACCTCAAAATGGCGGCGCTTCCCCCCCTCCACCGCGCGCGATGCGTCACAGTTCTCACTTAGCGTAACGAATTCTCTGATCTTTATCTATCCAGTGGTGTAATTAGATTGTGGATGATAGATATGTAGCTGCAACACCAAACTGTATCCCCCGATTTTGTTATCATTCGTTTTTTTGAATTGCCTCCCACTATGGAAGCAGTTTTAAAGTCGTATTCACGTAAAAAAAAAAAAAAAAAACATGACCTCATTAAACATTCATTTCCCTTTATTAATATTTCGTGATCCCTTATTTTCTGGCGCGGCGTTCTGTAAAGCACGAGTACTTTCTTATCTCTTTCACGAACGATAAAGTAAAGTGAAGGTGTTTCACAATATAGTTTGTTACTATGAACAAACCATCTCGGGGAATTAGATAAATGTATACATCTACATATATGTATAAATGTATAGATAACCCATAAAACTAAGGAGCCCTGATCATTCTAACGTTATGACTAATCGGCATTTATACATTAGTAATATAAATTTAATATGAGTGTGAACTTCCTGATACAATTTTATTTTAACTCTGAATTCATTGAAAAACAGATCTCTTGTACTACAATCATTATCAAAGTTAATTTTAGTGGCACAATAAAATATGAATTTTACCTGAATTTGCTATAGGACCAAAAACACTAGAAGCTTATACCGGACACTCTATACTAACAACACAGGGGAGAGTGTGAAAAATAACCTAGCGGCAAGAGAAATGACTGCAAAAATATTTTATAGACAAATTGTTTAGTTACGTATTATATTATCTGGTGTCAAACATTATTAAATTATTTTTAATAAAATGAAATCACATGTGTTTTTTTTCCTTCGGTAAATCTGGGTAATGATAGAAAAAAGTTCTAAAAGAAAATAAGTTTATTTTATTTGCCATAATATAGGCACCATATGTATTAAAAATATTTCATTGTCGATGCAGGGAATACCGTCTTCAATCTATCGGCATGAAATGACAACAACGCCAGGTTTTCACGCAAATATCTTGGAAGTGTCCAGGTATTATTCTATAGCATATTCTATTCCACTCTCGTGATTGAAGTTCGTGGTTCTCTGTGCTCCTTAGTAGCGAACATATTTCACTTTAACCAGATCGATGCCGCAGCTTAAAAAAAAATTGGTTGTCTGTAAAGTCGGTTTACGGACGATAGTTTAACATGACAACGTCATAACAAAACATTCATGGAATAATTGCTTACTTTTATGAATAAAATTGAATCATCACTATTTTGTATGGATACAAAGAAGGAGTGAAATGAAGTCTACAATTTAATTGATAAATTTACTTTTATTTGCACTCATTAATTCAAATATGTTTATTACTTTCACGAAGAGATTATTTTAACCATAACTTTTATACATGTTTGCTATTTAACTTCTTCCAATCTGTGTTATTCTGTTAAGGATAGGACGATGATAAGAAAAGTAGGAAACGAATGGGAGTGTTTCAAGTTTAATGTGCCTCGAAAAAGTCAAATCGATGGTTGTTCCAATCGAGTGGAAGAGAGTTAGATGCGGCGCAAGCGTACAATGAGCGTAACGGGACACAGCGTAACGGGACAATGTGCGTAAAGGGACACTTTTTCGTGCGTGCAGCCGGCGTTCATCGATTTATGAGACGTTGTCACGACAATAAACAGACTATTCTGTATGAGCAGTTATTCTGCGTGCCTCGCGCCTCGTCACGTGTGGATCACGCGATCGCTGGCCAAAGGTACTTCTTCCTAGCGACGAGATTCGGCCGTCACACCGCGCCGCACACTTCTCCAATGGGAATGCACAGTTCCGTTTTTCTAGAGAGCGGATGACGTGTTCCTTCAGTGTGCTCCGCTCGCGTCTTCTGCCGGCGTGCTCCAGGAGGGGTCGTTACCACAACGCCGAAATACCACAACGCCGAACGTACAATAACGCCGAATACCATAACGCCGAATGCCAAATTGACCGCAACGCGCGACAGCTAGAAAACTGCTGTGTACCACATTGCCGAAATACAGTAATGCCGAAAAATGTTGCTGCAGGAAAAGGGGGGGGGGGGGCACAGGAGCAAAATGAAAAACAAATGAATGAATTTGTGTACCCAACCTAACCTAGACTATCCTAACCTAACCTAACCTTACCTTACCTTACCTAATCTAACCTTAGTGGCAGTCCTGCAATGACATTTTTCGGCGTTAATGTATTTCGGCGTTGTGGTAATTCGGCGTTGTGGTAATTCGGCGTTGTGGTAATTCGGCGTTGTGGTAATTCGGCGTTGTGGTAATTTGGCGTTGTGGTACACAGCTGTTTTCTAGCTGTCGGCGTTGTAGTCAATTTGGCATTCGGCGTTATGGTTTTCGGCGTTATTGTACGTTCGGCGTTGTGGTGATTCGGCGTTGTGGTGCGTCCTCCTCCAGGAGTAGCCAATCACGCACCACGCCGGCGTCTTGTCCCCACTGTGCTTATATTCCCCTCGTGATTGTCGTTGCTTTTCCATCAGGCCGGTTGACCGCTTTTTCAACTGAAGGAGATGAGAATCTCATCGAGTTGGTGTCGAACCACCAGCTGACGTGGAATATGGGGGACAGTAAATGGAGGAATCAAATGAAAAAAAAAAAAATTGGTTGTCTGTAAAGTCGGTTTACGGACGATAGTTTAACGTGACAACGTCATAACAAAACATTGATGAAATGATTGCATACTTTTATGAATAAAATTGAATCATTTTTATTGAATTATCACTATTTTGTATGGATACAAAGAAGGAGTGAAATGAAATCTACAATTTTATTGATAAATTTACTTTTATTTGCACTCATTATTTCAAATATGTTTATTACTTTCACGAAGAGATTATTTTAACTATAACTTTTATACATGTTTGCTATTTAACTTCTACCAATCTGTGTTATTCTGTTAAGGATAGGACGATGATAGGAAAAGTAATAAACGAATGGGAGTGTTTCAAGTTTAATGTGCCTCGAAAAAGTCAAATCGATGGTTGTTCCAATCGAGTGGAAGAGAGATAGATGCGGCGCAAGCGTACAATGAGTGTAAAGGGACACAACGTAACGGGACACTTTTTTCGTGAGTGCAGCCGGCGTTCATCGATTTATAGACGTCACGTCAAAAAGGCATAAACTTGGATACATGAAACACCAGCCGTAACGAACACAGAATATACAATGGCTGTAATCGAAGGATTCCCTGGAATACTGCAAAATTCAATGGGAACTACTTCAGTGCAACGTATTCCTCACAGAAAATGAACGACGACGTTAACTATTCTATTCAAATTTTAGGCTCCCATTAGACTCGTCCGTTACAACGTCACTCAAAATAGTACGTACTATAAATGCAATGTAACAAATCAAACATTTTGTAATACAATTACGTACTTATTCTAATAAAACAACAAACATGAAAGACAAAACATTACAAATTCATGACAACTGCAATAGAGTCGTTATTTAAACGAATTTTATTATTACAACACCACCTACATTGACTAAAGTTCTCAAAAAAAATTTAAAAACCCACATGGGCAAACTTAAACAACGTATGTAGGCGATTGCATGAATACATAGATATTGTAATGTAAGCTGTAAACTTTTTTTTTCCTTCACAAACCAGTAGCAATTAAGAAACTTTCCTTGCAGGGTTAATTCAGGAACATCTCTAGTATATGGAAAGATATATTTATATTTATCGCGGATAAATAACGAATGGGGCAGCAGCGTAAAAGCACAGGTATTGCGATGTAAGATATACTATTTTAATTTTTTTCACAAACTAGTAGGTGGTATTACGAAACCATCCCTTGGGAGTAAATTTAGGGATGTGTGTAGTGTGTGAAAACCATGTTTTCCGATTTTTTGTTCTTTCCGTTCTAAAAAGCCGCGACGTCCGATAGTTACAAAAAAAAACTTAGGTAGGTGGTATCAGATACGCCACCGCAGTAATTTCCGTGAAACATCTTAGGAGGCGCAGTAGTTGCAGAAATGTGAAATTTTCAATTAAATTCAAGTTAAATCCACTATAGCTATTGATGGGCACTTTGTTTTAATTTTATTTATATTTGACGTACTTAGAAGGCTGCGAATTTCAACAAACGTGACCACTTTCGTCTTAATCTGTACACGTACTGACCACCAGTTCCTCTACAATGTATCCAACCACCGATCGAAAGCTTCGTCGTCCGGAGTGGACTCAAGTGACGCACTTCTCCGACGCAGTGTGACGCACGTTCGACCCTCGCCACGAGCAACAGTGCGATAAGGACCATCCGAGGAGTCGGATCTGGGAAACGGATGGCATGAGGAAAGAGACGAAACTATCGAAGTGCGAAAAAAAAAAATGAAGGTGTAGTGACGCCGGCCTATCGTGCGTCTTATCGGGGCGACAGATAAAATTCGGAGCAGATAGGCGAGGGTTATCAAGTGTGGCAGGTTGGTGCAGTAGCGATGTGGGTGCGTGTCGGAGTGGTCGTGCTCTTGGCGGCGGCGGGTGTTTGCGGTGAGTCACGTGCGTCGAGAGGCGCCATGTTGCAGGGCGAGTCGGGCCGGGAAGCCTAAGATATCCATCAAGTTCTGTCCCTGCCCGAACACGCCCGAATATTCACCTTCGGCCAACCTCGGGATTTGCTTTATTTTTGCGCAGGAAAAAATGAATTCAAATATCAAAAGTGGTCGGTTAGGTTAGCTACATTAAAACACTTTAAAACACTATGGACAGTTAGTTAGGTTAGTATAGCTACATTAACATAAACAGAGAAATATAAATATATATAAATAAACCCGAGACTGGCCGAAGGTGAATATTCGGGCGTGTTCGGGCAGGGACAGAACTTGATGGACATCTTAGGCTTCCGAGTCGGGCAGTAGCCCAGGGCCCCGCGACTAGCACCAATTTCCGATCGCACGAGGGGAATAGTTAGAGACGGGGTGGGGAAACCGGTAGCGGCGACGCCACTCCAGCGAATGCACTAGCGGTCGAAACGGGGAGACGACAAGGGTGAGGGTAGGGGGAGGGGGAAATAGGTACGTAGCCTAGCATGCTATATGGTAGTTGAAACGGCCGGAAGGGGTGAGGTAGAAATGACGCAGCGGCGATGCTACGGACTTCTCGTAATTCTGCTTGTTTATGTCTACTCGTCAGTTTTTTTCTTCTTTCTTTAATGAGATCAGACCCGTATCTTTACTTTTCTCAATTACAATATCATCTTGTTCAATTAATAAAATATAATAATAAATTATCTCTATCTATACCTAATAAGCATGAAGTTTCACTTTTGTCGCGCTTGGACACCACACACAAACACACGCTTTTTTGAAGTGAAAACTTCTTTCGGCGCACCGCACACACATTTTTTTCGTAGGTAGTAAGTTAGGCCGATCCGTCACGCTCTGAGGTGAAAGGCTCGATCGGGCGAACTCGGGACCGCCGAGTGTACCCGAGCGAGAAAGATACAGTCAGCTGCTCTTCGCTGTTGTGTCGCTGTATATTCAATTAATACGTAGTAATTGTCATTATTAATTTAATAGTTATTATTGGTACGTAATAATAATAATTTTAACAATTATTTGGTTTACATTGATTGCGGTCTTAAGCAAAGATATCAGAAGAGAATGTGTAATACCCGGCCGATGCATTTACGAAATATGTTTAGGTTATGATAGGGAGTAAATTCATGTAAGGCCGGCTACACACGCTCCGGTTTTCCTCAGAGGTCTGCCTCAAGATACAGAACCTTAAAATCCTTTGAGGCACACAGAAATATATTAAAAATAAATTAGAATCTATTGTGTAACTTTTTAAGGAAAAATTAAAGCAGCCAATGTTGCTTGTTCTTGTTAGGATCACCAGATAGCAGCACAAGGCTTACTCACGCGAGGTATTTCGGCAATAACACTGGAACATTGCAAATAGTAACATATTTATAAAGTGGTATCATAGAAATACCATTATAAGAGGCGACCGGAGTGAAAATCGAAAATACCTTCGTTCGCCTCAAAGTACGCCTCTTACTCACACATTTCCGGTGCGTGTGGACCAGAGATGAGGCAGACCTTGAAGCGACCTGTCATTGCCTCCCCCTACATCCGCGAGTGAGGTTAGTCCCAATACTTTCTGTGGTAACCATGTCTTCTCGTACACGCCAAGTATTGGAGGAATTTATTAAACTGTACAAGGATTCTCCTTGCTTATGGAAAGCAAAGCGAAAGAATATCATGATCGCGGAAGAGGGACTGCATACGGACGATTAGTGGGAAAAATGAAAGAAATAGAGCCTACTGCCAAAAAAGATGTAGTAATTAAAAAGATAATAGTTTTAGAAGCAACATCCGCAAAGAAGCGAAAAAAAAGTGAAGAATTCGAAGAAAAGTGGAAGTGGTGCCGACGAAGTTCATGAGCCGACATTGTGGTATTTCCATCTGTTTGATTTCCTGTTGGATGTCCTAAATTCCCAATTATTGGTGCCACAAGTAACAAGAGTTTCAATTATGTATCTTCGTCCATCCTTAAGTAACTATGCCAATCTTTTGGCGCGAATCTTAGCTCATTCAACAAAATTATGTGTTAATATTCTTGTCTTTATTTTAACCAGTATTTGCACCACATTTTTCGTTTTACTTTCCGTGTCTTCATTTTCCCCGTTACCCCGTTGCTAAAATCAATCCAACGACAGCGAGAGCACTGTCTGTTTACGCCATCTATACTACTGACACATACGCCTCAAGGTAACTCTAGGAGACCCTAACGTGTGGGCGCACCCCCCATTTCAGGTCTGCCTTGAGGCAGACCTCTGAGGAAAACCGGAGCGTGCGTGGCCGGCCTAAGTCGTCATCGACATGGTCACGTGACGTGTTAACGACAACACTATATCTGTTCCTATTAGTATAACTTATTGCGCTTTTAAATCTTAAGTATACGATTACTGTGCAGTAAAAAGTGAGCATAAAATATATTAATATTCTCATATAGATATATAGTTTTAAAAACGAAGAAAACGGAGTCTTTGTAGCAATATAACCTAATAATAAGGAACATCATAATTTTTTTAATACCTACAATTACTATGCAATGCGTATTTTATAATAATGTAGGAGTTAGTTTACTAACGCGAAAGAAAAAAATTGTTGTGTGATAATATATTTTCGTAAAAATTGCGAAAACGTTTTCACTTCTGTCGGCAGTCCTATGACCGCTTTGAAATTTTATTTCTACTTGTTTGTATAGTAATTTTTATAACAAGGTTATTAATGGGAAAAGGAACATGGAAATTGTATTAGCATGTAAATTAGTGTGTTTGTCAATGCAAATTTAAATTCATGATTTCACATTTGAAATTTCTTTAAATATTTTATTGCCCTTTATGAAACCTACCTGAAGATGATTTATCAGAAAATAATTTTATATTTCTTAAGAGAAATTAGTAAATATACCGTCGAAATTTAAGTTCCAGGCTGGCTTACAATTTTTCTTGAAAGAGTTAGTTGTTTTGTATTCTCCACGGGAGGGTCTCCACGGAAGTAGGAAGTAAAAAGCCCAGGGCCACTGCCTCGCTGCGTCAGTTACACTGAGTCGCTCACAGCGGGATACTGCACACTAGTCCGCGACACTCTGGCTGCGGTGTTGTCTGAATAAAAGAACTGGCCTGGGCGAGTCACGTTCAGCGAGTTTACTGGTTAATCTATGGAGAGGGGGGAAAAAAAACCTAATGCCATCACTCGTTCAGCGAGTGTAGATTACACAGGCGAGTGAAACTTGTTTAATCTATCGCAATACAAGTTTGCCGTGAGCTTATATTTTCATTATAGTGTAACACCCCTCGTGCCTCAAAATAGAATTATTTGGAATTAATTAAAAGAGCCTTGGAAACAAGCTGGAAACAAAATACGTTAAATGAAATGATTTACCAGAGGCGACACGAGGTGGGAACAAACACAATTTAGGAACTTCCAGTAACAAGCGAAGGGGAAGTTGTAGGATCGTTATAATCAATAAAATAAAACTACACGATTAACTTGATCTATAGTTTCCCTGTTTTATTTGCCCTGATTCATTATCATGTTTCCATTATTTTACCATACACACAAAAGGTTTTAACAATTTTCAAAAATTAACAAAAGGAAAACGAAAATAGGCCGGCCTATGCTTATTGAGAACAGTTTACATTCGTAGTTTGACATATAAACATTTGCATTATGACTTTCACACCCAAAGTTGGATGGATTCGATTATTACATTGATAATTAGTTCTATTAGTTTTACAATTTCTTGAGAAAAACACTGGTCGCTGGTGAGTTGGTCATCCGGCTGAGATAGTACGTCGCTAGGTAAAGGGGAAATGTTGAAATTACATTACCACCCGGGGTCTTCAAACAATCACGTCGGGTGGTAGAAAAGTTTCTTCTAATGTTTCTTCCCACGGAACAGGGAAGGGGGGGGAGGCCACGAGATGAGAGTATCAATCTCTCCCGGTCATCGAACCCTGTCTGCAACAGTCCAAATCAAAACTGATTAGAACTGGTATACAGGCAGTCTATGGGGCAGAAAATGCCCGAAAAAAAAATTTAAAGGGAAAAAGGAGGGTTCGCGAATTATCACTCACCAAAACAGGGGAGTTGCCCAGCACGCTGCCATCGTGGAGTCAGCCCGGGGTCTGGAGCTCGCGAATTGCGCGGCAGGACGCGGATGATTTCTTCATAATAATAAATTTCAAAAAAAAATTAAAAGCTAAAAAAAATAACTATTACATTGCAGACGGACTAAACTACTTGAAAAGATTTTAGGGATAGCATCCCTCAATTAGGCGACTACATAGTCGGTTGCGGCCGGATGGAAGTTTTGCAAAGTCTCGTCGACTCGCCGATAATCAAACGATCCGTCTGCAGTCGCGGCGCGAAGTGTCCCGCGGAGAAACGCGTCTCGTAATTAAAGGTAAAACTTGAATCAAAAGTGGAGGGGATTTTTTTTTTTTTTTTTTTTTTCCTAACCTAACTAAAACTAAGTGTATTTTGGAGGGGTCCGGGTTAGGGAGGGACCTAGGTGCGTCTCAGGCCGAAGCCTATACGCCTAGTCATGCTGGGATTAGCCATGCAGGGAGAGGGTCGCATGCATCATGTGCTAGGAGGGGATTGGCCAGCCATGGCAGCGATTGGCGCCATGACTAACTCCCCTCACTCTTAAATCTAGACTATAACTAGAGATAGGTTGGGCCCAGGTAAAACCTGCATAGACACAGGGAAAACCCTGGGCACATTCATGCGGGATGCAAATTGGCATGCATTACGTTTAGGAATTTACAGGAGATAGAGGATGGTCTGGATGAAGTGTTGGACAGAGTAGAAAAGAGTCTACCATGCGGGGGTTGGGCACTTGGACTTGTGGTCCGCTTTACTAATTGTCCAGTACTGGATTTAGTGACCAGGGACGCAAGCGCCCCTGGTGGTGAGTGGTTGCACTGACCACTCACTCCGCCGCCAGTCAGCACCTAAAAAACTAAGAAACTAAGACATGTAACAGATAAATGACTTACAAACTAGGCATTTCGTTACGAAAATATGCAAACACCCAACTCATGGATGGACGTGCAGTGCTTAAGATAAAACTACAATAATAACTATAAATATTATTTTTATTATTTTTATTTTATTATTATTTTTTAGTTTTTTTTTAAATTATTATTTTAGAAATATATATTTTTATGACTATTACTTAGTATCTAGGACTTAATACTGATTTACAAATCTCTAATATCTACTACTATACTACTAGTTAAATATAGAGGAACTGTCGGTGTATAAAGTTACAGGTGAATTAAGTCAAGACCTATTCGCATTTTGGTATTTGTTGCAAGCTTGCAATTCAAAATCCCATGTCTTTCAGAAACACAACCGGCACTGGAGGTGAAGCCTGCCAGGCGGGCCATGCCCATCGGACATAGGGAGTCAGCCCTAACAGCACAGGCAGTGGAACTCCCGGGAGACAAACCTACACCTGCGTGCTTCGGATCATTTTGAATTAGCAAATTATTTCATTAATGTCTATAATTTAAGTTCAACTCGCGGGAGACTGATTGGCCGATCGTTCAGCCAGCCACAGCACACTACGGAGGTCTGTGAGCCAAGATTGAATTTGGCATTTTATATTTTCCATGCAACTCTGGATCTTGTTCGCCCAGTGATGAAATATATGGGTTTCTGCTTATGGCACATTTATCATAGAATTTTTGCGCAGTTCGGAAATAATAATGTTTTAAAAGTTCGAGTTTGAGCTCTCTGTGCATAGCCCAAGGGCGCCCATATGATAATTTGTAGGGGGGGGCCAGACTTAGGGGTATGAAGTATTTTTAATATTTTGGAAGACAACTGCGGCTTGTTACTAGCCATAAAATAGTTCCAGTTCTGACCCTATTAAAATTTTTTGTCCTGTTACTAAAATACTAGACTACAGTACTCATTCGCCATAAAAAATCTATATTGGCTACTTTATTAATTAATTATTAACTATTTTATTGAAACAAATGAATTTTTAGCAACAAAAATGCAGGAATACAGTCCTTATACTTTTGCAGCGTCTCGGGTACACGGATATCAAGAATACAGTCCTTCAACTAATTGCTCTCTTTACCCATAAATAAATGTCGCGTACAAATTAAATTAAAATAATTATAAAGTTTAAAAAGTGTTGGTCAAAAGATTCAACTTTGGGAGAGAAGCGATTTAAATATGTTATCACAGTCAGAAAACAGTTGTTTTTAAATGTAACACCTGAACTACGCTTATAATTATAGT
Source organism: Bacillus rossius redtenbacheri (assembly GCF_032445375.1). Lineage (NCBI taxonomy): Eukaryota > Metazoa > Arthropoda > Insecta > Phasmatodea > Bacillidae > Bacillus > Bacillus rossius. The sequence goes on along the minus strand of NC_086335.1, from coordinate 36,698,987 downwards.
CAAAAATTGTTTCACAATTAAATGTATATTACTATGTTTAGATATGAATCATAATTGCTTATCATTTAGAATTAGCACAGATGGATTCAGTAGTCGAGGACTATAAGTTTATTTAGTGATAGAAAAGCGCAGAAAAAATTAGTTTATTATTTAACTAGACAATTTAACCAAACAGTATTTAGAGGTTAAGGAATTAAGTGACACCAAAACCAATGAAAATAATCGAAAATTTCTAAATGCTGACATAACTCATATATCAGCTTTCCACAGAAGAGTTTAGTTCGGCGCAATTAATCCACACAAAACAACTGGACACTATGTCGACGCATATTTTAAGAATATAAGAAGATCCACGTCGCAGTATAATTTTTTTTTCGTGTCGTGTGGTGCGGGCCCCCATTTGTGGTGCGGGCCCATAGGCTACAGCCTAGATAGCCTGCGCGTAAATACGGCCCTGATAAACCCTTAAATAACATGTTCAGTACTTAACTTCAGAATTAAGAGTACATTAGAACCTCGATTTTACGGAGCCCGGACTCAACGAAGCCGCGATTTTACGAATACATTTTTCAGGAACCATCTAAAATTCGGAAAATTTGACACCAAAATATATTTAATAAAAAATTTAAAAAACTATGAAAACATATAAAAATATTAATTTTAATGCACAGCGTATTCATATTTTTAAGCTAATACTACATCCATTTACCGTTAGTGAATATTGTATACGTTATTGCGTCATCAAACTCAAAATCGAAAAGAAAAAAATGGACTAGGTACACTATTTGTCGCAAAGTTCGAAATTTCTTCGATTGAAAAATTATGTCAAGGCTGTAAAAATATTAATTTTACTGCAAATGAACTATACTCAACATTCCTTACCCATTCCAACATTTCCAGCTCGTGAGCATAGCAACTGAGCTTGAAACCTTGTGATGCGTGAGAGAAAGAAACGATATTGAGTAGGGGAGACCGGGGCTAGTTGGCACACTTTTTAATAAAACATTTATATAATTTTTTCAATGTTGTTAATGTGAAATTTTTTTATGGCAGTTCAAGTATCTACATTTCAGCAATATATTTGAGCCACAACAATCGCAGTTTGAAAGTCATAAAATGGTTTATTTAATAATGAACTGTCCCACTGCTTGTGTGCCAACTTGCCCCTGGAACGGGGTAAGATGGCACACACGTAGGGGCATGTTGGCACACATTACAAAATTGAGCATATATGTGTATATATGTGCCTATATGTATAGGCTACATATATCTACATATATACAGGGATATATAGAATAATTTTACAACTAATTACTTTTTTGCATGTATCTTTATTTTATTTCATTACTAAATTTTATCGATTGCCTTCAAGTTTTTTTAACAGATATCACAAATTTATGGAAATACAATCATAGATAATATTACGAATGTGTTGCTTATTTAAGCTAAATATATAACATACATTAGCGCGCATATATATATAAGTATACATATATATATATATATATATCCAATTTCCGTATTTTTTAATGCTAATAATACAAAATCTTAAAATCTTAGCAATTTTACCTACAGTATTTTTCTCTGTATAGCCTATCATACAGTAAAATGTTAATAGAATGCCAATTCTGATCATGAAAATATTTATACTAAATTTTAACTGGTTGATCCAACATGAGCCAAAGTCTTCTAACATTTCTTACAGTTGTGGCACAAAAATTGCACGCTATTATCCGAACAATCTTCGTGGGCCCACATTTTGCAACCGACGCACTGCACCCACTGTTCACCGGGCCGGCTTTTGGAATATGGTCCTAAACAAAGAAGACATAATGTATCCTCCCTACTGGCTCTGCTGTTTGCTGTGTTGACACATATGTTTTTCTTTTTCTTGCATAACATTTTCACCTTAGACTTGCGTGGATTCTGAACTGTATCTTTCGAACTTCCAAACAAGTTTTTCTTAGCTCCTTTCTTCTTATCAATATCTGATTTCTTTTTAGCTAATTCATTTCTTATTGGAGTATCTGTCAACACTTCACTCTTCCTTTTCCTATTATTTACCCGGTTATTTTTCCTTGGACCAGCTTTGGGAAATGGTCTCACCATTTCTGGGCTTATGTTGCACGTAGAATCAACTACAATTTCCTTATCTTGTGATGCGATTTCGTGTAAGCCCCTGCTCGTTACGTCCATTGACGTTTCCTGATCAGCTTCTTCCTCAGTTTGTTGTACAATCAGCATATTTGAAGGGCCTGCTTCCATGATTACAGGTTCATTTGGTCTACATTGAACAGTGTTGTCTGAATTAGGCAATTCTCCACTGTCAACATCATTTTCGTCAGGTGCTGGGCGGTCTGTTACGTAACAACCAAGATAATCTGTATCATTAAAGACATCAGGGTTGAAAGGTGATACCCCACTTACTCTGAAACCAGATAAAATATTTCTCGGCGTAACCGCACTAGAAAAAGCAGCATTTACAACTTCAGGTATGTCATAAATAGTCATTGTTTTCCCAGGATGGTTCACCAGCCAAGAATCACAGGCACTGTTCACAAATTTCTTTAAAGGGCCAAATACACTCCGGTCTAATGGTTGCAGTTTATGGCTGCAGTGTGGAGGGAAAGAAAGGACAGTGACCCCCTTATCTTTAAGGTAGTCCAATGCTTCAATTGAAAGATGTGAGTCGTGATTGTCAAGTAGCAACAGACATGGGTTTTCTTTGGAACACTTAACATTTGTTACGAAGTGATGTGCAAATTTGACGAAATTTGCTTCCTTCATCCAGCCGGTAGCATTTGCATCTCCAGAACTACCTATAGGCGCTCCTTTCAGAAAATATTCACGAAAATTGACGCGAGGGAAAACAAAATATGGTGGCACATGATTTCCTGTCGCAGATACTGCAACAGCTACAGTAACTAGAGTTCCTCTTTCGGCAGAAGTAATTTTACCTACTTGCTTAAAACCTTTCCGTGCAACTACTCTGTCTGGTCTTTGCACTGTAGTGATACCAGTCTCGTCCATGTTCCACACATCTCCAGGCCCAATTTTCAATCTATCCATAACGTCTTTCAAATTGTCGAAAAATGCTTTCACATTAGTGCGATTGAAACACGTAGCCCTTGAAAGACTGGTCGCTTCAGGTGTTCTTATAGAAAGTGTAGGATGCCGTTTTAAAAATGCAGAAAACCAATCCGCACCTGCCATTTCACAGTCAGCCCAAGAAGAAGGAAACCTTACCTTAAGTCTCACTGCATATTCAAATGCGAATTTCCTGACTTCCTTTGGTGACAATCCATAATAAATATCAGCTGCTTTCTTCAAATAATCAGCAAACTCATTCTCTTGTTCGTTTGTAAAAACCTGAAAAAAACAACCACAAGCCATTAAGCATCTTTAAATTCCTAATTGATATATTTATTCAGGTCGACAACATAACATTTTTTTTAAAAAGCCCTTACCTGTCTCAGTTTCTTGTAGCCAATTGTAAGAGGTGGGGTATCTTGTGGAGCAATAAGTTTTTCTTCAGTTACTTTGCTACAATATCGAGCCAAAGAGCGAAATGGAATTCCAAAATCCTTTGCTACGCTTCTGATGGACTTCCCTTCGAGTTTAACTTTCTTTACTGCTGTTAAAACAACGTCTTGGGAAGTCTGGCATCTATTACTTGTTCTTTTGTAGGTGCGCATGTTGAAGCCTAAAATAAAAAATGATATCCAATTAATAAAACTATAATATTTTGTTGTCTTTCCTACTTGTAATAATGTATGTAATGGTTTGAATTTCTAAAAAATATGCTATTTCATTCCAGTGCTAGCTTATACCTTTTACTCATAACAATGCGTTTCGTTTTGGAAGATCTAGAATCGCGAGAAAGTGTCCGGGGCATGTTGGCACATGTGCCAACATGCCCCGCCATCTATGTGCCAACTAGCCCCACAGCAACTTTTAAAACTTACTTGAGTGAACGAAAGAATTGGAATATATTTACATTATTTTAGTAATTGCTTCTTAAAACTAGCTCGTTATAATGTTATACACAAATATTGTTTTAAAAATATATAATTTATTATAAAAGTTATATCCAAGTCTTTGTAAGACAAAATTTTTACTCACCAAACGTAGAAGTAAAGAAAATGGTCTCCTGTTTGTAATAGTGAAGACTCGCGGCGGAAAACAACAGGATCTAGGGACCTGGTCTGTGTGATCCTACATACAAGAGCGTTATGCTATCTGTCGGTAATTATTCGAACTATTAGCACTGTGCCAACTTACCCCTGTAGCCAACTAGCCCCGGTCTCCCCTACCTAGCTACTTCCTCTCCTTTCCGCTAATATCCAGCAACCCATGCCATTAGGCATTATCTTGACATGTGTCGCATTCATTACCTTCGCTGCATCGGTTTCCCAGTAAAAAACGCTCAAAAATGGTATAAGTGACGCAGCAAGTAGACGTGACGAGCGGGTTTTTAACTAAGCTTTTTTTAACTTACTATACAAACAAATAATTCCCTATGGCTATCACAAATTCAAGGGCTTCTCGCACTAAAATGTACTGTGTTTTTAATGGATGTCTGTCGTTACAGAGCAGCGTTTTTCTTCACCAAATAAGCCTATGATTAGAGACCGTAAATATTCGTGGATTCCTTTCGAGACAGGCTGGAATCCAAACTCGTTTAGCTTAATGCTGCGTCAGTGATTGGACCGCAATTTACCTGAAGGACTCTGAGCCAATGGCAAACACTCAACAAAAGAAGTATCGAATCATAATAATCGCAATAAACAGGTGTCCCGAGTCGGTAGCCAATAGCCAGGTGATATTTGCCCGAGTACATAGAGAATCGTGGAGTATATCCTAGTGGTCATTGAAACCGCGAATTTTTCCAATCCCTACCTATGATCACTTTTATGAAACAATACAGGTGTACACTGAACTGTGTGCTTGTTCTCCTCGATTATGTTACTAAAAGTGCGTTCATTAATATTTTTCAAGCCGATCTGTTAAAGATTAACTGATAAATATGATAAGGTGAAGTCCATAAAAATGCAAGGCAGGGAATTCTTCCAGCCATGGGCGTAGATCCCGGGGGGGCCAGGGGGGCCCGGGCCCCCCCTGGAATTAATGGGCCCCTCCTTGGGGGGGCCCACTTCGTGATTTTAAAGTTAATGGTGTACACAACATATATATATTATTTATATATATATATTTATATATATTTTTATATATATTTATATATATTTATATATATTATTATTATTTACAACGACGACAGACACTTTGACATGCTTTGCATTCCTACCTTCGAGTTCCGTAGTTATTTTCCCCTACCCCTTCTGCGAAAGCCATGGTATGGAGTTTTCCAGTGAGAACTTTGAAACCCTTAATTCCCAGAAAACGTTCATTCCAAAGGAAGAAGCTAGGGTAGGGTTCCGTTAGCTTTTCCTCCCTATTGTTACCCACACTACCTTGTCATCTGAAACGACAGTATTATAGGTTTCAGGTAGTCTGTTTTTAAAGTGGTTTTGCTCTCGTGTGCCCCAGTCTTCTGCTTTCTTGGCAAACATCAACATGGATAAGTTCGTGACGCGGAAGAAATGGAAAACATAATCTGATTCTCACCTGATAAGCTTGATTGTTTTATAAGTAGTGACTATTATTTAGGTAATATATATTTTATTTAAGTGATTATGTAACGTTATTTTTTCCAGTAAATAAACAACTTAATACTTTAACAGTAATTATAGCAGAATTTAGTTTATTTACGAACTGAAACTTATATACCATTTTCTGGAATTTTTTAGCTCATCTCCATTCTGTAAGGCTAGCTGCTCTGTACGTTACATGTGAATATACATGGAATAATTTTTTTCCTCGTCAATATGGAATTTAAAATCACTCCCCTTTTATTATCAAACGATAATTTTCACAATTCATGGCCGATAATCACTTTATAACATTTGTTATTTGATAACTGCAACACTGCACGAGTAAACAGAAGTAAGAGTGAGAAAGAAGTATTTAAACGTTACACATCCGTATTTAAGTTAATAAGGAAGCAAACGCGTCTCTTTAATAACTAATCAAGAGGCATATTTTAACTAAATAATTCACTGCCAAAATACTGATTATACTAAATATAAGCCGAGAAATGTATGTGGTTCAATTAGCTGTAGGATAAATTTCATAGTTCTATCTCCGAGATTTTTCATTTGTGTCATTAAATTTTTTTTTTCTTTTTTACCTGGTTGATGCCTTTACTAAATAAAATAGTCTTTAAGAGTTTTAATATGATTCGATCGTTCATTTGATGTTGATCCGTTTATTAGCTGTGGCGCTTTGGGTTTTTAGGGCGCAGTGTTATAGCGGCAACAGAAATACATCATTTGTGAAATTTTATTCTGTTTTCACGTTTGTTGTATGGGAGCCCCCCTTAAATATTTGTTTTATTTTAATTTAATCATTTATTTTTAAATTGAAATTAGAATAAACACTTTTGGAAAATGGTAATGTATGGGTGGGGTGTTATCTATTTGCATTATATTCACGTATATTATTTTTATAGATTTTTTCATGGATATTTTATGTATTTAGGTTAGCAAATTATTCAAACATGTTTGAGAGATCACTTCTATAGTCATTAATTGATAATTACTAAAACATATGTTGCTCTGCTTTATTGTTAATATCACTTACGTAAAAATAAAGTGTATAACATACGAGCTTAATATCCAGAGAAGACTTGTTTCGGTTGACCTCTAGCGCAAAATTCTTAAATTAAATTCACGGGCCCCCCCTGGAAATCCTACAGATTTGCGCCCATGCTTCCAGCTCATCAACCCTACCCTGGATAGTCTCGTCTGTGTTCAGTCGTCTCTGGCAAGGAGTGGACAAGTTTGCAAACTCAAATATAAATTTATTTTAGTAGCACGCGTCTTACGAAAAGGAAATATATCCAAGAAAGGCATGTCGGACAACCTACTGTCACCACACAAAAGTTAACATGATGCAATGCGTGGTGCAACTGTGTTTAGTCGCTGTGATGTCACTTTTATATCACTCGTGCAATGAGGCAAGTTGTGGAATGCTAAAAAAATAAGGGGAACGCAGGGGAGGGTAGAGGGAAGACGGCAGTCATTGTTTTTACTATTTTATATTATATATATATTCCGTTCAATAAATTATAACATGTATCTTCACGGGGTGGGGTGTTTAAAATTTTATGAAGATAACGATTTTACGAATGCAATCCAAGCGACCGTGAGCGTACGTAAAATCGAGATTCCAGTGTAAATTGCTTCCGAGTCTACTGAAGGTAGCGGAATCCTTATCCCTTTAAACACTTTTGAAGGGGAAAAAGTGGTTTTCCTCTAAATTCAAAATTCCAACATAAATTTTACGTTGTAGACTTTTCTGAACAATAATTCTTATTTGAGTAACTTTAAAGGTGTTAGCTTACCTTAAAATTTGTGAATATTCTGAGCGGATGTGACGAATGAGGAAAACTAAGAAACACTACATAATAACAATGGTTTTTATCTTTACACTTTTCACTGATTTATTTACACTTAAGTTATCTTTACTGACTGAATACACTAAACTAAATCTAGACCAGATGCATAAAACTGTAGACCTAAAGACTATTGAAAAATCTGTTTTGAGATGTTATTTGTGAACATACACATTATTATGACGAAAAAGTAGCAAAACATTTCGCCGTCTACAAGTACATGTCAACTGTCGCGTCGTCTAACTCTGACTTGTCTAAATCTGTTGCGTTGTGTTATCGAGTGAGCTTGGGCAGGATTACGAAGGGGAATGACTCGCCACGGGCGTTGCGCTTGAACAGCGTTTTCTCCCTGTTCACAACACCTTATATCGCAGCAGCAGAAACTAATGCTTCAACTAACATAAAAAATGAAGTAGACATGTAAAAAACGATATACAATAATATCTTCGTGTTGAACCACTTCTACATAATACCGAATTTAAATAATTTTCTTTAAAGTAAAACACCTGACTACACTATATATTTTTTCCTTCCCTGAAAGCTAGGGGGGGGCCACGGCCCCCCCCTGCCCCCGGGTATGGGCGCCCTTGGCATAGCCCTTACGGGGCAATACACAGGCGCATCTGTCGCAATACGAATACTCTTATTCTGAATTCTCTGCAGCTTGATTAAGTGAGATTCCGCTGCTGTTGCCCACACCGGCGCTGCATACGTGATTATTGGTTTTATTAGTGCGTTATAAATTATTATTCCGTTTTTAACAGAGCTACCTAAACGTCTGCTCATGACAGGGTAGAGGGCCATGAGCCTAGTGAAAGCTGTTTTTCTTTTCGCCTCTATGTGATCGCGCCATAGCAGTTTCCTATCCATGTGCACGCCTAAATATTTAACAACATTTTTGTGAGGAATTTGCTCATTGAAAAGTGTTAGTCGTGGTCTATCTTCGAGTGGCGGGAGATGTTTACGCGTAAAAACTATAGCTTCTGATTTAGTAGGGTTTACCTTAATTCGCCATTTTGTGCACCACTGTTCTATTGAATTTAACGCGGTTTGCAATCTGTCTGCTGCGAGTTCTAGAATACTAGATCTGCTAAACAATACCGTATCGTCCGCGTAGCAGCCAAACTGAACTGATCGGTGTGCGGGCTTAGGCATATCATGGATATAAATATTGAATAAAACCGGCCCCAAAATGCTGCCTTGTGGGACTCCTGCTTTAATTATTTTTAAATCGGACTGTGCTCCTTCTGTCGTGACTCTAAACGATCGATTTTCTAAATACGAGGCCAGTAATTTAATATAACAATCGGGGAAGCCAGTTTTATATAATTTATAAATTAAGCCTTCATGAAGTACTCTATCAAAGGCTTTTTCTATGTCCAAAAACGCTGCGAGATTATAGCTATTCTGATTGAACGCAGTTATTATATGTTCTGTCATACGGACCAGTTGATGCGTTGTTGAATGCGCGCTGCGAAAACCAAATTGTTCGTCCGGCAGTACGTTATTTTCTTTAATGTGAGCATTTAGTCGCTGCAGAATGATGCATTCGGCTACTTTTGACAATGTACTCAGCAGACTAATGGGCCTATAATTTTGGGGCAGTGTCTTATCTTTTCCGGATTTATGAAAGACTATCACATTCGCTTCTTTCCACTGCAATGGAAAATACTGTAGTTTAAGTATTCCATTTATTAATTGAGCTAGGTATTCCAAAATTTCGTCGGGCAGTTTCTTAAGGACTACTGCCTGAATGCCATCGTTTCCCGGTGCCTTACGTGGTTTCATACGCCTGATAGCCTGTTTAACTTCCTGTGATTGAGTTAAGTAAGGTTTTGAAGTTAAAGGCTGATTAAGTTTAATTGTAAGGTCTCTGTATATTCCGGCATTAAATTGCGGGTCACATGGTTCGATATTAGGTTGAAAGGCTAATTCAAGGGTATTCGCGAAGGCTTGTGCCTTGTCTGTCGGTGTAAAAGCGAACCCAGTGCGAGTTTGTAGCGGAGGTATTTTATCTATCTTATGAAGGAATCGCTTTGTCATACTCCAGGTGCTACCATCTTGCACCTGTAGCTGAGAGACTTTCGTCTCCCATTGGCTGCTCCTCCAAAGAGTTATTTCATCGGAAATTATTTTCTGTAATTCATTAATTCTCGCTTTAATGTCGCGCTGCCTACGTCGAGTATATTCGCGCCTTAATCTATTTTTCTGAGAAATTAAATCCCTAATATACACCGGCAGTTCATCTTGCTTAAATCTAACCACCTTTTCTGGGATGCACGAGTTAATTGCAGTTTGAATTTTAACTGTAAGTTCAGTGACTGCTGATTCGATGTTATCTTTCGTTTCGAAGTTGGCAGCATCGGCTGCAGGCAAATTATCGACTAAATACGTCTGAAAGCCTCTCCAGTCGGCTTTCTTGTAGTCTTTAATTTTTCTCGGAGGACTGATGTCAGTGTCCACGTCATCGAATAGTAGATGTACTGGAAAGTGGTCAGACGACATTTCGTGAAAGACTCTGAGTTCGAATCCCGTTTGAACTCTCTTATTTAATGCAATATCTAAAATATCGGGGTTGTGCCTTAGTACTCCGCTATCGTGAGTGGGCTCTGAGGGAGCATGTACTTGATAATTTTTGTTAGACTCGTGTCTTTGCAGCAGTAGGCCATTGGCTGTATTGCTCCGACAGTTCCAGTCTTTATGCTTGGCATTAATATCGCCGACTGCTAGGAATGTGGGAGCTGAGCCATATAAGATGTCCAGCTCGTTTTCAGTTAGTGACCTGCCCGGTGGTGCATACATCGAAATAAGCACTATTTGTTGTTTATTGACTTTAAAAGTAATTGCAACAGCTTCTAATTTATTAAATTCAGGTAAATTAAATTCACTATGTTGTATACTTCTGTGGATTAGTAGGGCAACCCCTCCACTTCTGGTATCGCGGTCGCGCCTATAAATAGTGTAATTTAAGATAGTTAGACGATCTGTTGGAATTAAGTGTGTTTCGTTTATCGCCGCGATTCTAATATTATGTTTAATTAAATGATCGGTAAATTCGATTATTTTATTTCTAATTCCTCGTGCATTCCAGTAAAGGATGGTACTTAATCTACTGTCTACGGGGGTAGTATTAATGGCAGAACCTAAATTAAGGGTGTGCGGCATTAAAGCTGGCCGCTAATGCTGTCACGAAGCCCGTGGTGGCTTTTATTTTGTCCTCTATTGACTTGGACGGATTACACCAAATAGCCATTAAAATGCACATTGGTTCCAGGACGTGTGCAAGGTTAGGGTCCTGAGCAATGGCATCCGATTGGCCTACGAGCTTCAGAAAGTCACTCGCGCCCATCGCTGGATTCTCCAAGGGTTTTAGCTGCGGTGAAGCAGTTGGCAATTCTGTTGGTGAGTCAGTCTGCACCGGGCTGGCTTGTTTCCCAGGCGCGACTTTCTTGGAATCACTGGGGGGAGGGGTGGAGTTGGGTGGCGCCTTAGTACCTGGCTGATCCGTCACCTGACCTTGCACCCGGCCTTTACCGTTTTTGTGCCCCGAATGGTGTTTCTTCGGGGGCCTCTGGGGCAGGGGCTGGCCTCTAGGTCTGGGTGGGTTTGCCAAGACAGGATACTCCAGTTCATGCCTATCGCTCAGCACTGAATATTGATTAGGGCTCTGCCATTGCGGGGGGGCGGGGTAGCTCGGGGCTCGCCACGGCTGCCTTGGGGGCTGGGGGCAGTAGCCTGAGGGGCCGGCTTGTTGTGGGGGCGGGCGGACTTGAGCCGCGGCTGTTGCTCGCTTGTTTTCGCGCACTGCGCGTTTGGACTGCAGCTCTCTGTCTTTCCGCTCCTGTTGCGGGAGGTGACGCCAGTTCTCCCTCTTGTAGGCCATGCAGCCTCTGTAATTGGCGCAATGCGGGCCTTCACATCGCGCGCACTTTGCCTTCGTCCTGTCACCTCCCTGGGGGCAAACCTCGGTTTTGTGCCCTTGGCTGCACCATCGGCACACAGGGGAGGCTCTGCAGCCTTTTGCGGGGTGGCCAAACCTCTGACAGTTGCCACATTGGAGGGGGCCTTTGGGGTGTCGATAGTCCTCAACACGAATGCTGAGGCCTCCGAATGACTTCAGGTCGTAAATCCTTTCTGGATTTACGGCCTTCGGGAGCTCTACGACTAACTTATTTATAGGCTGCCTGGTCTGCCTGTTGTACAGAAACCAGAAGTTCTGCACTGGAAGCCCCATTGCAGTGAACTCGGCCTGAATGAATTGTTTGTCGGTGCTGCTATGCACTCGACAAAACACAAACTTGTTCGGGATCTCGTCCCGTTGCAGCAGCACAGAGTGTTGCACTCCGGCCTGCTCCAGTGCACGCACTGCCCTGTGGTACTCCTCCACAGTGGCAGTGTGAATCATGAGCTGGTCATGGCCGCGACTGACGCACGACCAGCGCTCCTGCAGTGCTGCATCCAGCACTGTTTTGATGGCCGGGTAACTGTGGCCAGAATCCACGAATACATACAGGGGTTTCACCTGCATTTTCTTTGCCTGAGGGGCAGGGTTTGGCGGGGCAGGGCTCGAACCTGCGGACGTGTTGGCGGCCGTTTGACTGGCCGAGTTGTTTGCCCTTCTGACGGGCTGCTTGCGAAGTCGCTCGGCCTGCTGCCTGGCGATCGCGGGGTTCGTCAGTGGGGGGCGCAGTCTTTCGTCCTTTCCTCCCGTTTTTTGTTTTTTTGAGACGACTGTTGTAAAGCCGTCGTCGCTAGACATTTCAGTTTCGTCGTCGCTCGGCAGGGGCACATCGATGCACTCCTGCATCACCTGCTCGTCGCTTAACTGATCAGTCATGTCGCTAGTTACACCCTACAACGTACTAACACCCACTGACCACGCACCCGGTATTAAGCCGGGTTGTGGCTAGGCTGTAGGGTTAGCTACAACCCGGGTTGTTTTGCACGCTTACACTTCTTAGAAAAACCTGGGAATACCACCTGGCCTGTGCGCGAGTAAACAGGCTGTTCCTGGAATCTCGCAGCTCCGCTTGACGCGTCCGTCCTCGGCCAAGGCTCGAAGCGAACTCAAGTGGAGGGGAGGACTGGGAGTCCGGACCGAAAGGTCCCGAAGTTCCCCGAGTGAGGGCCATAAAAAAACTCTGATTGAAGTCTCGAAGCTGGTAGCATTGCGTCGACCTTAGCGCTACCTGTTGGGGGCTGTCTGAAATAAAAAAGAATCGACTCGCCCACGGCGTCCATATAACTCAAGGCAAAGCAGGTGCTGCTCCCTGGCGCCCTAGCGGGCAGGCAAGCGGAGAAGTTCGCGAATTGGCCGCTAGGAAGCGCTTGTGATCAGTTTTGGCGCACTCGTTTTGCGACGAAGAGACCTTGGAAACGGTCACCGGTGTCCAGGGGGTTACGACCGGTCATTGGTCTTACTTGGAACAGAGAAGGGGGGAGGGGGGTGAAATGCAACGTTGGTGGGAAACTACGCCCCGTCGTGGCTACCGAGGGGCGAATATAACACTACGACGTGATGAAAAAGGCGGATCTCAGCTCGTCTCTGCGAACTGGTCGCCTGCAAGCTACAGCCTTGCCTATGCAGTTAGAGTCACGAAGGGAAATAATATAACTGGCTTGAGGCGTGACTGAAGGCGGGGAAATGGTAAGCGGGCTGCCAGTCAGTGATTAGACCAGCAGAATATCCGATACGCCGATGGGAAAGGGGCTCCAGAGCACTGAGACAAAGTTTAACTCAGAGGAGTACACCGGACTAACAAATTAAAATTACACTATAGTAGGGCAAATAAAATTTCTACACAAAAATTTAAAATCATAATAAAAATTTAAAATATCTCGTGTCGAATTTACTAATTAACGGCACAGTAGAATCACCCTTATTTCTAGTGTTTATTTTTGACGTGACAACGTCTAATAAATCGATGAACGCCGGCTGCACGCACGAAAAAGTGTCCCGTAAAGCACATTGTTCCGTTACGCTGTGTCCCGTTACGCTCATTGTACGCTTGCGACGCATCTATCTCTCTTCCACTCGATTGGAACAACAGTTGATTTGACTTTTTCGAGGCACATTAAACTTGAAACACTCCCATTCGTTTCCTACTTTTCCTATCATTGTCCTATCCTTAACAGAATAACACAGATTGGAAGAAGTTAAATAGCAAACATGTATAAAAGTTATAGTTAAAACAATCTGTTCGTTAAAGTAATAAACATATTTGAATTAATGAGTGCCAATAAAAGTAAATTTATCAATTAAATTGTAGATTTCATTTCACACCTTCTTTGTATCCATACAAAATAGTGATAGGCCTAATTCAATAAAAATGATTCAATTTTATTCATAAAAGTATGCAATCATTTCATCAATGTTTTGTTATGACGTTATCACGTTAAACTATCGTCCGTAAACAGACTTTACAGACAACTAATTTTTTTTAAAATTTTTTTTTTAATTAAACGCATTATTGTAAATTTATGTTTAAGAATTTCGTACAGTTTTATATAGAGAAAACGACATATAAAAACGCCGAGATGACAAGTAGAAACGAAGAAAGGTAAGGTCCTCAGTCTGGAACCAAGCGAATCAATCAGTTTATATGATTTGCACTGAGCAGGTTTGGTCTAGGAGTGTGGGTTCGCAGGTGACTAGCTTGTAAACTCGGTCAGTGTAATCGAGGCTTTAGAACCACGTGAACCAGACACGCGCCCCGAATGTGTGTGTTGTAAAAACAAATCAAGTCGCATCTAGCCGTGGTGGGAAAAAAAAAAAAAAAAAAAAAAAAAAAAGAAGCACGCGTTGGCCCTTTACCCTATCAAAGTCGTGATATGAAATTGCGGCTGTGATAAGTCTTGTTAACTACGACAACATAAGTTATTATAAAGTTACCTATACGATACTCAAACAATTGATGTAATTTCTCGTGCCACTTAGCAACGTAAACAATTTACACGGTTTATTAAATTTATAAATTAAATTATATGTAGTAAGTGTAGCCATTGTATCAATCCTTGCAAAAAAAAATTGACATTTAAAAAAAAAATCAAATCATCAGAAAAATTTTAATGCAAATTTTCATTTCGTTAATTTTAATTTATTTGAAATTTTGCTGTTAAAATATTCTAAATTCTAGCTCCAGGATTTCTTCTGTTATGTCTGTGTCCAGCGAGTTCTAAAACTTAACCCCCCTCCCTTCCCGCAAAAAAAAAGTTATTTCCATGAGGTTTCCCACGTTATTGCCATACCAGGCTCGCATATCTGAGTGCTATCTGCGAGTAGCGTCTGACAGTGCGCAGAGCTGTTGGAGTGTCTACGCGCTGCCGAGAAAATTCTCGAGATTTCTGAGGATAGCTCGACGAATAATCACTATACAGTTCATGCTAGAATTCTCACTTTTATTCCTAAATTGTATTTTGACGTGGAAACGTCTTTGAGCTCGGTGCGAACGCTGGGTGTCGTCCCGAGATAATGAGCGACATAAAAACTGACGAGTTTTTGAACGATTGGCTCTCAAAGACCACGGGACGGTGTTGGACAGAGGAAGTATGAGAGCGATGTGAGAACCAGCCGACACTTCCCCTCCAGCCGACACTTCCCCGCCAGCCGTCACTTCCCCGCCAGCCGACACTTCCCCGCCAGCCGACACTTCCCCGCCAGCCGACACTTCCCCGCCAGCCGACACTTCCCCACCAGCCGCACGATGCATTGAAAGGGCGTGTTCAGTCGGATGACGGAACACAAGAAGAGTCGGTGAGTGCCGAACTTCCAACACCTTCTAATATAGAGGTGCGATTCCTAAGCAGCGTCTGACGCACGCGTCTGACGTAGTGCGTCTGACTCAACACGGATGACTCATAGATGGCGCTCATTATAAAGAGCCAGTCGCCGTCTGGTGCTGGTACAGGAAGTATGACTGAGCGCGGTTTTGTAGCTGTATTTAATGTTGGTAATTGAATATAACAAAGTTGTACTGCAACTTTGCCAGGGGTATGTTGAACAACATAGGTTCCCCCCCCCCCTTTTCAAATAGAGCTATAGAAGGTTGTTTTAAACATCTAATCAATCGACTCTTGTTAAAAGCTATACATTATTATTTTTTTCCTTATTTAATAGACTCGCAATCTTAAATTATATAACAAGGTTAAACAATGCAGTGATGTTTTGATAATCGATCCCCAAAATTATCTTCTCTCTAATTTTTATCGGTTTAAGAATTTATTTTGGCGTATGCTTTATTATTATTATTATTATAAATAACTATTTCCACTGCAACTAAAAAATAAACTAATAAACACATGACTAAACTGAGAACACAATTTACTTTTAGAAACATTATCCATAACTAACGCTTTTTATCTCCAAGCATTTCCCCACACAGTTTGGTAGCAGTAAAAAAAAAATCGTAAAGAAACATGCAAGAAAATTGTATAGTTTTTGAACAATTTATCATGTGGTCCAACTCGGAATAACTTTCCTTAGGCCGTTTTGGAGTGCAAATCATACTCAATGTGGCCTACATATGTGGCTAGAAATTCTTTATTGAAATTTAATACTGAGGCGCTTTTCTTTTGTTATCTTCGTGGTTTTCTTATCGAGTTTACCCGTGTCTTACTAGGGACCGTTTGTGACTGCAAACGCACTTTATTTAAGGTATTTATAGCAGATACGTCTTAGAGATTAGATTGCACAGGTCGAACATGTTTTTCCTGTAGCCAAGGTCGCTCTAGGCATAACTGTACAATGGAGTAGGAGGCATGACAATTGATGAGACTATTAAGGGGAAGAAGAGGTATCAGATTACGTAATTTTTTAGGCCATTAAAATATTCATTGTTTGTTTTTCAGAATTAGGCTTTTTTAAAGTTAATGATGATTGGTTTCCGGGTTTCCCTTGCAGTAATGGGCGTTCAGCATTGAATTAATTCTTCGGAAATTTATTTATGTATTCATTATTTGAGTTCCTGCCAACAGTCATAGCCTTTAATAGGCAGGCACTTAACAAATATTACATAAAATATAGAAATAATAACATACATAAAGCACAGTCACAATAAAAAAATGGGATTACACAAACATAAAATATGATAAAACAAACACATGATAAAGACACTAAGAAAAACAAATGAAACAATGAAACCTAAAAATTAGAATGATCAATTTTAAATTTATTTAAATTAATTACTGCGATACTTAATTACAACTACAATAATACCGTCAATAGACATTATGTTAGGGTGTTCAAAACTTTCTTCGTGTGGGATCGATTGCTTTCACGAAAGCAAATTTTTCACTAACAAACGATATAACAATTTTATGACATCAAGAATGTTGAATACAACATGGCGTCATTCAAATATATTTTCTCCCTCTTAAGGGGTCAGCCTATTCAGGGGTGTGCCTGTATTAGTGAAGCGAGATAAGGGCGACACTCGCTGGTTCTTTCAGCGCGCCATCGCCTCTAGGCGCAAGGCTCCGAAATAGCGCGCGAATGCGTCACATATAGGACAAATACGAGACTTTGAGCAGTAACTGTAACATTATACGGCGGAGAAATGGAGATAAAGGTGTAATGCAAGTCCCTTGAGAGCTTTCAAAAATCTTTATCGGGTGTTAAATGCCCTAAAATTGTTTTTGAATATTATGCGTTTTAGCAATTATCACTCTTATAAGAAACACAGTTTAAAAACGAAACCCGTAATCAGAACTACTCATCCGCCCTCAGCGTATTCTTAAATGTTTTTCGTAGAAGACTCCTTTAGGACATCTTGGAGAAGTTTTCAAATTTTCCGAAGCTCTGCATACCGAATGTGCGTCCTGGTAGCCGGGGCCCTTTTAAGGGGCCTCCCTAGTAGCTTCAGAAGTTAGCGGAACACTATGTTTTTTAAATAATGATGGGACTTTATTGATCGACACTACGAATCTGAAAATTTTTCACCCACGAGAAGATACTACACGAATTGTCTGTATACTTTTACATTTATGTTTTTTTCTATCAAAATATGAAATAAAAAATCACCAATATGTCCAACTTTGGGGCCATTTTATACTGCTTAGGAGAATGACAGAAAAAAAGTACAAGTCTAGAAAAAAAGATAATTTTTTTCTGAAGAAATTCATGTATTTAAAACATATAGTCATCGCTCTGAATTCCGAGATATCTTTTCCGCAATTTCTGCAAATCCTGAAAGTTTTCCACCGTCTCGTGCTGCCGCTCGGCGAAGCCAGCTCGCAGGCCACACAGCTCAGGTAGCCGGGTGGAGGAACACGTGGCCGGAGGGGAGGCAGGCTACCTGTGTGTGCGTGCGTGCGTGAGAGGGAGACAACCCACAACCGCAAAGGTAAGATAATCCCCTGACCGAAAGAAATTCTCAGAATTGCTTTTAGTGTGCCTCGCCACAGTACCATGTGCTCGACTTACTCTGTGTGTATATTCGTGTATCTCTAAAACATCGCTTTTTTTTTTTAACTACTAATATCCTAAAGTTTACAATACTAGATCATGTATTACGAAATAAAGTATTGAAACTGATCAATCAACACGTTGAAATTTGTCGTACAAACTATTTATTGGTGACTTTACAGTCTCGCTAGCTAATTCGACAAAATTTTTATTTAACTTTTAACATGAACATACACTTCAGTGTTTTCCTTCTATTTTTAATAAATATTCAAAAAACAATTATTATACTGCCCAATATTTTTTTAAATTATTTTAGTTTTCCAAAATGATTTTACACATCTTACAACGCTGAAGAAAAATTTATACTGGTATTAACCAAATGGTTAACTATTTACAAAAGTTTTCATACTTAAAAATGTAGGTTTATATAAAATGTATCTTAAACTAAAAGAAAAATCATATTTTGAAAACTAAATGTTATTTTTCTATGCTTTTTGGTTAGATAGATATCTGATGGTCTTCTCTGTTTTAAAAATGTTCATGGAATGATAAATAAAAAATAAAAACAAGGGAAGATCTATATTAAATAAGCTAGTCAGAAGTATATATATGTTCCTCCTGGCGCAGGAGTCACGAGGAGTATTGAAGATGAGGTCAGTGACCGATCGCTCACATATGTAATTATGGATGGTACGTTATTAATTACAAAATTCAAAAACAATTTGGAAGTTAAAAAGTATAAATAGTGGCAATGTTTAATGAAGATGACGTAAATTTTCAGATAAACTTATTTCTACAGCTCGATTAATTAATAAGGACAGGAAATAAATTTTTTACAGCAATTATACAAAATTATTAAAATTTTACAAACCACAATTAATTTATCCAAAAACCAAAATTAAGTAAATATTGCCCATACATTACAACATCCACGAAGAACCTTGCAAATTATTTTTTTTAGATGCATTATTTTGCATTCAAGTTCTTTTTGTTTAATACTTCACCTACTTATAATTGTTACATATTTGGCACATGGTCCGTCACGCCCAATTAAAGGCCCTGAATAAATATAACGCGTTTCTAATCAAATTTCACGCCTGTTACTTTACCTGCAACCCGGAGCAGTGTGACATAAATTATTGTACACTCGTGACGTTGGCAATCAACTTAAATATTTATGAGTTAAAACAAAACATAACTATAACGGATAATAAAAAAAAAATGTAAAATTTTGAAAGCTTGTTATGTTTTTATATAGTACACAAAGCAGTTAAACCATTAATCATTTGTTGTTGAAAAAAAAATCCGTAATCTTTCATGCTTTTTTCCTTGATTTTTATTTCCAGATATTTTCGTTCTAGAAAAAAAATTAAGGTAGCCTTATTCCAAATTTGTTATGATAGACGTTAGTTAACTAAGAACATAAATTCGCTTTACAACCACAGCTTGTACACAAGTCGTAAAAAAACATGGGTTCTACTTACAGGCCGTATTGAACTTAGTAGGTTTATGACAAATACAACAGCAATAAACATATGGCTGAGTCTGCTTCCATGTGCACTTTTTTTTTAAGTTATCACTTTTAAAGCGGGTAAAGTGTAGGCTACCTATCAAGTAGCTTAGCATTACCCAAAGTGAATGTCGTGCTCCAGAAAATGTTCGAACTATGTAATATTTGCATCACTGTTGCGTTACAGACCTGCAACTTTTTTCAGTGCGCGATGTCACTCTTATGTAAAAATATGTCGTGTTTAGCGCAAACGTGTTCGAATGAATCCACATCGAGCTGCCAAAGAATACCTATCGATGTCGGCAACATACATAAGTATACAAACCATCGTTTACAAGTGTATTCATACGTAAGTATATAACTGGCGGCGGGCCATGATGCAGTTGGTTCTTCGCGTACAGTCCACTGACGGGATAAGAAGCGTCAAAGATCTTATATGGCTATTCTGTAAACTTGTATGTAATTTCACTGCCTGCTTTAGACAAACAACATCCATTACTTTCAGCTTTGGCTTGAAAAGAATTACTCCGGCCGGCTTTCTTATAAGACTTATTTCAGCTCCTCGTGCGACCAGTGTGTATAATTTGTCCGCGGCCTTATCTTTGGGTGAAAGTTATTTGGAAGGGAAGTTGTGTTGGTAATGTTATTGTTCATCATGTATTACATAACAATTCGACTTAGATACGCACATGTGTTTTTAAAATATAGGTATGTTTAATAACTTGCAATACAAAGTACCTATGTGTTGAATTTCATGTATTGAATTTTTTTATTACATGATGTACGAACATAATAATTACAATATTTCATGAGAAATTTTTAACACTTTTTACAAAGCAATCTCTAATTTCTTCCACACCTCATGGTTAACCTTACTATTTTATTTCATGTTTCAGTTGATTTAAACTGTTTGGAATCATAATATGACGGACAATGAAGAATATTAGTTTCAGTAAATTTTATGTGAGGATTTACTTATTACATTAAATATACCTCAATTTTTACCTCAAAGGAAAAAGTTGCATATCATTAAATGATAAATATTTGTTTCCCTTTAATATAGTTTATGAACATAACTTATTGTGATAATACCTATTAGTTAAATTGTGTTTTTGCAATGCTCTCCTATTGCAGTAAAATTCTTGGGCAAATTGAATAGCATATAGTCGATCTTTAACATAAGCTTTTAGAATACATAAACGTAATAAATTATGTTCTCGTGATTTTAACAATTAAATATTTCTTCGCATGAAAAAATTAATTAACTAAAAAAATATTTCAGTAAATTTATACTCAAGGACTAAAAATGTTTATTTTAGTTTTAAAAAATATTGTATGTATGTATACTTTTCTGAAAAAAGTATATTCAAGAAAACAAATTTTCTTCTTTTTTGTTTTGATCTTGAACTTACTTGACAAGCAATATTGAACTTCAACTTTATACTTTCGGTATAGCACTTTTCGATTTATTCTTCTTCAAACGGGAATTAAAAGTAATGAATAAATAGTATTTTCCTCTATAATTATTGCAGCCGTATACTGAAAAGTTAAACTTTCCTTTATTTGCATGACGCGGAACTCCTAACTAGACAAAACGTTTGTTATTTATTTTGAACGTTTTATTTATGTTTCCTTTCGAACTTAAATGAAACTCTTAACATTTAATTTCATCAAAAGTTATACAATATAAGTATCAAGTTAAAATATTTTTTAAGTGAAGTTGTGACTATTTTGTTGTTGAAAATGACACTCTGAAGTTTGAATAAAAGTGAGAAATGATAAAAATATATTTGTAGTTAAAAACAGTTAATTCATTTCAAATTCAATCTTTTGTACATGCATATTGCCAAATAAATTCCACAATATATTAAATTCTATGCATTTGAATCTATTCGTATATTCTGCAGCATTAATTCCTATAAGCAAATACTTATTACGTACAATGTACTTTTAGTCCTGTCGTATATAGTTATACAAATTTTTTTATCAAAATTATTGTTTCGTCTATGCGGTTATGGTTGAAAAAGAAAAAAAAGTAATTTATATTATTTTTAAATTCGGTTGTTAGTAAGAACATGTATTTAGTGTAATATGACATACATTATTCTGTTTATTAAAACATTACTATCGATAACTCTATTTTAGATTTATCTGTATGTTATAAGGATTTCAACTTGATTTTTTTTCTTCGGCTTATGACAGCAGCAAATTTTGTTTTATCGCATATGTAATGTTTTTATGTTTTGCATATTATAATTAATGAGTTAGTATTTGTTAGCGGGTGAGGCTTTTTCACAAATGGACGCGTTCTTGGCGGCTAGCAGGTAGGACGCGTGTATTACGCAGGCTGGATAGGGAAGTACGACTGCGGGCGAGCTCCATGATAGAAGCAACGGGAGAAGTAGCACTCGGCTATTTGTATAGGTTGGGATAGCTGTGCGAATGGTAGAACAGACCACGGGTCTATGGTGAGGAAAAAGGTCCCAAGCTCGACATCCCGACGATGAGACCGTTTACGAACTGTCGATGGATCATCAGGAAAGTCAACAACTTGTTCAGAAACTTGAGTCCCTCTTTCAAAATTCAGTTTAATACCTGGAGATGACTATATTCGATGTTCTACCAAGCGAAGCAAACTCTTAATTCATTACTAGTTGATGTTTCATATTGTGACGCAAAATAAAATTGTGAATTAACTTACTTTGCTCATGCCAGGTTTTACAAGTTTGGTCAAAGTTAATTAAATGAATAAAAATTGTGTCCCTTTGCTGCTGGCTACCCGCAAGAAATTACCATGGTGAATAATAGATAATAATTTAAATCGACATGGAATATTATATGATTTTTATGGGATTGTGTTTTGGTAATGGTGTGTGTATTTTTAAGAAACTGTCTTGTGTATTTTATTACATTCACTTCACGTAACGAATTGTCTGAACGTAATGTTATTGTTTGTTTGTTTTAATATTTCGTTTAATTGAACAATAATACATAGTTTGCCGCTTCGAGCGACTACAGAAATGACAATACAATTAGTTTACAGTGTTCCAAACATTTTAGTTTCCTCTACTGTACATGGGGCGAATATTTTTTATGTTATGTTTACTGAAACCATTTTACGCGCTAAGTGAGATGTTGCGATTGCGTAGAAGCGAAAATATGTCTTAAAACCCTGGTAATTCTATGAATTCCATTCATTAGTTTACTCGGTGATCCGCAGGGTCTGTTGTTATGACTGAATACATGTGCACTTCCTCTATGTAGCGTGGCTTCATTGAGATGAAAGCATAGCTCACGTTGATGAAATACTTATTAATTAAAAAATAAAAATGTTATTTTATGCTTCAATTTCTGTTAGTGTCGTACACAGATTTAAAATGTAATGCAGAGTTCCTTAGTTTTATGTATATTGAAATTTGCTCATGTGTAGAGTAGTTATTAAAAGCATAAAAAACATATATGACGAATTGTTGTGTATTATTTCCATTAGGCGTAACCATGAAAATAGATAAGATTTTATCATTATGTGAAACCTACATTTGAAATGTTGGCGTTTAAATATTTATAAAAGCGTGTGAACACTTAAAGCGCTATTTATCTATTTAGGAAGTAGGTAGTTTCTTTGATTTTAGAAGGTTTTTTTTTAACAAACAACTAAATTAATTCAAAAATTTGAACTACTGCAAGCAAAAAATACTTTATTCAATTTTTATTTTAAAATAAGCCTTATATTCTACCTTGCTTACACTTTATTATCGAAATGGATTTTTTTTTGACAGAGATGAATACCGTAAATTAATACACAAAACAAACATGTTTTTGTATGATACAATAACAGCTAGTGACAGTGACGAAACCAAAATTATTTTGATAGTTTGTATAGAAAATCCCCAACAGTAGTGGTGATATATTTAGGGATTTCGTTATAGATGGGTACTATTTCACAATAAAAAGGAGTTATCGTCAATTATCAAAGCAGCCATATTTCGTATCTTCTTTGACAGCCTAAATACAGCACCAAATTACGTACTTGGCTAAAAATTAATTCCAGCTGCATGTGTACATTCCGGGAGGAGGGGAAAATCTCAGGGTGGCCCGAACCTCCCTGAAATAAAAAAAGCCCATCGGAGGGGGCCCGCTTGGATTTGCAAAATCTTCACGTTATCGCGCGGGCCTCATGGGAATCCTACAGATTTTCGCCCGTGATTCCAGCTATACATTTCACTGACACCTTGAGCACAACAGTCAGTGCACACTGAGTTCTTACATACCACCCGCACTTGTCTTCGATAAAATCTGAACTCAGGTGGATTCAGCATGACTGACTAAGCCTGTAGTCTGAATCCACCTGTAGGCCGCTGTTGCAACAGCTAAGAAATTTACACTGCTCGTAAACAGTCTGTATGTAACTCGGAACGGGATTCCAGTTCATTCGTGTATATTTATTCATCATATTATGCAACGTTAAAGTCATTAAAAAATATTTAAAAAAATTAAATGCTAAACATGTAATAAGTGCCAGAAAATAATAATATGCTGTAATATTTAGTGTACCTAAATACGACGTGAACCCTAGAATACAAAGTTGACGATGTGTCGTTGGTGGGATCACTTGTTTGTTCCTGACATTTTTTTCTCTACAGAATTTTAAAGTGAGTTTGACATGCACTTTTTCTTCAGGAAGTAAGTTAAAAATTTGTTTGTCGTTATTGCGATTTCAAAAGTTGATTTGTGTCTAAGAGTAAAAATATGTAATATTATTTTCATCATTTTATTCCCAGTTTTATTACTCAATCTATTAGTAGGACGTGATTTCTCGTCGCGGTGCGGAAGACTTTTATGAATGAAAGCATAATGTTCGTGCAAAACCATTCATCACACAAATGTCAGTTCTAAAGTATAATGTTGTAAATTTATTTTTAATTATAATAATTTTTACAATTTTTTTTCTGAAAACACAAGCTAACGCATCAATTTTTGGTGACAATTTTTTGTAATGTATGTAAATCTATTAATTATGTAGAACATAATTAAAAAAATAAAAATTCATGTTTAAACAGAATTGACGATTGTTTGGATTTAATGGATATGGACTGGATCGCAACACTAATTTAATGTTTCAAGTTAATAAACACTGTCAGGAAGCAAGCAAGGCAATATGAGAACATTATCTTTTGGTTGAATGTAGCGAAAGGGAAAAACAGTCACCTTTCTTGCCACGATCTTGTTCGCAGATAACGCAGGTATAAGTAGTAAATGGACTCCACACAATGACAACCCTCCCATTATTCCGCCCCCTCGCTGAAACGCCCTCTCCCCCCTCCACCAGGGCGCAGGCGACAGGCTCAGGTATATCGCCCCGCCCAACCACTGGCCGTAGCACGTGGCCAGTGGCCCACCGCGCTAAACATTTTTACTAGGGAGGCCCCTTAAGGCTGGGTTTATAAACTACGCAAAAAACACAACAACGCAAAAAAAAAAAACTCTAGTCGCAAGACATCACCAACACCATAACCTAAAATTGTAAAACAATAGAAAACATTTTTATTCCGGGTTTCTTTTGATAAATCATATTTATCGTAAAAACAAAACAAATTGCCAATAATTATATTTTTAAAGTTTTATTTTATTTCACTGTTTGAAAGTTTAACAAGTGCAAAATTGATTTATATAATTAAAATAACATTATGACCTTCTATGCAGGTAGCATCTGCGTCTCTGAACGTTTTCGAAACACATCTCTTGAAACATTGTCGTCGAAAGCGCAAGCCGAAACGCAAGAAATTTGGAAGTTGAACGATGCTTACGTTGCGTTATTGCGCCTTGCGTAGTTTATAAACAGGTAGGTACTCTGAAATGCAGCTACTTTACATTTTGATACTTGCCTTTTTGCGTTCTTGCGTAGCTTATAAACCAGGCCTAAGGCTTGGCTTCACCAGCCGTATTGGTTTATTTTAGATTTTTTTACAGTTTTTTTTATTTTAACGAACAGATAAATTAAAAATATAATTTACACCCTTTGCTCGGTTATATATAAAATAAATCAATTTCGGCACAGCCTACAGGCGTAGGTAGATTTCGAAGTATCTATTTTTTTTTTTTGGAAATATTTTGGAAACTTCTATAAACTCCTGGGACATTTTGAGAACTTAATGTAGCCGACATAACAACCTATATGTCCGTCAATATTCAAAAAATATATATTTAATATTTTCTCATATTCCATGCAGCAAAAATATTTTGAATGTTTTTTTTTTTTTTAACATAATGCATCCAGCATTGACTATCTTAACGAATTTAATATTATGCATACTAAGGTAGGAATGCAATTATTTTTGACCTTAAAACACTATTTTTCAGCCCTTTCATTAATACGTGGTCGTATACATTTTTTTGGACAAAGGTTTATGGTAATATTAAGATATTAATAAATTCCGAAGAAATTGATACTAAAAAAAGGCTATTTTTTTAATTTCAATCCCTATTTTTACCGTAATAGTTCGTTTCATCAAAAATTGTTCCAGCCAAAAATTTCAGATGAAGTTTAGACGTTTTACAGTAAATTATAATGGTAATGAAAATAAATGTATTAAAAAAAGTAATGACATTTTGTTTTTTTACCTTTGTTATTTCCACCCCTTGCAAAAATTGTTTGTATTATCAAAAATTGTTTCAGACAAAAGTTTTTGGTAAAAATTATATATTTTTTAAACAATTTGAACGAATTTTATAGTATATCTAAGGGAGTTATTTTTTTTTAAATTTTAACCCTTATTTTTTAAACCCCTTGTAGCAATGGTTCGCCTAATCAAAAATTGTGTCAGACAAAAGTTTTATATAAAAATTATAAGATTACCTAATACAAAACTTGCATGAATTCGAAGTTGTTTTTACGAAGGGAGTTATGATTTTTCTGTCCTCCAACCAGGGCCTGATTAACCCTTAGGCTAATAGGCTAATTAGGCTGCAGCCTAGGGCGCGAGGATCGGGGGGAGGGGGGCGCTGAAATCGTGTCTTCGCATGCACTATTAATCTAGAATCATTGCATCTACCCTACATATTTCAACTAGACCGAGACAAAACACTAATACTAAATGCGCTGTGAACTGAAAAAAGCTTGGGACTCCCTGATTTTAACAATAAATATTGAAATTTTAAAAAGCACGCGTAAACATTTTGCAAAAATTGGCAACGCATTGTAAATCACATGCAAATTATTGATCCAATACTCAGTGCGATCTGCTTTTATCAGCACTCGTGCAGTACTTATCATTTGCTGATATGCTAGCAACAAATAACTTACTTATGACGTACAGATGTTTTCGTACATTATTTTAAACTCATCTAAAGACAGTTAACATCTAAGTTGCAGTAGAGTGTTGCATTGGAACGTTAGGAAGTGTTTAAAATTAATTTTGGCCCATATATCTACAAAATAGTAACATATTAAATAAATCCCTGGAAGTCACGGATGTGCTAAAAGGCCTAATAACATTTATTTTTGCTATATTATTCAATGCTAGTCACCATTTAAATTCCATAAGCCAAATTTTGTGTGTTGAAATTAAATGCTCGACCATAGAAATCATATGTTTGATAAGCAATAATTATTGTTCTATGCTTAGAAATACGAAAGTTATAAGTCATCTTGAAAATAACTCACTTCTGGTTACCAGATTTTGGTAGAACCTTTTTCTTTAGAGACAATAATCGTTCAGATATTTTATAAAATTAGTTTTAGGTTATGGTTTCTTTTTGGCTAAATTGACCTGGCTAAAACATCTAGAAGACATGACTCAGTTACGAAATGGCACGAATGCGTATAAAATCGTGATTTCTTTACTCAAAATGGTTCTTCTGTGTAAAACATCTCAGCTCAGTGTAGACTAAATTTGGTAGGAGTAATTTCGTGAAAATGGAACGGAAGTCGACGAACGGAAATTTGACACAAATATGGCGGACCCACGTGTAGCAACTCGTATATAGTCACTTTCGTAAACTTTTGTAAACGTAGACTACTGGTGTGCCAAATGAAACTTTATAATAGTGAAACTACCCTGGAATATATTTGGTGAACTAAAATAGTCAAAGTAAAAACTAAAAAGTAAAATCAAATTTTAAAATACCTAAGAAAACTGGCATTTAAATGATTATAATACGTATTCTCCTTCTACATTCCTAATAGGCTTAGTAACACAACGGTAGAGCGCGGTCTTGGTTACCCAAGGCGCGTTGTTCGAATATCATCTTTGAATATTTTTTAATAACATAATATAATAATGTTTAAGCAGCTCAGCAATGTTAAATTTTGTTTGTAGGAAATATTTACAGACTGATTTTAGTCTTTTAAGTAAAGACAAATATACAAACACATAGGCCTACTTAGTGTTATAATATGTATTTTAAAATGTTTCAGTTTAATAATTTAGTACTGTCATAGAAGTATAACTTCTTACTTGTGCGGAAAATTTATAGTATTAACTGTTAAGTGAATTGTAACATATGGATAGTATTTTCATAAAATCTTTGTTGAAAAAATCAGGCCCAAAACCCGGGTTCTATCGGACCGTTTCTAGTAGTTTAAAATTTTCGGTTGTTGCGTGCTGCTCTGCTCTGCGATTGATGTTGGCAAGCGACGTTTACGATTCAGGCAGCGCATTCTAGCGGTGCACGCAGAAAATATGTGTGTGTGTGGCATCTTGAAATTTTGGTAGTTGAAAAGCGAATATTTTATTTATCAGTTTATTTATCACGCTCGGCATTATATTAGAGAATTCTGAGTTAAAAAATTTCGTGTTCGAGTTATTTGCAATATGAACAACATGAGAACACATGAATTTGCTCATTACCTAGTTTAGATGTTTACACATAACTGGAGAGTACTGAAATACTATTTTTTTTTTTTTTTAATTATTATCGGTGAATACAAGCTCGTTTGGTTAAACAATAACAAAAACCATCAACCAACATTTTACCTACCATGTATATTGTTGCGATTTACCGGGTTCGTAAAGGATAGCCCAATTAAAGGTTTTATTACACTACACAGTTTTATTGATGGCCACTACTTATGTCACTTACAACAAATCTTATAAAATGGCAAATAATCAATTGCACTTCAAAAAAATAATGTTGCTTCCCCAGTCACTCGTTTTAACTCACCGCACACCTCGCTGGGCCGCACCTCTGGCGCAACTCTCGCCGCAGCGCCCCTCGCGGATCACCGCCGCGGGACTCCGTCGCCGCACTCCGCCGCCGCCGACACTTGCCTTCGCCGAGGATCCGCTCGACGACTCGCTCAGAACTTCGTTCGGGACTCCGCCGCGCCCGCGACACTATCACCCGGAACTGAACTCTCTGCCCTGGATCCTTCGTCCAAGGACTTCACCACTCTGCCGCACCCGCGGCACTATGCACCGGAAACTCCGCCGCGGGAGAACTCCCGACTGAACTCTCACTGACTCACTCCACTGGCGGCGTCCCCCGGCTTTTATATCAGCCCAGGCGCTTTCCAGAAATCACGAGCGCGGCTGGGGCCAGTCGCGTCATTCCGCGCCGACCCGACGGCAGAAATCTCTCGAAACACGTGTCGGCGGCTCGCGTAACTCCGCAGCTGTCAGGTTTCGGATGCCAAACTATCAGCGCCGCGTGATGAGCTTTGAGCAGAAGGAAGGGGGGGGGGGGAAGCGGTGACCCAGGTGCGCGCAACACCTCTCATGTTTCAGTGGCCACCTGTCAGCCAGCTAGCTCTGCACCTGCGCGTGACGCGGCCTTGCTCACGTTCATAACAATATGTTATCTTAAACTTAAATTGTAACCAAATATTATACAGCTGCATAGTATTTGCCTACAACAAAACCAATAATTAATAATCGTGCCATAGCCTTTCCGGTTGAGCACACTCCACTATAGTACCATGAACTACGCAATTTATTGTAGGCCTACTTACCAAACAAAAAGCAATCATTGTTCCCCCCCCCCCCCCCCCCCCCCCCCCCCCAATGAAGTAATGGTTTTTTGACACATTTGCTGTATGATTTTTGTCGTCAGTAAAACTCGGAAGATGTGAAACCATACTTTATTTTAACGGTGTTTGTGTGAATTTTGTTTTTATACGCACGCCATAATCGTCCAGTGTTTAGAGAGAGGGAAAGAACGAGAGCACTTATTATTATTATTATTATTATTATTATTATTATTATTTTCTCCCATCTCACAGTCAGACGTTTTACTGTTGACACGACACAAATGACACTTCGTGCATCACACTCTTACAGCTCTGTATCAATACGAATTGGGCAGGTGCGAACAAGCGCCAGCTGATAAAAGTCGCGACATCCTGCTCGGACATACTGGAATACGTCACCTCGCCAGCAGATAAGCGGAGTCACGAGTTATCTGCCCACTGATACGGAATTTGTCTGGATACTGGGCTGGATTCACCAGCTGACCCGCAACTGAAGGTCGCCTGTTCAGATCCCGAAGCCAGGATTTATAACTTTTCTAGAATGACATGTTCGGCATGCAAGTTGATGAACTGCAATCAGACTATGGGCCACAGGCACAGTAATTCAAATATAGAATTGTTTCATAAGTCCTCTGAAAAAATAGCTTCCTAGCACCCATATTCAACAAAAATACAGATTTGATATTTTTTTTGGACTTAAACCACTTGTATTCTGAGCGCCTCATATGTCGAAGTGATTAATTTTTATTCATGTTTACACGAAACATTACATGTCATTTGAGTGTGCTGTAAATCGATGCCACTGCAGCGGATTTCAGTTCAAATATATAGGTTATCTAATTTTTGTTACAGTTTGCCCAAAAATAGACTTAGTTTTAAAGGGAAAATCTATGTTATTTTAACGGTCCTGCTAAAATTCACGGTTTCAGTCACTTGAACATTAGACTTTATATTCTTTTCCTGAGTTTAATATTAGTTCATAATCCTGTATGTGGTTTTAAATTATCAACTGACCAAATACGAAAGGTATAAAATTCTTGGAAGCGTAGCTGCCTTAGATGAGGGGGAGCGAGAGGGAGAGGGTGACATCGCACAGTTTTTCACAGAAAGGCTAAAAGAGATGGGACCTCTTAATTGGTGTAGGTTCTGATCTGCATGCGTCTCTACTGGGTGTTCATATTATACTTGAGCCATGCAATGGGCTGGGATCAAACTCACGTACCACGGCACCCCGCAACGTGGACATGACGCTGTAGCGATCACGGCCACCAAAACACCTATGTCATTAAAGGTATCTACAAAGTTGACAGGTCTTGTTTAGTTAGTAAACTTCCTTAAAAGAGTATGTATTTTCGTTTCAATAAATCTTCAAGTTTATGTTCGAACAACTGATAAGCGTATACATATTAGGCATACTGATATATTTGTCAAGTCTTCATGTTACGGATTTTAAGTCGTTTGTTTGTTCTTATTCCTACTGTTCTGTGGTTGATTTACGAGAACAATAATTATTGGCATGTTGCAACCGAGAGAATATATTATAGGATTCACGGAAACACAGATTATATATACACACATAAACAAAATATTCACATATCCTCACCATAAATTATTATAAAATATAATTTTATTATACCTTTTCAATTCTCTTCTTTTATAAACACTTTTGACGTCATTATGGGTACATTCAGAACTACCATAAGCTCCTCTACTTGTGAGTGACCTATTCCAGTGGCCACAGCTACCCATACTAACGCAGTGTTAATTTCACAATTGAGTACAATTTTTTCATCTGTTGTGACATTTTCTTCAGGGCCACAATTTTCACATTCATACGCCCACATAGAGAAGCCCTGTACGAATCTCATTCTGTATTTTCATTCGACCTGTTGTACATACTGTAAGGTGTTTCGATATGGACTCCACCTGCGGGAGCAAAAATGATGGATTCACAATGCGTCGTCCAGGGACCACTTCACTGAGTTGCAACGGATATGGATGATATTCAACGGTAAGAGGTAGATTATCCAGTTCGTTTATCTCAAATCCACCCCATTCCCATTATTAATTGTCATCGTCGTCTTCATCTGTAGTCTGAATAGCACTGGTAGTGGGAGAAACTGGTATAAGAAAAAATTCATCTGCATTACTGAAAATTAAATTGCAAAAAATGTATTCTATGTTATTATTACTTTTCACAGTCCATACATAAGAGAAAATATATACCTAACATGTACTGTGTAGGGGTGGAAGACGTACGTGATATATACGATACAGACCACGCATAGGCGTGCGCAGGACTTCAGTATTGATGGTGGCAGATTACACAACACCCCTGTCTTTCACGGACCCCGAGCCTAAAGCGGGGGGTCCGGGGGTCCTCCCCCGGAAAAATTTGGATTTGAAAGCGCAAAATGGTGCTATTTAAGGTGTTTCCGAACAAAAACATTAAATACACAGATGTAAAAAATTTAACATTTTTATGACAAATTATGGCTTTGAACTTATAAGCACCAGGAAAACTACTAAACTATTTACAGTTTTAAGCTTTGTTCAGCCATAAAGTAAATTGCACAAATTGTTTGCACGGAATTCATGCTGGTGGCTTTGAAAAACCGTTCTTATATGTTTTCTGAAGACGCCAAATAAATGCTAGAAAAAACATTCTCAAATGTTAAGTTTTAAAATCAACAAATGAAGGGAGTTTTTGTAACATAGTACCTAAAATATGTAAAATATTAAAATAATAAAAATACAAAAATAAGAGTGGGCAAAAGTTTTAACTTTTGGAATACAACAAAAATGTTTTGTCGACGACTGCATATAAGTCATCGAGTAAGCCTATCCTTTTAAATAACTAAACTCTCTTTTTTTAAATAAACCCTGGCGGACGGTGGCTATTATTCCGTGCGCCTGCCGAGTGGAGTGAACAGTGGACACCGAGCGCGCATTCTATGTAATTCGAGGAGAACTATGAGAAGTATTTACATTTCAGAAGTTTCGTAGCCGCGGCCCGCGTGTACAACACAAGTATTATGTAATTGCACCTGGCAGTTGGTTCGATTGATAATTGATATAGGCTACTGATAGTGTTATGAGCACATATCTGTAACTCGACACGATTGGAAAACATATTTGTTTTGGAAATAATACGGATTTTTGTAAGTATGTATTATTTCTGCTTGTAAAAAACAAAATAACGTTAACCCTAATGGTGGTGTCAAGGCACCTGTGGCACCTACCGTGCGCACGCCTATGCCGACCAGATTATTTAATCCCAGACTAACTCATGTCACTTTACTCATGGAACAAAAGGCGGAAATTGCAGGTGTCTGGTGACCTATAGAAAAAAGAATTTTTATATTTTATATACAAGGTAAGGAACCTAATACTATAAAAGAGAATAAATCAGTTACGTAGTTTATTTCTTAAATTTTTGTTACTTAAAACGGGTAATACTTGGAGGATGAGTGATTTGAATTTAATCCAATTTTACTACATTTTCGATGTCATTACTAAATAAGATGTAAATAAATATTATTTTTTATTAATTCAATATTAGATTTCAGAGGTACCGCACCACAACGCCAAAATACCATGACGCCGAACATTCTCGTTGCAGATATGACACATATACGCACCAAAAATTACTAAACCATTTTTTTCTGCCGAATTCCGAATGTCATAACACGGAATCCTGAGCTAAACACAACACAGAATCTTTAATTGTGGTGAGTTAAAGGTTCAGCGTTGTGGTCAGTAAGCCTACTGGCTATTGAAAATTTTAAAGAAGAACTATTGATAACTTGTGTCATCGTTTTGTTTCCGAAATTATGTGTTAAGTTCAATTAACATTGTGTCTCTAAAATATTAATTTCAAAACTTTCAATGCCACTTTGATTAACAAACGTAGGTGGTCAAGTCACGTGGTGATTAGCAATTTTGCATATACCTTGAAAACTTGGCAGCAGAACGAGAGAAACGCCTTTAACAACACCCCAAAATAATTAGTTTGAAAATTGTTTGTAAAATTACAAAACATTGTTTCGTAAGAAATACAAAGTTATTGAATAGTTATATTACTGCTCTGAATAATAATAAACTCTGAACTATGTAATAATAATAATAGTTCTCTGAATAGTTACTACTATTTATTCTTTATATTAATCTTACTAGAGTGTATAAATGGTTTTGCTGTAGATAACAATAAACCACATTGATGAACACTCTGAGTAGTTACTCTTTAGTATGGCCACTCTGTAGAATGGAGACTCTTTGATTATTTTGAATAGTTTCTGGGCGCCACTCTTATGTAAAACCTAACCACGTTATCAAGATAGGATATATGTAGTGTAACAGGGGTGCCCACAAGGGGGGGTTAACGACGCAGACTGCGTCATTAAAATTTCAGGGGGGGGGGGGACGGTTAAAAGACGAGAAAAATGTATATATTATTTACATAATTATAGCTTCTAATGTGAAAATACTTTTCTGGTGCTTTGATAATTGAAAGGGATCTTGTAAATCAAATTGGCAACCCCGCACTTTCCTCAACAAAAGCAGTTTGGCATCTGTCGGTTCAGGATGGAAATATTACCTGATATGACCAAAATTATTATTAGAAAATCAGTTTTAATTAATGCAAAATGTGATAAAATATAATACTAAAAAAGTATAATATTATAAAATAATTGAGTAAATCATTGAGAAAATGGCATAAAAAATTTCGGGAGGGGGGGGGGCATCATTAGGTTAGGAAGGGGGGGGGAGAGTCATAGTGTTTGGGGGGGGGGGCACCTCTGTAGTGTAATACATAAGAGAAAGAAAATAATATAACACTTCAGATCTAGGATTGGTACAAGAGTAAGAACATGTAATTTAGGGTCATTAAAAACAAACATATACACTGTAAAGTAATAATAGAATAAAATAGAGTTAAACAAATAATCTTTAATAAGACAGAAATATAGATAATTATTGGCTTGACCAGTGGTATACTATTATGTTTTCAAATTAACAGGAGATATGTTGCACACATGATAAAATACAACAAAAGTTCATAAATCCAAATTATCGTGTCTGTTGCTCTCGCCCTAGATCTAAATTAGTGTGTTAAAATATATTTTATTATCGTTGTCATTTAATTTAAATTAGTGTACCTCGGCTGAATTCAGTGTGTAGGTATCATACCTACACATCATGAGAACTCCGTCTCATTTCACCTCTGGGTTAGAACTAAGAACGTGTAAATCAGAATGGTAATTGGCTTAAAAATTGTTTATCTCTGCAGGGCTTTACTGAGTTCGACGCAAAATTCGAAGTTTATATGCGTGTTGGTAGGATCAAATTACGTTTATGCAGAAATACGGTCCGTTCAAAATAGCATTATGAGTCGATTTTACTCACGTTAATTTCATACCTAATTACACATCATATAGGATGTGCCCTATATAAATTTACATATAATTATGTTTAAACGGCGATTAAAAACATCCCTTCAACTGGATGATCTGTTTAGCTCGTAGAATTATAAGATTTTTAAGGGGATTGCAACCCAGGCTGTCTAGCCAACGCCGTGGTCATTCCTAACTTTTTTTTCTTAACTTAATTCATGACGCTTAACTTAAGCAACATGGCCTCGCATTGGCCGAGACACAAAGATCGTTGACTTAATTAACACATCAAAACAAAATACAGACATTCAACAATACATCTTAAAATACTAAAATGTCTCAAATTTAAAACGTGATTTTTCAACAATGAAAATTCTCTTATACAAATTACGTGCAAAAAGTTCAATTTGCCATTTAAGTCATTTGTTCCTTAGAGGGGTCTTGCTAATTGAGGCCTCAAAGTCACTTGGGCTACGCCATATAGTATAGTACTCGTAGATACGTCCAATAAACAACAATAGAGCAAAAACATGAAAATGTAAACAAATAATAATAATTTTATAATGTTATTTATAATAAAAACAATACTTACACTTTCTGTGCACGGAATAGTCATGTAACAGCACATTATTCTTTGTAAAATTAAAGTCTATAGGTATTATAAATATG
This sequence comes from Bacillus rossius redtenbacheri, assembly GCF_032445375.1. Lineage (NCBI taxonomy): Eukaryota > Metazoa > Arthropoda > Insecta > Phasmatodea > Bacillidae > Bacillus > Bacillus rossius. Next base: position 36,663,533 of record NC_086335.1, on the reverse strand, counting down.
AAGAAAGTTACTAAAAAGGGTTTTATTTATTATATGAGTGTACCTATATATCTAATTATTTCATGAATAAAAAAAGTAAAATCAATGAATTGATGGATCGGAACCTAAGAACAATTTGTTCTCCAGCAATGCTTCTAACCAAATCCCTTTGTTTAGAATTGTAAAATTAAATCTCTTGCATTTTTCTGTGTATGTCATAAAAATTTAAGTCGTGTTATTTTAGAAATTATTCGTCAAAACGTTATGTAAATAAGTAATGACAGGGTTATATTTAGAAATAAAGTAAGCTTTGCGAAACTTAATAGTGTTTTCTGGTGGGTATAATTCATTACTTTTATTTTAAAGGTATATCATGTAACTTTAAACTAATAATTTTAAAATGAATATAAGGTTATGGTTATTTTATACAAATTTTCAAAAGTACGAATTAACTCTTAGCTTTGTGTTAAAAAAAAATATTATTTATTTTGTGATAAAATATCATTTACACACATGCAACCTGATATCATTTTATTGATATTATTTTTTTCGTGTTAATATCAGTTGCATGGATGGTTTGTAAAAAAAAATTATGTGATTTACTTTTCAATAATTTACAGGACCTAGGGTAGACCGGGGGAAATCGGGTCAAATTTTTGAAATTCCTGAATAAGTATAAAACCAATATTAATTTACCATAAAATAATCTACAGTAATATCAGTCATACATTTATGTACATATTTACATACAAACATTAGCCAATCTTCCTTACGAATTGACATTAAACTTGATAAAAGGAAAATGAAATGTTTTGACCCGATTTGGACAGAAGTGGGGTAATCGGATCACAAGTGGGGCAAATCGGATCAACAGATTTTCTTTACTGTTTTGACACATTCCGCATACAAACTGTTTACACTGAAAAGCATTGACACAGCGCTCATGGTACCACATTTTGCAAGACTGGCACTGAATCCAATCTCCAGCAGTGCAGCTTCTGATGTCTTTGTATGCAATTTTGCACATGTTGCAGAGAACATCTTCCTCATCATCCTGGCCTTCTTCCAAAATTTCCAACTCGGATGTGTTTTTAGTTTTTGTTCGCTTCTTCGTCTTCAGAGGTTCAATTTTGCTTTGCTTTGAACTTAATTTAACACCTGCTTCTTGCTTTTCAATTTCCTGGATTCCAACAATGTGAGATTCTCTTTTGACAGTAGCCTTAGAGAAGCAACAGTTTTTCGTTACCTATTCTCTTTGGTGTTAATTTTTCCGGTGTTGGTAACAGGCCTCTCACTTCTTCTGTGGTGCTCCTTCCACTTACATCTTTGGCAGTGAACTCGTAATTCTATATTTACATGGATAATATTTTCATAATTTTAACATGTCCTAAACTTCAATATTATTATAAGTACTTACAAATTATAACTAAAGTTGAAGTCATGTGCCTTAAATTCTTTTTTTCCACTTATTTAGGATAGGTCTTAACTTAAAAATTGAGAAAGAAGAATAAAGTGCTTCACAATATATATCAAATATATGAAGCGACCCGATTTCCCCACTATATGCAGTGACTCGTTTTACCCCAACGGCAGCGACCCGAGTTACCCCATTTCACACTTTAAAAAAAAGAAAAATATTATAAATTCTGTCAAACATATAGAGCTTCAGTAATGCAGAAGAATGTTAATTGGGTACATATTTTCGTATTCCATTACTTAAACTACAATACTATTTCGAAATGCGAACGTAAAGGCTTATTTGAAACAAAATAAAACTTACATTGTTAAGAATTTTCCTATTCAGGACTACACAGGTTCGGGTTCATGTCGCACAGACTACCAGAATGTTGTTACAGACGATGTTCGCCTTGTAGTGGACGGTTGTATAGACAGATAGCAGCACTCTTTGGTAGGTTCCGTAGACTCCAGTTCATTCTATCGCCACAAGACAACAGATCTTGTTACGATGACCCGGTTTACCCCGTGACCCGATTTCCCCCGGTCTACCCTATATATGTGTGTATACATATTATATATATATGTGTATATATATATATATATATATAAACAAGACGGAATACACTGTGCTGAAGTTCGTTCCATCTGCTGGCTCTATCCGGCCGCCCAAGTGCGTCATCGCGCAGGTCGCTTGGAACAACAAAGGCCTATGTCATTCCACGCTAATACATCAAATTCCTTCCCGGTTTTTTATTTATTACACAAAAATTACCAATGACTCTGGTACATGTGAATAATTTGCGTTTTATTTTAGTCTCGTCTACTATTGCAATGTCCGAAACCGTGTCCGACGGAAACTATCCGCTGATTGGTCCACGTGACCCTCTGACATCATGCGTTGTGTGGGCGATGGTCAGAATCTCCCTTGTCCGATCACATTGATCAACTTGAACGTTTTGTCCCAATCTGTGACCTTTGCACGTACTTTGGTAGCATAGAACAACAAAACACTTTCGATATTTGAATTACCAGTTCCCGTTTGTAAAGCGTGCTTTGTTTCAATTCAATAAATAATGTTTAACTCCCAAAAACTTTCGTAAGTTAAATATATATATATATATATATATATATATATATATATATATATATATATATATATATAACTTAGTTGCGTACTAATTCTCTATGCATGAAAATAATAACAAAAACCAATCAAAAAACAATTATTTTGGTGCACTATATTTACTGCGTTCTGGTGACTACTTTAGAAATCAGTAGATTCGGACATCGGACCATGCATCTGACTTCGCAATTCTAGACTGGGAAGTTTTACGTGTGACAGTGTGACGTCTTTCACATTAGGTTAAGGACACGGACCGCCCACAGATTAGGACTATTGTAGACGGGCCTTTAAGAGGAAAAATTAACACCAAGAAATAAACCTTTCGTCCATCCGAATGCAAGTGGAGCGCATTACCATGGCACCGTGCCATCTTTTTTCGGCAACCATAATCAAGTTGAAGAAATGTTAATAGCCTAAAATAAATTATAGCCTGACTGTATAGCCACAAACAATGTTGTATTGTTGAAATAACATGGGGCGTAATTACGATTGAACGATGGGCTACAAGTTTATTTTATTTACTTTTTATTTATTTTTAACTTCAAACAATGTTCTGAACTGTCCACGCCTTTACAGTGAGTAGTTACATTTTGTCCTATTTTACAAATCCTTGATAACGGATAAACCAGCAACATTATCAGATTTCCGTGAATGTAACTTACGTCAAATATGTTCATGTTCGATTGTGATTCAATTGTGAGGTTAACGTCACGTCTATAACTATATGAGAGGCAAAGGATTTATTAATGTGTTTTTTTGCACTTTTACGAATCAAAAACATTTTAGTTAATTATCTGGCACTATACTAGCAGTGTTTATGATTATAATCCTGACATTTTGGTAGAGCCTCAGTGCCGTGTAGCGAGACTGTGGTCTGCGTCGTGGCAATTTCAGCTCTGTATTTCTTCATTGTTTTGGAACGTTTAATCATTTTACTTTTGAGATAACGTCTGCCGTTTCGTAATTTTTGCGGCACCATCGCAACAGCAAAAATCACTACTGTATATAAGTTAAATTAATTTCACTAAGCTAATCCATTCAACATATTAAACCGCAAGCATTAAACCACTGACCACTACTCCTGACAACTTTTTTAAACTGCCGTGGGGAAAGGAAGAAGGACCGTATGTCTAGAAGCAGGTAGAGAGGATTATCACAGACGGGAAAAGTACTTGGCAACGCCGGGCCAAGTCCGCGTGCTCTTTCTGGGAAGAGGGAAAGACGAGCCAGACAGCGCGGCACCACTAGAGTGGCGGGTTGCATTCAATATATTTTGGAATTCCAGGGGATACATTTCTCCTGTAGAGGCTCACAACTTTGATACACTGAAAGCCACATTTTTTTGTTATTTTAGATGAAATTATATTCAGATATGTATTTCGTAATTGTGTTTTTATATGTATTAAACAAATATTTTTGGATCTGGAAAAAATTTAAATTTTCTCATCTTCTGACTCAAGCACACAAATAACTTATTATTTAAAAAAAAAATTAAAATACAGCACTCTCAATAGTATACATTATGAACTCCTAAATTACCAAAAATTAATAAATTACATTGATCGGCTATTGAAATAATCTCTACAAGAAATGTCATATATATTTTAACTTTGAGTGCCAGCTATGAGAAAACTATAAGTTATAGCGAAAATCGGTTTTGCACAGAAACATGTATGCATGAGGCCAACATAAAGACAAAATAATATGCTATATATAATTTTGGGCCTAACACCCTTTATATGTATATAATTTGGCACGTTTTTTTCAGATGTTTCAGGACAGTCTACTCAAAGATCCTCGTCGACCACTCTGGTGACGACGCCAAAACCTACGTCATTTAGAACCAAAGAACCTCGAATTATTGGAGGTTCCAATGCAAAGGCAGGGCAATACCCATATCAGGTAAATACATTAGTTTGTGTCTCCCAAGCATTACATAGTGCAGGCCAAAAATCTTACGAGGTGGACTCTTTATTCAATGGAAACGCCTACTACCTACGGAGCCCAACAGGACCAAATAGTGTCGGCTCGGCACAACCTGGTTACACACAAACTTTTCAAAAAAACATCAGCCATTGTAATGATGCTGGCTCATGTATCTTTTTATAGCTTGCTAAGCACTTAATGGTAAACATATTTTGAACAGGTAAAACACTAAAATGCAGTGCCCCATGAATACGTATTCCCTTCCCCTACTTCCCCTCCTGTTAGGCTTTACCTCTTCCCCCCTCCCCATCAAATGGCTGTACCCATTATTTTATAAAGGCATGGCTCCAGTGTAACCATTTAAATATTTTTTTTTTTATGTGTAAGAGTTCTTTTTAATTGAATTTTAACATAAAAAAATCTCACACTAAAATCTCAGGGAACAGTAGACTTTTAGAAGTTCAACTGTACACAAAATGGTTTTGCATGAGAAAAGAAAACTTAACCTTTTAAATTTTGGTTTTTATTAAATAGTTTAAAATTTTCATTTCTTAAGTCAATTGTTTGATGTTTTCGTTGATATATTAAATATATAAATTAATTTAATTTAATAAATGAAACACACATGTCAAGTTTGTATGAAGGACGTGTTTACTAAACTCGTGTGCAAACCGGCATTAAGTATAGACTTCTTGCAAACAATTCCTGCCGCTTCTGTGTGTGAAGCATGTTGTGATAGATGCGGGAGAAAATGCATTTATTATAGCCCACTATAAGGATTACAATAATCCTGCCAAATAAAGCTCTCTTTAACTCTATGTAGCTGAGTTGCTGGAAATTTCTTGTTCTGTATTAATAGTTGTTTATTTTTTAATCCTGGCCGAACCCCATGGGACCCCTCCCTTCCGGCTACGTGTCTGCCCTCACCCCCTTCCCCGCTGTCAATCAGTTCGCAAGACTTCTGGCCTGCACTATACATTTAGTTTTGCTAGAATGGATATGTTAAAAGTTACTGACTATTGATTGCTCCTTTACAGGTGTCTTTGAAAAGTGGAGGGGCCCATTTCTGTGGTGGGGCCATTATAGCGCTCAATCGCATTCTCACTGCAGGGCACTGCGTCACTCAGTAAGTGTTTATTGTACATGAAATATTATTCCAGTGTTTATGTATGTTCTCACCTCCATTTGATCATTATTATTTTGTGACCAGGATGCCAAATAGGTCGGCCAAAAGGTCCAAGTTATTAGGTATATGGCATAGTCAGGGATTTTAGAGACATTTTAATTTATTTTGTAGTTTCTGATTATATAAAATTATTTTTTATTTAAGATCGCTTATAGTGAGGTTGCTTTACCAGAGTTTCTTAAATTAGATGCTGTATTACATTCTAAACACCTCTTACAACTGAGTTCAACTTATTTTGAGGTCTTTGTATACGTACCTATTTGAAGTTATCTTGTATTTGATTCATCTTATATTTGATATTGTCTTATATGCGAGATCTTCTAATGCAAGAGCATAATGTTATAGCATCCTAAACTAAAGTGGTTTTAGAGTCCATTGTAATCTTGGAAGCTCTAGCATCTTAAGTGAATGTATAAAACTGCATTTGTGAATCCTTAACTTTTTAATCAAATAGTAATTAAGTGATAGCCATGATTTGTTGCAAAAAACTCAAGGCTCACACTTGAAATTTAACAAATTTTATCTGCAGTAACAGTGTATAAATAAAATTTCTTTGTTAAAAACATTAAGTTCATGACTGTTTATGTTTCGACTTAAGTAATAGCCAACAGCTTGACATCAGTAAATCCCCATCACATACGAATTTAACTAGGACCTCATGTGCTTAAGTGCACAGACCACTGACCTTCCACCAAGCCAATAATGTGGTTTGATTTCTGGCAGAGTCTAGTCTGGAATTTTCGTAGTAATGAAATGAGAGAAAGGTGGGGAGTTTTCTCCCACCATTGGATCCTTTGCTGCTATACTTAAATGCTCCATCCCTCATCTGTCCCTTACATCGATTAGAAAGCCAAACCAGAACCATTAGCAGTCGAGGGCTTATCCAGTTGGGGGAAGGAAGAGGAGGGTTAGTGGGGAGAACTTCCCCTTACCTTCCTATGTGGAAAAATGGTAGTACATCATGTATAATGAAGATGCACTGAAGAAGCGACTGATGACATGAATGTTGATGCTGTCATGACTGATGTTGTAAATGCACCATCTTACATTCAACCTTTTGCTATTGTGTATTAAAACATAGCTAAGAAACACTATTTGTCAAAATAGGTTAAAGGGGTGAGTCATGTTAATTGACTGTCAGTGGGTTTTTAAAGTAGTAAGAAAATTTGTAACTCATACTCACCAACTATTGTTTAAATTTTTTTATTACATGTTCTTTTTTGTATTGAATGGTATCATGGAAACCCCCCCCCCCCCTTTTTTTTTTTGAGCTGGATATGCTCGTGTCAACAGTGCAAGCCAGAAACGCTACCAAAATAGAATGCTATGAAAAATTTGATGATGGAAACAGAAAAGTAATATATAATAATTTTTTTGATGTGTATACATCTTAGCTCTCTGTATACTGCCATTGGTAAGAGTAAGTTCATGAAAATGGAACGAAATTCAATGAACGGAAATGTGGGACAAAGATGCCAGATCTGCACGTAACAACATAAAACGCATTTAGTCAATTTCTTAAAAATTAGGGTACATGCCAAATGTAAAGGTGTGCCAAATGAAAATTTATGATAGTGAAACTACCATGGAATATATTTGGTAAAGTAGACATAGTAAAACATAATCCCAAGTATTAAAATAGTTTATGAAAATGGCATTACACTGTTGATAGCTTAGTGTTAGAAAGCGTGCTCTTGTTATCCTAATGGGATGGGTTCAAATTTGCCACAGGAAAATTTTACTTTTTAAATTTTTAATAACATTATAAGATAATAACATTATAAAATAATAATTTTGTATCAGTTCAATAATGTTACGTTTTGTTTGTAGAAAGTATTTACAGACTGATTTCGATTTCAGTTATTTCAGCAAAAACAAGTTTGCAAACATATACTTAGTGTTATAGGTACCTACTATATATTTTAAATAGTTACAGGTTAATATTTTAGTAATGTATGTTAGTATAACTTATAATGGGTGTGGAAACTTTATAGTATTAACTGTTTAGTGAATTTTAACATGAGTAGTATTTAATAAAGTTCCTTGTGAAAAATTGAGTTCAAAGCTGTGATTTTTAGTTTGAAAAATACCTGAAAGATAGCGCCACATTCGTAAAGCTTTAGAGATCCAACAAAACTTTAAATATCTTTAATGATATCTTCATCCTAACACAAATTTCCTGTATAATAAATTATAGGTATTTAGTTGCTACTATATTATGACTGTACAAGTTTACAAAATATTTTCCAGAATAGTTTCCCTTCCATAATGTTTACTTTGGCACACCAATACTTTTGTACATCCCCCGATATTCGCGAAACATACACGGGTGCATGTTGCCACAAGTGGGTCCACCATCTTGATGATTCGGTTCGTGGCTATAGCATGCATGGCATGCGCATTGACCTTTAAACATTTCAGGTTTTCGTTGAGTAATGTGCGCATATTTAATTGCATTTCTGGTGGATACTAAAATTTTACCCTCAACATGCCTAAAGAAGCATAACCTTGAAAATGCGGGCAATGATAATTCCGGTCTAGGGGGAAATGTCACATGTTCAGCATTGAGGTACTCCTGTTGTTGGGCTATCCCCAAGATATCAATACGTAGTACCATCTTGTTAAACAGAATAATAAATGGTTTTAAAAAGAGGAAAAATGTTTTACAGTTTTTCCCTAAAATTAATACTGTTCGTATATTTATCACGTTCTGCATTATTTTTAAGGATTCTACATTAAATCTGTTGTCCGAGTTTCATTTTATAAGTTTATTTGCGACATGAATTAGCTCTTTACCAAGGTTAGATGATTGCACATCATTGGCAAGTACTGAAAGATTCGCTCACAGTTTTTTTTTTGTAGAGGCTGACAAACATCTTAATCATTACCTACTAAAAGTATTACATTTTTTAATTGGTGTGAATCTTAATTTATTATTTATCCAAAAAAGTGTGTCACCTCATAAACTTCCATGAGTTAAAATATGAATCATAGTGTTTGTATTTGTTCAGAGTTCATCCTAACAACATCGAGGTAGTGGCTGGAATACTCAGGAGCTCTGACAACACGGTCGTTCGCAGCGTCAGCAAAATTATCTGCCACGAGAACTACACAACCGGGGCTTCAGGGGAAGCCATCAACGACATAGCGATACTTGAGGTGATCGAATACGCCTCAACCTTGTCCAGTTCCAACTATGAACACAGTAGATTGATTATAGACTAAGTTTCTAAATGAATAGGGTAAATTAAATATGATTAAATGTTTTCTTATATAATAATAAATATTATACAACAGTCAACCTGTAAACCCCCACAACCTTTACTGTAACAATTTTACTTCAAATTTAAAAAAAAAAAACTTTTACTGTTCGGTTGATTTTGATTTTAAAAATACCTACCAAATAACTAAAGAATACAGAATCAAAATATTTTGGAATCAGAGTTGGAAGATTCTTCCCCTACAGCACTACTTTGAATTTACAAATAAGATAACATTTACACCAGACTAACTGGAGTTTCCTGAATAATTGACATTATCAATGACTGGAATATTTCTGAATAATGAGAGCAATTCCACTTATTTGGGACTCTTGTCCCATTTACTGGGTTCTTGTCAAATTAATTAAAATACATGTGCACTTAATCTGTGAACAGTCCCATTTAATCAAGATCTTTATAATTTTAATACAGGATTTGGTTAATTTAATAAGGAATCCATTGAATGGATAAGAAATCTTTAATTTATTACCATGGTTTCTTATGTTCTGTATATGGAATTATTTTTATTGAAAGAAAGCAGTTTAATTTATGCACTTAATTAAAATCAAAAGACTAGCACAAATTAATACAATTTGGCTGAGATTTCACACTTATATTTTTGTACCTTAGGAGAATCATTCAGAATTATAGCCTTTTAATACAAGATTGAGTAAAATAGGTAAATTATTATTTCAACTTTTATCTGAATATTTACTGTTTTAAATTAAATCACTAAATGTATTTATGTAAATACAAAAACGTTTTGTAAGATTATATTTGTTATGTACTTTTATTGTTAGTAAAAAAAAACATCACAAGAACACACAACTAAATGCATCTTTGAGCTTACAAGTTAATGAAATGACATTGCATTATATTTATAAGCATCTCATGGAATGAAAGAATTATTTCTAAAATGATCAAAACTGGAATTGATTTTAATTTATTTTTGGAACTGACCCAATTCCAAATATGTACACACATGTACATGCAATGTCAATTTCAATTCCTTTATTTCTGAATACCTGGGTAGGTAATGAAGAATCTACAATCAAAAAGTGCATTTTGTGCAACTCTTTGGACATTTACGATTCTCTTTGAGATGCTGACTAGGCAATTATCCCAATATATTGTTCTGGATCACAGGAATGACATATGTAATAACATAATTACAACTACGTACACAGTCTGCTCCAAACATTTTGGAATCAATCATGACCACATCCACCCTCGTATACTGTGTTTTAAAACAACTGCAGTTGTTCTTGTTTTCAGCTAAGCAGTCCGATGCCAGCAGACAACAGTTACATAGAAGCCATCCCAACAGCCACGGTCCTGAATGAAGAGCAAAACAACTGTGTTGTTAGTGGCTGGGGAGTGGTCAAATGGGTAAGTTACCAATATTTAGACTACGTGAACATAGTAACAGCAGTATCCAGTTTTTCCAGATGACATATTTCTATACACTGTAACCTGCCGTCATTAAGAGTAAAATATGATGCAGTTTGGATCCCCATTCAAACACACTCTGGGAAATCAACAAATTTGCTTATTTTCTGGGAATATTCTTGTAGGGTTCTGGCGAATGTATGTCTGTCTCTTACATATTAGATGATGTAATATCATCTAGCAGTTAGTCATCAACACCTGCCTTTCTTTCTTTTTCTAACTGTAAATATTTCCTAAACATTTTAGAAACAATACCAGAGTTTACAACTGCTACTTAAACATAGAAATTCCATATTAAAATTATATTAATAGAAAATAAGGAACAGAAAACAATTTTATGCACAATATAATTCAAGTCACAAGACTACCTATATGGTTTTCTCTAAATAAAAATAATAAAATATGCCTAAAAACAATATAAAACATCTTCAAATGAGATATTTAACTGATATACAGTATTTACAGAAGTACCAAAACTTATTTCTTGAGTTGGAAGGGCGTAGTCCTGCATAGTCACACAAAGTTTGAGGGTACGTGGAAGGATACAAAATTTCAGGTCTCCAATGTGGAAAGTCTGGTTGAGAAAATCGTAACTGCCTCATCTCACACTTGTTAACCTTGAGTAAGGCAGGAATAATGAAACACGTTTCCACTTCTGTTGCTACCCTTTTCATGACTTATTTTACCCAAGGTAGAGATGATTAAGTAGGTAATTGCCAACACAGTTATAAGTTGAGTACATAACAGTGTAATTTATGCATTAGTTTTCTTTTTCTAACAGGAAAGCAAGAAAGTTGCTCCAACGCTCCAGTTTCTACGAGTCCCACTCGTCAGCTTCGACAAGTGCATCGTGAGGTACCCACAGCTGGTAGAGGGACAGATTTGCGCGGGCTATCTCGACGGCTCGGGTGACGCATGTCAGGCAAGGCATCATCTTGAGTTACTTAACCCCTAAGTTTGTTTGTTCCAGTAGCGTATGCAGGAGGGGGGATATATCCCACCAACAAAAGGAAGAATTTAAATGCAAACAGCAGGCACTGAGGTTCTATCTTTCCCTCGAAATGAAATTCTGCACACACTCCTAGTAGTGTTCAATACAGGAATATGGTATGTGTACCCATTATTGTCTGGACAGTAATAAGAAACATTTTCAGTAGCACCAGAAATTAAACGGTTTCATTCTGCTGGAAGAGTGAAATTGAAAATTATTGTAAAACACAATGCTTGCTCCATCATTTACTTCTTTAATGCTTGTGCATTGGAATATGGTATGTGTACCCATTATTGTCTGGACAGTAATAAGAAACATTTTCAGTAGCACCAGAAATTAAACGGTTTCATTCTGCTGGAAGAGTGAAATTGAAAATTCTTGTAGAACACAATGCTTGCTCCATCATTTACTTCTTTAATGCTTGTGCATTAGTTTGTACACACAAAAGTAAAACACCTATGTTAGTAATAGGAAACTGACCTGTTAAAATAAAAAAAATTAAAACATTTCTACATTTTTTATTTGTTGTACTGAATAAGAGCCATTTACCTATTTGGGTGGGGTGGGGTGGGGTGGGGTGGTTTGAAGGAACACCGGTTTCAAAAATAAAGAGGGGGGTCCAGGGGTCCTCTCCCGGGAAAATTTGGATTTCTAGGTGATAATTGGTGCTATTTAAGAAGTTTTTGTATCTAATTATTGAATATACTGATGGTAGAAAAAAGAATAATTTTTAGTACGGTACTAAATTTTGTTTTAGAAAAGAATCAAACAAAGATACCTTTATCAAACCCAGGGTCTCGTCCACTCAAAATCAGTATTATTTTAATACCATGAGAATCATAGCATGCATTAAAGCCCACATTCTGGGCAACTTAAATCATTGACAATGATGGTTTGCTTTTTACTGCAAACACACACAAATTAAGTTCACTCTACGAGTAAAAACAAAGGGTATAAAATTCACACATATAATGTCTAGTTAAAACTGCAGAAATACAGTCCAAAATTATGCAAAAATTGAGATAAACATAGTGCACAAACAATTCTTAGTTTTTATATAACACAGACTAATTTGTAAAAAAAAATTAAAGTAATTCACAGTAGCAGACTAAAAATGTAATACTTACACCATTATTTATACACTGACGTGAAAACATTTCACAAAGTTTGGTAGATTGAGCGCTACCCATAGACCATTGTACCTATTTTGCTGGGACTGGGAATGTTTTTACTTTTTCCATTCTAGATTTTTCCTTCACATTTTCGGAGGGGGTTTAAACCCCCAAACCCCCCCCCCCTCCCTGGGTGCGCCACTGAAACAGACAGACTTAATACATTAATGTAGAATATAGACAATTGAGCACCTCCATGTACGTGAAATGCCGGAAGTTGTGTAGAGCAGGCGAGGCGTGTGCGTTGCAGGGCGACTCTGGCGGCCCGCTGGCCTGCGGGGGCAAGCTGACCGGCATCGTGTCCTGGGGCTACGGCTGTGCCACGCCCGGCTACCCAGGGGTGTACGCCGACGTCGCCCACTACAGCACGTGGCTGCAGCGACATCTCGAGGACAGCTCCGGCGTCGGTGTGTCCGCGGGAGACGACCAGGAAGACCAGACCGTGTCCAACAGGAACTGTGGCTCCACAGTCGCACCTGTGTGCACACTGCTGCTCCTTGTGCTCAAGGCTGCGTTGTGACAAGTGTGACGGCAACAACTGCTTCGTTTTGCATCTTGTTGCACATTTTTTTCATGTTATTTTTCTGTAATTTTTTTTGTAAGGAAAAAATTAAAATTACTGAATAAGTAAATATTTCTACAGTATTTAATGTAAGTCATCACTATATACTTCAGGATAGACTGCACATACACCTGTACACTCGGGCAAATAACACAAGTTCATTGGCTGCCGACTTGTAAGTCGTCTCAGCTGGTTTGCCTGTAATTCGATACTTCTTTGGTTGAGGGTTTATAACTGGTTGAGATTTGTCCAGATGAACAGTAAGCCAATAGCAAAATTATCTAAGAGGTATATGTGTTTGAATTCTAGCCTATCACCGAATGAATCCGCGAATTTGGAGGTCTCTAGCTGATAAGATTGTATGGTTTAATTTTTAGCACAATTTAGTTTTTAAAACAGAAGATTTCAGAGTTGTCGTTTTCATGATGACTACGTATTTTATAATACTTACCTCCCCAAAATAGTGGTAAAATTTATATGCTGCATTTATCCGATAAAATAATTTGTAATAAATTGGTCTAATACAGATACATTCAGAATAATACGTAAAAATTAATAAGTGAATATTTGTGGTTTAAATTTGATTCAATAAGAGATGCACTATAAAACAAATTAGGTAAATTAATTTTTCCTATCCATGCACTTCCATACTTTTTTTTGTCTGAAAGTGATGACTTTCCTTCAAATTCAACATTAAAAGATTTTTTTTTTTTTTTTTATGATTCCAATGAGTTTTGGTTATATGCTACTTAATTCCATGACATAACATGCATTTAGGTGTTATGTGGTGTTTTGGCATAAATTTTTGTTATTTCAGTTTTATTGCAATTCACCATATAATCTTGTCATTAGTCATCATGTGATGCATATCTTGTGCTCTGGAAAATAATTTTTGTAACATACTTCTAAAATTGGGTATGCTAATATTATTTCATTATGTATGAGTTATAGTTTAATGGAAGCAGCTACTCATAAGAGTAGAAGCTTTTTGGCAATAAAAAATTTGCAAACCACCATCAGATTTGAGACAAACTTTATAACAAAAATTTTGGCAAGAAAATAAATTATTGTACCAACTACAATTTCAGTATTAGTTTGGTTTCATCACTATACATCATATATGGTACTCTTGCCTGTAGATACCAATAAGCCTACTCTCATCCAAATACAGTAAAAGCCATACACAACTATGCTTTTACTTACATATGCATGCAATACATATGATGGAAACATCAAGATGATAGTGGTATTGCAACCAAAAGGGTATAAACTTGGTAAGATTATGAACTATCTGCCTAATGTTGGCATAAATTGACTTTTTGCCTCATAAACAAAATACATAAACATTTTCTGCCAACAAAGTTTATTTTATATGCTTGTCAGTAATCCTAATTTTTTTCCCAATGATATCTTATGTTTTGACTTGGTTGAAGATGCTTTCGAGGAATAGCCGATAAAGGAGATATATCGTGGTTTGGGGGTGTCCCTATTTTCATGAAAGCAGCTGTAATAAAGGACAGTACAAGCCATCACAACATTTGATCTACAAAACAAAACAGAAATAGAAACAAAACATTTTATTTATAGTATTAAAAACATGGAAATATTACTTTCTCCTTTTTTTTCTATCTTTTGTAGTTGGTTTCGACGTAAAATCCTCTGTACTGTCGTCAGCATCACTCTAGAACATAAGGTGATTTACATGTAAAATTTTATTGAATCATTATCATTACGTATATAATGAATTCTACTTACACAATTTAAATGTACTCGCAAAACCAACTATAGATTTTTAATTATTTAAAAATAAATATTTGAGGCAAATAAAGTGTACATATAAATACAAGTGTTTATTAAGTACATGTATTGTTTTGAAATTCACCTGCTGCAGTGCTGAGGCCGGCATTCCCCACCTGCGAGCAGTGTACCCATATCTATTGGCAAGCCACAGACGCCATTACGGAAACATTAGACAATGTTTGTGTTTGTTTATCGAGTATTTAAAATGCCTTCCATCCATCGAGAATTACGCTGACTGAAATACGCACTGTGATTCATTTTCTTAGTGCTAAAGGCATGAAAGCAGTTGAAATTAATTCACAGATCGGTGAAGCCTATGTAGAAAACATTATGACCGATTGAATGGTACGGAAATGGGTTAGAGCTTTTAAGAATGGATGTACAAATGTTCATGAAGTGAAACGAAATGGGCGACCTTGTCATTACTGAACATTTGGTGTAGAAAGGTGACGATAAAGAGAAACACTACATATGTTTTATGATCTATTCGTTATCTGATATGCTGCAGTGGTTGTTATCAAGAGGCAGGATTCTATGATGAAGAAATTTTAAAGCTGGTTGTTTGATATAAGTGCCTTAATATTGGTGAAAAATATGTATAATAGTAGATTAAGTTCAAGCTTTCACGTAAAAAAAATTGTTGAGAAAAGTCCACTTTTTTTATTATAAATGTTACTTTAAAAAAAATATATGCCTCGTAGTACAGGGACTCCTCATTTAACAATGTCCTTAGTTACGTTCAAAGATCTCTTGTAACACACTACAAAAGGAGCAGCCGGACATTACCTGCTTCCACTCCTTGCGAAGTTCCTGCAGCATGTTGGGGGTCAGCAACCCTTGAGCAAGCAATCTCTCCGTCAGCTTCCCTCTGCCCACAGGCCCTCTGATATCGGACTTCTCGTCTGCAACGTTCAAGTAACATCCTAGCATCCTACTATACACAACATGGAACAATTACAGACAGTAAAATAAGCTGCCTACTTATTAAAATTCAAGGATTTTTTAAAAAATGAATCAGAAGTTAAAATACTACGGATTAACTTTAAAACATGCAATTTTCATTAGGTTTTCTATTATGTTTAACCATATTACTAATGACTGTAATACTATAGAGAGAAAAAAAAATGGATTCCTGTGCAATGAAAATTAATGTTTTTGATTCTAATAACATTAAAAATCATAAGTGTTGCATTATAGACTGGTGTAAACATTTTCTTAACTTACAGGCTGCCAAGGCATACCATATTTACCCGTGTATGAGACACACATTTTTTAGTTTAAAAAGTGCTGATTTCATGCTACTTTTTTCTCTTTGGGTTAAAAAATAAAATAAACATAAAACTTTTCACTGTGTTGTTGAATATGTGCGTAAAAAATAACCTGTGTTGGTGTTTAAAAAATATATAACTCCATGAGTAAGTATAATTTTTAAAATCAAATGTCTCAGCAGTCGTGTGAAGCTCCGTGAACAGTGCAGTTATTAAACGTTGTGTGTCGGCCCAGACAGCACCGGCAAATGAAGTGTGCTGCGCTGCTGCTGATGGCTTGGAGATAAGAGGAACATCTCAAAATAAACCAGCTATAGGGGGGAGAGGGAGAGAGAGTAGAGAGAGAGGACAGAGAAAGACAGAGCAAAAGTGTGTGTGCATGTTTATGATGCCACGTGGCAGTGTTAACATCTCATCGTGAACACGTATCCCATGAACTGGCACTCTACACAATTAACGTATCTATCTTTACAGGTGTTTATGATGCAACTGTAACCAATAATTAATGTTTTTGCATGATATTTCCCATGCTTTCAACTGAACATTCCGTGACATTGGTGTTTATAAGTGCACCTTTTATATTTCTCCAGCCCCGCACAAGTATACCGGTATCAGGAGTGCTAGTTTTCATAGCAGGAAACTGAAAAAGTGTAATTTTCCGCCTATTCTCTCTTTGCGGCAAGGAGATAGGTAAAAAGATGTATAATACAATATACGGGAGGGAAACAAAGGTAATAGCAGTCTTCTCTTTTGCTTGATCTATATGCAGGGACACCCTTCTGTGGGTAAATATGGTACATATTTCCTGAAGGTCACATCATACTAGACGTTACTAATGCGAAGTAAAGTGATGAAGAAGCAAAAAAACTGGAAAGCTTTGAGCAAACCACTTACACTGTTTGCATGTTTCCCATGCATGGTAGTGGTCTGCTAGTATTGTAAAATTTTGAGTTTTAAATGTTATTTCAAACAAATACATTTTTTAAAATTATTTGTTATTGATGAAAACAATAGTGGGTCTTATTCACAAAAAAAAAAAATATTAAAACAAAATTTATTCAGAAATTTAAACTTGTTTTCTGCAACATAGTACACACGTACTTTCTTTTCATATGCAACAAAACAAATAATCTTTATGATTTATATATTTATTATTGTTACTATAATTTTCATTAATTTTTTTGCACTCCTGTGAAGCTTGAAAATATATTTTTAAGTGTGTTTAAATTTCATTCAAAAAATTTGTATTAAAAAGTAAGTAAATATATAATTTGAATAAAAAAAAAAGGATTCACAGAAATCTAATGCATGGTAGTAACTGGTGGCAATAGATGTTTTATATTGTTATGATACAAAAAAAAATGTTTCTGATTTGTTAGAGGTTTTGTCACAGTGTTTTCAAACTGAATACTTTTCATTTGCTAGCAACTTATCGAAAATTACCATTTTGCAGATCTTACCATTTAAACTTCAGCTGTTTACTATGCATACATATAACAAAATGGTGGATGATAAATAGGGCATATTAATTGGTATACTTTAACCTAATATGCTCATTTATGAATTTTATGGGGAAAAAACCCTAACCTGAGTATTTTCAATTTAATATAATACAGTACAAGGTCTAAACATGAAACCAATTAGCAATTTAACAAAGATTAACACAAATTTAAACATTTTATCTTTTACTATGATAAATTCTGTGGCTTGGTTCTAAAAGGGCTAATATCAATTTTTTGCAATAATGAGTTATTAAGTCCAATGTGCATTTTCAAATGTGGTGCATTTTGTGCTATAATGGCCAATGTCTGTAACTTACCATGTGGCAGATACAGGTTATGATGGGGCCAAAGTCACAACGATAATTAATTCTTCGTTGTGTGCTACAAGGGCCAATGTTGACATTGGTCTTTTGAAGCACCAAATAAGCAATGGCCAATGTCAATTTTGGCCATTATAGCAATAACAATACTGTGATATTTGGCTTAGTTTGCATGACATTGGCAATTGTAACCCCTCATATACTGATACAGTAAAACCTTTTTGTTGCGACCCCATTTATTGCGACCACCTCTCTATTACAACCCGATTTCGAGGAAACGTGAAAAAATTGCCGAAAATCCAAAGAAAATCGGACAGATGTAACGCCCCTCGTGCCTCAAAAATTATGTTATTTAAATTTAATAAAAAGGCCTTGGAAACTGCTGGGAAAAATATAAAGAAAATTAAAGTTAATTACCAGAGGGGGCACGAGGCGGTGAACAAGACAAAATTTACACTCCCTGAACACTAGTAACTTGGGAGTTCGTGGATCGTTAAAATGAAGAAGGTATATTATAAATAAATACACTACATCGGTAGCTTGGTCTATAGGTTTTCCTGGTTTATTGTAATAAAGGCGTTTTGTTTTCGCATAATTTCGACATGACAATAAAGATCTTAGTAAGTAACACAGTTAAGGGGGCGCCCCGGGATTATTTAAAACAATACATATTACAACTTAACAAACAAATGATTACATAACAAAAATTTAAAGTATTACACCAAAATTTGATTCGACAAATGATTATGTAGATTATTACTTTCCTTGATTCTACATGTTCTTGAGGATTAAGTTCTTAAGGCACTGCTCGCTGGTATATTTTTAATGAATTTAGTTCATTCTATTGGTGGAAAATATATTGCTCATATCACCCGGGTCTTCCCAGGATGACGTCGGACCGGGAGCAAAACTCTTCTTAAGGGGAAAATCAGCTGGAGGTCCCGAAGATCAAGCGGGGAGCAATTTGTCTCCCCAGAAACTTGGACCCTGTCTGAAACACAAGTCAAATTCAAAACGAATTAGACCTGCGTCCAGACAGTCATACACAGTCAGCGCGAAAGGCCAACAAACGGGAATTTGGGGAAGAAAAAAAAGGCTGGATTACTCACCAAACAGGGTGTGGAATCAGGGCTCGCGAGGTGTCTCGCGCCAACATCAGGATGGCGCGCACCGAGAATTCGCGGATGCGCGGAAGAAACTAAATTTTTAGGAAAGTAAAAAAAATATTAATATTTAACTAAACATGACTTTTTCTAAATACTACATCTGACTGGCTACTGTACCACTGACTGTGCAAGCTGACTACATTCTTATGCACACGAATTCGACGTTGCCGCGAAAAGCCTCTTAGCACAGAGGACGCCGAGAAGACGTGGTCAGTAGCCGAGGTCAGAGAACTAAGTCCCCGCGATGGCGGGCAAAGCTTCTAATTAAATCGGGCGCTCGGCCCTAGGAAAAAGGAGGGAGAAGGTTCGGCTCAGGGCCGAAAACATGCGAAGGAGTCCGAGGCGGTCGTGACAAGAACACGACATGCGCTCTCTACCGGCCAGAAGAGAAGGCTACAAACAATCGACTTCTACAGGCCGCGAGAAGAAAGCATAGTGCCTTACGGTGCCGCGGCGCTGCTTTCTAGAGGCGTAAAGGGGAACTAACTGAGGCGGTGAGCTGACTTGCCACCAGGTGTCACGAGGGTGTGCTCTGCACGCTGGCGACCAGGCCCGAGGTTACTTTTTCTGCCGCTAGATGTCGTGTACGTCTCTGTAAGACCAGGGAGAATGTCCTTGAATTAGGCCATCGTCTTGGCTAAGTTCACGTCAGGTCACTGCTCCTAGCTTGATTTCTCAGAACTAAGTTGAGGTGGAGAGAGAGGAAGGGGGGACAGAATAAGCCACTAAGCTGGGAACAGAGGTCCACTGGATACTGGTTCGTGACGAGACTCGCTAATCTCAGCAAGCCTGTAAGAAGTAGCAGCTTGCAGCCCACAAGCTGCTCTATGCAATTTTGGTCATGCAGGGAATTAAAATTACAAACCCGGGACGTGACTGCAGACGAGAGGAATTTCAACCAGGCTGCCCACGTCCACATTAGACTAGCAAAATATCAGATAGGCCCCTGAGAAAGGGGCTTCGGTCCACTGGCACAAAGTTTAAACACGTGGCGTACACGGGCCTAACAAAGAGTAAATCACCCCTTTAGCAACCAAATAAATTTAAAAAAATAAAATTTCCAAAATTAATTTAAAAATTTAAATAACAAATTAAAAAAGGTGTCGAAATGCCTAACTTCCGGCACACAGAAAATACGTTTTTTGTGGTGAGTAGCGTGTCACTGCGTTTCTCTTGCCGAGTGCTGTACTGCCGTAGGCAGCACATATCTAAAAATAGATACCACTTCCTGTCGACCGCTGTCAACGCTTGACAATCCCCATTCCACGTCCCTTTGCCGGTAGGGTGCAGATAAAGGTTTTTGTGGCAACGTGTTTATGTTTAGCTTTTTGCGAGTGTCTAGTGTGGTACGCAGTTAAGGCAAAGCTACCTGCTGGATTTCTCTTGATTTTGATTACTATCGGTTGACAATGTTTGCTTAATTTTTGAAGTCCGATTTGGTATATTTTCTGACTTAAATTTGTGAACTATTGTTGATGACTTATGCAGGTTTTTTCTTTCCCCCCCCCCCCCCCCCCCGATTTTGTGTATTATGACTTAATACATAAAATACCATTATATATTAATTACTATTAATACAATGCAGGAAAAACCCTCCGGCCGCAGCGTGTGAACATGGTAGTCGGCCGCTCGCTCGCCCTTGCTCGCCCTCTCCCCGTACCGTGCGCTGCGGCCGATCTCGGATGCTGCTTGTACTTGTTAACAATCACGTTATCTGCTTCATTTTAACGAGGAGAGTAAAAATATATTAAAACTGTCAGCAAATTGATAAAAGCTTTGTGTGTCCGCAAAACAGGGCACAACACTGGCCCGCCAGTTGTTTTCATTCAAAACGTGGCTAAAGAACTTGCATGGATCAGGCTGAAAACATCCGGCAATACGTGTAGGTTATAAGGAATCTTGTAATGAATTGAGATGTTATGTTTTTCGAGTAGATACACACAGCGACCGACTGGATGCACGCCCGCCTCGACTTGTTTTAACTGCAGCAGCAATGTTTATTTGACAGCTCAAGCAATTATCTTTTCCCGTGGGTTGATAGAAAAAGGTCGCTTCTCCCAGAAAAAAAAAAAAAAAAGGCCACGCCACTTATTCCCCACACAGGAAAACACACTGGCTGCCATCTATCTCCCCAATATTTATCTTTCTTCTAACATTCCACGTCTCTCCTCTCGCGCGAGCAATAACGCAGCGACCACGCATTGGGCCGTTTTATGCTTTTTTTGGTGACAGCAGCTTGATTTTATTCGGTATATTCCTTTTCTGCTATTAAAATACATTTAAATTTAAGTTTGAAAGCTTGTAAATTCCTTGCCAGACATGACTAAACTCGAACTTGGTGTGAAAAGTGACATATTTTGACATACTTTTTTTTTGGGCGTGTTTTGGTGGGGAGGGAGGGGTCCGAAAATATTTACAACGATCTTACCCCTCCCTCATAATAGCCCAATTTTACGGGAGAAGGGAGGGTGAAATGAGCATTTTCTCACTGAAGGTTTCTCAAAGGGGAGCGAAGTTGGGGTGTTATAAGGGAGGACACTAGATGGTTTGTGTGTCTGGGAGGGATGAGCTAGCCTTGAAGAATGTTAACGAGAGGGGAGGGAGGGGTGAGCTTATGCGTCATGAAGCCGCTGCCGCCAGCCAGCCGGGCGAGCTTCGTGTGCGCCCACTCGTGTTGCAGAACCAACCGCTGCCATATTTTTAAAGGAAATGTCCCATTATTTTTTTGTTAATCGTACATGAACATTATTGGAAGTATTAAAGCCGACACAAAAATACGCTGTGTGTTAAAATTAACAGATTTTAATGATCTTTCATTTCTTTCTTTTTTTCAATTTTTTTTCTGATTTTCACATTTTGGTCAAAATGTCCAATTTTTTGACGGTTCCCGAGAATGTATTCGTAAAATCACTGCTTAGTTAAATCCGGGGTTTGTGACATCGGCGTTCTAGTGTATTTAACTACGAAAAGCAGAAAACGTACATGTAAACTAACAAATATTTTCTTTAGAGGTGGCCTATAGGGCGACGGACTTGTCATGAAAGTTGAAGTGGGTTTAAAGCAAAGCCGTCTAGCATTGTGAGTGACAGCATCCTGCCATTGTACAGCTGGTTTCTTAGCGAGTAGTGGTTTGGGAAGGGGAGGGGAGGGGGGTTGAAATGAACTGAAAATTTCAGAAAACATCTATTACGACCCCCCCCCCCCCCCTCTATTACGACCCTATTCCTGGGAACCGTGAGGGGTCGTTTCAGAGAAGTTTGACTGTATTTACTTTATTTTATATGCTGTTGCTGGAAATAACATGTTGACATAATCATGAAAATTAAAAATAATTAGTATGTTGGCAACATTTGACAGTTATCGATATAGATAATTGTTGAAAGCAGAATTTCAAGCCGAAAAATGACACATGTGGTAAATGTGATCGGTATGAGTTACTTCTTAAATCCAGTAAGGATGTTGTTCTGGAACAAGCTGAGAAAGAAAAGAAGATACACTTGCAGCTGGCAGAATCATCCTATGAAGAAAAAAGGAAAGACAAATTGGTAAGTAAATGTAACAGTAACTGCATAACAATGTCATTTTATCTTCAGAAATGCCTCCCTACCCCACTTTCAGTGAGTGGAGTAGCATTTTATAAACGACAACTCTGGACATTTAACATAACAATATATGAGACAGGTCGCCAGAAATTTGCTACTTGTTTAATCTGGGATAAAACTATTGCAGCAAGAGGTGGACAGGAAATTTCATCCTGTTTATACAAGTATCTGCAGAGTATACCTGATGCAATTGAAGAAGTGAATATGTATAGCGATTCCTGTCCTGGCCAAAATCGCAACATTTACGTGGCCGTAATTTTACTGACTCATGTGAAAACTGTAAACAATCAAGGTAGAACACTGATCATCAATCATAAATTCCTAGAGCCTGGCCATACTCATATGGAAGCTGATACGATACATGCGGCAATTGAGAAAACAAAGAAAAACACAACAGTAAATGTAGAACTTCCAAGAGACTGGGCAAACCTAATTCAAATGGTACGACGACATCCACCTATAACAGATGTTGAACTGGAGCAGAAAGACTTTTTTAACTTCAAGGAATTGCTTGACAATCATTATGTTCACCGGAAGGTTGATACCGAAGGAGAAAAAATTTCTTGGTTGAGAATAAAGTGGATGAGATATGATTCTTCATGTTCCGATACAATCAAGTTCAAATATTCTTTCCAAGATGATGAACAATTCAAGACACTTGATCTGTCACGAAGGCACAATAAAAGGAATTCGCTTCCAACCTTAAGTCCTATTTAAAGTATGCCATTACCACATCCAGTAGAGAAGGTAAATTATTTGAAGTCTCTCTTACCTTACATTCATCCCAACAGTCGTCAATTTTATGAGCCATTCCTGAAGGGACTCACACCATCCTCTGAGCTTACTGGTGGCTATCTCCTGGATGACAGTGAAGAAAATGAAGCAGACACTGAATAAAGTGAAAGTTATACCTGTTTAATACGAACCAAAACCTTGCGGATACAATGGATGTGCTTATTTTGTTTGTTGTTTTATTGGGCTACAATGTAATACATGTATTTATTTCTGTTTTTTACTGAGCATAATGTGAGAGAATATACATGGTGGAGAAGAATATTAATTAGTGAAATTATTCATATGTTAATGTGCATAGACTGATTATGTTCAAGAGTCCTCTTAAATTGGTAAGAACTGAAATTATTTCATCTAATTAATATGTCTAAATACAAATAGTAGTTAAAGGTTCTAATTATGTATTTATTTTGTGTGCTTTTTCAAGGACAATGTCAGCAATTTTAACCCATTTTGAACAAAATAAGGGCCAATGTCATTAATTTTTTTTTTTGGTTAATGTGTCTAGAGAAGTTGGACTTGGTGTACTATACTCGTCATGGACTTCAAATTGTATTGGGGAAGTATCATAACATTTGTGTGCATAGTTTCTTTGCCATTAATATTTTAAGAATAAACCATATATTCAGAGCTTAATATGTATCTCGGAAGTGTTATTTTTGACATTGGCCCTTTTAGAACCAAGCCACAGAATTCATTTAATGTAATTTATTTAGCATAAATTTTGTAACAAAATGTATTAAAATAATGGAGTGAATAAACTTATTTTAAGTTTAGTGTTGCTTTTCTTTTTAGTTACATTGTTTTTACATTATTGACATGGCACTTTATTCAAAACCACAAAAATTTGCCAACTAATTTTTAATTATATTAGTAGTTTTCTGTTTTAGACATGCTTAGTAATTTGATACTAATGATTTTATTGAATAATAATGTTTAAGATAAAATGAAACTATTTTAGTGACATAACTATTAATAAATATTTCAGTTTCATTCTTGTTTAAATAATCACTAGTTTTATAAATAAAGACAAAGTATAAAATTAAAAACAATAAAGCTGAAATATTCTGCTTTAAAATAAAACCATATACCGTATAAATCCACGTACCACCCGCCCCCGGGTAAGACCCGCACCCTTATTTTTAGAATGCCATGGTGGGAAAAAATGTTTTTATTGCAAATCTGCATGGAAAAAAAATAATTTAGTCGTGATTTCTTTTCCTTTCAAACAGTAACAAATCGTAAAGAATTACCAAAAAAGTACTATGCTACTTATTACAGCCTCAGCATTTGTGTTAAAAGTGCACAGAAGGCAGGCAACTGCAATGTGGCAACATCGCGCGAGTAGAACGTGGCATCGGCGCACGCGATCGATAACAACACGCCGTGTGTGCGCGTGACCGTGCCCAGCTCCCAGCTGTTTACAGTTACAATCTTCCGCGTCCATTATCGTGCGCTGGGCAATGACCTTGTTCAAACAAATAAACGATAAAGCACGTGAGTCCTAGCCACGCATAATAAAAACTATTTTTATTACATGCATAATAAAAAACCTTGTGCCTAAATGTGGCATATTCTACATAAAAATATAAATTGGTTAACACAAATACTGCATTTATTTAGGCTTAAATAAAAGTGACGGACAAAATCACACAGACAATAAAATTAACAAAAGAATAACATGATGTCACAGCCGTCGGCCAAGAACGGACTTAAACTTCCTCACAGCTGTACGTAGTCGTGGAGTTTTTCCTCTATCTCCGGTAACTTTGCTACCGCACCACGGAACGCACGTCTATCGCCACTGGTCGAAAGCAGTTTGTCTTTACTTTTCCTTCAATCCCTCACACATGATTCGTCAACATCATATTTTCGCCCAGCAGCACGGTTACTGATTTCTTCCGCTTCACTGATTATTTTTGATTTTTCCACAACTGTGAAAGAACGCAACTTTTTACGATTCATTACAATACTTGCAGCCAACACACGTGTAAAACCATTGGGTACTTTGCAAATGAGGATAGGACAGCGCGTGGGAGCGCGCATTTGTAACCAGCGAAGCTGCAGCGTGACAACGCTGTGAGGAATGTGACCTTTACTGTCTGCTGCTTCCTTCCCATCCTTTTCCCCTACCCCTCTTGTCACGCAGCAACCTCCAGTCGCGCCGGCGTTATTTAGTCACCGTGCAAAAATGGCCCAAGAGCCATGTAACACCCGCACCCTACTTTTTCGAACCTGATTTTTTTAAAAAAGTTGCGGGTGGTACGTGGGTTTATACGGTAGTCTTGTCCCTAGTCACAGACATTTGCACGGAGGGACTTGGAAAGGGAATTCAAACCCAGGTCCAGCGCAAGGCGATGCCGCACCTCGCAGGTAGGCCTGTCGCCGGTGCTGCAACGTGAAGCGGTCGTCGTCGTCGGCGGCGACCGCGCCGGAGCTCGCGCCCGTCTCGGAGTTGCGCAGCAGCCTTGTCAGCTGGAACACCCCCTCCTGGATGATTGCGTCCAGCTCGCGCTGCATGTCCCGCACCAGCGCGGCGTCCAGGAACAGGTCCATGAACCTGTAGCTGGAACCACACCGCCGCCCTCGGCAAACAGTCACACGCTCTGCATCGCATGCCACGTTGGTCATTTACATTTTCTTGTCTTCACTATCATTAAGGAGGCGTGCTGACTTTTTTTTTTCATTTTATCTTCTTTACTATTCGTGCTATTTATGTAAATTTAACACTATACAGTAAAACCTTTTTGTTGCGACCCCATTTATTGCGACCACCTCTCTATTACAACCAGATTTCGAGGAACCGTGAAAAAATTGCCGAAAATCCGAAGAAAATCGGGCAGCATCCTGCCATGGTACGGCTGGTTTCTTAGCAAGTAGCGGTTTTGTTGGGTGAAGGAGAGGAGGAGGGGTGTGTGTTTGTTTGAAATGAACTGAAAATTTCGGAAAACATCTATTACGACCCCCCGTCTATTACGACCCTATTCCTGGGAACCGTGAGGGGTCGTTTCAGAGAAGTTTGACTGTACGTCTGTTGCATTTGTTGCTCTGTCACTAACATTATAAGAGATATTTCCTATGTGTTATTTAATGGGTGTAAAGAGTCACACAAGTTCATGTAGTTTTTTTTTTAATCTCTTATGTGTCTTCTTACAGTTATTATATCACTCTTAGTGAAAATCTCTTGAAAATATTTGTGACAGAAGACATGCAAGAGAGGTATAGTGTTAAATTTATGGAAAATTATTCTTAACTAACAGTAATTACGAGAAAATCAACGTTGCTTGTGAGACCCCACCGTAAGGGCTTTTCCATAAAATTTATCACTATATGTAGATCTCTCCCATTTCTTATTTCCTCTCAAAGCACACAAGGCATGTGCAATGAACTCTAATTACCCCATGCTGACGATACACTTCTAGGTTCATTCCCTAAAGTCTCATAGGTAGAGACAGGATTAAGTGGTCAATAGCTTCACCCCGAAATAATACCACAATGGAAGTTAATACACTGCAAAACATAAACTCAAAAAGCAATGAAATTCATCACAATTAACTATTTTGTCATTTAAAATGAAAAATTTAATTTGTAAATGTTTATTTTACGGATTTATTTTTAATGAAACTACACCAATTATGAAATATAAAAAGAAATGTATTTGGTTTCTAATGTATGGCTTTTTTTCAAATATACTAGGGAAAAAAATTGGGGGGGGGGGGGGGGAAATTGCTAAAAAAACTTAACAGTTAAGTAAATAAAAACAATCAGTATTTTATACACTAGAATAAAATCCATAAAGAAATTGTGCTTCCAAATTTGAATTTATTTTGTATTCTTATTCAAAGTATTCTAATATTTCAACTGTGACAAAAAGTAAATTTCAAAAATGTTAAAATATTTCAAAAACAGACAGAAATTAAAGCCACATAATTTTTTTTATCCCCCTACTAGGGCACTGGAGAGTATCAAAGTTGATGAATTCCAGAGGTGCTTCAAATAGTGGGAAAAAAGATTTGACAAGTGTATCACATCTAATGGAGAGTACTCTAAAGGTACCGAAGTAATTTTGTAAAAAAAATAAATAAATATTTTGACAAAAATTCATTTTTTTTTTTGGGTTACCACTCGTAGGTAAAACGAAATTGAGTCATTGTTCTATATGTATTTATGCAACATTTGTGACAAGTTCAAAATTAATTTAATAAAAAAGATAACAACAGAATCTTAAAATTTTACAGGAAAATTGGTCAAAATATAAAACCATGAAATTGTGGCACTATTCATTAGTGCACACAGAGCAATAGCCTGTACTGCCCTCAGCACTTCCTTCAGTCTGTCCGAATTGCAATAACAACTCACGGCTAAGGAAAAGATTATATGGTGAATTGAGATAAAACTGATATAGGTAACACTGAAAAGCATAATGCAAGTTAATACACCATAAAGTACCAAAATGCAGGTTATAACATGGAATTAAGTAGCAGATAACCAAAATTTAACTTAAATTACAATAAAAAGAATATTTTAATGTTTGAAATTCAAGGAATGTCATACAAAAGTGCATTTGTCATTTTTTTACTTTGTTTTATTCCACGTCTCTTATTGAATCAATTTTAAACCATAAATGTTCACTCTATTTTTTTTTGTTTTGAATGTATCTGTTTTAAACCAATTTATTAAATTTTTTTTTTTTTAAATTTTAACATAAAAATTCAGCATATAAATTTTACCTCCATTTTGGTCGAATAATTATTACAAAACAGCTTTCATAAAAATAAAAACAACACCGAAATCCACTGTTTTAAAAAATGAAACTGGACTAAAAATAAAACCATAAAATCTTGCCTCTACTCACGGCAAGCAAGGCCCTTAGGTTACACCGCTAAGCTAACCTAAGCCAGAGGTAAAGGTCCAAAACATCAAAAACAGCCTCCAGGTGGACGAGATCTATGATGGTCTTGGGAGAGGTGAAAGGCCAGCCGATGCTGCGACACAGCCAGTCAAACGTCAGCGCCTGGTTCCTGCTATACTGACGTGCAAACTGCAACACATGAGTCAATACACAAGCATTAGCCTACTGAAGCTGTTCAAGGTACAGATCAAGTCAGGAGATGTTATAAAAAATCTTTCTTTAAATGTTCAAATTCTTTATTTCACATGATTAATTACTAGTTTAATACAGTAAATTAAAATATTTCATTGAAGTAGGGTGTGAATGGCACCAATTTAATTTTGTTAGAGAAATCCTTGATGTGTGATAAAAGTACTGCATTATCCATTTCTGTACTGTAAATGTGCTTTCCCCACTTTTCATTCCTTTCTTTTCACAGTCTATTAGTGTTCATAGAGCTCAAAATAAACTCGAAGGTCCCATTGCCATAAGCCTCTGTGCTAGGCCTGTGCTAATATTAGTTTTAGAGTTTCAATCAATTCCATTACAAAGATAAAAATTTAAAATATTCTAGAATACAAACATTAAAGGTGAATAATAAAAATGGGGGAAAATTTTTCTTTCAAATATTTTTTAAGACAATGTTAAAGTTATAAATAAATATTCACAAATGGATTCAAGCAATGGCAATTAATATTTTACATGAATGGTTACAGATAACAAATCACAGAATAGTTTTGAATTTTTGGGAAATTATTTATATGGTGGTCGCTAACTGTTCACTTATTATTGCATATTTTCAATTCAAAAATTTCCAGATAAAAGATTATCCCAGTCATAAATTATGCCACTCAGCTTTTTGCTGTACAAGGTGTGTTAAGTGTTACATCAGTTCCATTTATTAATTGTGTATGTACTAATTTATATACGTACCGTATTTACTCCCATAATCGTCGCAGCAATTTTACCAAATTTTAAGGAGAAAAATTGAGGTGCGATCATTATGTGAGGAAAAATTGAAAAAAAAAAATTTTTTAAGTAAAATTTTTTTGTAAATCGCTTGAAAATGCTAAATTAAAGAAGTTAATATCTAGGTACATGGTACCTATACGTAATATTTATTTACAATACGTGCAAAATAAACAAAACAACTTTTGGTTACAAGAAGTTTGGCAAAATAAAAATATAGTATAAACATGATTGCAAAAAAAACAATAAACAAAATACATTTATAAAACACATTCAGTCTGAACACTAACCAAGTTTATCTATTCATTGTCTGAACTAAATTCTGATGCATCAAATTCATTTGCCGGGACGTCAACGTCATCTTAGTCGCCGCTGTCGTCACGTCGTCATGTCTTTTTATTTTCGCCAGTGACGAACAAGTTTTTCACTTACTGAAAATTCTCTTTCCGCGGCCCGATTTCCGTGCTCTTCTGCAAATGTGATTACGCGCAACTTGAAAGCAGCAGTATACAAATTGTATTTACCCATATTTTCACAAAATGAACTTTCTCAAACTCTGCAATTACCGGTACTTTCAACTCCAATGCAAACGAGATAAACAATGGCATCACAGCATCTATCTTCCACACACATTCCTTCCTCCCACACGGCCAATTAGGACATGCCGCTCAAGGTTGGACCAATGAGAAGCGCCACACGCCACGTGAAAGCAGGCTGTTCCATTGTGTTTATGGCTGTTCCATTCGCGCCTCGCGCCTCAGTCGCAGTCAATAAATTTGGGTGCGACGATTATGAGGAGAATCTTAAATACCAAATTCATTAACTCAAACAATAGGTGCGACGATTATTCGAGTAAATACGGTAATTGCCCCTGCAACTGTTATTAGAAATTCAATTTAACATTTCGACGTAGGTACATTTTTCAAACAAGTACTGACAGATTTATTTTTTTTGTTCAGAGTGCATCATCTTTCAGTCAAAATGGCACTGTTGGTGAAATAAGTATTATAAAACATTTGTGTGTCACATGTGTTCAAAAATATGCTATCATTACGAATAAACAGAATTCATAAAAAATAAAAAACAATAAAACCGAAAACTCCTGTTTTAAAAAAACAAAACAAGCTTGAAAATAAAACCATAAAATCTTGTCTCTATGTATGAGTTATCGGATCTTTTAAAGAGGGGTATCTGCGATTGGACCAGTATCCATATCGCTAGAGACCTGCAAAATTCGCGGATTCATTTGGTGATAGGCTAGAATTCAAACACATATACCTCTTAGATAATTTTGCTATTGGCTTACTGTTCATCTGGACGAATCTCAACCAGTAATAAACCCTCAACCAAAGAAGGATCGAATCACAGACAAGCCAGCTGAGACGACTTACAAGTCGGCAGCCAATGAACTTAACGTTATTTGCCCGAGTGTACAGGGGAATGTGCAGTCTATCCTGAAGTCCATAGAAACCGCGAATTTTGCAGGTCTCTACATATCGCCCATCACTAGGTGCCGGCACACCTTGAGGAACATAGTGCAGACGAAGGGCATCTTCCTGTTGATGGGCGCGCAGCAGAACACGTAGCGCGCCCTCAGGGGCAGCTGCACATGCTGGATCATGTCGGCCAGGAACTTGAAGTCTTCCACGTTGCACATGAAGTACAGCGAGTCGTCCACCGTCGACAAGCTCACGAATATGTCCTGGCAACGCAACCGAACATCGTTCAGAAACTGTATACACAAACACATGCATTTTTTAAACACTACCGAGACTAGCAAACTATGCATGGTTAAAGTGCCAGATTGTTTCTTTTTAGGAAATCAAGTTATCAATTTGTTTGAACTTCATTTATTTTCAGGTTTCTTCGTTAGAAGTGGAAAATGCTTCATAAATTTTGAAACATTATTCTTAAATTTCTTTATTAGACAAAAATAACATTTTCAAGATGATAATTTTTTTTTTTGGGAAGTGCAGTAAAACTCTCTTAAAAAAATCTGTTACAGAGTTTTCCTGCATAGTAAAATTAAAAACTTTAACACTCGACCTATAAATAAATATAATTTAACACCACTAAAAAATTTTTTCTTGTTAATAAGTCTAAATTTATACGTACCTTGAGAAACTTCTAACGGTTTTACTGAAGTGGCTGGAGGTTTTTTGTATATAAAAATTGCACCCCGGACATAATGGTATGAGTTCACTCTACCAATATGTAGAGTGAAAAATGTACAAATGGTCATGGTGTTCTTTACCTCCAAAGTAGAGATTTATATACATGTTCTTGTAAATAAAGTTTTATTCTCGCTTATTAGTACGCCACGTAATACACTATAAGTAGTACTTATAATTTCCTTTTTTTTTATTTTCTGGCATATAGAAAAAAAATGTTTCTGCAGAATTCCAACTGCAACTTAAAGTTGCACTCACCATGAGGTTAGATAGGGTGGAGTTGGGAAGGTGATACGCATACAGCTCGATCTGGTCCGCGGTGGGGTGGAGACCGGCTTTCGTGATCACTTCCGGAACCTGCGAGAGCAGATGGCGTAGAGTGGGCAGGTCCTCCGACTTGAAGGTCGTCACAAAGCCCTGCGACAAACACAACCATGGCTATCTACTGGCGCTGTGCTCAAGTTACATCAAGCGGTGCAGACACAGTGGAAACAAAACACACACTTCACCATTCAAGGTCCCGACTACCTGAAGACCCAGCCATCCATGCGGGATAGGGTTTTACATGTTAAAAAACACTTGGGCGTGATCCAGATGTTTCTCATACATTTCCAACCCAACTGCACTGTGCATTGAAAAGCCAATAATATTGCTATAGGAGAAATAGTATGGAAAAGTAATATTGTAGGCAAATGTTTCTCAGAATTTTTCAAATATTTAACCCAGTGTCATTAATTTATTTAATGAAAATTGCTCAAGTATGATGTTAAGCTTGTTTAGTAACCTAGAACTGTTTTCAACTAGTCAGCTTTTTAACATGAAAATGAGCACCACTTATCTATCATGAATCTAGTTAGTGTTTCAATACTCTTAGATTCCCAAGATCAAAGGAAGAACTGAAAATGACCTCAAACAGTACCTTCTGTAGTTACTCAGATGTTCTACAGCTTAACAATAACAATAGGTTACAGTGAACAAACATAGAATAACAGATATTGGCATAACATACTAAATAGGTAACTATTGAACACAATTTAGTAGCTAGTTTACCAAAACTGTCGTGTATACATCAGTGATCAGTCTGGAAATGCTGATAAACAGGTCCAATAATGTTACATAGGTTTATTGTTGATTTATCAGAAGCAAAAATTATTTTTACTACAGCAAGCATGCATAGGGGTAGAAGTGAGTCTCATAATCAAAGAAAATAAAAACTAAAATTATTATTTAAAACGTTAAAAGAGAATAAAAATAAGTGAATTTGAGCTCTATTTAAAATTATTAATTAAATATTCAAATTTAACTAAACAAGCACAGTCACAACAAGGTGACTATATACATTTCATTATAATTAAGGTGGTCATTCTGATTTAATTGGGTGTACCTCCAAGTACTAGACAGTTTGTTGCCCAGCAGACATAAATGCAAACTCGAAGACATACTACAGCACAGTTTCCAGTCTCTCAGAGCTTAATTGTTTAAGTCTAGTATTTGCCAAAAAATTCATGAAAATCTTCATGTATGTATTACATGTAATATGTAATACATTCCAAATACCATTAAGTAATGAGTATCTGCACTAAATATCTCTTGATAGAATAGTAAATTACATTACTTCACAAGCTAAATTAAAATGTTTCTTCTCATGGACAGTTTAGAATAAACTTCCATTCAAAACAAAAACCAAAGAAAAAAAATACGCAAAAAACAGAACTCATGTTAATCATTGCATCAAGTTAATTTAATCCTTGCAACATCTTTATCACAAAAACATACTCACACGTCCAATACGCAACAGCAGGTTAACCAACCATGGAGCTTAAGTGCTCGGTTCAAGGTCACGGTTGTGATTCTGTCCCGCTGGAGAGCGCTAGTAGTCGTTATCACAGACATATCATCTTCCCGGGCGCCTCTTTTGTTTGGTGTGTGGAAGGAGACGCAATACGATATACAGCACTGCTATGCGTTATCTACATGTGACGCTTGCACCTTGCGCTGTAGTTCCATGAGGAGTAAGAAATTGCTCTCGTAGTTTGTGGGCCTGGATGAGCCTGGCACCTGTGGGGAGGCCGGCAGTTCCGCGGCTGCTCTGTGGGCTCTCCTAGGGCTGCCGAACAGTGCCTTCTGCGATTGAGTGCGTCACGCGGGTGGCAGATGCTATTAACTTTACTGGGTCGACCATGAATATATTGAATAGCAGTCCATGACTATCTGGCCAGTTGGTGGGTCTGGCAATCTGAGGGAAAGGGCAGTCTGGTATGATTGAGAAAAAAAAAAAATAACATCTTCTTAAATACCAAATTATATTTAAGTAAAGAAAGTAGAACCCAAGGAAAAAATCTATAGTGATTCAAGAATTAAAACAAAATCTATTTTGAAATCTTTGCTAAGAGAATAGGCAATTTAAAATTACTTTCATAAAGGATAAATTATGGTTTTTTTTCCTCAATGGTTTTGTTTTTGGTATACAATTTTCTGATAACCTCAAACATAAACTATTTTTTTAGTTTCCTAATATTACGATAATATCTAGCAATATGCCTGGTAATAAATATTTGATACATTCAGCAAAATCCATGCCATTTGGTTGTAACAAGTGTTGCTGTATTTATATGCATTTTAAATTGTTTTGTATCAGTCTATCATTGGATTGAAAGAATATGTTAATTTGTGCAACAAATTAAGATTCTTCAGTGCACTAATACATATCCAGATTAAATAATTTTTTTGCAAACAATAAAAAATAAACATCTTTGAAGCCAAGTGACTTGAGGTTTGTTTAGGTTTAGGTTGCAGTAATAAATAATAAAGTAAATGATGTTTTAGTATTTTTTCTACAGTAAGTTTATTTTCATCTCATTTAACCGGGTTACAAGGGCCTAGAAATTTTATTCTAATTCCTTGCTTAACCTGATATTTTTCACCCAATATTTGTACACTGAAGCCTCGTCTTATAACTGTTAAAAAATGTTTCCTTCATTGTTATAGACATACCTCCTTCTTTTCAAAGTGATTCTTCAGGAAACTTGTCATTCAATATGGGTTTGTAGTATTGATTATTTGTATAAAATTTAATCACATTATTTTGGCATATAATATAAATTTTTTTCAAAAAAGGAAGAAAATTAAAATAAATCATAACAGTTTGCGGTTAAGTTTACCTATATAAAACTATTGTTGCAACTCAATAAAAACAGGATGTGTTGTTCATATATTTCGGGTGTACATACATACCTATTTCATATGTTGGCCTTGGCAACCTTGCCTGGTCATGTTACTGTGCTGCCAGCATTATTAGTTCACTTAAGAGTTTATTGTTAATGTCAGTTTTCATTTCAGTACATTGTGGCGTGTTTTCCAACACATTTCACGGGTACATATCCGTAATAGTATTATTTTTTTTAAGATCAACTCAATTTGCATGTTTTCTTTCTACAACAGCTTTTAACAACATGTTTCTAATACCATTGTGCTGTACATTACTATTATGTTGTATTCTTGATACAATTATACTGACGTTCAAAAATCTGGCTAAATCACTAGATCCAATCCGGCATTGCCATTGTCCCCAATGTGCCAGACAAAGACTCACTGCAAGTAGTATGATTTCCCTATTTTCCATATTTTCCAATTTCTGATTTAACTACAAAATACGGTACCTGTTGGGTTCTACTGACCTTGTCAAACTGGGTGCCATATCTGCCGGCGCGCCCGGCTATCTGAAGTGCTTGTGAGACAGATATCGTGTCCATCTCCTTCTCCCCCTTTTCATTGACCACCGGCTTGATGAGCGAGTGGAACACCACTCGCCTTATGCTCCTGAAGAAACACAATTTACACGTCACCACCAAGATAGTACTCTAAAATTCTTCAAGTACTGATTATTTTCCAAACTATATTATATTGTCACGTGCACCTAGCCGGTGCCACCGCCATTTCTGTCACGATCCACCTTCAGAGGGGGGGCGAGCATCGTAGCTCTTTACATAGAAACAACTCGCTTGGCATCAACTAGTCTTAACTTCATAAAATACTTTACTGTACCTAGGATCATAGGTTCGTCATCCCGTACAGGATGTCTGGTGAGAGCTGAACTAAGGAGATTTTGCAAAATAACATAATACTTAATTAAAATTATTTTATTCTTAAAGTCAAATACTCAACATCATTTTAAAGAACATTTAAATAGCGGGATTACAATTTAAAACAATAATCTCTTTACTTCCTTAACGATTGAACGACCTTACAAGAGAGAGAATGAGAGAACTTCACTAAACACTTCCCTAGTCCTTCCGAATACCTCAAATCATAATTAATACTTAAAATTAAAACAAAGATAAGTCCATACTCACATTTTCCGAAAAGCCTTTCTTGATCGATTACTTTAAAAAAAATAACTTAGGGGCCTCTCCTGCCCTTGAAATCCCGAACGAACATTACATTTTAAAAACTATGACGCGTGACCCCTGACGAGGGCCATAGCCTCCGCCCGAAAGCTTGACGACTACATTATGACCTAACTTAAATTAAACGACTCGTGGCCTCTGGCGTCGACCATAGCTTCCGCCCGAAAGCTTGAATTCCTACATCACGAACGAACTAACAACTCGTGACCACAGGTGAGACGCATAGCCTCCGCCTGAGTGAGCCTGAATTCCTACATCACGAACGAACTAACAACTCGTGACCACAGGTGAGACGCATAGCCTCCGCCTGAGTGAGCCCCGAGTCACCAATCACTTGCGCTTAAATTCGCGCGCCCTGCCGCGCCTACCATAACAAAAGCTCGTTATTGAAGTCAAATTTACTAAACAACTAACTAGAACATCTGGGAAGACTACCCCCCCTCTACCCCAATGTGCAGGCCACACCGCGCGGCTTGTTACGACAGCGCGCCCCAGTAACTGCGGCCCGTGGCTGCGCCAGCGTGCGGCCAAACAAACAAACAAAATTCTGCAAGCCCGCAGCGCGCCGCGCCGGCCCCGTGCCCCAATTACATGGTCACGCCACTTGCGCTGACGAGTGAACAGAGCAGCCAGCCCAGAGTCCCGTCAGTAAAGTCCCTAAATTTGATTTCAACAACCCTGCAAAATTTCAACCCGCGACATAACCCTCCCCTCACAGAGCTCGAGCCCCATCGAGCTACCTCAAAATTACAAATTGTCTTTTTCCATTAAACCATAACTATAAATTCCTCATTTCACAAAAATAATAATTTTCTTAGTTCCTTGCTGTCTGAACATACATCTAGATTCTGCATAAGATTTATTTTAAAACAAGTATTCATAAAATTAAATGTAAAACTTTTATCTGGTTTGTTCTCACAGGAACCTTCAGAGGCTCGAGTTCTCAATTCTAAAAAAATTGTTCTGTTAGTGAAGCTCTCTTTACAAATTAAATTACTGTTCTTAGTTTCTCAGTATTCGTTAAACAATGTGCAAATTCTTGATAATTATTATTATTTTTTTTTTTTCGGTTTCCGTTTATTACCATACTTCTTTCGTTCTTCAAAAAAAATTAAGTGTCCTTACAGTGTTTCAATTAATTAAACTCTTATCTCGTGAAGGTTGGTGCAACTCCTCGAAGTCAGTGTTGTCGAGAAGAGTAGCTCCCTGGGCTGGCCATCAGCAAACACCACTCAACTCCAACAGCTACTGGACTGGCTTCCAGGGCAGCTCACAACTTCTCCCCACATCTGCTTCGGAGTTGTGCCATCCTCATCACGAACAGATTACAATTCTGAAACATCATCAACAGGCATTACCATCACGCCTGACAAATACAAAACTAACTACTAAACTGCAATCGATGGGCAAGGATGCAAACACACAAAAAAATAAAATTAATTAATTCAACTGCTAACATAAAGTATCCCACCCTTAGCATAATCTAATCAGGCAAATAATTTGATAGGAAAAACTTAAGGAAGGGAAACATGACCTCCAATAATTTTCCCTAACTCTTGAGTCTTGATCTTCTCTATACAGCAAATAGTCCCCACGAAGTAACTGGGTTGAAGGTCAGTTCACATGACCCACCCATAACCTCTTCTACTCTTCTTTTCTTCTGGGGGCAACCACAATGCCCACCAATCTCTCTCCATGGTGCCGAACCAGCTATCCCATGAGAGTAAACAACGTAGTCAATAGAAGCGCAGAGGGGAAACACCAATCTCTGGCTTGTCGAGTCATAAAACTGCTTTATCTTCTTCTTCTTCTGAGTAAAAATATCTGACTAACCTTGCTTCTATTCTTCCAAACAGTAAAAGTTCATCAGGTATCTTCATGAAAGAAACATTCTAACTAATAATTCTTCATTTTTCTTCTTCTTTATTTCTGTTAGTTGTAATAGAAGGCCATGTTAGGGAGGTTATAGGGAAAAAGAGTGGCCAATTCCCACCCCATCACCCACCTAGATCATGACTAATTAACTTTTAAACGTTCTATTTCAAACAAATAAAAAAAAAACATTTTTTTTTATTCAAACTTTTAAACTATAATTACTTTTACTTCATAACCTCAAAAGCTAATCAATAATTCTAAATGAAATTGTGATTTACTGCATCCTTGTTCCATCCGATCTGTTTGTTTATAACCTTTCTTGTAAAGTATAAAATTTTCAAACATTACTAATTCAAAAAAAAAATTAAATTCTGGTGTCCTTTGAGTTACAATTAACTTTACTATTTCTTAGCTTGAAATAATTTAAGTTTTCAAAACTATTTCATTGTCTAATTCACAACACCTAAAAATCAACTCAAAACAACAAATCATCAAAATCAATAAGATCATCTGACCTACCTATCAGTACGGTGAACTTGAACTGTTCGTACACATTTATAATAAGCTATTGTATTTAAATTCCAACCTAAATAAGGTTTAAAAAAAACTACTAATCCCTCTGTAAATTAAGAAAATTAACTTTAAAAATTAAACTTAAGGTATTAGTTCTTTTTGACAGCTACCACAACTCACTAGTTCCATTACATTACTATAACCTAAAAAGTTCTGTAAATAATGTTTATAACAAAAAAAACTCCAGTTACTGTCTTCCATAAAAAAAAATAAAACTTTACATGACCTTATTAATCTCCACTTGTAAGTCCATGGCTGCCAGCTTTCTCTTCTCTTGAATCTTCAGTCTTGGCTCTTGTTTCAGTGATCTTGTATCTTGTCTCTCGAACTCTTGTCATCTTGTAAACTGGACTGCTGCTCAGCTCATCTTAAGGAATCTGTAACAGTTTCAAAAATACATGTTAATTTAAATTACATAATTC
Source organism: Bacillus rossius redtenbacheri (assembly GCF_032445375.1). Taxonomy (NCBI): domain Eukaryota; kingdom Metazoa; phylum Arthropoda; class Insecta; order Phasmatodea; family Bacillidae; genus Bacillus; species Bacillus rossius. The sequence continues at coordinate 36,624,670 of NC_086335.1, read as the reverse complement.
CTGTTCTTTGGTCCTAAAAAAAATTGTATTATTAGTACACATTACCCTGAAACAACATTATTATTCATTGTTTATTACTTAAAAAAAATGCTTTACCATAAAATCCTTTTTTGTTCTTTTCATTAGGCCTATTTATTTTCCTTCTTCTTAATTAAATTCTGCTTCAAATGTTAATCCTAACTTAAGACCTACCATCTATTTATTATTCATTACCTACATTATTTATGTTACCCTAAAATTCCCATAAGTTTCTAATACTTCCTATCAAAGACATTCTCTCTAAAAAAAAATTTACTTGTGACTCTTAACTTAACAAACTTAAAAAAAACTTTTACACTAGACTTAACTTATTATTCATTCTTAGTTACTAAATTTCTATATGTAAACTTTAGTACTTACAAACAAAAACTGCCTATTTCTCTCTACCTCTTAATCTCTTTCAATTATTACAATAATAATGTTACCTTGCATCTTTAAACTTTCTTCTTTTCAATTAAATTAGACATCTCATAACAATAAAAATTCTGCCTATACTCTTCTTATGGGTGTACAAACCAACAACAAAATTTCAAATTCTCAAGTTTCCTTATATTTAAATTATGCAATACAAATAACCTCTGTGGTGCCTGTACCCTTTAGGCCTACCACCTTCTCCTCTCACAGCATAACTCTTATTCCTCGGGGTCTGTATTCACTGTTCCAAATCAAATATCTCAAATAAATTAAAAACAAATTTATTATTTTAAGAAAACAAAAATTTACATTGAATTTACTATGGAGCCTGGAAATCTTAATGTCTCACAGCAGCTAACATGACTAAATCCCATGGAACCCCAGGTTTACATAACCTGTGCCCAAAAATTTAAGCATACCAGGCTTTCTCTGCACTGGTTTTACAGCATCACACACTATTTAGGGCCCCTGATCTGCCATCAGTCCCAAGGAGTTTTCCCACAACCCCTCTCTACACAAGCGCCTACCGCATTCCTCTCAATTGGCTATCGGTTTTACGGCATTCTTTTGGGATCCGACCATCAAGTTAGGGCTAATCGAACACTAAACCTCCATACTTCCAAACTAATGTAAATCAATTAAATTTTCTCTGTAAATTCTAAAAATCAAAAAAAATTATTCCAACATGCCAAAGAAACTTCCAAAAAAAAATTCATAATCTTATCTTCAAACCATTAAAATAAAAATAAATAGATTACTCTGTTTTCTCCTTAATAACTGTAAACTATCAACAAATATCATGTCGTAAATTTTAACTATGCTTACTGACTCTTAATCATAAAATCTCATTTGTCCTAATTAATAAACAACCGATTTCCTTAAAATCTCACTGTATCTCTCACACTCAAACTTCACTGGCTGAATATCTCAATAAATTCAAAAACAATTATCTAAACTCTTAAAGAAACTCCTCCCCAATTATTCAAATTACTTCACCTTATTTTATTTCATTACTTAAAACACCTTACTCAAAAAAAATTAATTAATTATCTAGCTATCTTCCATTATTATTTATTTACCGAACAAAACTTTCTCCTAAATTAATTTAGTAAAATTCAATTTCACATTAGGCAAGTACACTAACTCTCTACAGCAATGTTTCTCATTTCCCTCCTTCCTAACTGAATCCAATCTTACTTAACCTCCAGGGAATTTACCTCACAAAATAACCAAATTCACTGTAGTGCCTATCTGCTATAGGCCCACTACACAGGGGGCTCTAACCCCACCAACAAACTTCATTGAAATGGTACCCTATCCCATACAGGATAGCCACTTCGGTACTACCATGGGGAACTCCTGCCCCAAACTACTCACAACTCTCAGGATTCTCCTGACCCTTAATTCCGTAGTCAGCCCATCTCCTATGGTCTGCGCTACAATTCCCTTTCTTCCCAGGGACACAACGCCTCACCTTAGGGTCCCTCGCCCTAATGAAAACATTAATTTTGTCTCTCTGTTCTTTTGGAGTAAATTCCCTCTACACACAAAATCTAGCCTTCCCAGTTTTCTCAATGCTTATCGATTTTATAGTGTACCTCCTTAATAATGTTTACAAATCCCAAAAAAATATTTTTAAAACCGAGGTAGTATTTAACTAACAAAAACATAAACAACTTACAACGAAACACTTCTAGCCTATACATCATACACTTCTTAAAATAAATTACTTACATACTGAAAGTTCCTCTTCTTCTAAAACACACTTAAATTTAAATTTATTTAACCAATAGTCTATTTTCTTATCGCTAAGTTACCGTACAGCTGATCAAAACAAGGTCACGGCCTGTCCACGTCTCCGTATGAGCCCGTGACGTCACCGAATTCCATCAGGTGCGCCAACCCTCGCTTGCGGTTCCTCCGTTCTCCGCTAGGTCTCAGCACCTCCCCGTCACGTGTTCACTCTGCCACGTCCACTGACGTGTCGTTCTGAAACAACTCTCAACATTTTTCTAATTAAAACAAAACATCACTATAAATTCTATAACTCTCTTTTACATAAACTCTCGTTTTCTCTTTAATTCCTTTCTAACGTTTATCCTTCCCTCGACTGATTTAATTCGTACGTCTCGTCTCCTACGCGCACGAAAACAAAACAAACTTCTCTTGAAAATAATTCCTATTTACGACAAAAAACTTTATTTTAAATTATAATTCTCTTAACCTACAATCTTAAAATGAACTTCAATTAAATTAAACCACTTGCATTATCTCTAATAAGCATTTAACTTATAACGTATTCTCCTCACGTAATAATCCCCGATATAAATCTACAATAAATTCAACGACTTAAAACAACTTATCACTATAAACTTTATCCTTACAAGTATCCTCAAATAAACATCTGTTACGTCAAAAAAAAAATCTCAAAGACTTCCTCCACTATAGACTAAAATTCCGTAATCCTCTCCTCAAGTAAACTCTTAGTAACCTGCTATCAGAAGCTGAAACTAACTTAATAATAAACATAAAAATCTACCTCTCTCTCTCTCCAGAAATAGAACCTACCCGGCGCCTCCACCATTTCTGTCACGTGCACCTAGCCGGTGCCACCGCCATTTCTGTCACGATCCACCTTCAGAGGGGGGGCGAGCATCGTAGCTCTTTACATAGAAACAACTCGCTTGGCATCAACTAGTCTTAACTTCATAAAATACTTTACTGTACCTAGGATCATAGGTTCGTCATCCCGTACAGGATGTCTGGTGAGAGCTGAACTAAGGAGATTTTGCAAAATAACATAATACTTAATTAAAATTATTTTATTCTTAAAGTCAAATACTCAACATCATTTTAAAGAACATTTAAATAGCGGGATTACAATTTAAAACAATAATCTCTTTACTTCCTTAACGATTGAACGACCTTACAAGAGAGAGAATGAGAGAACTTCACTAAACACTTCCCTAGTCCTTCCGAATACCTCAAATCATAATTAATACTTAAAATTAAAACAAAGATAAGTCCATACTCACATTTTCCGAAAAGCCTTTCTTGATCGATTACTTTAAAAAAAATAACTTAGGGGCCTCTCCTGCCCTTGAAATCCCGAACGAACATTACATTTTAAAAACTATGACGCGTGACCCCTGACGAGGGCCATAGCCTCCGCCCGAAAGCTTGACGACTACATTATGACCTAACTTAAATTAAACGACTCGTGGCCTCTGGCGTCGACCATAGCTTCCGCCCGAAAGCTTGAATTCCTACATCACGAACGAACTAACAACTCGTGACCACAGGTGAGACGCATAGCCTCCGCCTGAGTGAGCCCCGAGTCACCAATCACTTGCGCTTAAATTCGCGCGCCCTGCCGCGCCTACCATAACAAAAGCTCGTTATTGAAGTCAAATTTACTAAACAACTAACTAGAACATCTGGGAAGACTACCCCCCCTCTACCCCAATGTGCAGGCCACACCGCGCGGCTTGTTACGACAGCGCGCCCCAGTAACTGCGGCCCGTGGCTGCGCCAGCGTGCGGCCAAACAAACAAACAAAATTCTGCAAGCCCGCAGCGCGCCGCGCCGGCCCCGTGCCCCAATTACATGGTCACGCCACTTGCGCTGACGAGTGAACAGAGCAGCCAGCCCAGAGTCCCGTCAGTAAAGTCCCTAAATTTGATTTCAACAACCCTGCAAAATTTCAACCCGCGACAATATTTCACATCTCATTCACGACTTTTTAATAATAATTTCTAAAAACTTTTTAATATCCGAGGCGATTCTGTACCTCATTATTATTTTTGGTCCTGGTTATCATTTGTAAGTACTTCTGTTTATATTATTTTTGGGACTGTACATACTGTTCGTTTAATAAAAAATTGCTTTTTCAAATTTTAGTTTTTTAGGTTTATTTTATTATGATAAAACTGGTTTAGGCATTATACATTGTTTATAAGTACTTCTGTTTAAATATTTTTTTGGGATCCGTATGAACTGTTCGTTTGTTTAATTATTGCTTTTTTAGTTTTATTTTACAATGAAAATACTGGTCTAAACATTACGTAGAGAAATGGAGTATCTAATGCCTCTTTGGGTTTGTGTGTGTTTCAGGAAACGGCCACTTGCAGCTCTGGAAGTCAAGTGGAGTGCTCGGCACGGAGCGACACGCCTGAGGACTCATGCTCTGGCGGGCAGCGAGGCAAGAAGTGTATTATGTGTTCAGAATGCACTTGTGCCAGGCCGATAGGTAGCGACAGACGATCGGCCTAATACTGGACTGCTGTGTGGGGAGCCGAAGAAGCCCACATCTTGCCCCACAATGACCACACGTCTTGGTGCTCTCGTTAAAATTTACTTTGGGTGTGTGGACAGTGACTTACGAGACAATTTAGTTTTGATGCTGTCCACAACTGTAGTTTGTTGGTGATGGAAAATAGTAGGAAAGACCTTTGCATGTTTAGCTCCGATAAAATGTTCACCCCTCTAGTGCTGTGAAGTTTAAGTGTCAAGGTCATTCTGAGTCAGTAATAGTGTCGCGTAGGAATAGAGGACTGGTTACACTGGTGCGATGAGTCAGCTCTCTTCTATACTGACGTTTATGGTGGATGTAATGAACTGTGTAAGCGTCAACCTACCCTAAATGTAATACAGTCCTGAGGTTATTGGACCGCAACGACGTTAGGCCAGTGTAAAAAAGGCATGAGCTGGCATGGCTGCAAGTGGAGTATGCTGTCAAAGAGGGGCTTGGTGTTTGTGCGCCTGGATTCTGCTGGGTGTATGTCGTCATGAGGTAGAGTTATCCTAGTTGACTCGTATAAAAATTACAATCAGTTTGCACTAGCAGTCCTGCATGCTGTTTGTAGACCTATAAACAATGTTGACAGTGAATGGTTACTTAGTTACAACTAAGTCTTCACAGACAGATGGCAGAACCTGAAAGAAAATAATGGAGTCTTTTGATGACTAAATTTAACAATTATAGTTTGAATTTTTATGCACCTTTAGTATTAAATGTAGTAAAATAAAAAAATTATGAAATAGAATTTCTGAAAAATTATTTTTAAGCATTAAGCAAGGTATGGTTTAATTTTTTAATTAAAGGCCTCCAAATAAAAGTGCAAATTAAAATAAAATAACCTTGCTTAACGTTGCAAATTTTGTGAAAAATAACACAGCTTTTAAGAAAAAAAATACCACCCTTTTTTCTGGTCTCTAATTATCTGTCTAAAATTGTGACCTCCTGTATATTATTTTAAAAATTAATCTTGGACAAGATCTAATATTCAAATGGGTAACTAAATCAATCAAGCAATAAAATCTACATATTTTTTTTGTTCTGGGTTTTTTAATATTTTGTTATTTATGTTTAAATTAACGTTTTTGTTAAATATTTGTTATAAAATACTATTTACATAAAGTTTTGATATATATTATATCTTTATTTACCAAAATCTCGTGGCGCACCTTTAGAGGCTACCTGGCACACTAGTGTGCTACGGCACAGTGGCAGGCAAACCCAGGTCCGAGGCTTGAACACGTATGTAGATGTTTTTATTCAGACGCAAAAGGTCTGCGGCAGGACTCACAGGTTGAGGCCCATGCCGATGGCGTCGGTGGCCACCATCACTTTGCACGGGTTGGTGGGGTCGTTGAACTTGTGCGCCTGAGCCAGCTTGGTGCCCGGCGGCAGGCCGCCGTAGATCACGGCTACCTCCTGCCCGCGCGCCTCGACGCCGCGCGACACGCTGTAAATGTCGTTCTTGCTGAAGCAGACGATGCAGTCGCCGGGCCGCACTGCGTCCAGGGAGCCCAGGGCCCGGTCCTCCACCGCCAGTTCCGTCAGGCGGCGGTACCGGCGCACCTGCACACCGCACACACGCGTACACACAGTGTCGCTTGCCAGCAATGCTGCAGGTCAGGTCAGGGCATCCACACGAATATGAAATAATATTTCCTTTAACTTTATCATGATTTTCAATAACTAAAATTACAAATTTCCCTAGTTATTTTTTTTTTAATAAATAATTTACCTGTTTGGCAATTTTCTGAAAGAAATTAACAAAAACCCACGCCTCCACCGTCCCCATAGCTGGCCTAGTTAAAACAGAACCTTGTATAAAATATAAAAGACTGTTATTTATAGTCTGTATGACTATACACTAAAACACAATCCGAGAAGAAGAAAAAAAAGATTTCATTCACAGTCCGATGTGATGGCAGACTGACTGGAGCATGATTTTTCCTCTCAAATTACCGTCACTGGGGATTTTTCCATGACTTTAACAGGATTCCAAGTGAATTCTCTGACTTCATCTTCAACTTCCCTGACTTTTCCCTGATTTGCATTGATTTTTCAGAATCTGGAAAGCCTGTAATAGGACTGTTTCCAATGTCTACATCCCCTACCAACTTCATTGAAATAACCCCATAAAAAAAACAACCACAGTGAACGGACTTAAATCCCACATATATAGGAACACAGCCATGCTTAAATTGAGAGTTAGTGATTTAGCCACGTAATAGAACATCATTATAGATTTTTTAGGTAATACTAAACGTGAAAAAGTGAAATATAAAATGCTGGAAACCAGGAAACACTGTACTAAAATGAAAAACGACAGTAATGATAAACTCTTAGTTAAATAAAAAATTCCTGGTGGCCACAATAAAGAGCAAGAATCCTCCCAGAAAAAATCTCAAAACAAACAAATCAATTGGTGTCAGATAACAGAATGTGTGGAACCATAGAATGCCGGATTAAAGACCTTTCAATATAACTGATAATATATTGAGAAGGAAAAAACAACAAGACATACATGACATATGAAGCTAAAAAATATATATTGTCACGATCCACCTTCAGAGGGGGGGGGGGCGAGAATCGTAGCTCTTTACATAGAAACAACTCGCTTGGCATCAACTAGTCTTAACTTCATAAAATACTTTACTGTACCTAGGATCATAGGTTCGTCATCCCGTACAGGATGTCTGGTGAGAGCTGAACTAAGGAGATTTTGCAAAATAACATAATACTTAATTAAAATTATTTTATTCTTAAAGTCAAATACTCAACATCATTTTAAAGAACATTTAAATAGCGGGATTACAATTTAAAACAATAATCTCTTTACTTCCTTAACGATTGAACGACCTTACAAGAGAGAGAATGAGAGAACTTCACTCAACACTTCCCTAGTCCTTCCGAATACCTCAAATCATAATTAATACTTAAAATTAAAACAAAGATAAGTCCATACTCACATTTTCCGAAAAGCCTTTCTTGATCGATTACTTTAAAAAAATAACGTAGGGGCCTCTCCTGCCCTTGAAATCCCGAACGAACATTACATTTTAAAAACTATGACGCGTGACCCCTGACGAGGGCCATAGCCTCCGCCCGAAAGCTTGACGACTACATTATGACCTAACTTAAATTAAACGACTCGTGGCCTCTGGCGTCGACCATTGCCTCCGCCCGAAAGCTTGAAGATGACTACATTATGACCTAACTTAAATTAAACGACTCGTGGCCTCTGGCGTCGGCCATAGCTTCCGCCCGAAAGCTTGAATTCCTACATCACGAACGAACTAACAACTCGTGACCACAGGTGAGACGCATAGCCTCCGCCTGAGTGAGCCTGAATTCCTACATCACGAACGAACTAACAACTCGTGACCACAGGTGAGACGCATAGCCTCCGCCTGAGTGAGCCCCGAGTCACCAATCACTTGCGCTTAAATTCGCGCGCCCTGCCGCGCCTAGCATAACAAAAGCTCGTTATTGAAGTCAAATTTACTAAACAACTAACTAGAACATCTGGGAAGACTACCCCCCCTCTACCCCGATGTGCAGGCCACACCGCGCGGCTTGTTACGACAGCGCGCCCCAGTAACTGCGGCCCGTGGCTGCGCCAGCGCGCGGCCAAACAAACAAACAAAATTCTGCAAGCCCGCAGCGCGCCGCGCCGGCCCCGTGCCCCAATTACATGGTCACGCCACTTGCGCTGACTAGTGAACAGAGCAGCCAGCCCAGAGTCCCGTCAGTAAAGTCCCTAAATTTGATTTCAACAACCCTGCAAAATTTCAACCCGCGACATAACCCTCCCCTCACAGAGCTCGAGCCCCATCGAGCTACCTCAAAATTACAAATTGTCTTTTTCCATTAAACCATAACTATAAATTCCTCATTTCACAAAAATAATAATTTTCTTAGTTCCTTGCTGTCTGAACATACATCTAGATTCTGCATAAGATTTATTTTAAAACAACAAGTATTCATAAAATTAAATGTAAAACTTTTATCTGGTTTGTTCTCACAGGAACCTTCAGAGGCTCGAGTTCTCAATTCTAAAAAAATTGTTCTGTTAGTGAAGCTCTCTTTACAAATTAAATTACTGTTCTTAGTTTCTCAGTATTCGTTAAACAATGTGCAAATTCTTGATAATTATTATTATTTTTTTTTTTTCGGTTTCCGTTTATTACCATACTTCTTTCGTTCTTCAAAAAAAATTAAGTGTCCTTACAGTGTTTCAATTAATTAAACTCTTATCTCGTGAAGGTTGGTGCAACTCCTCGAAGTCAGTGTTGTCGAGAAGAGTAGCTCCCTGGGCTGGCCATCAGCAAACACCACTCAACTCCAACAGCTACTGGACTGGCTTCCAGGGCAGCTCACAACTTCTCCCCACATCTGCTTCGGAGTTGTGCCATCCTCATCACGAACAGATTACAATTCTGAAACATCATCAACAGGCATTACCATCACGCCTGACAAATACAAAACTAACTACTAAACTGCAATCGATGGGCAAGGATGCAAACACACAAAAAAATAAAATTAATTAATTCAACTGCTAACATAAAGTATCCCACCCTTAGCATAATCTAATCAGGCAAATAATTTGATAGGAAAAACTTAAGGAAGGGAAACATGACCTCCAATGATTTTCCCTAACTCTTGAGTCTTGATCTTCTCTATACAGCAAATAGTCCCCACGAAGTAACTGGGTTGAAGGTCAGTTCACATGACCCACCCATAACCTCTTCTACTCTTCTTTTCTTCTGGGGGCAACCACAATGCCCACCAATCTCTCTCCATGGTGCCGAACCAGCTATCCCATGAGAGTAAACAACGTAGTCAATAGAAGCGCAGAGGGGAAACACCAATCTCTGGCTTGTCGAGTCATAAAACTGCTTTATCTTCTTCTTCTTCTGAGTAAAAATATCTGACTAACCTTGCTTCTATTCTTCCAAACAGTAAAAGTTCATCAGGTATCTTCATGAAAGAAACATTCTAACTAATAATTCTTCATTTTTCTTCTTTTTTTTTCTTCTGTTAGATGTAATAGAAGGCCATGTTAGGGAGGTTATAGGGAAAAAGAGTGGCCAATTCCCACCCCATCACCCACCTAGATCATGACTAATTAACTTTTAAACTTTCTATTTCAAACAAATAAAAAAAAACCATTTTTATTCAAATTTTTAAATTATAGCTACTTTTCCTTCATAACCTCAAAAGCAAATCAATAATTCTAAATGAAATTGTGATTTACTGCATCCTTGTTCCATCCGATCTGTTTGTTTATAACCTTTCTTGTAAAGTATAAAATTTTCAAACATTACTAATTAAAAAAAAATTAAATTCTGGTGTCCTTTGAGTTACAATTAACTTTACTATTTCTTAGCTTGAAATAATTTAAGTTTTCAGAACTATTTCATTGTCTAATTCACAACACTTAAAAATCAACTCAAAACAACAAATCATCAAAATCAATAAGATCATCTGACCTACCTATCAGTACTGTGAACTTGAACTGTTCGTACACATTTATAATAAGCTATTGTATTTAAATTCCAACCTAAATAAGGTTTAAAAAAAACTACTAATCCCTCTGTAAATTAAGAAAATTAACTTTAAAAATTAAACTTAAGGTATTAGTTCTTTTTGACAGCTACCACAACTCACTAGTTCCATTACATTACTATAACCTAAAAAGTTCTGTAAATAATGTTTATAACAAAAAAAAACTCCAGTTACTGTCTTCCATAAAAAAAAATAAAACTTTACATGACCTTATTAATCTCCACTTGTAAGTCCATGGCTGCCAGCTTTCTCTTCTCTTGAATCTTCAGTCTTGGCTCTTGTTTCAGTGATCTTGTATCTTGTCTCTCGAACTCTTGTCATCTTGTAAACTGGACTGCTGCTCAGCTCATCTTAAGAAATCTGTAACAGTTTCAAAAATACATGTTAATTTAAATTACATAATTCCTGTTCTTTGGTCCTAAAAAAAAAATTGTATTATTAGTACACATTACCCTGAAACAACATTATTATTCATTGTTTATTACTTAAAAAAAATGCTTTACCATAAAATCCTTTTTTGTTCTTTTCATTAGGCCTATTTATTTTCCTTCTTCTTAATTAAATTCTGCTTCAAATGTTAATCCTAACTTAAGACCTACCATCTATTTATTATTCATTACCTACATTATTTATGTTACCCTAAAATTCCCATAAGTTTCTAATACTTCCTATCAAAGACATTCTCTCTAAAAAAAAATTTACTTGTGACTCTTAACTTAACAAACTTAAAAAAAAACTTTTACACTAGACTTAACTTATTATTCATTCTTAGTTACTAAATTTCTATATGTAAACTTTAGTACTTACAAACAAAAACTGCCTATTTCTCTCTACCTCTTAATCTCTTTCAATTATTACAATAATAATGTTACCTTGCATCTTTAAACTTTCTTCTTTTCAATTAAATTAGACATCTCATAACAATAAAAATTCTGCCTATACTCTTCTTATGGGTGTACAAACCAACAACAAAATTTCAAATTCTCAAGTTTCCTTATATTTAAATTATGCAATGCACATAACCTCTGTGGTGCCTGTACCCTTTTAGGCCTACCACCTTCTCCTCTCACAGCATGACAACTCTTATTCCTCGGGGTCTGTATTCACTGTTACAAATCAAATATCTCAAATAAATTAAAAACAAATTTATTATTTTAAGAAAACAAAAATTTACATTGAATTTACTATGGAGCCTGGAAATCTTAATGTCTCACAGCAGCTAACATGACTAAATCCCATGGAACCCCAGGTTTACATAACCTGTGCCCAAAAATTTAAGCATACCAGGCTTTCTCTGCACTGGTTTTACAGCATCACACACTATTTAGGGCCCCTGATCTGCCATCAGTCCCAAGGAGTTTTCCCACAACCCCTCTCTACACAAGCGCCTACAGCATTCCTCTCAATTGGCTATCGGTTTTACGGCATTCTTTTGGGATCCGACCATCAAGTTAGGGCTAATCGAACAATAAACCTCCATACTTCCAAACTAATGTAAATCAATTAAATTTTCTCTGTAAATTCTAAAAATCAAAAAAAATTATTCCAACATGCCAAAGAAACTTCCAAAAAAAATTCATAATCTTATCTTCAAACCATTAAAATAAAAATAAATAGATTACTCTGTTTTCTCCTTAATAACTGTAAACTGTCAACAAATATCATGTCGTAAATTTTAACTATGCTTACTGACTCTTAATCATAAAATCTCATTTGTCCTAATTAATAAACAACCGATTTCCTTAAAATCTCACTGTATCTCTCACACTCAAACTTCACTGGCTGAATATCTCAATAAATTCAAAAACAATTATCTAAACTCTTAAAGAAACTCCTCCCCAATTATTCAAATTACTTCACCTTATTTTATTTCATTACTTAAAACACCTTACTCAAAAAAATTAATTAATTCCCTTCCATTATTATTTGACCAGAAAAAACTTTCTCATTAATTAATTTATTAAAATTCAATTTCACATTAGGCAAGTACACTAACTCTCTACAGCAATGTTTCTCATTTCCCTCCTTCCTAACTGAATCCAATCTTACTTAACCTCCAGGGAATTTACCTCACAAAATAACCAAAAATTTCACTGTAGTGCCTATCTGCTATAGGCCCACTACACAGGGGGCTCTAACCCCACCAACAAACTTCATTGAAATGGTACCCTATCCCATACAGGATAGCCACTTCGGTACTACCATGGGGAACTCCTGCCCCAAACTACTCACAACTCTCAGGATTCTCCTGACCCTTAATTCCGTAGTCAGCCCATCTCCTATGGTCTGCGCTACAATTCCCTTTCTTCCCAGGGACACAACGCCTCACCTTAGGGTCCCTCGCCCTAATGAAAACATTAATTTTGTCTCTCTGTTCTTTTGGAGTAAATTCCCTCTACACACAAAATCTAGCCTTCCCAGTTTTCTCAATGCTTATCGATTTTATAGTGTACCTCCTTAATAATGTTTACAAATCCCAAAAAAATATTTTTAAAACCGAGGTAGAATTTAACTAACAAAAACATAAACAACTTACAACGAAACACTTCTAGCCTATACATCATACACTTCTTAAATTAAATTACTTACATACTGAAAGTTCCTCTTCTTCTAAAACACACTTAAATTTAAATTTATTTAACCAATAGTCTATTTTCTTATCGCTAAGTTACTGTACAGCTGATCAAAACAAGGTCACGGCCTGTCCACGTCTCCGTATGAGCCCGTGACGTCACCGAATTCCATCAGGTGCGCCAACCCTCGCTTGCGGTTCCTCCGTTCTCCGCTAGGTCTCAGCACCTCCCCGTCACGTGTTCACTCTGCCACGTCCACTGACGTGTCGTTCTGAAACAACTCTCAACATTTTTCTAATTAAAACAAAACATCACTATAAATTCTATAACTCTCTTTTACATAAACTCTCGTTTTCTCTTTAATTCCTTTCTAACGTTTATCCTTCCCTCGACTGATTTAATTCGTACGTCTCGTCTCCTACGCGCACGAAAACAAAACAAACTTCACTTGAAAATAATTCCTATTTACGACAAAAAACTTTATTTTAAATTATAATTCTCTTAACCTACAATCTTAAAATGAACTTCAATTAAATTAAACCACTTGCATTATCTCTAATAAGCATTTAACTTATAACGTATTCTCCTCACGTAATAATCCCCGATATAAATCTACAATAAATTCAACGACTTAAAACAACTTATCACTATAAACTTTATCCTTACAAGTATCCTCAAATAAACATCTGTTACGTCAAAAAAAAAAATCTCAAAGACTTCCTCCACTATAGACTAAAATTCCGTAATCCTCTCCTCAAGTAAACTCTTAATAACCTGCTATCAGAAGCTGAAACTAACTTAATAATAAACATAAAAATCTACCTCTCTCTCTCTCCAGAAATAGAACCTACCCGGCGCCTCCACCATTTCTGTCACGATCCACCTTCAGAGGGGGGGGGGGCGAGAATCGTAGCTCTTTACATAGAAACAACTCGCTTGGCATCAACTAGTCTTAACTTCATAAAATACTTTACTGTACCTAGGATCATAGGTTCGTCATCCCGTACAGGATGTCTGGTGAGAGCTGAACTAAGGAGATTTTGCAAAATAACATAATACTTAATTAAAATTATTTTATTCTTAAAGTCAAATACTCAACATCATTTTAAAGAACATTTAAATAGCGGGATTACAATTTAAAACAATAATCTCTTTACTTCCTTAACGATTGAACGACCTTACAAGAGAGAGAATGAGAGAACTTCACTCAACACTTCCCTAGTCCTTCCGAATACCTCAAATCATAATTAATACTTAAAATTAAAACAAAGATAAGTCCATACTCACATTTTCCGAAAAGCCTTTCTTGATCGATTACTTTAAAAAAATAACGTAGGGGCCTCTCCTGCCCTTGAAATCCCGAACGAACATTACATTTTAAAAACTATGACGCGTGACCCCTGACGAGGGCCATAGCCTCCGCCCGAAAGCTTGACGACTACATTATGACCTAACTTAAATTAAACGACTCGTGGCCTCTGGCGTCGACCATTGCCTCCGCCCGAAAGCTTGAAGATGACTACATTATGACCTAACTTAAATTAAACGACTCGTGGCCTCTGGCGTCGGCCATAGCTTCCGCCCGAAAGCTTGAATTCCTACATCACGAACGAACTAACAACTCGTGACCACAGGTGAGACGCATAGCCTCCGCCTGAGTGAGCCCCGAGTCACCAATCACTTGCGCTTAAATTCGCGCGCCCTGCCGCGCCTAGCATAACAAAAGCTCGTTATTGAAGTCAAATTTACTAAACAACTAACTAGAACATCTGGGAAGACTACCCCCCCTCTACCCCGATGTGCAGGCCACACCGCGCGGCTTGTTACGACAGCGCGCCCCAGTAACTGCGGCCCGTGGCTGCGCCAGCGCGCGGCCAAACAAACAAACAAAATTCTGCAAGCCCGCAGCGCGCCGCGCCGGCCCCGTGCCCCAATTACATGGTCACGCCACTTGCGCTGACTAGTGAACAGAGCAGCCAGCCCAGAGTCCCGTCAGTAAAGTCCCTAAATTTGATTTCAACAACCCTGCAAAATTTCAACCCGCGACAATATATTACAGTGACATCTTATTATCAATTAGTAGCGACAAGATTTTGTGGTTTTATTTTTAGGATAACTTTGTTTTTAAAAGAGGAGATTCTCGTGATATCATTTTTAATTTTATACATTGTCTTTTATTCATAAAAATAGTGTATTATTCAGCAAATATTAAGTTAATATATTTCTTAATACTTATTTCACCAAAATAGTTACATTATGACTTACAAATGATGCACTCATATGATAAAATCATTAATAAAAAGCATACATCTGCAAATATTTTGGTGTTTGAAAAATAAGTCATCATTAATGTAAAAATGTGTTACTAAAAAGCAATGCAAGATCAAACAATATAATATTAATTTTTTACAATCCACACAGTTAAAAAATTTCGTTAAAAACTCGTGCTAAATAAATTACATTCAATAAATTTACCATAACCAAAGATAATTTTGTTTGTAATCTGAATTAAGAGCTATCAAACTGCCGACTGATTTCAAGATTTGTTTTATTTCTGTGTATTAACTTGCATTTCAGTGTTATATGTTGCTTTGATATGCTTTGGGGTGTTATTTCAGTTCTATCGCAATTCACCATATAATCTTGTCCCTACGTTTATTAATTATTACAATTAAATTGAAACAAGCCTTTAATTTTGGTGCTTCATTAAAGAATTTTACACTAAACTGTTATTAAATGTAAAACATCTGATAGGAATTTGAAAGCATGTATGAACTTGAAACTCAGAATTATTTTAATGTGACGTACAGTAGAGTACTGCTAATCCGAACTACATAAGACCGGACCCTGTCCAGATTACCGGAACTAAACTGAATTTTGCCTTAAAATGCATGTACTACAAGTTTTATATGAGCAAAACTATAAAAGTGTATATTTTTTCTTCATAAATACTACTTTTCCTAGAGCTTCATTAGTTTTAATACTAGTGTGTATGTTGACATAAGTTTTTAACCCACTAACTGATGTAAGATTAACAAAATATAAAAATTAAAAATCTACCGGTTGTACAGCATAAAAAAAACCACAGTACATTGTGAATCCCGTCCGGCTTAGCCAGTGCCCGTCAAGCGGGATCGACGATGTTCTCGTGTACTTGGCTTGTGAACACAGACTAGAACTGGGATAGCAACTAGGTGAGTACCTCGACGTCCTCGCCAGTGGTGGTCATGAGGGAATGCACGAGGTCGACCGCCCCCTCCTCCCCGCAGAGGTGGATCTCCTCCGCGACGACCCCGAGGAGGGCTCTGGTCCAGGCCCAGCCCCGGCCGGCGTCCCGCATCATCTGTATCTCGTCGATCACCGCCACTTCATCTGCGCGCACACGAGTCATGCACTGCGTTAGCCCTCGCCCGCAGTACAGCCAACTGAACACCTTCGTCAACTGGTAGACTTATTTAGATTCTTGGACTTAGCGACTTGTGGACAGCAAGGTCACTCATTAAAGACAGTAACACAAAGACTACGGACATTGGTAGGGGCTAGAAATATTAGCATCTTGTTTTTTACTCCGAAATTAACATCAATATTTTTATAAATTAGCATCTATTATTGTGAAACAATAACTAAATATTTACAATCTAAATGATTAAGAACCTACATTTTCTAATGTACAAATACCTACAAATAACACTATTTCATTTTTGTACCAAAATAATTGTTCATGCCTTTTTCAATTAAAACAAAAAAAAAAAAATTCAAATGATTATTTTACTTAAAAAATTGGTAGTACAATATGCTAGAAAACATAAAGCTGGAGTTTTACTTCACAGAAACTCAAAAATCAATTTAATTAGGCTTATATTTTGAAGTTATCTGGAATGCCAGTAGCTTGGTTGTCTCACAGAGACATGGCAATATCACGAAGCATGCCGGTCACGAAAACTAGATTAGAGAATGATAACCAGATGATCACGGAGAAACTATGGGAAACATAAATTAGAATAGCCAGGCCAGAATTTGAACCCTTGTCGTCTGGAATGCAAGTCTTGTGTCTTATCACTTCGCCACCTAGCTACATTCCACTGGGACCTACTGTGAATAACTAAGGTTTGTTTATCAAATCATTCCTCACAATTTACTCAACATTATTTTTGTTTTTGGGTAATACCAATACAATTTACTACACAAGCATTGCAAATTATTAAATCTTATTTTGAACGTTTGTCACAATATATACACTACATACACTATATACCTACTAGGGTTGTTCTGATACCTCCTTTTCCAATACCACTACCGATACCCCAATATCACCACCTTTACCTGATACTACAATTAAAATTTAGAATTACTGGCCTCACATGAATAAATCAATAAACTTTTTTTTATAATTAAGTTCAAGAATGTAATATTTGTTTATAAATCTAAATTCAAGCAGGTTTATTGAAAATTGTGATCACTTATTTATTAGGTAAACATCTTCATTTCTAGATCATCTGCCATTTGTAAAAACATATTCATAGATACAATAATTTCTTGGATAACTTCTTCATGCTCATTCACTAGAGAAATTATTTTCTCAGCTGGATGGTTAATGCAAACAAACCCATTTTCGGATATTTAACAGTTTTTTAAAACATGCAAATAATAAGCATTTTTAAACACTACATAACAATCCCTCAAAATCAAAAAGCATACTTATTATAATAATTTGTAGTTACGATTTTGTATTTTGATACAACTAATAAATAATGTGACATTAGATGCTCTTCATTAGCAAATGAGACAAATATTAAGTGTTGGCAATCACACATACAATAAATCAGGCATGACCTACGGGCCGCTAGTTCTACCTGTGAACTTGAAATTGTCCCATATTTGAAATATCTGGTGTTGCAGCACAAAAACCAGTACAAGCATTTGTTAAAATATAACCATCCAAATATTATTTAAAATATTCAATAAACTTTTATTTCCTACTTGTACTAGTACTAGTCTAATTTGATATAATTTCCATTAGAGAATAATTTTATATTTGTATTTGAATACGATTCAAAGTAAAAAAAAAAAAAAAACAACTTATATTTGCACAGGTCTAAAAAAAAAAACTTTAAGGTATAATACTAAGTACAGCCAACAAATTAGAGCCATTCAATCTCAGGGCAATGTATTTATAACTATAAGGCAATCAAGTAAGTACTTACAAGGAACATTCACTGATGTCATCTCAACCGTACAAGACACATGATTCGCTGGAGTGCCATCCTTGCTGGCAAACCGCCTCTCCTCTCCTGTCACCAGGTCACATGGTGTTCCCTTCCAAACAAACAATACTGCGAACATCACACACACGACTGACATATACAGACAAGTCACTAGGTCAATACTGATGCTTGTTTTGATGTATGGGGAAACACTAAGCAATTTAGATGGGTTTCTAACTGACCCAGGCTCCAAACTATAGTATCCAGCAGTTTTTATTTTATAAAAAATCTCACTAAAGCAGCTGACAAAAGAGAGATTGTTTCTATGCTATGGAGCATTATCAATAGTTTCATCCAAATGAATATGTTAAACTATTTACCTACTGTACATTGTCATCCTTATATTCAATTATTAAAACAAACGTATGGTATCACACCATGAAAATTATTATTTTTTAATATGGTGATTGAAATCACTGATCACAAAGGCCTGCTATAACTTAGAACTATAATATGTAATTTTCATTTGTAAAGCACGCATACCATTAATTTCAATACAGTTAGTGTTGGATATTGTTGGATACTGTATTGCTGAATGTTTTTGTATTGGACACAACTTTGAATTAAGGAGTTAAATGTTTTCTGTTTTAGTAATATATCAGCCACTCAAAATGGTGTCTATGTTTGTTAAGTGTGATCATTGTAACAACAGAAAAGATGTGTAATGTAATTGCGAGTAAATGCAATGTAACGATCGGGATCGTAATGTTTTATTTATTGCACGGTTAACTATGTGTTTTGCGGTTAATTGTTATAGAGGGAGGACACATTGACGGGTAGTTGATGTGTGGACCCAACAGTTAGCATAATCAGCAGTTTGTAAAAACTCCACCAAACCAAACTTGAAATTAGTGTGAAAGAAAACTGATGAAATAAGCTACATTAAGGTATCATCAACAAACACCTAGTAAGACAATTTCAGAAAATTTTCAGGACTTTTTGGAAAAGTACTGGTGCAAACCCACTCCCAACATACGTCAAATCTTGCTAGCAAAAACAAAATTTGGGGTTAGGTTTTTTTTTACTAGCAGACGGCGGAGGAGTAAAACTGATAAAGATTAAATAATTTTTAACCAAACCATGGACTCAAAGGATAACAAAACTAGCTTTATTACACAATATACTTACAAATTACAAGACCACTAAGCTGTAAACTACAAGAAAGAGCATATATTATGTTTAATTTTCTCAAACTTTATCATTAACATAACTATAAAAGTATGTACGCGGTGGACAGAACTATAAAGCTTAAAGGTAAATACTGACACTCATGAGCATAAATGGGCACTAGGGCAAGGGATTTACAGAACTGAGCGTAGCATACACATAAATGTAAGTTGTCCTTAGACAGGAACAAATCATGACTAGGGATACAAATCTTAAATTATAGTGCTCACATTACATTCGTTGCAGGCAACTAATTTGGGTACAAGCTGTATGAGCAGAAATATTAAAGAGGTTACTTACAACCGCCAATTATTTCAATTAAATAATTTAGCATCACAAAAGTGTGTGAAAAAAAATAAATGTGGCACCCCCCTCCCCCCCATTTTTTAATGAAATAATGTGGCGACGACAAAATTTGTGGTGGTTTAGAACTCTAAAGCAGTTTATATGTTTACAATTTATTTTGTCACAGTGAATCTACAGCTGAAGTTTGTTGGTATACTTCAGACACATCCTATAAAACAGGATCATTGTTTGTATGTAATATACTAAATTGATCTGTGAAATATGTGTATAATATTTTTTATAGGAACATGCTAATTGTTATGTTAGAGAGCTAAAAACCACCTGATTTAAGTCGACAGTCTTCAACTATTTATTTTTAATGTGCGACTATAAACACAAATGAGCTGTCGAAAAAGAAAATACAAGTTAGAAAAAAAATGCAGGAAGTTAAAGTTTTCTTAATTTCAGCATATTTACTAATTAGTTTGGGAGTTCTTTCATGTCTTTTGTGATCTGCAAACACCCAGAGCATAATATTTCAATTTTTCTTCAAAATTTTTTTTGTGATTTTGTTTGTAAAAACCTTTGTACAAGTTACGAAGCTGTTTGACTGCCAGTGCCTACCCTGTCGTTGGCTTTGTTGAAGACCTCCGAGGCGAGCAGCTTCAGGGGCCCGCAGTACACCCCGGACTTGGCCGCCAGGAACC
Source organism: Bacillus rossius redtenbacheri (assembly GCF_032445375.1). Classification (NCBI taxonomy): domain Eukaryota; kingdom Metazoa; phylum Arthropoda; class Insecta; order Phasmatodea; family Bacillidae; genus Bacillus; species Bacillus rossius. The sequence continues at coordinate 36,604,359 of NC_086335.1, read as the reverse complement.
TCTCCAGCGCGTGGTACGTCTTACCGCTGTTGGTCGGCCCGGCGTGGAACACTATCTTCCTGGTGATGGCCCGAGCGGCGGGGTACCTGCATGGCAGAAACGTGCTCCGCAGTGTCGCAACTGGTTCCTTCCCACTCTGCTCTGTGTTCACCCCACATAACAAGCTGCAATTATTCTGCACCTGGGGCCTGTTTCAAAAGGTTAAAGTCTTGTCACCAACAACTGAAAAAAAAATCAGCTCTTGTATTCTTAAGTTGTTATAAAGTAAAAGTTTCCATTGTGTGGTAGACTTGATAGACTTGTAACTCGGTAAAAGTTATAGCTGCTTAGTTTAGGCATGAATTTGTTTATTGTTGTTGCTTTTTTTTATCTGAGTTTAGTTATTAATAGCTAAACTTGTAAACTTAACATCCCTTAGATGTACGCTACGCTAGTAAACAAGAGTCAGCTATGTACTAGTTTGACATGTTTTTAGAACAGTTGATTTGTAACCGTGCCATGCCAAGTCACCACCAGTTGGCTCCGTAGGGCTCCACCTGCCATTTGTCTTTGCCGGTTCCATTCCGAGCAACGCGTTTCCATTGAACTGTGTAGCACAGCTCGCAAGACGTTTAAACCATACCATACAGTCTAACAGTACGTTACCACAACTCTACCACTAACAGTTACAAAACCATCAACCCAGGACTCTACAAACCCAGGTACCAGGTCACCAAGATACCCAAATCTCTTCCTCGCTGGCGACTCACTTCTGCCAAGATACCAAGATAGTATTACCAGTTAATGGTTTTCGAAACATCAGCAAATCGTGTTGTACAGAAATGCATGGCTTCATGAAACCGGGGCCGTATTTAAACAAGCGTGTATATTTCATCTGTGGTGCATAACGTAACAAATAGATTAATTTAATTACTTTGTACAGTCATACTTCGGAGGCTCACTCAATGTGAATCCAGCGGCCTTATGCCCCCAAACGTTCGGCAACATGCGTATCTATTTACAACTAGACAACACTGCAACGTGTGCGTGTGCGTGTGTTTACTGGCTCCTATAAGTTTGAGAGATCTTGTAGCTAGGCCTGCGCTCACCAGTTGGCAGGCGTCCTCAAGTCGCTGATCTTCTTCAGGTCGTCCATGCACTCGAGGTGCGGGAATATCTGCTTGGCGTGGCGCAGGAAGTAGGGGAAGATGTCGTCGACGTGCCCCGCCCCTTGCAGGATGTCGCTGACCACCACGTGGAGGTCCACCGGCAGCACCTCGGCCTCCAGGCAGTACCGGCGGAAGCTGACGTACGCTTGGTGCAGGAGATAACCTGCGGCATCGTGCACCCCAGGGTTGGCAACCAAGTACCTGACATGGCTGGGTGTTATCAGTAAAACCCAGATCATTACCCACATTTGGTTTTTTTTTCCAATATTAATATAAATAAAAATTCCATCACAAAAATTGACATGTTTTATTAAAATTTAACATAAATAACACAAACAAAGTATGTACTTACATAACAAATGCACACAAGTACAAAATACAGACTGATTTCAGCTTATTATAACTAACCAATCCCTTAAAAATTCATACAGGTACAAGATAAATAGTTATTGTGTTATTGAGTTACAAAAACTAAACAAAAGTTATCAATAAGCTTAATAATCACATGTTTATTGTTTAAAAAATTATTTTCAGAATACAGTGCTCCAAAATGCAGACTTTTTGAAAGGAAATAACAGGCAATGTGAAAAAAAATCAGGTTTTATTGATAAAACCCACATTGATTGGGTATTAAAAAAAAGCCAGTTTTTTTCCAACCCTGCATTTCAAGTCTTCAGCCTTCTCCACATTGTCTAACATTTTTTGAAATCAAATCCATTGAATTTAATCTATTGACACCTGTTAATGCACTTCAATAACTGAAATTGGAAATATTATTTGAAATCAATTTCACACACTATTCAAGAAATTTAAGTGTTTATAAATATATTTTATTAAGAAATATATATAAAATTTTCCAGAAGAATGATACTTGGTATTTTAAAAATTTATTCCCCCAAAATGTAACTGCAGTACCATAGTTTTTTGATCAGAAATTTGTTGTTATATTATTATAATTACAAATTATAAGTTTCTATTTCTTTTTATTTGACCAAACATGACTTAAAATTATTTCTCAAAATTAATGTCATAGTTTTTGGGACATGCACAATTTTCTGCAGAAACAATAAAGCCATTTAAATAAAAAAGAGAACTCTCATTTAAAATATTTAATCTATAACATGTCTGACACATTTTTTGAATGAATCAGAGCATTAAAATACTTGCATTACAATATGGTTGAATGCACTTGCATTACAAGTTTCAATAACGTCCTGTGCCATTCAAGGACTTAATGATATCAAACTTGAATGTGATATAAAGCAAAGTTTTATCATGGCCTTTCAATCTGGTGTGTTCTACTGCACCTGGTTATATTCTGTCAAGTATTTATACCTTTATCATCTGCTGTCACAGCAAAGAAATGAGTGAATTATTTAGGGTAATGGTGGCCCAATTGTGTCCCAATTTTTGTTCACCAAGGCATGAACAGTGGACCACATACTAATCTAGTGTGACTAGACACTGGCACTACGTAATTCTAAATAACACATAAATAATTCACAATAGCATGCAAACAGCATTAAAATAGCACCGTCCCACATACTTAGCACATAATTAGAAGCTATATTCGCGAATGGCAGAGCGGTTTGAAAAATTCCAAAGGTCCCCTCATTTATTTTATGTAAATTTACATTTTCAAATGTTTGAAATTTGTCTTCTATTATTATATGAAGCAATTGATTAACTAAATTCAAGCATTTAAATAATTTTGCCGTTTAGTTTGGGACTAGAAAAGATTAACTAAAACGCTTTGTCTTATAAATAAATAACACATTTAAATTAGTCTCACTTATTTTGGAATGCACAAATCAAAAGAATCGCTATGCCACTGACATAGTGTTTATCTATGACATATTGTATGCTGACTGGTCATGCACAGAAAAATCAGCACACAAAACAGACAAGAGTTAGCAGTTTTGACAGTTTGACAACTTTCTATGCATGTGCTATTTGCAAATGTAGTAGCTGCTCTTTGTTTACTATTAAATTGTGCGTATGTGCCGCGCGTGTACAGATGCAAATGTAACCCGGCCTTAAATTGTGTGTACACTTGGTTAGGTTAGCTTCAATTAAAATACTGTAAAATTGTGTAAATACTTGATACATTTATGTCAGCGGAATTAAAAAATACTTAACGGGATTTTATGGAACCAGTAATATTCCAAAACATTTCAAAATTTTAAATTTTATTATGATTAACTATATATTCGCAACATACATATAAATAGAGAAATTCTTACTATCCAATCCATTTTCTTGAGCTAACAATTTAATTTCTCGTTTCTGATAAAACTTGTTTAGAAGTTTCAACAAATCAGCTTTATTCACAGATCCGGTGAGTTCTTGGCCCACGTTGATATCGTCGGGGTTAGGTTTGACAGGGATAGGAATAAAAACAGTTGACAAACTGTTTTCATCTTTCTTCCCTCTTCGTTGTACGTTACAAACACTGAAGTTACAGGATGAAAAACGGAATCTGTACAATTCCTCCAAACAATACCTCCGATGTGCAGACAAGCATACATTTCTTAACCCTCTCATTAAAGACATTACAAGTTAATTCAACAGATCAACTAAAGAAAAGATAAAAATCAAAACTGTTATAAGTTCTGAAATGCTTCATTTTACATTTCTACCACGATCACTCGCATGATTCCACATTTAAAAGTACTTAAATCGAAAACTAATTTTAAAAACAAGCCGACAACAGACTGTGTTCTGTTTATATACAACAGTGTTGCCAGTTGCCAACAATAAAAAACTATAAATAAAAAGGATCAGGAATTTAGCCATAAATTAAGAGATAGTAACCAAAAACGCCATTTTCGTTTAAATAGTTTTTGGCCATAACAAATCTGCTTTGTTTAATAATGTAATGTAATTTAATGGAATGCTTAACTTTAGAAGTATTGACTATTTCAAATAGTTTTTCTTGTGTTGTCATTGGTGTTTAGTATTTAATTATTCTTGGAGAAGACTAAAAAAAAGTTATATCTGACTAAAACTTTAATATTTGCAATAATACTATCATATACACTATAAAATGTACTCCATAAAACTTAACGTGTAATTTCTGTTTTTAAAGAGGTATATTTTAAATTTTAAATGATAATATATTATTTATGCTTAAATTATTGAAACCAATATGGCATTATTTGGGCCCTAAATATATTTTTTATCAGTTGCTAACACTGCAGGTCAGTACAGTAAGCAAAACGCTAATAAACTTTACTAATTAAATAATATTACCCTAAACAAATTAATTTAATAAATGGTACACAACAATGACTAGTAAATGTCTATGAAATAACATAAATGTTGGGAAACTTGAGTTTGGCTTTTGTTATTTTACTTGTGATTTAAATTAGATAATTGGTTTCCTATTATAAATAAACCTTCTGGCGAGTATCTACGGTCACTTGTCCTATTCTTACTGCCATTTCAATCGGTTGAAAATAAAAACAGCAAGATGCTACCTTTGATGCAATCTGTGCTATGAATATAGTTGTAGAGCAAGTTTGTGTTACTGCACACTGTGCAAATATATACGAAAATGGTTGACAAAACTTTTTTTTTTAAATACTGGCCTCCAAGTTGTTAATGTGACATTGTGTTTGTGTCACTCGGCACATTCCATGGCAGTTGCTGTAACATTATGCATAGGCGTGCGCACGGTAGGTGCCACAGGTGCCTTGGCACCACCATTAGGGTTAACGTTATTTTGTTTTTTACAAGCAGAAATAATACATACTTACAAAACTCCGTATTATTTCAAAAAAATATGTTTTCCAATCGTGTCGAGTTACAGATATGTGCTCATAACGCTATCAGTATATCAATTATCAATCAAACCAACTATACACACGGAAACAAGCCAGGTGCGATTAAAACGTTCAAAGCCATAATTTGTCATAAAAAATGTTAAAAATTTTTCATCTGTGGATTTAATGTTTTTGTTCGTAAACACCTTAAATAGCACCATTTTGCGCTTTCAAATCCAAATTTTTCCGGGTCCGTGAATGATAGGGCTGTTGTGTAATCTGGCACCACCACTACTAAAGTCCTGCGCACGCCTATGACGTTATGCAGTGTGCACATCTGGAATTTCATTAGTTTGTGTGTCACCGATAGGTAGCTCTCAACGGTTTTATATAGGTATTTGTATGCGGAATTGTGACATTTTGCGGGGAAAATACTAGCCTCGGTATCGGCTCAGGCTATCGAAAACTGGAGGCATTATAATCTTGCCTGATGTAACTAAGAACTGACTGATTTTGAAATTTTGGTACCAAGTGCTTATAACTACTTTGTTGATTTGTATCAGTCACTCATGTACTACTCAAGTAACATTTCAAAAGTTGCAAGGCTGGGTGGCATCATGTCGGGAAACGACACCTAGTCGCCCCCGAACCCAGTGCGGACATAAAGTCCAAGTGTCCAACACCCGCATGATAGACTCTTTCTGCTCTGCCCAACTCCTCTTTCTGAACCATTCTTCTGTTTCCTGTAACCAACCTGCTTGAAGTTAATGCATGAAATTTTGCATCCGCAGTGCCTAGGGTTTCCCTTGTGTCTGTGCAGGTTTTAAATGGGCCCAGCTTATCTTAATTTTAGACTAGAGTTAAGAAGTGAGGGGAGTTAGTTATGACACCAATCGCAGCCATGGCTGGCCAATCTCCTCCTAGCACATGATGCATGCTACCTCTCCTGCATACCTTAAACCCAGCATGAGTAAAGCGCATAGGCTTCGCCTGAGACATTCTTAGTCTCCACCCTAACCCAGACCCCTCCCAAATACAATTAGTTTTTAGTTAGGTTAGGAAAAAAATCGTATGGCATTGTTGTAGGTGTCTTTCAACACATCACATGTATGTTGCCTGAAGTTATAATTGTGACATTTTGTTTGTGTCACTCAACACAATACTGTAACATTGCTAGTGCGATGTAGTTGCTTTAGTATTTCAGCATGTTACATGCACGATACCTGAAAGTTTTAAAGGTGACATTTTCTTGTCATTTGGTTATTTTATATGCTCCTGCTTAGCATGTGAGAGCAAATTGCTGCTTGGAACATGCGGATGTGTTGCCTGGAACATGTGAGCAACGTGCGAGTAAGTGATTCCTGGAATATGTGCGCAACATGTTGCCTACATAGGCGTAATTCGGGGGTGACATGTGGTTGCAGTTGCCACCCCAGAGTTGTCCAACCCAGTATTTAGCCACCCCATTTTTAAGTAGAAATATCAATAATTTACAAACTTACATAAATGATCAGGCAGAACACTCAATTAAAATATGTACCTATACTCTTGAGTTGTGTGTACATAATGGTTTGGCTATTAATTAAAGTAACTAACAATGAATATTTTGCCGTAAATAGATAATGTTAGCAATTATTTTGTGATTTGTGGTGAAAAGAGTTTCAAAAAGCTTAAAAACTAACAATTGAATGCTAATACTTCTTAAATTTATCGGGTTGGACCCCGGACTCCCTTACACATGGGGGGTGGGGGCATTCCATTTTCCCCAGACCTCCGGAACGACTTGCGTCTGGTTGCCTGGAAAATTTGAGCAACATTGTGTCTGGAAGGAATGTGCGGGCAATGTGTTGCTTGGAGCGGGCATGTAATGTGAATCTGGAACATTGTTGTCCTAGGACATTAAGCTAGTCCAGCAAAAGTCAGCGCACGTTGCCTGCACGTTGCCTGCTCGTTGCAGCATATTGTAGCAACATTAAAATTTTACAATGCGACTTGTAGGCAATGTGCATACAACATTTGTGTGCTGTATTGGTATTAAAACAAAAAATCCTGTGTATTCAATGAAATTACACGAGGAAATGCACTTAATATATAACTTATATAATTATTCAAATTATTTTAACTAAATAATGTAAAAGGGTATGTTACATTTCCATTAATTTCCTATTATAATATGGTTTTATTTATTTCCCGAAGAGACAACTGCTTTTAAACTATTACTTGATCATGAAAATGTGTAAACATAATTGATTTAATAATTGCATCTTGCATATATTTCAGACAGCTTAAAAAAAAGTCACAAAAGTAACTGGATTGTTTAGAGAAGACAATAGATTTTAATAAAATGAATAAATTTATTCTCAACCACACAAGAAAAAATTCGCTAAAGAAAATCTAAAAAAAGTCTAAATCGCAAATATTCTATAAAATAGGAACATATGTTTCTTAAACGACATAATAGCCGCGGTTTTGACCAATGAGTGACATCAGTTTCATTCTAGAGATTGGATAAATTTTTTTTTAAAATTTAAAGTGAAATCAGTAATAATCACTAGCCATCGTTTATTATTGATAATCCCTTGCTAACTTTCATGGCTACTAGTATAAGGATATAATAGAAACTTAATTATGAAATAGCCCTGGTGGCAAAAATATGTATATTATGGGTAGGCCAGTCGAATCCTTGATCAACCAAATAGCATCTAATCACCTGTATTTGAAAAATATGAGACTTGAAAGGGAAAATTTTTTGGCAAAAATGCGTTAAAATCACAAATTCAACACCGACAACTCTTAGTAGTCAACAAGGTTTATTAGATTTTTTTTTATACTTATCCTGTTATCGTTCCCCAAGATTTGTACTTATACTATATATACTATGTAAATAAAGTTACGATTTGTAATGATGTAATGATTAAGAAAACTTAATTTGTGAATAGAAGCGTACGCATAATTTAATGGGTGTGATTTGGGGAGGAATTGGTTTATAGAACTAATTTGCTTGCTGTTTGATTTCAATTCTTTCTTTCGTTTGCGGGTATGGTAACGGTATCTGATTTTTTTTATTAATAATTTCTGGAAAGGGTAGGATGTATAAATAAAGTTTTACGAGGCCTAAATTCTGTTTCAATGGAGGGGTAAAGAATTCGAGGTACTCTTTATGATTCAAATTCGAGATTTTGATTCGATAAAAATGGGATTTGACCTCACCGCTATGTATATACATACAATTAAGCGAGATAGGTACCTATGCCTATGCCCCCCCCCCCCCCTTTTCGCGCTTTCCATTTTTCAAATGGTTGGTTCCACCCCTAGAAATCATACAAAGTTCTCGCACGCATATCACGTGGAATTGATTTGCAGTGAACGCGACCTTGTTTCCTCCTTGTAGGGGCCTTGTAGGGCCAACTTTAGCAGGGAATAATGACTAGATATTGTTTTACACTAGTTGAACAATTTTTTGATATTGCTACGCTCTTATAAATAACTCCAAATGTAAAGATACTAAACCAACAACAGGTTAAAAGTAAAAAGTCAAAACTCATCTTACGTATTGTAAACGTCTATGATCTGCTTGCAGTATCAAAGAAAACAATGTTCCAAATCCCAAATGTAATTCTTGCACATGACACGTTAATTAATTCGGTATGTAATCTTTAATATTTAAAATAGTAATTTTATAGTATTTAAAATAACTGACATTAAACCTACAAACTCTCATTTATTTAATGTTTACAGGGTTCTAACTCATGAGAAAAACATATTTTTTGAATACTTGCTATTTTAATTAGTTCTGAAACAGAGGAACCTGTAGTTGGTGAATGTTTTAATTTATTTTTCTGTAAATATTGTCCACATTTAGGTTTATTTCGTAATTATTTTTTTGTATTGTTATTGTAAAAAAAAATATTCGCACAGTTGCTGCTGCCAAAATTGGAGGCATAGAACAGGTTTACCTAGAATTGTTAAAAGATGTAAGATTTGCTCTCGTACAGTGTTTTTCACTTTAAGAAATGTACTAGATGCTTGGATAACCGTGCTAAAACACACCAATAATCTATTAAAAGTTGTGGATCTAGTACGCAAGCACTAGCAGTGTAAGTCCTGCTCGAAATGTTACCGTTATCGTCCGCACCCGCTCCCCGCACAGTGAAAGTTCCTCCAGCCGTAGTGAAAACTGTGACGTCATATACGCGCGCGGACCGGTCGAATACAAACTTGTTCCCTCCATCGATTGATACGCGCTGTACTAGATTTTTTTTAACGGTAGTCTTTGGTCTTGTTAATAGTGCGGTCTTTATACATTGATTAACGTGGAGTTATTTATACTGCTACTCAGAGAAAAAAAACATATAAAATTTAAATTAATTATTTGTAATCAAACAAAAACCCAGCAACATTAAGCTAGTTTACTATTTTTATACGGTGCAAAATATTTACTTAACTTTGACACTGAAAGTTTTTAACCTGTTATAGAACACCATAATAGACAAACAGCTTCTGCCAGCTTGTGAACTTCTTTCTTCAGCAGGAATAGAGTTCTAGCACAAACCAGAAATTATTATTATTTTTTGTATTTATTTTATTTTTAATGTTTTATTTTTTATTGTGATTTGCTTATCTTGATTTAAGAAAAGTGCATTAGTTTTCTCTGTGGGCTCCTGATGATTCATGGCAATATTTTTACGGTTTCTCCGTGCAGGAAGAAAGTAGGCTTCTGAAGCTCACTCGATAGTTAAGTTGTGAATTTTTAAAAATCATGTAAAAGAGTGCTCTTTTTTTAATTGTTTTTTTTTTTTTTCAGTAAATGTGCCTGGCTTTTCTTTGGATTTTTTTTTATTTAATCAAACTGACAACCACACTTTATTGTGAAAACAAAAAATTCCATGTAGATGTAACTTTAACAGTATAGGACACAAAAATTGTTGTATGTCACAAAATGGGGTAATTTTGTAGTTACAAGAAAATCTTTAAAAATTAATGACACCTAAACTAAACATAGCGTATCGTCGCAGCTGTAGGTGTTCTTTACTTATATGTAAAAGAATATTTAAAATATATATATATATATTTCTCGGCAAAACTTTAGGTTCTATGTGCTATTTTATTATTTTACACAGTGGTCTTAAACTTTTGACCGGTACTGTACTTCGAGAGAAAAGCAGCTGTACTCATTCCATGGAGTGTATAAGAAAATATGGCAGAATTCCACCTAGTCCTTTGAAATTATGGCAGTTTTCCGTTATGGTACTTTTCCGCCTTTTTCGAAGAGGCCAGGCGGAATACAGTCATTATGGTAGTTTTCCAGTATGGTAGTCTTCCGTCGCCCCGTGTACAATGCTATATGTATAGGCCAAGTGTCTTTGGACCACGAGACTAGGTTATGTACATTGTCAGACCTATAGGCTAGACGTCTCCGAACCACAAGACCTTCTTCGTCAATAGCTAATAATTAACGAGCAAAAAAAATCAACAGAAATTTGATGTTCTACCAATTAATATAAACAAATATTTTTTGTCACACGTATGTTTCCTGAAGTGATGAACAAATATTCTTAAAGAAATGTTCTTTTAGATTAAAATAGTACAAGCCTCGCCAACTGGATAGAGTTGTTGGTGTTCAAATTGTTGAATTCCCCATAAGTTGTATATTTTTCTTCGAATATTTTTCCTCGAACATCAAAGCTTCGGAATGATTAAAGAGTTGATGGTATTTGAGGATTCAATTATTTGTTTGGCCTATTTTGAGACTAGCTGAGAATTAAAACAATGTAGCATTGCCTGTGTTTCGTGATTGGATGAGTTTCTTTCAGTACTGTCAGTACACTAATTACAGCCATTCAGTGCGGGAGTAAACTCGTCCTCTGAGTGGCTTGCAGACGGAAAAAAATTACAAGGAAGAAAACGCTCGTACGGGTATATCTTATTGCGGTCAAATTGTTTTCGCGAAAAATTTTTTTTTATTCTAAATTACTAATTCTAGCCTAACCAGGTTCTGAGCAACGGAAGCAAAGACGTATCCAGCTCAAAAATAAAGGTGGGACCTTGTTCGGAATTACACCTCTTTCATGGTGAAGAAGGATCCATGTTGTCATTAAATAAGATACATTAAAAAAATAATTTATTTTTAAAAAATGAACACTTTCTTTGCAAGGATCAGTAACAAAATTGCAACTGCAGCTATTTGCTCCTTGATTTGTGAAAACTCATTCCAACTCTTCTAGCATGTTTCCATGTTTTGTTGGAGAATTGAAAAATTCGCGTTATTATTTGAAGAGGGGCTGCTCTGCATATCATAATACACTTGAATTGCGTCAACATTGAACTACCTGTAGTTTTTTTTACTCACCTCCAAAGACAGGCGAACAATAAATAACATTACACAATTCAAACGACCCAATCGCATGCAATCCGGCCGGGAGGGACAAAGTTGCAGCAGCCAGTGGACAAAAGACACAGACTTATTTGTGTACGAGCGTGCGGAACCTATTCTGGTACCAGGAAATAACGCACATTATTCCGATATTTGCATATGGTTAGAGATACGGAAATTCCGTGCCTTCATCAAGTTGCAAGTTAGAATGCAAACCTTCGCATTATCGCACTGTGTTCATGATTGGACCGCAGTTATTTGGACACGACCCTCTACGACCGTGAGCCAACGATGTCCAGCTAGGAGAGAAGTAAACGAATCAGGTAGCGCAAATCAACAAGAATAAAAAAAGTTATTGCTAAGAAATCAATAAATGGGAAAGCAAACATGTGTTAGGCACACCAATGATTTTGAATTATACCCCGAGGCCAGACGAATCCGCGAAATTTCCAGGTATCTAGCTAGAGCTAAAGAAATTTCATGGATTCATTTGGTCGCAAGCTTGAAGGCAAACCCTTCATATTCTTCCACTGTGTTCATGTTTGGACCGCAGTTATCTGCACACGCTTCTTCACGCCCCTTCACGAACTATGACCAGCAAGGACAGAAGTAAGCGAATCAGTTAGCGCAGATTAACAGGATCAAAAGGTTTCTCGCTCAGAAATCAACCAACAGAAAAAGCAAAAGTTGGTTAGGGCTTTGAATTATAACCCGACGCCAAACGAATTCACGAGATATGCTAGTCTCTACGTATAATGCTTCTTTACCATGTTTTAATCTATACAAATAAAACTATAAATTATCCGTTCTTTCAAAATCTTAAATCTCCGAAAGTTCTTCACCGATTGCTTTGAAGTTTTGAAAAAAAACGTTTCATTCAAACACCCGCGTGTTTTTTATACACATGTCACACTTGTGACAGATTAATAATATAGATAGGTAAAAACAGATTTGTAATGTCTTCATTTTTATAGTGTGACATGTCTATATATATAGACACGTCACACTATATATATAGGTATATAAAGGAGAGTTATAGAGAGATCTATAGGGAGATATAGAGCTATATAGAGAGATGTACATAAAGAGAGGGATATAAAGAATTAGAAAGAGAGGTAGGTGCTTTGTATATGTGTACCTACTTAAAAAAAAATACAAAAAAATAACAATAATCGATTGAGGCATTGCAACGCACGCCGAGCATTAGCTAGTACTCAATAAAGACAGGAAGAACATGTTTTCGGAGGCCCGAAGGCCAACGCACCCGCCTTCCGCCCCTCCCAAATGTGCGCCCTTTAAGGGTAGATTGGGAGTCTGCTTACATATCTGTATAGTCCAGGGCCCCTTCCTACTGAACTATCAGATCCAGAAAACATGTCCCCTCCACCACTATGGAACCCATAGTGGCTTCTTAGGAACCTGTAGACTGAAATCCCCACATGGGGCAATATGCAGGTAAGGGTTCAAGTCAGGCGCATTCACAGTCCAGCAAAACCAACACCATAGTATATATATATATAAGTCCATTACATGTCCTTTATATGCCATATATTGATTATGTATCCATTACATGTTATATATATTGATTATATTCCTTATTTAGATTATATATTATTATACACCCCTATACAAATTACCAGACATGCTTCAGCGCCTGCTACCCATCAGCCATCCAGGTTTTGCCATAATTTGAGGACCATCCACTGGGGCCAGGTCCCATTAGGGCCCTGACTAACCAGTAGGTAGTCAATAATCCTGTGCGTGCTTTATCCAGGAGTACATAGTCCAAGTACCTCAGTAGTAGTTGAATACTACTCCGCTGACAGTTGCAAGGGAGAATGCTCACGGAGCCAGTGGCTCAGTTTCGTCTGCCACTTGAAGTCTCACTATGACTCTCCGAGCAAATTCACGGAAGAGAACCCAACTCTCTTTCCGTGCCACCACATTTGCAAGGTCGTAGTCACACCCAATCAGACCCAGGTGGAACTTCAGCTGTTCTCGAAGATCCTCAACTTTTTCACAATCATGCAGCACATGCCTGACATCATCCACTGTGTGGCAGTGCCCACACAGCGGATTCTCTGCTAGACCAAATTGGTGTAGTTTGGCCTTGAAGTTACCATGCCCAGTTAGAAGTTGAACCGTGGCCCGCGTCAGTTCTATATGTTTGCACTGAATTCGATCTTGTACATTCGGGAAGATCTCATAGGTATGCCTACCTTTTTCACTTGCTTCCCACTTGCGCTGCCACTGCCCCATGGTCCCTTCTCTGAGCCTTATGTGGTCCTCCGGCCTGAGGGTGCCCGCAGCTTTCAGGGCAGCAAGCTGCCCTTTTTCAGCCACAAGCAGATCCAGTGGGATCACCCCAGCGAGAACCTGCAGAGCGTCATTGGATACGGTACGGTAGGCCCCGGTAACCGCGAGAAGGGCAGCACGCTGCGCCGACTGCAGTTTCCTCCTCATGTGTACCAGTCCTGAACGATGCCACCATGCAACTGCACCGTAAGTCATGATTGGGATGAACACCCCCCTATACAGACATGCCAGCGTGGGCGACGATAGGCCCCGGTTGGTCGGGGACAATCCTCGGAGGCGATGAAACATCACCACAGCCTTTTGGGAAACGTACTCTAAATGCTTAGCAAATAAGAGCCGATCATCCAGTAAGACTCCCAGATACTTATGAGTGGTGGTAAATTTTAGGCGCTCACCCCCAAGGCTCACTTGTGGGTAGTGAGCCCAGGCTCCGCTAAACTTGCCCTTTAGCATCATACATCTGGACTTTCCCGATGAGAACCGAAGTTTCACCGAGTCAGCCCAGGATGAAATCTGCACCAAGATCTCATTACACCGCCACTCTAGAGCAGCCCTGGAACAACCTGAGACGAGAATAAGTCCATCATCAGCATACCCAAAGATCTCGCAACCCTCAGGCAGCCGAGTCCGGAGGAATCCATCGAACAGTATGTTCCACAACAAGGGTCCAAGCACGGAGCCCTGGGGGCAGCCCTTTGACAAGGTCTTTTCTACTTCCGCATTCCGCAATTCCACCACAGCTATGCGGTTGCGAAAGTAGTCACACAACAAGGAGTAGAGGTTCTGAGGACACTCCAGCTCTCTCAGCCGGCTGAGGACCCCCGGCCACCACGCAGTGTCAAAGGCACTGGCGATGTCCAGGAAAATCCCCATCAGGTATTTTTCCGTACATCGCCCCACACTGCTGAGGAGGTCATGCAGAGCGGTTTCCGTTCCAACACCCGATCGAAAGCCGTACTGACGGATGTGCAATCCCCCCACTTGATCAAGGTGGTTGGTAAGCCTCCTGTTAACTAACTTTTCGAGAACTTTCCCCAGGACTGGCAGTAGTGTGAGAGGCCGGTAAGATTTCGCATTAGCCGGGTCCTTCCCATCACCTTTATATAGGGCTCTAAGGATGCCCTTTTTCCAGGTCTTCGGAAATTTTCCCTCCTCGAGGGATTTATTGTATAACTGCAATAGTTGTTCTGAAATCCTGGGGTAGACTCTCTTAAGTATTTCTGCCGTTATTTTATCGTGACCAGGGGCTTTTTTGTTTTTCATACTATTGACTGCATCCGTAAGCTCTTCCCTGTTAAAGGGAGGAGTGTCCTCCGCATGGTATGGTTCTAAGATGTTCATTCTGGTGTGCGCATGCGAGTTGCTCTCTCCGACAAGGGAGTCATCAGGGAGAAGCATTCCCATCATCTCGACAGAACTCTCCACTATATCCGTGCTGAACTGGTTGCCTATGTTCAATCCATGCATCGCACTGGCCACTCGCCGTCTCTGAGCAGCTATTCTGTACACTATTCCCCAGGGGTCCTTGTTACCTTCAGTTTCCACAAAACTTCTCCATGACTCCAGTCTGACTTCCCTTACTCGGTGGTTATATTCATGGCGGAGCTGACGATACCGCCGCGAACCCTCCTCACGATCTGCTCCTTGCAGAGAGGACAGCCGACACCTAGCTGCCCTCAATCGTTTACGTGCATCTTCGAGTTCGCTCGTCCACCAGGGATTTCCAACGCGGTTATTTTTGCGTTTCCTCAGCACAGCTTCACAAGTCTCCTGTATTATCTTTGTAATTGCTTGTGCTCTCACATCGACTGAGTCAGATTCAAGCCTCTCCTGATATTCCTGCACCTTCTGCAGGAGTACTTCATCAAATTGTTTCCAATTTGTGTCCTTATGAATGTAACAGGTCCTAGGGACAGTGACAGTAGCAATATTAGTAGGAAGAAGGTCTACATAGAATTGAATCATTCTATGATCGCTTGAGGTATGGTCTGTTACCTCCCAATTTGTAATCACTCCCCAGGCACGTTCCGTGCATGCTGTAATATCAATAAATGTCTCGCTTCCTTGGGCCGAGACATATGTGGCCATCCTACCCGGCTGGTTTACGATATGCAAACCATGTACCAAGAGAAACCTGTCTACCTCCTCTCCATTCCGATCTACTACAGGTGAGTGCCACAACTCTGATTTAGCATTGGCATCTGCACATAGTATTACTCGCTTATTTCCGATACTTCTAAGTATCCTGTCCCAGTGGTCCAGGTGAACTTGGACATCGTCTGAGAACTTAAAGTAGGAGGAGACCAGGTATATCTCTTCTCGTGCAGCCCCAGTCAACTGCACCACAATATGATATTTACCCGAGAGGTGGCCACATACCAGAATGTCTAAGGATTCATTCCAGACTATAATCGCTGCCTGGGGGTGTTCTCCCATAAAGACCTTTCTTCCTGTCAGGCCTGGCAGATTTCCGCCTACAGAGTACGGCTCCTGCACCAATGCAATGTCAATCTTATTTTCACGGCATACAGCTTCAAGCTCAGCCGAGACAACCGAAGAACCCCGCATATTAAGTTGTGCACACCTAACCATAATCTATGCGAGAAGCCTCTAAGGCGGTCATATTGACCAGAGTTGGGCATGTGCGGGCAGTAACCTCATGATCAAGATCAGTGAGGTTCTCTCGCTTACAGTTGGCACAGCAAACCCTCGTGGCCTCGCACTGCTTATTAGAGTGCCCTTCCTTTCCACATCGACCACATGTTTGCGCCTGCTTGCAACTACCGGAAAGATGTCCATATCTCTGACATTTATAACACCTTAGTGGGCTCAGAAAATCTGCAACCCTACAAGAGGTATAACCCAGGTAGATCCTTCCCATAGAGATCATAGTACGTCTAGTTCCTGGATTGCATTGTACAACCAGATGGACCTCCTCTTTTTTCCTGTCTCCAATCATCCTCCTGATTTTGAAGTCCCGCTTAAATTCCTCACAAGTGCCATCAGCTGCGCTACAATTCTTACTATAGATTGTTTCAGCCACAGCTTCATTAGCCAGGTTTCTTGGCACATCGTATATTATGACAGAAGGAAGATGCTTCCTTGGTTCATGCACTCGCACTTCAGAGGAATCCTTGAGCACAGTTCTTATGTGCTTCAGTGTGGCATCATCTCCGGCTTCTACCAGCACTCCACCTTTGGCGACCGGCCTAATCGCCTTTATCTTAACATCTTTTTTGGTTTTATCCAAACCACCAACCAAGGCTGCTTTGGTTGTTTTACTTGGTGCAAGTGTGTCCACCGGATAGACTACCAACACTTTCTTGACAGGTTGGATGGGAACAGGTCCAGCAGAGGTCTTAACAACTCGGGACGATCCTGGTTGTGATACATCCATCCCCCGGGCTGCAGCTGCATATGAGGGCTGCTGCACAACTGGAGCCTCAACACATGCCTCACTCCTACCTTCAAGACGGCCTGCCAGGAAAATATTTGTATGGACCATGCGATGTATGATCATCTGGAGTACTTCTACCCTGCTATTTATCTCCAGAGCAACCTCAGGTTGAATAAGTTCTTTATTATTCAGGATCTTCGATAGCTCCCCAACTATCGTGTTTGTAGTCAGACCCAGCTGACTCAAACTGAAAGGACCTTCCACTATGGTCTCACCCTCCTGAGGTTGATCACATGGCTTTTCAGTGTTCGCCACGGCGGGCGGACACTTCGGATCACTGGAAGATAGTCCTCCATCATCGGACTTGCCCTTTAGAGGCTTGTCCCTAGGATGAGACTTCCCCTTACCGGTTTTTCCAATACAAACCTTCTTGGAGGCCGTCCTGCTCCTTGTTCCCACTTCGTGATCAGATTCTGAGCTTTCTGTGGGGCCCTCCCGCTGAGTGCCACTTTCAGGCGATTTGGGATCCTGGGAATTACGACGGTAAGCCCGGCCCCTCTTCACCATCCAGTGCCCCGTATGGGCTGGAGCCTCCACAGTTCCAGTTTCTCGGACAGGATTTTGGGACGACATGGCTCTGGGCTCCCTTCCCTCACCAGTGGTCAGTCCCATTTCCTGGGCCAACTGCTCCAGGTTGACCTTAGACCGCGTGGCGCTCATCCACGCGGCCTCACAGATCGCCTCAGCTGCACGCTTAGCCGTGACAGGGAATCCTTTCGGAATTATGGCAGTGATAGGCACTGACTGATAACCCGCCTTCGTTACCGCCCTATACCACGAGGAGGTGGTGCACGATCTGTGTGCGCTTGCAACAACTTCCGAAAGCACTTTGCCCAATCCGTCAAACACGAAGTTCTTAGGAAAGACAAAGCTGTCGCGTGTGGATTTAAACAGGTATCTCCGTAGCGCTTGTAGAGCAAATAGGAGATACCCCGAGAAAACCACAGGAAGAACAGTGGAAGGTCCTGCCCCTTCTGGACACGTCCTTGATCGGAGATGCAGCCAGCGAGCTTGCTAGTAACCCACTGCCCTACTTGGCCGCCGGGCGTCTCCAGGGACCTGGGGACCGGTTATTGGCGCGCCGACCTCGCGCCAGGAGGCGATCAGGGTTCGGCTGGGTCGTTACCACAACGCCGAAATACCATAACGCCGAATGTCAAAATTGACCACAACGCCGACAGCTAGAAAACTGCTGTGTACTACAACGCCGAAATAACAACTGAATGAATTTGTGTGTGTTTCTTAAACGTACCTTAACGCCGAAATACCACAATCAAACCAAACCTTACCTAACCTAACCTAGCGTAATATAACCTAACCTAACTTAACCTAGCACATCCTAGCCTAGCCTAACCCAACCTAGTCTAACGTAACCTAGTCTAACCTAACCTAGTCTAACCTAACCTAGTCTAACCTAACCTAGTCTAACCTAACCTAACCTTTGTGGCAGTCCTGCAATGACATTTTTCGGCGTTAATGTATTTCGGCGTTGTGGTACACAGCAGTTTTCCAGCTGTCGGCGTTGTGGTATTTAGGCGTTGTGGTGCGTCCCCGGTTCCGGTTCGACTCCCAGTGACGCCAAGGTTCCTTTTCCCTGACCTAACTGAAAACTATGTGTATCTGTGGAAAGTATCCGGGTTAGGGAGGGACCCAGGTGCGTCTCAGACATTTCGCCTTTTTATCCCCATTTATTTTTTCAACCTTTTGCAGCAATGGTTTGTATTAACCAACATTGTTTCAGACAACGGTTCTAGATAAAAAATGATAAGATTTACAACGGATTCGATGGTGTGCCCACAAAGAAAGTTATGAAATGTTTTTGACCTCCAACCCCTATTTTTTCACCCCTTGCAGTTATGGTTGGTCGTAACCAAAATTATTTGGACAAAAGTGTTTGGTATTACTTCTAAGAGTTATTATACCTTCAAACAGATGCGATATTTATCTTATAAAGCGCGATATAGTGATATTTATGTTTTTTTTTTAAATTCCTCATTTTTACTCCTTTGGTCGTATTTTGCCCATTAACGAACTAGTCCGAGATTTTCCATTACTATACTTTATGTATCAGTTTTGGAAGTGATTTGTGCAAAATTACAGCAGTTATCGTGTCCATAAAATATAACCTCTGAGTTGACATTGGTTTTGGGGTCTATAGACCATGAAACGAAAAACTATATAGCCTAAATATATTACGGAAGTCCACAATGGTAACGGCTACAATAGGTAGTATTCCTTCGAAATCTACCTAAAACCTTACATTGCTATTGGCACTGATATGCTGACGTATGGGTCTAAATCAGTAGCCGTAGGTGACATACTTCACTCACTGATATTTGGAAAATATTTTAGTACCCTCGGGTGAGAAGAGATGTGTAATCAAAATTCGCCCCCCCCCCCCCCCCTAATTCCCCTAGCAACCGTCACTGGCTGTCGTATGTGTTTGGTTTGTACGAAATGGCAAGAAACGTTTTTTTATTGTTTATCTTTGTTTGTCGCGTGGGTAAAAACATTTTCACATTGACGGGATGTTTTGCTTTCTCGTCGCACCCTTCGGGTCGCGCCATCGCGCAGTTGTGATTCTAGATTACTGTTTTTTGAGGTGAAATAGAAAAAGCTTGTAACCAGGGTTATGTCACTAGGGTCAGTTTTAGTCCTTAAATAAAAGTAATGACGAGATAATGAAAAAAAAAAATGTGATGCGAGTCTTTCAGTACTCGACAGAAATGTGTAACGTGTAACCTCGTTAAAGGCCCAATTCATGTGTTCCCATGCTGAAAATATACTTACTTAGATAATACGAATTTTAGACACAATATTTAACGTAGAATTCTTTAAAAAAAAAATGCTAAGCGTGAGAAATTTACGATGATTATGTTTTCAAATACATTTCTTGACGTGAATCACGCGTAGTTTTCGTACCCGCCACTAGAATTCGCTGCCGAAGCAGCTACGTCGACTATTGCATTATCCGATAGGTAAGTGAAAGGTTAAACTATATATAATGAAACGACTCAGAAAATAGCGAAAAATATTTGAAAACGTACTAAACCCCGGCATTGGAACCTGATTTTGGACAAGGAATTTCATTAAAATATTGCCCATCTCGATAAAATTCACTAAACAGTTGATACTCTAACATTTCCCTTTGACTTTGTGAACGTTGATTCACGCCATCCGCCACAGATGGCAGCACCGTTCCAATGCGACTTCCGTTACATTCACGAAATGTTACGCACCAAAAATATAACATGGCGTGTGAGATTGAACAGTAAGGGATTTACGAAGACCATAACATAGTGTGACCATTGACGGTATTATTACAGTTGTAAGTCTGCACACTTTGTCTTGTGGTTGGCTGTGTCTGGTAGGTGGGCAAAGAGGCCCGGGTTCGCCTTCACCCCGCGGAAGGCAATAGCAAGCCACCGCAGCAACTTCCTGCTTCGACAAGCATAGGGACGCCGTGGATATCATCACCGTGGCGTTGGTTGTTCTCACGACACTCAGTAATGGGTAAAACTACTCATAATCATCATTATCATCATTACAGTTGTAGCCATACCTAGAGACCCGGAAAATTCGCGGGTTCATTTCGTGTTATGCTAAAATTCAAATAATTATACCTTAGTGCTGCTTCTGTCATTGGTTCACTGTTAATCTGGAGGACTGAGGGCCAATTAGAGACCCTCACTCATATAAGTGTCGAATCACAGGCCACCCAGTCGAGACGACTCACAAGTCAGCAGCCAATGAACAGTTGGCATTGGCCCGAGTGTGTAGAGGATATTGGAGTCTATCCTGGAGGTCATTGAACCCACGAATTTTCCGGGTCTCTACCATACCCATACTTCACAGGGTCAAATATTTGTAGCAGACAATGGGCCCAATGGCTATTATTTTCAGGCATTCCGCTTAGTTGTACATAGGGACTGGAAAATTTCGTGTTTTTCATTACTGCTAGGATAGACTCCAATATTCTATACGTACTTGGGCGAGTTACACTCACGCATTGTCTACTTGCTCATGGAATTTGTTGACCGGGATGCTTGTGATTCGAAATTTCTTAAGTTAGAGGAATTTTTCATTGGTTTAGAGTCCTTCAGGTGGTGCGATCACTGAAGCAGCATGAAGGTGGACGAGTTTGGATTCTAGCCTGTTGCGAAATGAATCCACGCAGTTTTATCGGTCTATAATAATTTACTATACTTTAACGAAGAAAAAGTTTTGAAAATCAAACGTTCAAAAATTTTCATGGCCTAGGATCATTTATAAGCAAGACTGCGTATTGTTGTTCCTATAGTTCTCTCCAGGGACGAAAATCTGTAGAATTCCCAGAAGGGATTGGGGGGGGGGGGGGGGTTAATAAACGTATCTAGAGGACGGAAAAATTCGCGGATTCATTTAGTGATAGGCTAGATAGACAAAAGTATATGTTCGTATCATTTTATTTAGGGAACTGTGAGGGTAACCGTAAACCAAAAAAGTGCCGAATTAGACAACCTAGTTGATACGTCACACGAGTCATCAGTAGGGGCAGGCAATTTTCGCGAATAAATCTGAACGCCTATTACACTGCAACAATGTATACCCGCACCAGCGGTTTCTTCCTTGTGATTGGCGACCGTCTGCGAGAGAATTCGTTGCTTTATTTGACCAGGCCACTCAGGACGCGTTTGCTTCCACACTGAATAGCTGTGATTGGTGTTCTAACAGTAAGCATTTACCTCATAGAAACTCGCCCAATCACGAAACACAGACGATGCTACAGTGTTTTAATTTTCAGGTAGTCTCGGAATCTTTTCGCGTAATATGCATGCCCCTAGTCATCAGCCAATGAACAGCTGTCATTTTCTGGAGTATATTGTCACGTGGCACCTAGCCGGTGCCACCACCATTTCTGTCACGATCCACCTTCAGAGGGGGGGGCGAGAATCGTAGCTCTTTACATAGAAACAACTCGCTTGGCATCAACTAGTCTTAACTTCATAAAATACTTTACTGTACCTAGGATCATAGGTTCGTCATCCCGTACAGGATGTCTGGTGAGAGCTGAACTAAGGAGATTTTGCAAAATAACATAATACTTAATTAAAATTATTTTATTCTTAAAGTCAAATACTCAACATCATTTTAAAGAACATTTAAATAGCGGGATTACAATTTAAAACAATAATCTCTTTACTTCCTTAACGATTGAACGACCTTACAAGAGAGAGAATGAGAGAACTTCACTAAACACTTCCCTAGTCCTTCCGAATACCTCAAATCATAATTAATACTTAAAATTAAAACAAAGATAAGTCCATACTCACATTTTCCGAAAAGCCTTTCTTGATCGATTACTTTAAAAAAATAACGTAGGGGCCTCTCCTGCCCTTGAAATCCCGAACGAACATTACATTTTAAAAACTATGACGCGTGACCCCTGACGAGGGCCATAGCCTCCGCCCGAAAGCTTGACGACTACATTATGACCTAACTTAAATTAAACGACTCGTGGCCTCTGGCGTCGACCATAGCTTCCGCCCGAAAGCTTGAATTCCTACATCACGAACGAACTAACAACTCGTGACCACAGGTGAGACGCATAGCCTCCGCCTGAGTGAGCCTGAATTCCTACATCACGAACGAACTAACAACTCGTGACCACAGGTGAGACGCATAGCCTCCGCCTGAGTGAGCCCCGAGTCACCAATCACTTGCGCTTAAATTCGCGCGCCCTGCCGCGCCTAGCATAACAAAAGCTCGTTATTGAAGTCAAATTTACTAAACAACTAACTAGAACATCTGGGAAGACTACCCCCCCTCTACCCCAATGTGCAGGCCACACCGCGCGGCTTGTTACGACAGCGCGCCCCAGTAACTGCGGCCAGTGGCTGCGCCAGCGCGCGGCCAAACAAACAAACAAAATTCTGCAAGCCCGCAGCGCGCCGCGCCGGCCCCGTGCCCCAATTACATGGTCACGCCACTTGCGCTGACGAGTGAACAGAGCAGCCAGCCCAGAGTCCCGTCAGTAAAGTCCCTAAATTTGATTTCAACAACCCTGCAAAATTTCAAACCGCGACTTAACCCTCCCCTCACAGAGCTCGAGCCCCATCGAGCTACCTCAAAATTACAAATTGTCTTTTTCCATTAAACCATAACTATAAATTCCTCATTTCACAAAAATAATAATTTTCTTAGTTCCTTGCTGTCTGAACATACATCTAGATTCTGCATAAGATTTATTTTAAAACAACAAGTATTCATAAAATTAAATGTAAAACTTTTATCTGGTTTGTTCTCACAGGAACCTTCAGAGGCTCGAGTTCTCAATTCTAAAAAAATTGTTCTGTTAGTGAAGCTCTCTTTACAAATTAAATTACTGTTCTTAGTTTCTCAGTATTCGTTAAACAATGTGCAAATTCTGGATAATTATTATTATTTTTTTTTTTTTTTCGGTTTCCGTTTATTACCATACTTCTTTCGTTTTTCAAAAAAAATTAAGTGTCCTTACAGTGTTTCAATTAATTAAACTCTTATCTCGTGAAGGTTGGTGCAACTCCTCGAAGTCAGTGTTGTCGAGAAGAGTAGCTCCCTGGGCTGGCCATCAGCAAACACCACTCAACTCCAACAGCTACTGGACTGGCTTCCAGGGCAGCTCACAACTTCTCCCCACATCTGCTTCGGAGTTGTGCCATCCTCATCACGAACAGATTACAATTCTGAAACATCATCAACAGGCATTACCATCACGCCTGACAAATACAAAACTAACTACTAAACTGCAATCGATGGGCAAGGATGCAAACACACAAAAAAATAAAATTAATTAATTCAACTGCTAACATAAAGTATCCCACCCTTAGCATAATCTAATCAGGCAAATAATTTGATAGGAAAAACTTAAGGAAGGGAAACATGACCTCCAATGATTTTCCCTAACTCTTGAGTCTTGATCTTCTCTATACAGCAAATAGTCCCCACGAAGTAACTGGGTTGAAGGTCAGTTCACATGACCCACCCATAACCTCTTCTACTCTTCTTTTCTTCTGGGGGCAACCACAATGCCCACCAATCTCTCTCCATGGTGCCGAACCAGCTATCCCATGAGAGTAAACAACGTAGTCAATAGAAGCGCAGAGGGGAAACACCAATCTCTGGCTTGTCGAGTCATAAAACTGCTTTATCTTCTTCTTCTTCTGAGTAAAAATATCTGACTAACCTTGCTTCTATTCTTCCAAACAGTAAAAGTTCATCAGGTATCTTCATGAAAGAAACATTCTAACTAATAATTCTTCATTTTTCTTCTTCTTTATTTCTGTTAGTTGTAATAGAAGGCCATGTTAGGGAGGTTATAGGGAAAAAGAGTGGCCAATTCCCACCCCATCACCCACCTAGATCATGACTAATTAACTTTTAAACTTTCTATTTCAAACAAATAAAAAAAAACATTTTTTTTTATTCAAACTTTTAAACTATAATTACTTTTACTTCATAACCTCAAAAGCTAATCAATAATTCTAAATGAAATTGTGATTTACTGCATCCTTGTTCCATCCGATCTGTTTGTTTATAACCTTTCTTGTAAAGTATAAAATTTTCAAACATTACTAATTCAAAAAAAAGTAAATTCTGGTGTCCTTCGAGTTACAATTAAATTTACTATTTCTTAGCTTGAAATAATTTAAGTTTTCAGAACTATTTCATTGTCTAATTCACAACACTTAAAAATCAACTCAAAACAACAAATCATCAAAATCAATAAGATCATCTGACCTACCTATCAGTACTGTGAACTTGAACTGTTCGTACACATTTATAATAAGCTATTGTATTTAAATTCCAACCTAAATAAGGTTTAAAAAAAAACTACTAATCCCTCTGTAAATTAAGAAAATTAACTTTAAAAATTAAACTTAATGTATTAGTTCTTTTTGACAGCTACCACAACTCACTAGTTCCATTACATTACTATAACCTAAAAAGTTCTGTAAATAATGTTTATAACAAAAAAAAACTCCAGTTACTGTCTTCCATAAAAAAAAATAAAACTTTACATGACCTTATTAATCTCCACTTGTAAGTCCATGGCTGCCAGCTTTCTCTTCTCTTGAATCTTCAGTCTTGGCTCTTGTTTCAGTGATCTTGTATCTTGTCTCTCGAACTCTTGTCATCTTGTAAACTGGACTGCTGCTCAGCTCATCTTAAGGAATCTGTAACAGTTTCAAAAATACATGTTAATTTAAATTACATAATTCCTGTTCTTTGGTCCTAAAAAAAAATTGTATTATTAGTACACATTACCCTGAAACAACATTATTATTCATTGTTTATTACTTAAAAAAAAAATGCTTTACCATAAAATCCTTTTTTGTTCTTTTCATTAGGCCTATTTATTTTCCTTCTTCTTAATTAAATTCTGCTTCAAATGTTAATCCTAACTTAAGACCTACCATCTATTTATTATTCATTACCTACATTATTTATGTTACCCTAAAATTCCCATAAGTTTCTAATACTTCCTATCAAAGACATTCTCTCTAAAAAAAAATTTACTTGTGACTCTTAACTTAACAAACTTAAAAAAAACTTTTACACTAGACTTAACTTATTATTCATTCTTAGTTACTAAATTTCTATATGTAAACTTTAGTACTTACAAACAAAAACTGCCTATTTCTCTCTACCTCTTAATCTCTTTCAATTATTACAATAATAATGTTACCTTGCATCTTTAAACTTTCTTCTTTTCAATTAAATTAGACATCTCATAACAATAAAAATTCTGCCTATACTCTTCTTATGGGTGTCCAACCCAACAACAAAATTTCAAATTCTCAAGTTTCCTTATATTTAAATTATGCAATACAAATAACCTCTGTGGTGCCTGTACCCTTTTAGGCCTACCACCTTCTCCTCTCACAGCATGACAACTCTTATTCCTCGGGGTCTGTATTCACTGTTCCAAATCAAATATCTCAAATAAATTAAAAACAAATTTATTATTTTAAGAAAACAAAAATTTACATTGACTTTACTATGGAGCCTGGAAATCTCAATGTCCCACAGCAGCTAACATGACTAAATCCCATGGAACCCCAGGTTTACATAACCTGTGCCCAAAAATTTAAGCATACCAGGCTTTCTCTGCACTGGTTTTACAGCATCACACACTATTTAGGGCCCCTGATCTGCCATCAGTCCCAAGGAGTTTTCCCACAACCCCTCTCTACACAAGCGCCTACCGCATTCCTCTCAATTGGCTATCGGTTTTACGGCATTCTTTTGGGATCCGACCATCAAGTTAGGGCTAATCGAACACTAAACCTCCATACTTCCAAACTAATGTAAATCAATTAAATTTTCTCTGTAATTTCTTAAAATCCAAATAAAAATTATTCAAACATGCCCAAGAAACTTTCAAAAAAAAAAATTCATAATCTTATCTTCAAACCCTTAAAATAAAAATAAATAGATTACTCTGTTTTCTCCTTAATAACTGTAAACTGTCAACAAATATTATGTCGTAAATTTAACTATGCTTACTGACTCTTAATCAAAAAATCTCATTTGTCCTAATTAATAAACAACCGATTTCCTTAAAATCTCACTGTATCTCTCACACTCAAACTCCACTGGCTGAATATCTCAATAAATTCAAAAACAATTATCTAAACTCTTAAAGAAATTCCTCCCCAATTATTCAAATTACTTCACATTATTTTATTTCATTACTTAAAACACCTTACTCAAAAAAATTAATTAATTCCCTTCCATTATTATTTGACCAGAAAAACTTTCTCATTAATTAATTTATTAAAATTCAATTTCACATTAGGCAAGTACACTAACTCTCTACAGCAATGTTTCTCATTTCCCTCCTTCCTAACTGAATCCAATCTTACTTAACCTCCAGGGAATTTACCTCACAAAATAACCAAAAATTTCACTGTAGTGCCTATCTGCTATAGGCCCACTACACAACAAGGGATTCTAACCCCACCAACAAACTTCATTGAAATGGTACCCTATCCCATACAGGATAGCCACTTCGGTACTACCATGGGGAACTCCTGCCCCAAACTACTCACAACTCTCAGGATTCTCCTGACCCTTAATTCCGTAGTCAGCCCATCTCCTATGGTCTGCGCTACAATTCCCTTTCTTCCCAGGGACACAACACCTCACCTTAGGGTCCCTCGCCCTAATGAAAACATTAATTTTGTCTCTCTGTTCTTTTGGAGTAAATTCCCTCTACACACAAAATCTAGCCTTCCCAGTTTTCTCAATGCTTATCGATTTTATAGTGTACCTCCTTAATAATGTTTACAAATCCCAAAAAAATATTTTTAAAACCGAGGTAGAATTTAACTAACAAAAACATAAACAACTTACAACGAAACACTTCTAGCCTATACATCATACACTTCTTAAATTAAATTACTTACATACTGAAAGTTCCTCTTCTCCTAAAACACACTTAAATTTAAATTTATTTAACCAATAGTCTATTTTCTTATCGCTAAGTTACCGTACAGCTGATCAAAACAAGGTCACGGCCTGTCCACGTCTCCGTATGAGCCCGTGACGTCACCGAATTCCATCAGGTGCGCCAACCCTCGCTTGCGGTTCCTCCGTTCTCCGCTAGGTCTCAGCACCTCCCAGTCACGTGTTCACTCTGCCACGTCCACTGACGTGTCGTTCTGAAACAACTCTCAACATTTTTCTAATTAAAACAAAACATCACTATAAATTCTATAACTCTCTTTTACATAAACTCTCGTTTTCTCTTTAATTCCTTTCTAACGTTTATCCTTCCCTCGACTGATTTAATTCGTACGTCTCGTCTCCTACGCGCACGAAAACAAAACAAACTTCTCTTGAAAATAATTCCTATTTACGACAAAAAACTTTATTTTAAATTATAATTCTCTTAACCTACAATCTTAAAATGAACTTCAATTAAATTAAACCACTTGCATTATCTCTAATAAGCATTTAACTTATAACGTATTCTCCTCACGTAATAATCCCCGATATAAATCTACAATAAATTCAACGACTTAAAACAACTTATCACTATAAACTTTATCCTTACAAGTATCCTCAAATAAACATCTGTTACGTCAAAAAAAAAATCTCAAAGACTTCCTCCACTATAGACTAAAATTCCGTAATCCTCTCCTCAAGTAAACTCTTAATAACCTGCTATCAGAAGCTGAAACTAACTTAATAATAAACATAAAAATCTACCTCTCTCTCTCTCCAGAAATAGAACCTATCCGGCGAACTCTACCATTTCTGTCACGTGGCACCTAGCCGGTGCCACCACCATTTCTGTCACGATTCACCTTCAGAGGGGGGGGGGCGAGAATCGTAGCTCTTTACATAGAAACAACTCGCTTGGCATCAACTAGTCTTAACTTCATAAAATACTTTACTGTACCTAGGATCATAGGTTCGTCATCCCGTACAGGATGTCTGGTGAGAGCTGAACTAAGGAGATTTTGCAAAATAACATAATACTTAATTAAAATTATTTTATTCTTAAAGTCAAATACTCAACATCATTTTAAAGAACATTTAAATAGCGGGATTACAATTTAAAACAATAATCTCTTTACTTCCTTAACGATTGAACGACCTTACAAGAGAGAGAATGAGAGAACTTCACTAAACACTTCCCTAGTCCTTCCGAATACCTCAAATCATAATTAATACTTAAAATTAAAACAAAGATAAGTCCATACTCACATTTTCCGAAAAGCCTTTCTTGATCGATTACTTTAAAAAAATAACGTAGGGGCCTCTCCTGCCCTTGAAATCCCGAACGAACATTACATTTTAAAAACTATGACGCGTGACCCCTGACGAGGGCCATAGCCTCCGCCCGAAAGCTTGACGACTACATTATGACCTAACTTAAATTAAACGACTCGTGGCCTCTGGCGTCGACCATAGCTTCCGCCCGAAAGCTTGAATTCCTACATCACGAACGAACTAACAACTCGTGACCACAGGTGAGACGCATAGCCTCCGCCTGAGTGAGCCTGAATTCCTACATCACGAACGAACTAACAACTCGTGACCACAGGTGAGACGCATAGCCTCCGCCTGAGTGAGCCCCGAGTCACCAATCACTTGCGCTTAAATTCGCGCGCCCTGCCGCGCCTAGCATAACAAAAGCTCGTTATTGAAGTCAAATTTACTAAACAACTAACTAGAACATCTGGGAAGACTACCCCCCCTCTACCCCAATGTGCAGGCCACACCGCGCGGCTTGTTACGACAGCGCGCCCCAGTAACTGCGGCCAGTGGCTGCGCCAGCGCGCGGCCAAACAAACAAACAAAATTCTGCAAGCCCGCAGCGCGCCGCGCCGGCCCCGTGCCCCAATTACATGGTCACGCCACTTGCGCTGACGAGTGAACAGAGCAGCCAGCCCAGAGTCCCGTCAGTAAAGTCCCTAAATTTGATTTCAACAACCCTGCAAAATTTCAACCCGCGACAATATAAAGGACTTTGGAGGTTGTCCTAGAGGTCAAATAACTCGCGATCCTTTTTTCCGTCACTACGTATATTATTCCCATTTCACAGTTACGATTTAGCAAGCGCAAGCGTGCGTCATCAGGGCGGCCCGGGGCCCTCTCCACGGATATACGCCCAGGGTTAGAGACTGGAAAAATTCGCAGTTTTCATTGACCTTCAGAGTAGACTACACATATTCTTTATTATCAGGCAAATAATGTCACTTAATAATTAGCTGCTGACTTGAGTGTGGTTTCAACTGGTTTGCCTGTGATTCGATACTTCCTTGGTTAACGATTTATAATTGGCCTAGAGAGTCATCCGGGTGAATAGTGAGCCAATAGTAAAAACCAGCTTCAATGTACAGGATGTCCATAAAATAATGTCCCAGTTTCAATGGTATATTATAACAGTTTAATTTAGACTATTTACAACAAATCATACATCAAATTGAAGGTACAATTACCTGATTTGTTTTGCGAATGTTCAATATGTGCACCTTTGGTCAAACGGCACATATCAAAACTCAAGTCCAGTTCTTCCCACAATTTTGTTAACACGACCGGAGTAATGGAAGCAATAGCCTCTTCAATTCTGTGTCTCAACTTTGGCAAATCATTAGGTGGCGGCGGAATATAAACATGATACTTCCCAAAGGAATAAGAAAAAAAAATGCACAGCTTTATGTCAGGTAATCGTGGAGGCCAGCGAAAAAGGGCTTTATCGTCTCGACCATTACGACCAATCCAACGGTCCGGGACTTGTAAATTCAACATCTGGGGCTTCATCTTGTTGCCAAATAAAGTTTACAGGTTCACCCTCTACTAATGGGGGAAATAGCCATTATTTCGCGCTGCACGCGAGAAAACAATGAATAGGCTTATCTGAAATTTTAATTATGACCTTGAGCCAACATTCTACAAAGCTTAACCGTTGATACTATTAAATTTTTTATTACTGGAATTTTCTTTTTACGGACAAACTGTAAATTCTTATGAATTTTCGTCTATCACGAAGTGAAACCGCGAATATTTTTCCTGTCTCTCCAGACGCGGCCCTCCCCTTTGTCGCATCCAGAGCTGCAGCGGAGGAGAGAGGCTGCACCGAGGCTGCCGCCGTCCTTGGCTCGCGGCAAACAAGCAACAAGCCCTGGCGGAGAAAGCGGCGCCGAAGAACACCCGCTGATGAGGCGTCAATACGCCGGCGGATTCATAGACGGGCCCGCGGGAACCCGTCTTTTCATTTCCCCCTCCTTTCCCTCCTCCTGCCAGAACGGTAAAAGATGCACCGGCTGAAACGACTTTTCAAGGCCCCCGCCTACCCGGGCACGCATACCATAGTGCAGAGCTTCAGAACCCCCCTCCCCCCTCCAGCATATTTGATAACTGATCGAGATACAGTATATGAGTGGGGTCTGTTTACGAAAACCTATTTAAAAATACTCTGCGGGTCGATGAGAAATTCTGTTTCTTTTTTTTTTTTTTAAATGTAATTTTAGAAGAGTGAAAAGGGCTTTAAAAATGCGCGTATTCAGAATAATTTTTAGATATGAAACATCCGGTACAGATTTTTGAAGCTCTCAAGGGACTTGCCTAACTCGCCCAATCACGAAACACAGACGATGCTACAGTGTTTTAATTTTCAGGTAGTCTCGGAATCTTTTCGCGAAATATGCATGCCCCTACTCGCCCAATAACAAACATTGGAGGTTGAGCCGTGTCAAAAGAGGTGGATTGTACCGACATTTCGCTCTGCACAGCATAACTCTTTGACCGAAGAAAGCGTTTATGATATAGTTAGGAACAGGAAAAATTCGCGGCTTCAATTGACTCCACGATAGGCTCTATAGTTGTCTACATGCTTGTCCAAATATGACCCGTTCATTGGCCGCTGACTTGCGTGACATGTCAACTGAGAAGTCTCTGATCGGGGACTTCGTTGGTTGAAAGTTTATCATTGGCTAACAGTCCTCCAGTTAACATTCGGTCCAATCGCAGAAGCAGCACCAAGGTAATTTTTTTTTTTTTTAATTCTATCCTATCACGAAATGACTACGAGAATTTTTCCGGTCTTTAATGTTTGGAGACTGGAAAAGTTCGCGTTTTCATTTTGCGATAAGTAAAAGAGTCCCGGCCTCAGTGAAGAATTCAAAGTCATAGGTGTGCTCAACCCACGTTTGCTATCGTATTTGCAGAGACCGGAATAATTCGCGTATTCATTCGGCGATAGCCTAAAATTAAAATACATATACCTCTTAGATGATTTTGCTATTGGCTTACTGTTCATCTGGACGAATCTCAACCAATTATAAACCCTCAAACAAAGAAGGATCGAATCACAGACAAACCAGCCGAGACGACTTACAAGTCGGCAGCCAATGAACTTGCATTATTTGCCCAAGTGTACAGGGGAATGTGCAGTCTATCCTGAAGGCCATCGAAACCGCGAATTTTTCCGGTCCCTACGTATTTGTTGATTTCTTACGAGAACGTTTTTGTCCTTGTTAATTGGCACTATCTGATTCGCTTACTTCTTTTATAGCTGAACATCGTTGGCTCGCGGTCATAGAGGGGCGTGTCCAAATAACTGCGGTCCAATAATGAACACAGCGCGATGTGTGAATGTTTTCAGGCTAACTTGCGACTTAATGATTGCGCGAAATTTCCGTATCTCTAGCGATAAGCTGTAATCAGAACACACATCGCTTTGTGCTGCTTCTTGAACTGACTCACAGTTATTATGACTGTCTTTGGGTTGAATAAACAATAGATTGATAATCACTTTCTCCCATGTGAGCAGCTAATGACCGTGTGATATTTTCGTGAGTGTATAAAGGACTGTGGAGTCTATCCTGGAGGTCCTACGGTTTATATGAAACAGGAAAAATTCGCAAATTCATTTCGCGATAGTCTACAATCCAAATACGTTTGCCTGTTGGCTGCTTCAGTGATTGGACAACAGTTTACCTGAAGGACTCTGAGCTAATGAAAAAAAACCTCAACGAAAGAAGTATCGCATCACAAGCACCCCAGTTAACAGGTGTCACTATTCAGGAGCCAATGAGTAGAGATCGGAAAAATTCGCGGATTAATTTCACGACAGCCTGAAATTCAAATAGTTATTTCTCAGTGCTGCCTCTGCTATTGGCTTACAACTCACCTGGACGACTCTGGGCCAGTGAGAAAACCTCAACTGAAGCTGTATCGAATCACAGGCCACTACCTTGGAACACCTTCACAAGACAGCAGCCAATGAGAGGGTGACATTTGACCGTGTGTACGTAGAACTATAAAGTTTATCCTAGAGGTCATCGAACCCGCGAATTTTTCCGGTCCCTACCAATGAACAGGTGTATTTTTCCCGACTACATAGAGGTTCTTGGAGTCATTCTTAGAGGTCGCTGAAACAGCGAAGTATTCCAGTCCCTAATAATGACCCACCACCATGGCCACTGAACGTAAAATGTTAATATGGGGGTTCAAATGGGAAATATTTGTCCCGACGTACATTTTTTGGGCCGTGCAATCCGTAAAGTTCACAAAGAGCGTGACCTCGACCATAGACTTGCCATTGCGGCGAGGGCCGACCATTCGCGTGGCGGTTGAGAAGTAATTAGAGCTCAAGAGCGGCCAATTACAGCCAAGAACGATTTCCTCTGGGAGCAAAGTTCTGCCGGAGACCGCCTTCACGACGAGCAGAGAGACAACAGTATAGTTCTTTTAGTTAGATTTCAAAGAAATACTACCTATTGTAGCCATTACCATGGAGCGGCTTTCGGAAATATTTTTATATAGTTTTTCGTTTCATGGTCCAAAGATCCCAAAACCATCTTCGACTCAATTGTTTATCTTATGTATAGAAAAAATGTTTGTTCGTCTTCTATACGCCCACGCATGGGTGTCGCAACCTGGGGGGGGGGGGCGGGGGGGATTCGCCCCCCCACCAATAATAAGTCTTCAATTTCGTCCCCTCCAATAATATATTTAGTTTCGTAGTTATATTAAAAATATGATTTATGTGATATAACCCATATGTTGCGCATGGTGCATTTAGTCCAATCGTGGTAATGTGAGCACTGTGTTTTTACAAATTTGTTCTCTGAAAATATTTTTTATAAAAAATAAAGTATTTATTGCAACCAACTATAATTAGAATATCTAGGAAATAAAAATGCCTAATAACCACCTTTTTGCACCTTCAAACCCCAATTTTTCCCGGAGGAGGACCCCCGCTTTTATTCCAGGGGATGGATATTCCTCAACAACTAAATCAATTGCAGTTCCCCCCCCCCCCCCCAAAAAAAAAAAAATATATATATATCCTTGCGACGCCCATGCGCCCACGCATCGTTCATCCGATTGAGTTGAAACTTCACACATTTGACCTTCGGAACAAGGGGAAAGGTCACTGTCTAGGTGAGATTCGATAAAATAAAACTTTAAAGCATAATTTAATTATTCCTGGTGAAATCTCGCCATTCCATCGTCGTAGTACAGACCAACCACGAAAGAATGCGGGTTATTAAATGTAGTTCACTCGGCACGTGACAGAGCGTGCGCTTTGCCTGCAATCGGCGAGCTATCGATATCGATATTGGACTATACGAGCGCACTTTATACGTTAATCATCTTAACCAAATATGAATGCGCTGCAGATAAAGACTATAAGATTGAAAACGTCTTTGAAAGAAACTTTACACATCACTAACTTCGTATTTCTGTTAATTAAATAAGTAACCGTTAATATCCTAAAAAAGAATGCTTTTCAACTTTAAAATACATCGTTTTACATGGGAAAATAAGTTAATGGACAACATCTTAAACATGAAAAAATTGGTTGTCTGTAAAGTCGGTTTACGGACGATAGTTTAACGTGACAACGTCATAACAAAACATTGATTAAATTATTGCATACTTTTATGAATAAAATTGTATATTTTTATTTTAATAATAAAAGAATAAATATTTGAAATTATACTAGTAATCAGAGTTTTAAAATGCAAGAATAATTAACCTTTATTGCCGAAATTTTTGTTGTAATAAGCAATGAAAACCACATTAACTTTTCACTTCACTTTATAAACAGTTGACGAAACAGTTCACGTGTAGATGACTTGTAATTAATTTTAAAAACTGGCGTTTAGCTATTAACTTTTCACTTCACTTTATAAACAGTTGACGAAACAGTTCACGTGTAGATGACTTGTAATTAATTTTAAAAACTGGCGTTTAGCTATAAAGTTTAAATATAATTATGAACAAGTTTTCATATAAATAAACTGTAATCAAATATCTATCATCAATTATATGAATCACCATAATTTTTTAGTCAATTGTTACATAACCTATTATTACTGCACTTTATGAACAGGTTTTCATATAAATAAACGGTAATCAAATATCTAACATAACCTAAATACTTGAAATTATACTAGTAATCAGATTTTTAAAATGCAAGAATAATTAACCTTTATTGCCGAAATTGTTGTTGTAATAAGCAATGAAAACCACATTAACTTTTCACTCCACTTTATAACCAGTCGACGAAACAGTTCACGTGTAGATGTAAGTTGTGTGCTGCCGCTGTAACATCGCTGGGTTTTTCTGTGTGTGTCTGTATAGCCGCTGTATTTTTTTTTTTTTTTTTTTTTCAATTTTTTTCTGTTAAGTTTCATCGTAGGGTTATTCTGTTTGCCGTTGTGCACCGTAAATTTTCTTTGTAAATGGAACAGAAATATTCATATAAACTTACATATTTGTTAATTTGTACATTTACATGAAAATAACTGTATTACTACAAAATAGTTTTACCGTTTATGTTTTGTGTTGCCCCAGTACCTCCAATATTTAAAAGTTATTTGTAAACCCTTGTTTGAATAGCTTTCCAGTACCTATTAACTGCGCATATCAAACACGGTAAAACGAAAGAAAGCAAAATTGAATATTTGATCGAATAACTTTACCATGGTTTTAAAAAAAGTTACTGAATGTACACATCAATTGAAGTATAAAATAATTAGCCAATTTTTGTAATTAATACTCAGTTATACCTCGTTATACCGTATTTCAGATGTGCAAAAATAACCAAAGCTATGTGATTTACGTTATAACATCCTTGTCAATTGATTTCCAATATTCTGTGAGTTGTCCGAAGTATTTTTCGTCTTAATTTACTGTTCTTGTTGTTAATGTCTCATCGTTGTTATCCCACTGTGACCATCTGTGCTGAAATAACTTTTGTACCAATTCTTTCTACGTAATTTTCTATGTTTTAAATGTTTTGATGTTCCCTGAGTTTCGCAAGTTTTCTGTATGTTTGCACATTTATTGTCTGTTATTGAAGTTTCTTATGACATACATTATAATCAGCAATAGTGTACGTCCTAAATTATATATATAACTAGCTGACCCGGCAAACGTTGTTTTGCCATATAAATTATTTCTAGGGAATTCCTAGCTGCAGTACCCAGCGCTGCCCGGGCTGAACACAGGGTGAAGGGGACCTTTTTAGAAATCAGATGTAGTTAGTAACTTTTATTGTCTTCTTAATTTGAATGTCAATTGTGCAAAATAATTTATATCACTTTCAGATCCCGACAGACGTTCTGCCAGTGTATAGTTATTTACCTGTATATATCGAAAAATTGGTGGTCTGTATGCAATCTAGACTTTATAAAGCACTATAGAAAAAAGCTGAAAAATAAGAGATTACTAATATTGAAATGATTCCATTATCAAGCTAATGCTCAGCATGCATTACAATGCCTCATTCAGTTTTGTTTTGTAATATGTTTAAAGTAGTTACACATAAACAAATCATCCATTCATATCTCTAAATAT
Organism: Bacillus rossius redtenbacheri; assembly: GCF_032445375.1. Lineage (NCBI taxonomy): Eukaryota > Metazoa > Arthropoda > Insecta > Phasmatodea > Bacillidae > Bacillus > Bacillus rossius. The sequence continues at coordinate 36,567,954 of NC_086335.1, read as the reverse complement.
ATATTTATCTCTATTTACATCTATATATGTATCTCTCTATCTCTATTTATCTCTTTATATCTACATATGTACATATATAATTACCTCCCACTATCTCTATCTCTTCTAAATATAAATCTCTATATAGCGCTATGCATCTATATATCTATTTATCTAACCCATTTCATTCTCTATACCTCGCTCTATCTCAACTTATCTCTCTGTCTCTCTCATTCTCACTCTGTATATATATCACTCTATCTCTGACTCTCTTTTATATTTAAATAAATTGTGTCATGCATGTGCACTTATACAACAAAAACAGACGAAGTGCCGTTATATAATATGAAATAAACACATTTTTTTGAAACGATTTGTGCTCCAACTATTGCAAAATAGTTATACCGTCTGAGAAACCTTCACGGGCATGCGCATAACAACTCACCAAAATTGCATCGCAATTGGATGAATGGTATAGGGACATATACGGCACAAACAAACGAAAATTAAAGACATGACAAACGCATCAAACGATGGTGCGTTTAAAATTCAAGGCAACTAACGCTATCTATTGACGAAGTTAAGAACAAAACTGTTATGAGCGCCTTTATTTTGCTAGCTGCTGCGAGCTCCACTAAGCGGGCTGGTCTCACCAAGGAGAAAAATGTGAATTTGCCAGACCTTACTATGTGTATGATCGTGTGGCAGACATAAAGAAATGACACTCACTCACTATTTGTATGTCTATGACCTATGATTTTTTTTGTTATAAAATGAAATTATCACTTTTTCACTCCCTTAGGGATGGCATTTCATATTAATATGTGGTCTATGAGTTAATCCAGGTAATGAGCTCGCTGTAGGCGGGGAAGGTTGATCAAGTGTTAATTGATCAGCTATCGACCGGGGTTGAAAAATATAAAAATACTAGCTAAACCCGGCCACGCTTTGCTGTGGCACAGTTTAATATTAATTCATTGTTTAATTTAATATTTTACTGTGCATGGCTGTGGAATGTAATAGAAGAAATAAAAATGTGTTTAGCTTAAATATTTTTATTGTAAAGCTAATGGAAGGACTACATTCCTTGTTTTCCCATTTTTTGCATAAACATATAGATCAGATGGTTTACCGACTCTGGAGCACCCGACATATAACTGTCCATGAGAGAAGCATTCATTTTCTAAATTCAAACCGCACACTTGCAAAGATTGTCCTTGTGCTTTATTGATGGTCATAGCGAACGCAAGGCGTATTGGAAATTGAAGTCGTTTGAACTCGAACGCCATATCTGTCGGAATAAGTGGCATTCGTGGAAGTAATACGTCTTCACCTTTATGAAGTCCAATCAAAATTGTTGCTTCAATAAGATTATCCATTAATTTTTTAACTACTAATCGTGTACCATTACATAATTTAGGCTGACAGATATTTCGAAGCAATATAATTGGCACACCAATTTTCAAATTCAAAATATGTGGTGGTAATCCTGGAACATCGAGTGAATTGAGAAATTCCGTTGGAAAGTTCACTGCTTCATTTTGGTGCACTACTGAATCAATAGATTTGTATGTCATTGTTTCACCTTCGATTCTGTTTATAATACTATTGTTCATATCGTGTACGTCAACATTTTTAGCCGCTAGAATGGCTCTTTCGCTCAACCATGCATGATTTTTGAATTTTGTTTCGATGTTTTGGAATACCTTGTCTACTAATTCCTCTTTTGAATCTACGATGTTGCATAAATCAGATGATAAGCTGAGTTTTCCTGTTTCTGGATTTGTAGGTACAGTGCCGTTACCAACTTCAATTAATTGTCTTGAAAATATGACTGCTGTTGGATCGTTCTGAAGTTTAACTCGCATATTCGTGGTTAAATGCATTTTTTTTTACTGTGCTCCAAAAATTTGAATATTTTTTAATTTAAACGTATTTTTATCAATAGAGTCGAAAGAATATACTTTCAAATTAAATAAAGTTTTTTATTCTTTCTTGAAATATATATATATATACATATTTGTGTAAATTATAGTCATTAAGGCACAATGGTCGAGTAGCCTGATGTGCTTGAACTTCGACAATATGGTACAGCACCGTCGAGCGTGGTCACAACTAAGTTGGGTGACCATGATATTTAGTTATAGAAACTTTTTTTTCCGACTTTTCCGGTGGATTTTCCCAAACTTTTATTTCATATAAACACTCTTCTGTTAAGATGCAATGTTCTGTAAAAATTTCAATCCAAACCATCGTATACTTTCCGAGTTTTGCGGCCAAATACATACGGAAGCTAAATTTTTATATATATAGATATTAAAAATTAAGGGTTGATGATAGAAGGGTGGAAATTTAGGGTTGTATGTATTTTCTAATGCCACATTATAAAAAAAATAAAATAAAAACTTTTGTCCAAAAATTTAAAAAAAAAATGTTAGGGGTGGACTACCCCTAACATTTAGGGGGATGAAAAATAGATGTTGGCAGATTCTCATAGATACCGGATAAGCACAAAAAATTTCATCAAAATCGGTCAAGCCGTTTCGGAGGAGTATGGCAACGAAAACTGTGACACGAGAATTTTATATATAAGATATATCTCCCCAATTGCAAGAACAATTAAAAATTAAGGGATTTATTTGGTATTTTAAAAATATATATAAAATAAAATAATATATTATTTTGTAATAATCTCAAAATATCAAGTGTAGTATGTATGGAGAATTTAATTTCATAACGAAATTATTATACATACTTAAGTTGTTAAACTGAAAGAAAAGGTTCGAACATAATAATTTAAAATAACAAATTTAAAAGAAAAGTGAAATCACTTGTTGTATTTTTTACAAAATATTTTTTTGGACGAAAATAAACATACACAACCATTAAATTAACTTTTGATACTGTAATAACATGTTTTATACTATTGCACGTAGAAATATTACACATCCAAAATAAAAACAACGAATTCCAATTTTTGTTACAATTAAAATTACAAATAATTAAATAGCGATGTCACTGCGATGTGCACAAATATTAAATAAATAATTTCTGTAGTTGTGTCCTCAAAGAAGTTCATGTTTAGTAATCCCGATGATTTAATTGAGTTTCTGAGGGTTTCATTGTATAAAATAAAATATTTATTCTCCTGCTTAACCTTGATGTAAACTACTATCAAGAATTCTGTACTCAGGAGTACTGCACGTTCCAATAAAATATAGTTGTATTCAAATAATGTACATATTTCTAAATACGTAAGCAAATCTCACAAAACTAATGACACCTAAATTATTAGTCTTCAGAATCTTATCGATTAAAGGTCAGTACTATATTACCTAAAATTTCGACACTATTATTGATTTAGTACTTAATTTAAGATTTTGAAAATGCCTATTTGCAAACAGTTGTTTGAATAGGTTTCCCCCAAAAGTGAAATAACGAGGTTAACTTTTATGTGGCTTTAAAACCAAATAAATGAATTGTTATACAAAAACTTTATAACACATACTTTAACTAAACAAACTCTTTTTATATCTAACATTTATTTCAAAATAACTTTACCATCGACAGTGCAAGCTCTTTACATATTTTTTTACTAGTCTATAGTTCTATATAATGATTGTACAGCGGGACTGTAAGTTTGTTGAATATAATTGCCAGACTATTTATACAAATTATATTTCACTGTTATGAAATTACATAATTCATTCTGAACGAACAACAAAAGAATACATAAATTTGTTCGTTACCGAGGTTAGATGTTACTACAAGTATGGCACGTGTTATTGTCACACGAAACTACAGTAAACTCGTGGAATAACATCATGTCAGTGTTAAGAAGACTGCTGATTGTCGCTCTACCGCTCTGGTTCTGGGGTAGAGCGCCTGCCTTGTGACTTGTAGGACCCGGGTTCGCGCCCCGGCTCCTCCAAGGCAGATTGCCCAGACAAAATGGTGGCATTTTCTCTGGTAGGAATACAATCCCTTGTAACAAGTTAGTCTACCAAAGAAACGGTGGGCGGAACATAAAAAAACCTTCCAGGTGGCTTCCAAATGGGGAGCCCGTTTCTTTTCTTGGGCTCCCCATGCGGTGGCCATTCTGAGGGTTTCTCCGGGGAAACGGAGTTTTGCAAAAATATATATATTTTTTTTGTTTTGTAGCGTTTTAGTTTTTAGTAACTGTAGCATTATCATTCCAACATGTTATAAATAAAGTTTAAACAAATATTTCAAAAATTAAAAAAATATTTTGTTTTTGTACATAAAATATTCTAATTAAGTGGGTATCAGTCATTGAGTTGTTGTATACTGATGTTGTGTGTATATAATTTCTTGATGTATTATTGACAGTTAAATTTTAGTCACAAATTATTGACCAATACCTCTGTTATGTAGTGGTTTTTTTACACGAAAAAAATATTTTTAGGCTCGTGAATTTTGTTCCTAAATATATTATTTATGATAAACCACGTAGTTTTCAATCAGTTAAACACGCAGTATTATTTGTATGTGTATATATATACATATGTTTTAATTATCTTACAAATAGACGCTTTGCCGTCAAATTTGCAAATACAATTTCAATTTCATGATATTAGGTGTTCCGCAAAGTAGTTGTTCATCTTAACTACTCTTTAATATTTTATAAATTATATTCCAACTGTAAAAGGAAATATGTTTGTAAATTTATTCACCAAGATATTTCAGCTGTCTAGATCTGGTTTTCAAGTTAACAAACGTCTCTGAATTACTATAGCATTTATTGTTTTGTATAACATTTAGTAAAAAAACTAATTTCAATTAATTAGAATTATCACATAGTAAGAAATGACATTAAACGTTATTGATGAAGTAGAATATTGTGTCGTAATTTGGAATTAAATAACTAATTTTGATTGCAATAGAGAATTGAAAGAATGCAAAAAAAAATCTTAATTTAATATTTTAGGCTTTAAAATTCCTTCTAAATATGCTTCAATCCTATATGAATTTAACTTGCATGTTCTATTTATTAGACGTTCAATCAGTGATACACATTGTATTATATACGTTTTATTACCATTATTACCGAGTATTCTATACACTACTTCGAGAGCAATGTCGCTGTACTCTTTCCATAGAGTGTATACGAAAATATGGCAGAATTCCATCTCGTCCTTTGAACGTATGGCAGTTTGCCGTTATAGTACTTTTCCGCCTTTTTCGAAGAGGCCAGGCGGAATACATCCATTATGGTAGTCTTCCATTATGGTACCTAGTCTTCCGCGCCCCCGTGTCATGTAGTACACATGCTATCTGCTAGAATGTGTTGCCGTCATGTTTGTTTAATTCGTAGCCACTAGAATGCAGTATTATGTATTAACAGAAAGTTATGTCTCATGGTATCCACCATCTAAAAATTTGGACGCCATTTTGTAAATTCGTATTTATTGACCTATAAATTCGGGAAAAATTTCAATATTCATAAAAAAAAACACTTATTAAAATAATGATTGAGTCGAACGATATCCATCCTCGGTTCTAGCCTTGATTGATGAGAAAACAATATAATTTCAGGTAAAATAATACTAATTTAATTAAAATTATCATTAAGTTACAGGTTAAAGAAAAAATTCTACAAATACAAACAAGTAAATTACTAGCGTTTCTTAGAAGGCAAAATGAGTCATTTGCAGACCTTGACATGTGTTTTCGAGTCAGTTATATCTTTGAATATATATACTGTATAGAAGTCGCCAGCCCAGGTTAAAATTTCTAATACGGTTTTGAGGTAGTTGGTTGATTCACCGCCGCAATCGCCACCATCTCTAGGGCATCGACTTGTGGTGGTCCCTAGCGGACAAGTGTCCAACTCTTCAAACAGCCCTTCCCCCTCCCGTTGAACGACCTCGAGCTGCAGTGAATGATAGATGAGGGGTGCGGGGAATGACAGCGGGTGACAGCGCTGCGCTCTAACGTGTAAATAACAACTAAGACGATACAGGGCGTTACGGCAGCGTACTACAGCGGTGAAGTTCCCAAGCTGCTCATCATACGCTTCTGAAAAACGTAGAGTAAATCCTATCCACTCGCGACTTCTATACAGTATATATATTCAAAGGTTATATATAACAGTTGATTAACCAGGCATGTCTATTCAGTAGCCAGGCACATCCAGTCGCTGGTTAAGGCACATTCAGTCCGTGGCCATGCACGTATTTGACGGCCATGCACGTATATTCAGTGGTCAGTCATTTATTTAGCGTACAGCTATAAAAGCAGTAATGTAGGTATATGCTGTGATAGATTTGCGAATAATTTGGCCCAACGTGCAGAGTAGTGGAAAGAAAATCTCATTCATTAAATGAGATTGACGTGAATGCGTTCTGGGAAGGCGTACTTAGGCTATGCGGGAGATGTTGTCCATCAGGGTTAAAACATTTTCATATTGCATATTTCCGTTTTTTGTGGTTCAGTAGCAAGGTGTGGCCGAATACAGTTTATATTGCAATTTACGCCAATAGACACATAAAACCAACTGAGATCTATTTCTGAAACATAGATAGAAAACATTGCTAATTTCACATGTTTATTGTTCAGAAAATTTGGTGATTTCCTAAGGTGCAGCTAAATATGGTTTATGTGAGATTCAGTCAATTAATAGCTCAAAAAATTTGAATCAATTTTAAAATTTTGTACTGAAAAACGCTTCAGCCTAACATTTCTTGATCATCATCGAATGAGAGAATTCTGTTCTATGATTCAGCGAAAACGACAGTCTTTGTTCTAAAAGCAGCACGCAAAGAAAGTACACAGTAATATCACAGAAACTGCATTAACCTTGCCCATGAACATTATGTTGCGTGATATCATGCGTACTTAGCGTGTTATGGGGATTACGAAGTGTGCCGTTAATTACGCATTGATAAGTGTTTACATAAGAGATAAAAAAACAATAGCTGCTTATGATGAGATACCTATTCTTAAAGCAATGATTACATGTAACCCAATTTTCCTTATTTTCAATTACGTAGTTCGTACTTCACATCTGTTAATATAGTCCCATGTTGCCAGGTAGTTTGTAAAAATGACAAACTAAGTGAACTCAAGCAGGAAAAAAAGTGGCTTTTAGTCTTGAGAATTGGGAACTACAAAATCGTTTCATAGTTTTTTTTAATGCTCAACTTCATGTTTCAGTTATACATAATTTCGGTGGAAAACATAAGTAAATATCTCATTTCTTGTCTGATATTTCCACTTTAACCGTTTTATTAATCGATTTTATGGCGGAAATATTTTACATTTCGTACCATACAATTGGTATTTTCTTTCCTTGAGGAAAAAAGCCACTTTATAGAACAATAACATACCTACATAAATGCATGAGAAATAATTTATTTTGATGATTGTAACAAAAAGTATTAAAAAATGTGGGGAAAATATCCAAAGAACGGAATGTAATGAAATTCAATGAATTTGTTTCCATTTAGGAAACAAAGCATAGACTAAAATTTACTTAAATATATTAGCCCAATACCAACGGTGAACTTAATAATCAACTTGTGTGATACATTGTGTTTAGTTGATGCTAAAAATAACTAATAGAATAATACTTTTAAAATATTTCAAAAATATGTTTACAAAATTAGAGTATTTTATTATAAGGCAATTAAAAATGTATAAAAATTCTTGGTAAGACAGATGAAATACAACAATCGTTAAATATTGAACAATTTTATTTATAATACATATAATTAAAATAATTACGTAATATTTCTATGAAAGATATTTTAACTATGTACAACACATGGCTATTTTATTTTTGAATATATTAATACCTTTTTCAAAGTAATACTGAGTATTTCTTACAAAAATTAGTGCATAATTTTATATGGTGCATATTTATTATAAACCATGGAAAATATAGCTAATCGAATATTCAACAATCTGACTTCCTTTTGTGGTATCATGTTACTTATGTGCGCAGTTAAAACTGGAAAACTATTCAGGTAACTGTTTACAAATAACTTTAACATTTGGAGGCACTGAAACAACACAAAGCATAAATTTCCGGGTAATAATCCGAACCCAGTATTATCATACAGTGGTTTTCCATGAAAAAGTACAAATTTATAAATATCTGTAATTTTACACGAATATTTCTGTTCCATTTACAAATATATATATATATATATATATATATATATATATATATATATATATATATATATATGTGTGTGTGTGTGTGTGTGTGTGTGTGTGTGTGTACAGTGTTCGAAGTGTTTGCTTGCAAGTAAATTTTATGCTTAAAGAAGTTTCACTTGGAAGTTTTGAAATGCACGTATTAAAAAACAGTCGCTGGCTACGCTCTGTGCGAGTGCTGTTCTCCAGCATAGCAGCTGCCATCTTGTTTGTTTACATTCAGCTTCCGTACGCGATGCACACGTGTCCTTGCGAAAGCAGTGCGACTTTGATTGTCGCCATACTCAGCCTCAAAAGAACAGTTGGTTATTTCCTTTTTGTTTTGGCATTACTGTTGTTAAAGAGATCTTCCTGTTAATTTTTTTTTTTACCATCATCTCCCTTGAATTTGTTGCTGGGTGACAAATGCTATCACAAGGTATTCACCAAACGCTATTTTCAAGCTGTGAATAGTCACGAAATTGATTATACCTGATTATGAACGCTTGCGTGACCTTTTATCGCTTTTATCTGTTTGAGAAAATTTTGAGATGATACATAAAATGTAAGAGCTATCGTTACTATACAGTGGAAGCTCTCAAACAACAGTAATGACAATAAAATAAAATGATCAAAATGACTAGCAAGACCGAGCACTAATTACTTCGTTGTAGACAAGATGTTAAGCTCAACAAAAAAAAAAAAAAAAAAAAAAAAATTAGGTGCGTGGTCGCTACGCGTGTTACAAGTGGATATTCACAGATGGCCTGAAAAGAAACATGTGCAAGTATATATGTACTTATATACTTGCGCAACCACGCAAGTGTGCCAAATTGTAAACATGCTCTCGTGAGCGCCTTCCTTTACCATCGATCGATCCAGATTGTTACGCTTTCGTTGCGATCCGATGACGTCATGTCCACGGCTTACTACATCGTTAACACACACAAACTGGACTTATTATATAAATGATCAATTTTCTTCAGTGGTGGGTACAGGAATTTTTTTCGTAGGGAGGGAATTCGAAAGAAAAAAAAAATAACGTATTTTAAAATTCGAACACATGTATTCAGAAATCTTGCAATAACGCTGACACGTGGTATGGAAAGAGGTGTATCTCACACAGTTGAGATCGCAGGTGTTGTAACAGAGCCTTCCCTTGCTGTCGGGCCGCGGACCGGTGAGGCCTGGTACTCCCGCGCGCAGACGTGACGGGGCGCAGCTACGCGCCGCCGCGCGGATCGGTTCCGCGAACTGCATGCCGATCGCTCGAGCAGGTCACGTCCTGTCGCGTCCTGCCTCGCCGGCAGCGTGGTCCACCCGCTACCCGCGTCACTGGGAACCACACATAACTTAGAAAGTCACAACTTAGAACTGTCATAACTTAGAAAACTTGGAAAAAATCCACGTAACTTAGAAACACACAACTTAGAACTGTCATAACTTAGAAACACGTAACTTAGAAACACGCAACGCGGAACCACACAACTTAGAAACGTCATAACGTAGAAAGTCATAACTTAGAACTATCACAACTCAGAAACACACAACTTAGAACTGTCATAACTTAGAAACACGTAACTTAGAAACACGCAACGCAGAACCACACAACTTAGAAACTTCATAACGTAGAAATTCACAACTTAGAACTATCACAACTTAGAAACACACAACTTAGAACGGTCATAACTTAGAAACATGTAACTTAGAAACACGCAACGCAGAACCACACAACTTAGAAACGTCATAACGTAGAAAGTCATAACTTAGAAAATTCTAAGTTGTGTGTTTCTATGTTATGACAGCACCCCGCGTCACTCAGCTGTGCGCTTACAAGTCGTCACAGGGGGCGACGGAAGACTACCATAATGACAGTATTCCGCCTGGCCTCTTCGAAAAAGGCGGAAAAGTACTATAAGTCCAAATGACGAGACGGAATTCTGCCATATTTTCTTACACCCTCCATGGAATGAGTACAGCAGCATTGTCCTCGAAGTAGTGTTATAGAATACTCGGTAGGTAGCGCTGTCAACCCTCTAGCTGTTTCTCAAGTTAACTTTAAAGCGTACGGCTAGCGCTTCAGACGGTGATAATTGCAATAACAAATCATATCCGGATCACGGACGAGCACTATATTCTTATTACAACGATTAAAAAAAAAAAAAACATGTGGTACCTAGTATTCTATTCTGCCAAAATTTCTTATACATTTTACGGAATGAGGAAAACGGCCTCACTCGTAAAATTGTAATGTAACTAGCATCATAGAATTTAAATTTTGCATACTGGAATAATTGAAGTAATTGTAGATCATTATTTAATGAATGGAGTGCAAATCAAACGCAAATATTCAAGGGTTTTCTTATGTAATGTTTTCATTTTTAGAGTGACAGAACACAAAAAACTCATATATTAATATTTTAAAAGTCCATATTAAATAATTTAAAGTCTACAAAATGTGTTTTTAAGATGCTGAAATGCGAGGGAAATATTTTTGTGTAGTGTAGTTTGTTGGCACAGGGCAAGCAGCACTGGCGCTCTAGGGGAGACATATGCTCGTACATTTCGAATGTTGATGGGCTTTGCACAGGCTCTGCTGAAATTTAAGTATTTTTTATATTAGAAAAAAATATCCTGCTTCATTAAAACAGTCAGATCTAATTGAAATTCAGTTTTTGTGCGTTACAGCACCTATAAACGAATTATGACATAAAATAACAACAAAAACACATTAACACAAGATATTCAATGATACACATCAATGCGACAAAACACGAAACATCACACAGATAGATAAAGATTGATAAAGTTCAGTTAACCAATTGGTTACTTTGGTTTTCACAAAAATCTTAAACCGAAACTTAAATGGTGTATACAAAATAAATATGTAGATTACAAAAGTTTTACCAAAGAATATTTGTAGATTATTCAAAAGGAGTTATAATTTTTTTACACATTATGGTTTTAAAAGTGTCACTAATTCTGTAATTGCAAGTTGGAATTCTTAATCCAAACCGAGTCATTATGTCTGAACCAACAAAAATGTTATAAAATGTTTATAATAAAAAGCGTATCACTGATCAAACGTCTAATAAATAGAAAATGCAAATAGGTTATATAGGAATGTAGCATATATTCAAAATAATTTAAATGCCTGAATTTTTTAAATATTAATTTAAGACCTTTTTCTGCATACTTTCAATTCTTTTCTAATTAAAATATTTTGATGCAGACTTTCAATTCTTTTCCAATTAAAATCTTTTAATGCAGATAAATGTTTAAATTTAATAAGACCTAAAGATCTTCATGTGTTGCTAATAGTATTATCTACATGTTGGTGAAAAAAGCCTAGCATCCGATATAACTCGAAGGTCTTAAAACAGGACACCACGTTTAATTTCATTACTTACTATGTGATAATTCTGATTAATAAAATTAGTTTTTTTGACTAAAGGTTATACAATAAATGCTATCGTAATTCAGAGACGTTTGTTAACTTGAAAATCAGATCCGGACAGCTGAAATATCTTGCTGAATAGATTCACAAACATATTTCCCAATTATATATTTTTTTCATCAGCATCATTTCTTGATCAATTCTGATTACAGTTGGAATATCATTTATTAAATATTAAAGAGTAGTTTAGATAAACTACTACTTTGCGGAACACCTAATAACATGAAATTGCATTTACAAATTTGACAGCAAAGCGTCTATTTGTAAGATATTTAAAACATATATACCACGTATTGCTTGACGAGGCCTAAAATTGACAATTTTTTAATCTTTAGATTATGTTGGAAAGTATCAAAGGCTTTGCTCATGTTGAAATAAATAGAATATATTATTTACATCTGGATTTATACTGGTACACACATACATACATATATAAAAAAAACTATGTGGTTTTACAGAAATAATATTTTTAGGTATAAATTTCATGTGCCTATAAATATTTTTTCGTCAAATACTACAAAAAAAAAAGGTTTCTGACTAGAATTTAACCGTCAATAATACTTCAAGAAAATATGTACCGATAAATGATTGAACACACAACCATTCACCGACTGATGCACACTTAATTAAAATATGTTTTCACAAAAGCAAATTTTTTAAAAATGTTTTTAATGTTTGTTTGAGCTTTGTTTATAACATGTTGGAATGATAATGCTACAGTTAATAAAAACTAAAACGCTACAAAGCTACAAAAAATAAAAATAAAATATTTTTGCAAAACTCCGTTCCCCCGGAGAAACCCCCGGAATGGCCACCGCATGGGGAGCCCAAGAAAAGAAACGAGCTCACCATTTGGAAGCCACCTGGAAGGTTTTTTTCTGTTCCACCCACCGTTTCTTTGGTAGCCTGACTTGTTACAAGGGATTGTATTCCTACCAGAGAAAATGCCACCATTTTGTCTGGACAATCCGCCTTGGAGGAGCCGGGGCGCGAACCCGTGTCCTACAAGTCACAAGGCAGGCGCTCAGCGACAATCGGCAGTCTTCTTAACACTGACATGATGTTATTCCACGAGTTTACTGTAGTTTCGTGTGACAATAACACGTGCAGTACGTGTAGTAAAATCTAACCTCGGTAATGAACAAATTTATGTATTCTTATGTTCTTCGTAATTTCATAACTGTGAAATATAATTTGTATCACTAGTCTGGCAATTTTTTTAGTTGATTTTCTTTCAACAAACTTACAGTCCCGCTGTACAATAATTATATAGAACTATAGACTAGTAAAAAAATATGTAAAGAGCTTGCACTGTCGATGGTAAAGTTATTTTGAAATAAATGTTAGATATTAAAAGAGTGTGTTTAGTTAAAATATGAATGTGCTTACAAGCATGAAGTTATTGTATAAACATTTTATTTATTTGGTTTCAAAGCCACAGAAAAGTTAACTTTTTTATATTACTTTTGGCTTTCTTTTGTTTTACCGTGATTAACATGCACAGCTAATCCCTGGAAATCTATTTAAACAACTGTTTGCAAATAACTAAATATTGTAGGTACTGGGGCAACACGAAGCATAAATGGTAACACTATTTTGTAGTGATACAGTTATTTTCATGTATATATTGTAATAGTTTTGTTATGATTTTCTAAGTTACGAAGTTTATACATTGTGTTTCTAAGTTATGATCGTACTAACGTAAGAAAAATGGATTGTAAACGTTCTCGGATGCAAGAAACTCTATAAGTTATACTTAGACAAATGCCAACTGTTAATTTGCTACAGACTTGCGAGTTCCGTTTTTAATGTGATACTTGCGGTTCGATGATTCTTTTGTTAAGGTTTTTCCTTTGGCCCAGAGTCCTTTAGATAAATTGTGGCTCAATCGTATAAATAACACAAAGGTAAACGTTTTCCAATTTTAGCCTCACGCGAAATGAAATTTTTTTCCGGTTTCTGCTTATGACAGTTATAGGTTATGTGGATTTTTTTTTCTCGAGAATTATAAGTTACTAGCATAACCAAGCAGACGTTGTCCTGCCAGTGTTTATTTTTTACTCTAAATATCTCAAATGGATAGTTTGTATGTAATCTGGAATATATAACTCTTTTGAAATTATATTCCGTTTTAATCTCAATAACCAATTACTAATCACAGTCACAATCACTATTTGTTGTTATTGAGGAAACACAGACGACGCTACAGTGCTTTAACTCTAAGCTTATATGGAAATATTTTCGCGATAAACACATGCCCCTATCGATACCTCGAAGTGGCGAGTCTGTCGTTATCCATTGAAACACACATTTACATAATTTATGATTTTTCTCTGTGTTGTTATTTTCGCGAGCAACCTTTGACTGCTTGGCGCTGACTACTTACAATTTCTGGTTAAAAATTGCATTTTTTTTTTCTGCAGCAAAAGATTTAAAGGCATGTATTTATTCTTCGTGAATATATTTCGAGAAAATCTGTGTGTTAAAGCACTGAAGCATCCGTCTGTGAGCCTTGATCGGTTGAGTTTCTTTCAGGTACGTGTATACTGTCGGCACGCCAATCGCAGTAATTTTATGCGGAAGCAAACGCGTCATGAATTTCCTGGTCAAATACGTCAATGGCTTCTCTCGCAGACGGCCGACAATCACAAGAAAGAAACCGCTGGCGTGGGCATACATTATTTCAGTCTAACGAGCGTTCAGATTTTGTTCGCGAAAAAGAACCTGCCTCCATAAATAATAGCAGGTGAAGACCTTAAGTATTTAGCTGTTTTTTTTAGACAACTTATTTTGTTTGAAATAAAAGGTGGTGACGAAATTTTCCTATCAAACAACAATATTGGGCTTAAAGAAGTTTTATTTATGTCCTTTCACTGTATTGACAAAGGCGTTACCCTCTTCGAAAATATATATGCTGGAAATAGGCCGTAGCTCTTCCTCAACTAATCGTTTTAAATGATCTGATCTTAGCTTACGAAGAAGGTAGATTCTGAAAACTAAGAACGTGACCAGTCTCACGCACAATGAGCTTCAATGTAAATTTAAACTGGTTATCTCATTGAACGCAAAGAGAAAAAAAGTTATCTACTTTTAGCGGTGATGCTTCAGGGTGTCGTAAAAAACAAAACCATGCCACTTTAGTGTACTCCACGAAAATCTAGAGTAAATGTTGATAACGATCTTGATGACGTGATAATCTACGCTAGTGCACGCCGCTCTGCTTTACAAGGAACTACACGCGAAGTCGTGAATTGTGTATTTTAGTGAATTGAGGGAGGGCGGATTGTGAGTGGGCCTCTAACGTATGACCTTTATGTCACGTGACGCCTCAGCGAACACTGGCACACACACAAAAAAAAATAGTTTTGAGGTTGCTTGACTTGTGGATTCTAGCCGCCTCGAATATGCAAGAAGTTTAAAATCGTTTCGTTTGACATTGCGGTCGCCATCATCAGGGTAGGAAACTCCTGCTGACACCGAATATGGGTAGAATTCTCCCATAGATAAAGAATATGGCGATTGAATTGTCAACCGGAACTTAAGAGGCCACTCCAGTGTTTCAGGCGCACTACGCAACCCGCGTTAACGACATAAGATTCAATGCTATTTTCATTTTGTTTGTAACTAATTAACTAATATATATTTCGAAATGATGCTTACTTGATATGTAAGACAACGATGCTCTTATCAAAGCCCCTTTCTTCAAAAACGTGCATAAATTATGGTTTTATACTAATCTTTACTAATATGCATAAGTGTATTGTCTAGGTTTGAACAATAATTTATGCACGTTTTTGAAGAAAGGGGCTTTGATAAGAGCATCGTTGTCTTACATATAAAGCAAGCATTATTTCGAAATCTATATTAGTTAATTAGTTATAAGGAAAATGAAAATAGCATTGAATCTTATGAGGTTAAAGCGGGTTGCGTAGTGCCCCTGTAACACTGGAGTGGCCTCTTAAGAAAACTCTTCGACTTCGACGCTGCTAGAAACCACAAGCCGACGTTTATTTTATTTTTTTATTTCAGAGCAAGTGGCGTATGTTGCCCGGAGATGTTTTGATGCTTGTTTGGCAGCCGAAGTTCGTAACTCTTGTTTCGTTTCTTCTCTTCACTGTCCATCACGACCACTGAAAGCGTCGCGGTGTTGGAAACCACTGCGCTAAATGATCCATATTTTCAAATAACGTACCTAGTATAGCTTAAAGTAAGGGTCTGAGCTTCTGGCACCATTTTTAAGTGGCCTCACTTCTGATGCTATTTTTAATAGCTGCCGAAATTTCTCCCGAGCAGTTTTACGTAACGAAAGTTCCGACACCACTAGTGTTAAACTGGACTAAGGGAAGAAGTGAAGAATGATGCTGGGTAGGGATAGAAGGGGTGGGGAGAGGGAGAGGAGGGCGCTGTATTCGTGAACTTAGCACATGAATTGAATATATAGGTATAATGAATATATATTCAATGGCACGTGCCACCTATACAAAAATTTCTTTCAGTGTGTCTATAAGTAGGCACTGGAAAAAATTCGCGGATTCTGTGACCTCCAGGCCAGCTTCAAGAATCCTCTACACATTCGGGAAAATGTCACCTGTTCATTGGCTGCTGACTTGTGAGAGGTCTCGACTGGGTAGCCTGTGGTTCGATGCTCCTCTGGCTGGTGGTCTATCATTGGCCCATAGTCCTCCATATAAATTTGAAGCCAATTGCAGACTCAGTGCGAACGCTCAAGTATTTGAAATTTTGCCGATCACGAAATGAATCCGTGGATTTTTCTGGTCTCTCCCTAAGGTTGCTCGATATTGTTCTTCAATTAAAACACCAACCGGTATTTCCAAGAACCTTCCTATTTGTTCGTCGTCTCCACATGCTCAGCCATGTACACGAAGTCTACTCGCTGCAGGTTCTACTCTACCCAAGAGTTGAAAGCTATGACCTTGCGAGCACCTGCCGTACTGCGCACCGCGGTAATGCTCGTGACTCCTCACAGACTCTACTCCACGTCTGAGTGCCCTCAGTAAGCCAGCAGTACTGCACTGGACTGACCACACAACCACCTCGTGTCCTCCGCTCTGCCGCCGCCAAGCCACGTGTCCATGTCGCTGGGGCGGCGAGTCCCGGCGCGGTCAACCGACAAAGACTCGCACACTCGACAACTGCGCCACTCTAAAATTACATTCCCTTACAATAGTAGTTTATTTTGTACATCCCAATTTATAATCTTTGCCGCGTAACACATGTCATGTTTGGCTTATTATGTAGGGTTAGTGATGATTGCGTGAAGAAAATTTTAAGTCGCAGTATCTAATATTTTGGTACAGAATGGGGAATTTAAACCCAAAAGTAAAATGTCCGTAACTCAAAAACTACGGCAATTATTATTTTTTATTTTTTTTATTATTATTCTGGATTATAATTAATCGACCAATTAACAACTCTCGGCTTGACGTTGAGTTCTGGGACACGCTGTGTATTGTATGGTGACTTGAGCTTGTCTAGTTGTGCTAGTATTGCCGCGAACGCTGCAGCACGAGCCAGCTCCGACCCGGTCCGGCGAGGACGTTACATAAACTCGGGGCCACGTGGCGAATTTAAAGGCCTGGTCGACCTTGGAGGAGCTGGCAGCCGGACGACCAGTCGGTCGGGTCGCCGCAAGCCGCGCCCCGACCACACGTGCGGAGCCGCGCCAACCAGGTCCTTCCTGATCCTCCCCGCGAGTCGGTGCCATCCGACAGCGTGTGCTCCAATGAAAAAAAAAATGATTGTCTGTAAAGTCGGTTTACGGACGATAGTTTAACGTGAAAACGTCATAACAAAACACTGATGAAATGATTGCATACTTTTATGAATAAAATTGAATCATTTTTATTGGAATATCACTATTTTGTACGGATACAAAGAAGTAGTGAAATGAAATCTACAATTTAATTGATAAATTTACTTTTATTTGCACTCATTAATTCAAATATGTTTATTACTTTAACGAACAGATTATTTCAACTATAACTTTTATACATGTTTGCTATTTAACTTCTTCCAATCTGTGTTATTCTGTTAAAGATAGGACG
Organism: Bacillus rossius redtenbacheri; assembly: GCF_032445375.1. Classification (NCBI taxonomy): domain Eukaryota; kingdom Metazoa; phylum Arthropoda; class Insecta; order Phasmatodea; family Bacillidae; genus Bacillus; species Bacillus rossius. Next base: position 36,550,293 of record NC_086335.1, on the reverse strand, counting down.
ATGATAGGAAAAGTAGGAAACGAATGGGAGTGTTTCAAGTTTAATGTGCCTCGAAAAGGTCAAATCGATGGTTGTTCCAATCGAGTGGAAGAGAGATAGATGCGGCGCAAGCGTACAATGAGCGTAACGGGACACGGTGTAACGGGGCAATGTGCGTAACGGGACACTTTTTCGTGCGTGCAGCCGGCGTTCATCGATTTATTAGACGTTGTCACGTCAAAAAAAAAAAACGGATGTGCAACTTCTAACCTCGGTAACGAACAAATCCTTCTCAAGTCGCAAACACACTCATGTTACAAAAACTCGAACAAGAAATTAAAAGGCAGGCTTCTTTTTAAAAATGTCGAGCGTGACAAGCATAACGCAAATATAGTTTTCCACTGCAATTCTCGACGGGAATCACATGTAGTTTTCCGCACCCGCCGCTAGAATTCGCTACCGGAGCAGCGACAGTCTTGGGAAAAAAAAATACTAAAACCCGGCTTTGCACCTGATTTTCAACAAAGAGTATTATTTAAATACTGCCTACCTTGTTAAAATTCATTAACCACTTCATACTATGAAGTTTCCCTTTGGTTTTATGAACTTTGGTTCTCGCTATTCGCCACAGATGGCAGTACTGTGGTTACACATTTCTGTTATCATGGACGCACTTTTGGAGGCAAATCCATCATCATGAACGCACTGCTGGACCATTTAGAACGCACATTCATCATCATTGACGCACATTTGATTGCACATTCATCATTGACGCACATTATTTGGACGCACATTCATCATGGACGCAGATTTTGACGTACATTGATTATCATGGATGCACATTGGGAAGCACATTCATCATAATTCGGCACATAATTCGACGCACATCGACACAATCAAGTAGCACACTCAACACACATAATCACTAAACCAGCAAACACACATGCAGCGACGACGCCACTCCAGCGCATGCGCTAGCGGTCGAATGGTGAAAAGGGAGGGGGGAATAGATATTTAGCGTATCATGCTATATGCTATATGGCCGGAAGAGGAAACGGCAGAGGAGAGGTATAATTGACGCAGCAGTGATGATACGGATTTCTCGTAACGCTGCTTGTGTTTGTCTACTCCTCAGTTTTCGTAACGGCTAACGATCGAAGCTACCAATTTTATTTTATTTTATTTAAAGTATCTACAATTTATTTTTTCGTGTAGAAAAGCGTTATTGATTTGTGCAATTAACTTTATAAATATAATTCCTTTTTATGTAAATAGTGTAATTTAAAATGTAAAAAAAGACGTATAGATTTAAGAGGTTAGCTTTGGAAGTGTAATTTATTTTTGGTATATGAATAGTGTGATTGGAAATTTCAAAAGGACTTATGGACTTGTGAGATAGACTTGATAAGTGTAATTTATGTTTGAATGGAGTTTATTTTTGTTCTATCATTTTATTCAGCTGGAGGTCGTTATTTAACAACATTCATAAAATTAATAAAAAGGCAGAATAAAATAAGAGGTATTATCAAAGGCAACGTGGGAATAAATCGCCAAAAGAGGCACCAAAAAGTGCCAGTGATCTAATGCAAAAGCACAGAGCACGGAAAAAACAGATTTTTTTTTTATTTGAAATCATACCCGCATCCTTACTATTCATAATTTTTGTTTCTTGGTCAACAAAAAATACTAATATTTTTTCTCTACCTATAAGGTATGGCTGGACCCCACGCACAAATTTTTTGTTTAATGAGGTCTGCCTTGTAAAAATCCTATCCAACGACGTCATGAACCGCCGCCTATAAGAGGTTGAAACGAAAGAACTGCAATAAGCAAAGCAAATCTTAGCTGAAAAAAAAAGAAAATGCCTGATGTTCATGACGTTAGTACTCAGTTGGCTAATAGTTGTAATTGTAGTAATGATCAGAGTTTCTATGGAGAAAGTTTTTGCTACTAAGTGGCTTCGCATGGGTAGTTAAAATATTTTTGACAGACCAAGTTTTATCCTAGGAATCACTATAAAAAAACTGGTATATAAATTTATGTCGTTCCAACTAATTTTTTTTTCATAGTTGGTAATTTAAAATAAGCCCACAAAATGAAATAAAATAAATGCTGTTTCGATGTGATGACAAAGCTAATTACAGAAATATTCGATTAAGATCTGAAAATTATGTTCGCTTCCAATTTTTATTCTTGAGGAACATTTTTTTTTAAATAAAGCATAGTCTATGTCAATCTGGAATAATGTACCGGTTTTAACAGTGAAATAATTATTAGTCCAGTAGTTTTCGCATTTCCGTCTTGCAAACAAACTAACAAAAAGCATATTCAATATTTCTAATGTAATTATCTATAGAAAACCGCGAGTACGATAGAATACCAAATAGTAGACGAACGCATCTTCATAGCTTACTCGAGATGGTTCTGACGAATGTGGCGTGGAATACGAGAAGTCAGTCTACGTGGTCGTCGGTCTATGGCCAAGTGCCCTCCACGTGGAATAAGCCGACAAGCGAGGAGCTGGCACCAGAGGAAGACAAGGCACTCAGAGTTGCGACGGACGCATTCCTGATCGCGGTACAGGTTTTACAGGACATTCCGGTTCAGGATAGGCCAGCGAAAGCCAGGGAACACTTCTTATTCACATTTCGGAAGCGGCTGCGGAACGCTGATCCCGGGTCTATAAACTACGCTAGACACGAAAAAAAAATTGGTTGTAAAGTCGGTTTACGGACGATAGTTTAACGTGACGTCATAACAAAATTTAAGGATATGACGATGATAGGAAAAGTAGGAAACGAATGGGAGTGTTTCAAGTTTAATGTGCCTCGAAAAAGTCAAATCGATTGTTGTTCCAATCGAGTGGAAGAGAGATAGATGCGGCGCAAGCGTACAATGAGCGTAACGGGACAATAAGTCATTCTTTTTCGTGCGTGCAGCCGGCGTTCATCGATTTATTAGACGTTGTCACGTCAAAAATCTCAAGAAGCGCAAAACGCTGAAAGCCAAATAAAGAAGTTTTCAAATCCCCGTTTATAAATCACGCAAAAAAAAAACTCAACGCAAGTATCGGCTTGCGTTTCCGCCTATATTTGAAGTGAAGTGTTCTGAAAACTTTTGGAGTTATGTTTACAGAAGGCTGCGATTTCGTTTTTATGACATTCACAACATTTTCACGTTTTAAACTATCGCACAATAAAAGCAAACGATCAATGCACATTAAGTTACTAAGAATTCCAAACGATTTCGGGGAAAGCATTTATTGAAGTGAAACTTCTAATGCAACTTCCCACAAGGTTGCGTTAAACTTTTAACGCTACCATGGAGAAAGCACTGTTGCGTTAAACGTTCAACGCTCCTGGGGAGGGAGAATAGAAAGAGACAGAGCGAGAGTGAATGCGTGGCACTCGAACGCATGCTCGTAGTATACATGTTACAGGCCAGCGCGAGCGTTAGCAACGAGTAGCGTCCAATATTCCAACGCAAGAGGGAGAGAGAAAGATACACAAAGGTAGAAAGTAGGAGAGAGAAAGAGAGTGAGTCGCTAGATCCCAAGCACATGCGCGTGGTATTCTTGCTATGCAGCGAAGTAAACAGTGAAGTTTCACTTCTTCCGCGCGGAGGGACTCCCCGCACTATTTTTTTTACAGTCTATATATCAAAAACATTCAGACTGAGAAGATGTGGGGAATAGCGTGCGCGTACAGGCAAAAAAGAACCTTCAAATAATGATTCTATTTCTTGTAATGCTGGAATAATGATAGCATGACGGGCGCAATACAATGGATGCGTCGAGGGTAAAATAACTTGCTAGCCTATCACGTTCGACTCATCTGTGACGCTAGCGCTAAAAAAAAAAAAAAAAAAAAAAAAAAAAAAAAAAAAAAAAAAAAAACGTGCGCACGACAAACCTTCGACTTTCCAACTACAAAGCCTGGCACGCCGGAATTTTATTTTTCGAATGATTGCTGTACAGTTGCCTTTGTAATATTATTAAAATTGCTATTTTTATGTTTTTGTTTGCTTAATCTATCTGTGAAATCTTTGAGATGTGTTCACGTACAGTGACTTTTCCTTATGAACGTTAAATTTGGTTCGAACATTTCGATTTTTATATAAAAAAATCTGTAAACAATGATGGTTCCTGTATGGGAGGTGCATGTGTAATGCCCAGAAACACTATGTATATAATCATGGGTAATTTATGTTTGTCGCTCGGGTGAAAATCGTATGTTTAAAACAGCGCGATTTTTTGCTGTCGCGTTGCGTCCTCCGCGTCACTTCTGTCGCAATATTGCGATCCTTGCGTATCACTACAATCGAACACTAAGTTCAGAACTACAAGGCTGTTTTGTAGTTACCTATTCTTTCGCAGGGCCATCGGGTGAAAATAATGGTCCGTGCTAAATAATTTTATTGGGCCACATCACCATTTCTTGATGTAAAAAGTTTTCAAAACCCCGCAACATTCGAAAAAACTTGACATTCGCGCGTTGCATAATTTGTAAGACTTCCAATTAATTATACTGGCAATAGTCTTGCAATTTAGTTATGCTCTTAGGGTAAAATCATCCTTTAAAAAATCTGGAGCCTGTCTCCAAGGCCCTGTCCTATTGTAAACTTCACAGGATCCTTCGACTAGTTTGCTAGCACCAATTCTTATCTTATAATATCATTTAATTATCTCTCGTCTGTGATAAGGCCACGGGGGTTGAGCGGTCAGATAATTTGCCTCCCACTAAGGCAATCCGGGTTCTGTTTCCGCAAGTGAGAAACGTGGCGGACGTTTCTACGCGCCATTTGGTTTTCTCGGGGTAGTTCCATTTTACTCCACCCTTTATTTCCGACAATGCTCCAATCTCATCACTTCTCATCGTCTCTAATCACCTCGATGTCAAAATTTCATTCATTTATTCATTCATTCATTTGTTCCCGTCGGTGACAAAAAAAGATAAAGTAATGAATTAAATTAACAAAATTAACTTATATGATGATTTTGAAAAGGACATTTTCAAAGTTATTTGTGTTCTGAAGGGACAAATATTTTTAACATAAACTAGTGGGGAAAACGGGTACGTAAAGATAGACCAATTAATTTTATACAGTTTTATTAGCTACAAATATTTACATAACTAATTAAATCACACTTAATGTCTGTTGAAAAGTCACTAAATCTCTGTCAAGTCTACAGTTCACACTCCCCGCTGGAGCTAGGTTTAAAATTGATTCGCTCCTTACCTCGCACTTGTCCGCACACACACACAGTCTCACGCCACTCGGTCCCACACGCACTGCCCCGTCGCTCAGCGTCGCACTCCCCTCCCCTCGTATGCTGGAACTTCACCGACTCGGAGGTCGGCATCGCCGCTTTTATACCCACGACCCACCCGACCCGATGCTCGAACCATCCAGAATAGTAGCGCTCATTCACGTCACTCCACGCGGTGGACTCAGTGAGCCCACGGGACAAGGGGTGGTGAGGGCGGGATGCTCTAATTCCCGAAGGTATGTGTGCGTGACGACAGTGGCCGAGCGGGGTCGCTAGGCCCTGGTACCTGGCGCGCGTCGCTGCTTTTATCCCGCGTTAGTAACTATATAGGCATATATATATGTGTTTGTTTGTGTGTGTATAAATCCACTATTGCAGTGAGGGGGTGGGGGAACTGGACTTCAATTTCCTTGTTCATGACTTGACACACACACACACACACACACACACAGAGCTGCAGTGCCAGTTATAAAAATTAACTCATCATTGTTTAATTACATTAACATGCAAAAATGTTTTACCACGGATTGTCTCTCTTCTCTTATATTTGCGTATTACCAAAATTATTTTTTTGTAGAATTTTTTTTAAAATCTAATTCAAGCACAAACATATTTTGGAAGAAAAATAATTGTTTATTTCATGAAGGTTAAAAAGTAACGTTGTGTATGTGCGTAATTTTTCCATGTTAATAAGTGAAGCCAAATTATTACAATAAACCCAAACCCCCAACACACAAATGTTTTTTATCTTCTGATAAACAAAACATATTTTAGTTTTAAGGTAGTTTAAGGCTAATTCCTTGCTGATGTATTGTTAACATCTTTGTTTTACAATACTCACTTCATTGTGTTTTTTTTACAATTTTTTTTCAGTGCATTTTGATTACCACTTAATTTTGAATTTCATGTGAAAAACTTGTCCCTTCAGGACACAAACAACATTGCAATTACCATTAAAAAAAAATTTCTAGCATTAGCCGGTATGAAGTTACATTTTGTTTTGCTGAACAGTAGCCTACCAGAGTAACCAACTGTAGAACAGACAACCACTCAATGAGTAGTACAAATCTGAATATCTATACATCAAACTATATTTATATCTACCTTTATATATTGTTACGAACGCGAGAGACCGGACCGCGATGACAGGTTCGGAGCTGGCTGGCTGCCCCGCACGGCCACTGACGTCATGCGCCATCCACTGACGTGAGACATGCCACGCGTGCCTGGCCGGATTACAAGGGTCGTCGCTTCCCCCCTCCTCCTCCTCTCCGCTCCCAGCGCAGGACAGTCTGTGGGAACTCCGCGGGGCATCACGCGAGCTTTCGATGCCCTTCTCGACGCTTCGGGCGACTGGCCCCAGCCGCGCTCGTCGCTTCTAGAAGGGCGCCAGGGTCTATATAAGCCTGGACGCCGGCCTCCGCGACAGTGGCTCGATGTGGGGAGGGGCGACGGTGGCCACGGAGTCGGCGAAGGGGAGTGCGACGGCGGCGACGGAGTACGAAGAGAGTTCGGTGACGGAGGTCCACGAGGAGTGCTGCGGCGAGAGTTGCGCGAGGGGTTCGGCCCAGCGAGATGTGTGGTGTGCAAGGACTTGATATACTGAGTGCGAGTAATTGATTAGTACGCACTTTAAGTAAGATTATATATTAGTGTTGTAAATATTATAAGTCAATAAAACTGTACAAAAAATAGTTGGGCTATCCCTATACAAAACCCAGTTCTTCCCATTCAACGATTATTAAAATCGTAACAATATATATCAGCATTCACCAATGCTTTTATAGTTATAACTCAAGAATTAGTGAAGCTATTTCGACGAAATGAATTTCAATCGTTAGCTTAAGATATACTTAAATGTACAAGATGCATTGCTCGTTCTTACCTTATTTAATCTATAATTGAGAAGTTATAGAAACTGAACTTTGAAAAGTCGTCTTTTTTTACTCATCGAAGGAATTTTTTTTCGATAAGTAATTTTTGTGTATGTAATTTCGTTTACATCATTGATTTTCACTTATTATCGGCCCCTTGATAATTACATGTGGCCGCAAACTAAATCAATGTTCCAGTGAGGTTATAATCGCAAACACTTTTTTGTCTGATGCAACTTGAAGAGAAAAGGAAGATTTTCTAAAAGTTAATGTCCGGCATTGAGATTCAGGGGCGATCGTTTATGGGTGCCACGTGTAGTAAACAAGTTTTCGCCTCCTCTTTTTCCAACCTTCGTTAGCATTCCACATGGGAAGAAAAAAAAAACATTTAAAGAAACCTACTGTTCACTCACTCCGAGTCCAAAGCCCGAATAGGAGAAGGTTGTTGAATCCTGCGCACATTTCTCGCAGAAATATTATATTTATTTATAAACTTACAATTCTCGCGCAAAAGTTATTTATTAATTTTTTCCCCCGGGAGCTTAGGTTTTCGCACTTTCTAGTTAATCTTAAGTATAACAAAAGTTTGGTTAAGTTAGGTCCGTTACATAAATAAGTAAAATTGTTTTTAAATATTGCAATTGCGGACAAATTCAGTCTTTATTTATTTTTCTGAAGCGCAGGTTTTCACACGTCTAGGTGATATAAACTAAAATGAAAGGTTGGTCATGTTAGGTTTTTTTAACAGTGGTCTTAAATCGTGGAAACGTATGAATCTTCGAAAAAGTTTTATAATTATTTACTGAAAACTAAGTGCCTTTTGTAGGAGGGTTCCGGACTATGGGGGGGGGGGGACCTAAGTGCGTCTCAGCTGAAGCCTACACTCCTGGGAACAGCCATGCATTGAGTGCTTGTTCGGGGATTGGCCAGCCATGGCGGATGTTGCAGCCACGAGTAACACCCCTATCTTAAATCTACCTTAAAAACCGGGCTCAGGTAAAACCTGAGTAGACACAGTGGGAAACACCTGGACACAGACGTGCCGGGTGCGACGAGCATGCATCAACACGATATTAATTCTTCCGCCGACTGCTTCGGCTATGTCCGCTACAGTTCGGCACGGCAGGTGGCGAGGTGGCGTTTCAGGAATGGAATGATTGACGTGCCAGTTTCTTGGTACATGTACCAGTTAACAGAGTTACTGATCACGTATCAAGATAATTTCTTTTGTGTTGGTACGATAATTACCAAGATTTAATTTTTACTATTCGAGTACATTTTTATGAGGTTCTTCTCTTTATTTTAAGTACTTATGTACTTTGCCATGTGTTGTCTGTATATTTTGTACCAGATATCGATGATACTACACTCCCACTTAGTATATAAATAATGTAGAGTAGGTATTTTATTATCAGAATAATGTAAGTCAAAATTTATTTTTCAAAAAGAATTTATAATTTTAAAAAAAATGTCAATTTTTCTACCTGTGGAATAGTTTATGTTCAGTTAAGAAAACTACTTAAACGGCACCCTTTTGTACTTTGAAATCCATATTTTTCCGGGGGAGGGCCTCCGGACCCCCCTCCCACCCCCCCCCTCTGTCTAGTTTTGGGGTGATCAGAGTTGTTGCTTCCCCTCATGTAAACTTCACGCCTCGCCACTGCCTGTTCCGACCACGGAGTTGCACGAGCGAGAAGGGTAAGTTCGGGAACTGATCTGGGTTCAGTGGATCCCGGGCCTCGCGCGGACTCGCCGCTACTTGCCGCCGACGAAGATGGCGACGAGGCGGGCGACCTTGGCGGGCTTCAGCTCCGCGCGCCCCGCGTCGAGAGGTCGCCCGGAGCCCGCGGGATCGATACCGGCCACTGGCACGCGGCGAGGCGCAATCGATAGTCGAGCCCCGCGCGACGCCCGTCCACGCCGGCTTTGTTTACATGCGCGGTCGGCCCGGTCGCCCGGCTGCACACCTGCTTTGTGAATGGGGAAATTACTAGAGACCTTCAAAATTAGCGGTTTCGATGGCCTTCAGGACAGACCGCACATGCCCCTGTACACTCGGGCAAATAACGCAAGTTCATTGGCTGCCGACTTGTAAGTCGTCTCAGCTGGTTTGTCTGTGATTCGATCCTTCTTTGGTTGAGGGTTTATAACTGGTTGAGATTCGTTCAGATGAACAGTAAGCCAATAGCAAAATTATCTAAGAGGTATATGTGTTTGAATTCTGGCCTATCACCGAATGAATCCGCGAATTTTGCAGGTTTCTATAAATTACACATGTTTATACATTTGTACTATTGCATGAAAACAATTCTGGCACAACGAAACTGGGTTCGGATTCTTACCTGGGCATTTATGCTTTGTGTTACCCCAGCACCTCCGATAGTTGAAGTTATTTAAAAACCTGAATATCTTTCCAGTGTTACCTAACTGCGCGCATTAATAAGCACAATAAAACTAAATAAATTATAATTATTGAATATTCGATTATCTTTTCCATGATTTAATAAATTATAATTGAATGAAGAATCAATTAAAATATAAAATAATGCGCCACTTTTCCTAAGAAATACTCAGTGATATGCATGGCTAGAGACGTGAAAAATTCGCGTTGATGTTTTGAAAGAGGTTGGTATGCATGCCATTAAACACTTGAACGGCGTCTTCACCGGACCGTAAGCAAATTTTACGACCGCCCGCCACCATTCCGCCCCCCCCCCCTTTTTTTTTACTTTCTCAGCCAAGGGCAGGAGACCAACAGCAACATAAAAACTTAAAATCACCTAACCATACGCAATCCGACCGGAAGGTGAAATGTGGCATAAGTCAATGGATGATAGACACCGACTGTTTGTATACAAGTGTGTGGAACCGATACCAGAAAACGAGAAATTTTCAGGAGTTTAAGTTTCATATTCTGTGTATGTGTGTGTGTGTTATTGACTCGTCAACGAGACGTTAAACACACATTAAAAAAAAATACACAATTTCAATTATTCTTTGGTGCATGGCCAAGTTTCCTATATTTCGTCTTTCGTGATTAGGAAGGCGGGTGAAATCATGTCTTACGTATCTCTTCTGTGTGTTGTAAACAGCAATAAGTTTCGGCATGATTAATTATTTTTCAGAAGTTATGTTCGCAGCTGCATTAAAATTTATCAGGTAAATATTTTTAAGCAGAAACAATTCTAAAATAAGGATGTAACTAAGATTTATGCAGTTCCATAATTAAAACATGGCGCCAACTGTAGGCAAAATGTGGCTTAATAGTTACATTTGGCTGAAAAAGTCTTAATCTGAGTCTTTTCCCCCAATTTTTAAAACTGCCCTTGCTTCGTATCTTCGTAATATTAAAAATAACTAAGAGCCAAGATTATTTTGGGGGATTCGTTTCACTCCAGGATGGACTCAAATTGCCTTTACATAATCGAGCATTGTTTTAGACTGTTAATTTATCGATAGCAAGGTCACATCCTTTGGGTAGTTACACGTGACAGGGTAGCCACCAGGGGCGTAATCAGACTAGTTCCCACCCGGGGCTTAAACTCATCTTGGTGCCCCTTTGTTTCTCAAACCAACCAAACCAAAACCTTCCCCGACAACACCTCATATCGCCACCACATATTAATTCCACTAGGTATCTCAAATAATATTTGAATTAAATATATACGGAAATTAAATTGATTTATTTGCAGTCATTTCATTTCTAATTTCTGTGTATCTTTCAACACAAATAATTCAGTTCATCTGCCCTCCAACATGTTTATGTGTTCTAACACTACGATATCAAGTGAATAACTATAGCAAATATTACTCTGTTAGTTTAGCACTGCCCCCCATTTTTTCCCCCAAATGCGGCGCCTGGGGCACAAGCCCCGTCTGCCCTTCTGCCCCCCCCCCCCCAGTTACGTCCCTGGTGACCACTTTTACTTGCTTGTAACTGGCTCTGGTTCATCAAGGACGTGTCAAGATTATTGCAGTCTAATCCACGGAGGTAACAAGTAATGGAGTTGATTGTACAATCTTTGCCATGTTAAAATTTGAAGTCAAAATGAGAACTCGGTTTCGTGTCTTGTCTGTTTGTTTGTCTTTTCGGTACAATTTTTTTGCAAACTATTTTTAACTAACTTCCTGATGAGCTAGAGACTTGAAATTTTAAACATAGCTCAGAACTGGATGACAATGCAATATTAACTCGCTTTCTTGTCTGTCAGTTTTTTTTTGTCTCGTTGCCAAATGTCTCTGTCATAATGTTAAAAGGATGTTTAAAAATATTCCAAAATTTCACACACACAAGTCTAAAAATCAGAAAATAATTATTTAATATAAAAATAATTTACCACGTTTTTAAAACCGACTAGAAAGTATAAAACAATATCTCCTAGCACCGTAAAGATCTATAACACCCATACAGATTCCTAACCACAATCAAATTGATATGAAAATTTGGAACTGTGAATTTTTAATACCTATAAAAATACTTGTAAGATTTAAGACGAAAAACGTGCGATCATGCAATAAATTGTAAGGAGTGTATGGGGTAGCTATCGTTGAGTAAACGCACACATCAGTTCATGTCATTTGTTGTGCTATAGAATTGTTAGTGACTTAGGTGAGCTATTCATGCATCATTTATCACCTTCAGACTGTTTTAAAAACAATTTAAATATCCACAATAACTGAAGTTATTTCATGGAATTGATTCATCAAACTTGCAAATCAATCGTCATTTTGTTTTTGTGTTTTATACTGTACAAACAGAATTGATGAAATGGTACTTCATAATAATTGTTTATTATTATCAAAATATGTTCATACAGTTTACAGATATGACAGTAAAATAAATACTAATTAATCCTGGGGTTACTATCTAAATCAATCAATAGCATAAGCAATTCTTGAGTTAAATCATTTCTTACAAGCAGGCAGTAATTGTTTAAGGTTTAAATTTAAGTTAGTTCGGTTATTTTGGCAACAGGGGAATAATATGCAATATTTAAAAGTGTTATAGTTAAAATATCAGTCACTTTGATTTTATTTGTGTGTGCTGACGTGTTGAATGCTTTTTTTTTCTCTCTCACTGGTGACCTTGTAGTGGCAGGGGAAGTTTCTATTTATCTTGTGCGTGATTTGAAACTCGGAGATATGCGCATGGTTGCACTGAATACAGCGTTCTGAATGGGCGGTTTATGTTTATTGCTTCCGCTCACGCGATCAACTCAGCCGAGTATTTGTCGAGGATCACCGCCATTTTCGTACAAAGATTCCTGTACATGTTTCACCTCGTAATATTACGAAATGGGATTCATAGGTACCGAAAGACGCCATATTTTTTGAAACAGGTAAAACCATTTCATAGTTAAAAAAAAAAAATTAAATCTGAGTTTCTTTGAGATAGAGTGCATACATAAAGAGATTTTCTGAGACTATGAAACACTAATAGTGTGTATTGATGGCATTATTAATTCATTCCCGTGAATGAATTCAATATTAAACGCTAATGGCTTAACAAGGGAAACTATTTTGAGACCAGTCATTATTATCTCCAACCATTGAGAGTACCCCGAGAAAACCGCACATAAAGCGGAAACTGCCCCTCACTTGCGAGACATCAAGAGTTGACCCCCGTCGGGCATTGAACCCTGAATGCACGGCATGACGTTGTGTAGTGCGTGTCCTCTACTTCGCAGACACTTCAAATTTGGCGTCTGACACGTACACATTTTTTTTTTTTTCACGAAAATGGCTTAACCTTAGGGTATTTCGACAATACGGCCTCTTTTTTTTTTTTTGGTTGTTGTTAATTTCCACGTACTTGTTAATAAGAGCCTGTTAAACTTCAAAAGCGGAGAAAGCTCAAGAGTCATAAAACTACAACTAGGGTGCCCATCCCTCACCTCATTTTATTACCCCAAGGGGACGCTCATGTCTACCACGTTTTCACAAGTGTAAGAGCTCAATTGCAAGTAACTCTATTTCCCAATGTTTTTTTTCTGAGTTTCAGTATTTTAAGAGATATCTTTAAAAGAAAAAGTTCTAAGAACTATATATTTAGGATACATTAACACCCCTATTTTTTAATAATAATTTTAAGAGAATAGTTGTAAGTATACTTTCTTCTTCTCTCGTCAGAAACCATACCCCGGGGGTTGGTTGGTGTTGTTCGGAAGCAGACTGTATATATGTATAGATACGAACGCGGGAAACAAGGCCACGACTGAGCTCCAGCAGGTGTCTGGCGGGCCAGCACGGTCATTGACGTCACAAGTGCATTCCTTCGGGGATTACAGCGGGCTTTGCCTAGTCAACCCGTCCTCCCCCCCTCCCACCGCGTCTTTCGCGCTCACCTTCCTCGGCGCTGAGGTCCGGCGCGCACGAGTGTCGCTTGTCACCGTGACAAACAAAAATTCCTGGCACTGTCACTGTCACCTCATCAAATGTGGGTGCGCTCGCGAAGGATGACGAGTCACCAAACCTTATTTTGAAATCCCAAAGGGTCATTTGTCGACATGGATTTGGAAGAGATGTGAGACGGTCATCATCTGCGAACTCACAAGACGTAAAAGAAAATATTGTAAAAAAAAAAAGAATACTGGGTGCACCCCCTTTGGTGTGACAAAAGGGGTCGTTACCACAACGCCGAAATACCACAACGCCGAACGTACAATAACGCCGAATGTCAAAATTGACCACAACGCCGACAGCTAGAAAACTGATGTGTACCACAACGCCGAATTACCACAACGCCGAAAAATGATTTTGCGGGGAAGGGAGGCCACAGGAGCAAAATGAAAAAAAAAAAAACAACTGAATGAATTTGTGTGCTAACCTTACCTAACATAACCTTTGTGGCAGTCCTGCAATGAAATTTTTCGGCGTTAATGTATTTCGGCGTTGTGGTAATTCGGCGTTGTGGTAATTCGGCGTTGTGGTACACAGCAGTTTTCTAGCTGTCGGCGTTGTGGTCAATTTTGACATTCGGCGTTATGGTATTCGGCGTTATTATACGTTCGGCGTTGTGGTGCGTCCCCTGACAAAAGTCACTGTTGGAGGCAGTTGGTCGACGGAGAACTTCAGCTTGCGTGTGACAGCCGGGGGGGGGGGAAGGGAGGGGTGTCGCTAATCACAATTTCTGCCCCGAGCGCAGTAGAGCCTAGGTCCGTCCGCCGAACTTGCAAAACCATTGCGTGGCAGACTCATGTCATTTTTTTGCCAAATAAAGGAAGTCTTTGTTTGATTTACTAACGCGTCGTTATTCATTCCCTTCACTCCCTAGAAAAAATTCAACTTAAGGCTGGGTCTCACACGCCAAGTGGATTTTTTTTCATTTTCCCTTCATTTCTGTTAGTTAAGGGCGGTTTCTGTACATTTAACTTTAACGCTACACCTCTCTTGCATATATTGTTCTGCCACGAATATTTTCATTGGATATTTACTAGGTGTACCTAATTTAATGGATGTAAAATGCCACGCAAAGTTTTTTTTTGAATTATTATCACTTGCATGACTTCTTATACCTATTATCTTATACTTTGTAAATATCCGTTGAAAATATTTGTGACAGAACAACATATGCGCGAGAGAGGTATAGTGTTAAATTTGCATAAAAGTAGCCCTTAACTTTCAGTAATGACAAAAATGTGAAAATAAAATTAACATGAAGTGGTAAACCCGGCCTTAAACATGTTTTCTGAAATTATATCATCAGTACCTGGATGACCGAGCTTTGCTCGATATTTTTTTTTTGTTGTAAATTGTGTTTTATAGAAATTATATTTAATTAAATACGAATTACATACTGATGAAATGATGAAATATGAATAATATATTTTTCAGCGGCCACACGTTGTGACGTACGCTCTCGTGAAACATCTAAATCATAAGACCTTTCTGCTCGTATAATTTTAGTCAAGTTTGCAAGCATTTTACTTTAGCAGCACGTGTGGGACGAGCGGAAACCTGATTATTTTCATGAAGGTTTTCTTGAAATGAGTCTTCACTGTGTGAAGTTCTAGAAAGCGTTTTTTTTTTTTTTTTTCAAAGATCGTTTAGGCATTTTTAAGTGAACATATGAATTAAAAAGACACAAACAATATAAGTAAACCATTTATTTTCTTGGTCTAACAACAAACCAAACACTCATTGGCTTAGTGTTGCTCAACAACGCCATCTACTGGAGTAGCTTTAGTGTTGTTGTGTCGTTAAAGTAGTTAGTTGCTCCCAATTAAAAAAAAATGGTATTATTATTCGCCAATAGATGTCAGGAAGAATCATTTAAATTTTAAGTTGTTACCGATAAAGTTGATTATTGAAAACACGGATAAAACTACATTTTCTAAACATGAATCCTAGCTATATCGATTTATCGCCCCCGAAACCCCCTACATACTAAATTTCATGAAAATCGTTGGAGCCGTTTCCGAGATTCAGATTATATATATATATATATATATATATATATATATATATATATATATATAATTGAAAACATGGATAAAACATTTTCTTAGAATGAATCCTAGCTAGTTCGATTTATCGCCCCCGAAACCCCCTGCATACTAAATTTCATGAAAATAGTTTGGAGCCGTTTCCGAGATTCAGATTATATATATATACATACACACACACACACAGACACACACAAGAATTGTTCGTTTAAAGATATAAGATTATCTAACTCTACTACATTGGTTTCACATTTGGATATACCAATGTGAAGTCCATTAGGTAACAATGTTTATTTTGAAGTTGGTAGTGTTGTAGGTATTTTTTTAAAATACCAATAAATGTTCTTATTTCCCACAATTTAAATGTTTAAAAATTTAATATGTTTGAACTGATGTTGGTCAGCTTTATAAGCAACTCTGCAGATTAAAAACAAGTTCGTCTGTATGTAAAACTAAAACTCTTTAATTAGTGTAATCGGATTCGTTTTAGCTTAAGTATACCTGAAATTACTAGCGTTCTTATACAATAAAGTAGTGAAAAATTGGGAAGAAAAAATCACGAAATGTGAAATATCTTCTGAAAGAAAAATTTTCGAAAATATTTTGCATGGAATGTTTTGTTGTTTTTGAAATGTAAAACGATTTATATGATATGGCCATACGTGACTCATTCTTTATAATCAAACCTTTTCATAATGCTTGTTTGTCAATAACAATAACATAAGGTCACACAGCCTTTGGCGGGTTATACGTGATTGGATATTAGCTTCTTATTTATAACTGGCTCAATTCGTCAAGGGCGTATCAAAAACATTGTAGTCAAATCATCAACGTGAAGCAGATGTAATTGTGCTTCAGGTCTACTTTGCTACCCAAACAATAGACGAAATATTCGTGACTATATTTACTGCTCATCTTGCGCGCGTGGTCTATCTTATTGTCAGTCTACGCTACACTGTTACAAATTCAGCAAGTTTACTGACTTTCAAACGAAGAATGTACCATGAAATGGACAAAGAGTTTTTTTTTGTTCCAAATAGCTGGATCTTCGTAAAAGATACAACAGATTTCGGCTTCGGATTTGTGTTTCGTTGTAAACATGCGCGCGTATGAAAGAAGCGTATTTTTTTCTGTACACCATACAGATTTAAAATTAGGAGCAGTTTCAACAGCTTTTCAGTGTAATTACACTGATTAACATTAGGTTATAACATTCTCATGGTTAGATTCAAGGGAGTATCCTGGTAGGGGGTAGCAAAAAAAGGGGTGGAGGGGGAGGCAGCTGACTACCCTTCTCCGAAGTGGGAAGAAAAATTATAAACCACAAATTTCTGAAAACTTTATCCATCAGGTTGCTTGTTTTTATTTCAAACCTTGTAAAGAAACGAACTACGAAATAAAGACACTACGTCATTGGTGAGCAGTTAAAATAACTTACAACATTGAAAGCATATGCATTTCGAAAAATGCACCTCCCCTCCCCCTTTTTCAGTTTTGAGCATAACAGAGTTCACATTTAGCTATAATGTCAAACGATTTTTTACTACTTGTTTATTGTGCAATCGTTATGTCGCCTAGACTTATAGATTACTAGTTGAAGTACCCGGCGTTGCCCGGGATAAGCACACAATAATATAAGGAACACCATTGCCGAGTTTCAAGTCTGTAGGTCATACACTTGAAAAACGAGAAAGTTGCACAATCTCGGTGCAACAAGGCTACGCATCAGCAAAACTGGGATGCCAATGTTCAGCTTCCTTTTTTTGGGAAGGCAGGTAACCCCTAGGCAAGACGTGACGGACGCACCAAACGATAGCGCGTTACAAATTCAAGGCAACGCCATATATTGACGGACTGTGTGACAGACATTGAGAAATGACACAAACTCTTACTGTTTATGATTGTGTCTATAACCTACCTCCTATAATTTTATATAATAAAACTGAATTCACCCCTTAGGGATAGAATTTCATAAATATATGTTGTCTATGTCACTCTCCGCCCCATAAACTATCTACGTTCAAAAAAGAATAGTGTCGATCCGTTGCTCCGTTGCTGTTCGAAACAAAGGCAAACAGACAAAAACACTTTCGCATTTATAATATTAGTTGTGATTGACTGTGTCTCCTAACACACACGTGACTTACATTTGCTTATGGATGCCCCTTCTTAACAGGATTTTGAGCCGTTTGCTGTATGAGTGTGACGCATCAGCTTTGAATTTGCGAGTGAGAACGGAGTCACGTACTTCTGGGGAGTGAGCTTTCGATAAGGCAGCAATGGCAGTGGGTGTAACACGTTCCTCCGAATGCTTTGCATTCATTGTTTCGTAACGGATGGAGATGTGCCAAAGCTGCTCACATTTGTGAGCGTTATAAATGGTTACATTCCAAGACACATTCCATTACCCCAACCATAATAATAACGATGATGACTGCGCACGCAAGATGGGCATTACAAAAGAATTGTGGCCCTAACATGGAGGTGGTGAATTTTTTTTCAGAATTCAACTTCTTTCATGGGGGAGGAAGGTTGATGACACCATAAAATAATAAACAATAACCAAGGGGGAACGCTATACATTCAAAACAAATTTTTTTTAACTATAAGTTTGAGAAAATTTGTTACAATATATCTAACTACTCCTCCAACAACCAATCTGTTAACTATTTTTGGAAAAAAAAAAATGTTTATATTTTGTCTTCCCCCCCCCCTCCTACCCACCTGGATTAGCCCTTGGCCTGACTTGTTTTCCAGCAGAATTGTCAAAAACCATGTGTCAGGGTAGACGCAGTTGGAACTTTGTTGAGATTATAAAATCTCGCGTAACTCTGTATCTTCAGTTTGATTGCAGCACAAACTGTTTGACATTACGAAACTATTGTAACGTCCATTCTTTGAAGTGAGTTCTTTGAGTACATAAGATCCATGTGCCGTATACGGCCGGATAAAATTTTGTGTGTGTGTGTGTTTTTTTTTTTTTTTTTTTAACTCAGGCGGCCACCACATTAGTGCAAGACTTTCATGCACACCCAAAGATATTATGTAGAGGAAATGCGCATTGTCATGGTTTAGTTGTAATACAGCATGACCTTGTACGGGCGACTATAACTACAGACACGACCTATGCACTTCCACTAAGCGCATCTTCAGTCGAGCGCAGAGGGTATCTTTACAGCTCTGTCGTAATAACTCATTTGCGACAGCATATCACCACAGAGCACAGGCAGAATGCTTATTTTTTCCTACTTTAACGACTGTGCAAACGTCACTTTAAAAAAAAAAAAAAACAAATCCGTGTAGCTAGAACTTGCATATTACCTTTCACCTTCTCCTGAAAACGCAAGAACGGCAAAACTATAACTCAATAAAGTTTAAGTTTTGAAAAGTTAGCAACTAACCAATCTTTTTTATACCCCCAAACCAAAAGTGAGAGACAAATAGAATGCCACAAGATCTCAAGTTTTTGTTAACAGCATATCGGTAGAGACCAGAAATATTTGCGGAATAATTTTGCTATAGGCTAAAATTGAAAATACTTATACCATTGTCTTGGGTATACTATTGGCTCACAGATAACGAGGAGCATTCTGGGCCAATCAGAAACCCTCAAACAGAGAATATTCGAATAAGAGACTAACCGGTAAATGAGCTGGATGACTGGAGTCTACGAATTGTTCCAGTCCCTACTTATCGGCCTCCGTGAGCGGTTGGATGAAGCGACAGCCAACTTCGGTGCGAAGGTTTGTGGGTTCGAATCCTACCGGTAAGTTGTTGATCCGTGTATGAGCAGCAGATAAACAGCGAACTGTAATTAACGAGTGAAGATTGAATTACTATCGTGTAGCTAATGCTTGAGTGGTGTCGCGTGCTTGAGCGGTGTAGCGATTATCTGAATTTATTGAGGAAGTTTAAGGCTATGTTACCAATCTTATGAAAATGATTTTTTTTTAATATTTAAAAAAATCTGATTTCTCATTTAACAAAATAATAATAATTACTCTAAAATTTCAGAATTTCTTTTATTGTGAACTAAAGTTGCTAATTTTACTGTTCTGGTAGGGAAGGCATAATGATGTTAGCTAAATAATCTGGCAAAATCGAAGGTTGATAGGACCATTGGATTTTTAAATAACTGTACCTAAATAAAAGCTGTTTTTCCATTTAAAATACATGTGAACCAAAAAAGGTACTCGTTACCCTTAATGGCTAAAGACAAAACCTTAAAGACACCATATTAGTTTCAACAGTTTTTATACCATAACAGGTTTTTTATTACTTATTATTGAAACTTGTATTCGTTAAGGCAGATATCACTAATCAAGATACACATAATTTAGTGTCTATTGACAGTATCATTACAGTTATAGTAATTAAAAAAATGACCTCACAGGGGAATCTATTTGTAGCAGACACGGATAATTTATTAGGGTCTGAAATTACATTAAATAATATACAATGATTTTACGATGCCAAGTTTTAAAAATCAAACGACGAGTAACTGTTATGGCCTAAAATATTTTAAAACCAAAATTGCGTATTTTGGGTTACATATCTCTACTTTAAATAAATAGCTGTTTGTACGACATAATTAGGAATTCTTGGTTCGAATCCTAAGTGAGGCAAGTATGCGAGGTGATATTTAAATGAAGATTAGACAAAGTTTAGTCTACTGGCTCTTTCACGTGATCCAGAAAAAAAATATGCACTTGCGCACTGTATGCTTTTTGTTTCTGCTGGGCATCGTGTTTTTTTTTAATTTACAGCCTGACCTGCTTTCAGTGATAAGCGAGTGATTCCTTTAGTGGCAGGTTATCATAAATCAATCGTTACGCTTTCAGCGTGTGGATTAAGAGATTAATTACTTTCCCTCCCACGCTTCCTACTTCCAATTACTGGCGCTGACTGGGGAACATTTTTTCGAGTTCAACGACCTATAGGTAGAGAGAGAAAGACCTGAAAATTTTGCGGGATTATTTCACGATAGGCAAGAATTAAAATAGTCATACCTTAGTGCTGCTTCTGATACTGACTCAAAACTCATCTGGACCAATGGGTAGAGACCTGCAAAATTCGCGGATTAATTCGGTGATAGGCTAGAATTCAAACACATATACCTCTTAGATAATTTTGCTATTGGCTTACTGTTCATCTGGACGAATCTCAACCAGTTATAAACCCTCAACCAAAGAAGGATCGAATCACAGACAAACCAGCTGAGACGACTTACAAGTCTGCAGCCAATGAACTTGCGTTATTTTCCCGAGTGTACAGGAGTATGTGCAGTCTATCCTGAAGGCCATCGAAACTGCGAATTTTGCAGGTCTCTGGGTAACTCTCAAAACCAAAGCTATATCGAATTACTGGCTACAGCAACCAATAAGGGGGTGGCATCTGCCCGAGTATACGTAGAAATTGGAGTCTATCCTGGAGGTCACTGAATCAGCGATGTTTTCGAGTCCCTACCTGTAGTTAGAGACCGGAAAAAAATTCGTGGATTCATTTCGTGATGTGCTAATTTTGAAACAATTGTACCTTTTTTCTGCTTCTGTTATTGGTTCGCTGTTAATCTGGAGGACTCTGGGCAATAAGGGACCCTCAATCAAAGAATCACATGTTATCCATTTGAGACACCTCACAATGAACAGGTGACGTTTTCCCAAGTTTTTAGAGGATTGTGGAGTCTATCCAGTAGGTCATTGAGCCTGCGAATTTTTCCGCCCCTACCTATAGGAAAGATGGTCGTCTGTGAGCTCAAAACTCAGTTATTGTTAAAACTGGAAAAAATCGCGGTTTCAGTGACATCTAGGATAGACTCCACGATCCTCTATGTACTTGGGCAAATTACACCTGCTCATTGGCTACGGAGTCGTGACATCTGTTAACTAGGATGCTTTTGATTAGATATTACTGTTGCGAAAGTTATTCCATTGGCTCAGAGACATTCAGATAATCTGTGGCTCTATCATTGAAGCAGCAAAAACTTCACGTAATTGGCTTCTAGTCTATCGCGAAATAAATCTCCGAATTTCCCAGGTCACTAGCAACTGTTCACCAACTTACCTGGACTAACATGCGGTGTACACAACTTTAGAAGAAACCACACGTTTTGAAAACGTTTTACGAAATCACAAAAACAGTTCTAAAATACACCGAGGGCGGATAAGTAGTTCGGTTTCCTTATTTCGTTTTTAAACTATAATTTTAGAAGACAGAAATTGTCTACAACGCGTGTTTTTTTTTAAAATAGTTCCTAGGCACGATAACTCCCAGTACAAATACTTAAAGTCATCGAGTGACTTACATTACACATTTATCTTCATTCTACGTCATCTTTGTTATGGTTAGGGCCTACTGCTCAAATTTCATAGTTGAACTATGCACGACGAGAAGATTACGCGCCAGTCCACAGCTTCGTGCTTAGAGGTGACCTTGCGTTAAAAGCAACAACAAGATTCGCAATTATCATCTCGCCTCAATAACACAAAAATACACCCCTGACTAAGCGGGCTTCTTAGACTCGATCTCACACGCCATTAGGATATTTCTTTAATTTTTTTTCATCTTCATTATTATTAAATGGCTATTTTTACCAATTTCAACACAATACTTATCTTGCATAAGTAGAGACCCGGTAAATTCGCGGGTTCAATGACCTCCAGGATAGAATTACAATATCCTCTACACACTCGGGCAAATGCCACCTGTTCATTGGCTGCTGACTTGTGAGTCGTCTCGACTGAGTGTCTGTGATTCGACACTTCTATGAGTGAGGGTCTCTAATTGGCCCTCACTACTCCAGATTAACAGTGAACCAATAGCATAAGCAGCTCTAAGGTATAATTATTTGAATTTTAGCATAACACGAAATGAACCCGCGAATTTTCCGGGTCTCTATGCATAAGTAACAAATATTTTAGACATGTTTTCAATTGGTGTAATATCATGGGTGTAAAAAGTCTTACAAGTGATAATAATTACGAAAACTGGAGCGACGAGTTACACTTCGTGATTATCTATTGTAAATATTTGTGAGTGATCACAAATGCAAAAGGAGGTATGAACATGTCGTGTGAAAACCGAGCCTTAAATCATCTTTCTTTTTTTGCCTTGCAAGTATGTATTTCATTAGTTATTCAGGGATGGTTTCATGCCAATGATTGTACATAATAATATTTACTGTCCATTGGTGTCTGCCGCATTTGACCTTCATGCCGGATAGCGTATAATTGAGTCATTTAAATTGTTGAATGTTTTTAATGTGTTATTGTTCTTTGGGAAAATCAAACTACATATAGTCCAATGAGAACGCAGTTCAAGTGTACAATGGTATATGCATTCTAGTCTACCTTCAAATTTTGCAGGTTTCTACTCATAAGAGTAAGAAAGAGCTACAGAATTTTGAGAAATATCTTGGCATGCGAGGTTTCTGCGAAGTACAAAGAGAGACAGAACTTTCGCCAATTCGTTTTGCGTCAGGCTTAAATTCAAAGCATTATGTTCGTTCTACCAACGTTTGCTTTTTCCATAAGCTGATTTCTAACTGTACAACTTTATTTGTGCTCATTATGCTGAGTATTCCTGATTCTCTTACTTATCTAGTAGCTGGGCATCGTTGGTTCTCGGTTACAGAGGGGCGTGTCCAGATAACTGCGGTCCAAACATGAACACTGTGCAAGAATATGAAGGTTTGCATTCCAGCTTGCAACCAAATAAATCCGCGATATTTAGTGATCCCGGTAATTTGAGCGGATTCGTCTGGCCTCAGGGTATAATTCAAAGTCATATGTGTGCTCAACACATGTTGGTTTTCCCATGCAGTTGATTCCTTAGCGAGAAAATCATTGTTAAATGGCGCTACCTGATTCGCTTACATCTCTCCTAGCTGGGGATCTTTGGCCCTCGGTCTTGGAGGGGCGTGTCAAAAATAACCGCGTTTCAACCACGAACACAACGCGAGTGTGTGAAGGTTTCCAATGCGATTTGAGACTTGATGAAGGCGCGAAATTTTTTCGTATCTCTGGTGATATTCCCGCTAGCTCTAAAAATACAGGTGAGTCTAGCTATCGTCTTTTCCCCCCTTCGACGCCGAATGTCACGTGGCTGCGTGTATATGACGCGTGCGGCGCAGCAGTCAACAAGAGGCGCTGATCTGTTATCTTATCTCATCGCAGCGAGGCTCGGCGGAGAGGCTGCGAGGTTTGGAAACTGGAGCAGCAGTGATCGCTCAGAACGCTCTTTTTTTCTTTTCTTTTTAGCGCGCGCGCACCGAGTATCGCCCCCACCACTACGGAAAATACTTCTTTTTTTTTATCTGCCTCGAAGCGCGTGATAAAACCGGGCCGACCTCTCTCCGCCGCTCATAGAGGCGGACCCATCAGCTGTGGATTTTTGAGAGGGGCGATTTTTTTTTTTCGGGGGAGGAGAAACAGGGGTGGAAAGGGGAAGCGGGAGACCGCAGGCTTTTTGGGTGGTCGGTATGGTGTACGGAATACCACCCAGTTAATTAGGGACTGAAATTTTTGAAAATAATAATCTCCTATGGCTATTTTAACACATTTCTGAGGTCTATAAAAGTCTTGGTTTCTTATCTGCAGTTATTTTTTGTTATTATAGTGGTGGGAGAGAAAAAGGGGGAGGGGGTAGATCGCTCGTATCACCTATCCCATACGAGGCCGCTCGCTAGGACAACAGCTCTGCTAATTTTGGTTTTTTTCCGAGTGAGCTGTGTTTTGGGCGTACACAGTATGGCGACGGCGAGGTTAAAAAGTGACTTAACCTACGTCACAGCATTTAGTTTCCTGGCAATTCCCTAACTCCACGAGTGATCCCACGGAATTCTGCAGTCCCTATCTTGGAGCGAAACGAATCTGCGAAGTAACCGCGGCTGGACAGCTGGAGAAACCAGTATTACGAAAAAGGCTTTCCGAGTCAAGGGAGACTACTTCTCGATACACCGATGTTCTAAATGCATTACTGTAAAACATTTTGCGCTATATCTTTCGTAAAATTTTATTTTTTGGGGGGCTCATAGCTGCAAAACCCCACGAAAGTGACGATAACTAATTACAAAAATTTGCGTAACCTTTTAAAGCCATTGTTATAACACTTATTAGGTAAATATGTTTTAAAAACATTTGTAACGAAGCAAAAAAAAGTAAAAACGAGATTGACAGGAAAATACCTTAAATAATAATAATGACAAGAAAATTAATTAAATACGTGGTATGTAACACCTAGCCTAAGAACTGCTATTGGATAGTTTGTAAAACTTTTTAATTTATAGTTTTTAATTTTTATATGATAAACTTACCTTTATTTAGGTGTCACATTTCTTTATAATTTCAACACAGGAAAATCATGATCACAGCTACACTGTACTCATAAAGTTATACAATGTGCCATGGAAAATTGGGTTTTCAGGTAGCAAAAAAAAAAAAAAAAAAAAAAAAAAAACAACTAACTACTAGCATCTAGAGGTCATAAATAACCCAGGAAAACGGTGTGAAAATTTTGCTGTTTCTTACGAAAATCTCAAAACAAACCAGGGAATTTTGTTGGATAACTCCTGATTCGTGTTCAGCACCCCAAAAACCGTAGGTAATGATAACAAGACCGACTACTGGATTGAAACCACCAATTGCCCCTGTATCGAACGTCAAAAGCGACTCTCCAGTAAACGCAGAAATAGAACCAGACCTACACGACGAGCCGCCAGGAGTATATAATTGAGAGCAATTGGTTCAGCGGAAACCTCGGTGTTGACCCCAAGTGTTCTGCCGGGTGATTCCCCCCCCCCCCCGCCCTCACCCTTCAGCCAAGCACCGACACACACTGCACATTAGGATTAATTCCGTTCGTGACGCCCGAGCGAGTTACGCCGCGATGCACCGAAGGGGAGCCCCCGTGGACCGCTGCCTTCCGCTCTGCAGCCTGAGGAGGCAGGAGGGGGGGGGGGGAGTTGCCCGCAGAGGAAATGTAGTCATCGCCAACTACTGTCGTCGGATGTTTCTAACGCCTCTTCGCCAGAGAACTGCACTTAGAAATTCAGTATGAACGCTTGTTTCCCTATTTGCATGTGATTTCCGTACGCCGATAGTTTCTATAATACTATTATCATTATAGTAGCCATTGGAGTAGTTACTAAGTAATAGCCTTCAGGAAAAGAAAATATAAAAAAACAAACAAAAAATACACACAAATTACGTCTCATTTCAAGGCAATGTACACCCACGCCTCGGCAGTGGGCTGTGCATATCATATAAACTAATTAATCAAGTGTCTAGTATGTAAGTTTGTCTACTTGTCTTTCTCCTGTAGTTTCAGGTGCTGACTAGCAGCGGAGCGAGTGACCAGTGTAGCCACTCATCACCAGGGGTGCGAGCGCCAATGGTCATACATCCAGTAGCCTAATGAATAAAAATATGAAAGCGGGCTAAGCTTCCAAGTTTCCACTCTGTCCAACTGCTCAGCCATGCCATCTCCTCTGTATCCTGTTTACTCCTACGCAATGAATGCATGCCTTTCCATCCCTCATGTCTAAAGACCTGCAAAATTCGCGGATTCATTCGGTGATAGGCTAGAATTCAAACACATATACCTCTTAGATAATTTTTCTATTGGCTTACTGTTCATCTTGGCGAATCTCAACCAATTATAAACCCTCAAGCAAAGAAGGATCGAATCACAGACAAATCAGCTGAGACGACTTACAAGTCGACAACCAATGAACTTGCGTTATTTGCGCAGTGTACAGGAGAATGTGCAGTCTATCCTGAAGGCCAGCAAAACCGCGAATTTTGCAGGTCTCTACTCATGTCTGTACCCAGGGTTTTCCCTGTGTCTATGCAGGCCCAAAATAGCATAGTTTTAAGGTAGGGGAGTTGGTCATGGCGCCAATCGCTGTCATGGCTGGCCAATCCCCGAACAAAGCACGCAGTGCATGTGACCCTTCCTTGCATGGCTAATTACAGCATGACTATGTGTATAGGCTCCGGCACTTAGTTTTTAGTTAGGTTACGAAAAAAAAACGGCAAGATTCGCGTCATTATCTGGAGAGAGTCTATAATGCACAGCTAATGACCTGGAAATTTCGCGTTATTTTCTG
The DNA here is from genome assembly GCF_032445375.1 of Bacillus rossius redtenbacheri. Classification (NCBI taxonomy): domain Eukaryota; kingdom Metazoa; phylum Arthropoda; class Insecta; order Phasmatodea; family Bacillidae; genus Bacillus; species Bacillus rossius. The sequence continues at coordinate 36,523,620 of NC_086335.1, read as the reverse complement.
GTACAAGGATTAGCTCCACCTACTTGTATACAAATGAGTCTGTGTATACTGTAAGGTGAATGTAATTTTGGGCGAATAAACTTGGAGACTGTAGCTGAGAGTTAAAAACACTGTAGCATCGCTTGCGTTTTGTGATTGGCCGAGTTTATTTCAGTTGCATGTCTACTGTCAGCAAACCAGATTACAGCCACCCAGTGCGGAAGCAAACGCGAGCTGAATGCCATGGTAAAATAAGGCAATGGCTTCTCTTGCAGACGTCCGCCAATTAAAACGAAGAGACCGTTGGTGCGGGCAAACCACATTGCAGTCTAATGGGCGTACCGATATATTTTTCGCGAAAAAATTCCTGCCCCTCTACTGATCACTCATTAGAAGGGCCATGTAATTTTCGCGAAAAGATTTTCCGACCAACTGTGTGTTAAAACTCTATAGCATTTTCTGTGTTCCGTGGTTGGCTGGGTTTACTTCAGGCGAATTTCTACTGTCAGCGCACCAATCACAGCCATCCAGTGAGGAAGCAAACTCGTCCTGAATGGCCCGGCCAGACAGGGCGATGGCTTCTCTCGCAGACAGCCGCCAATCACAAGGGAACCATGGCATACCTTGTTGCAGTCTAATGAGCGAGCAGATTATTTCGCGAAAAATGCATGCCCCTACTCATTAGTCATTAGTAGGGAACGGAAAAACCCGCGAGTTCATCGACCTCCAGGATAACCTCCACAGTACATTTACCTTCTCGGGAAAAATGACACCTGTTCATTGGCTGCTGACTCGTGTGACGTATCAACTAGGTTGTCCGTAACTCGGCACTTTCTTGGATTAGGGTTACACTTTGGCTCACAGTTCCCCAGATAAAATGTGGGTCAATCGCAGGTACGGTACCAAGTTATACTTGTTTGGATGCTAGCCTATCACGAAATGAATCCGCGAATTATTCACACGTAATCTCCTCACCCGTCGCTAGAATTCTCTATTGAATCATTTATTTTGTAGACCGAAATTTTAAAAAATATAATGAAATGTCTCAGATAAAAGAAAAATGACTTGAAAAAAAAATTAAACCCCGGCTTTGGGCTTGATTTTCAACAAGGAAAATTCATTAAATTGTGAATACTATAACGTTTCCCTTTGGCTTTGTGAACTTTGGTTCACGACATCCGCCACTTGTGGCAGCACCGTGGTCGAACATTTCCGTTCCATCCACGAAATTACTCCCACCGAATTCCGTATACCGAGAGCTATAAGCAGAGACCTGAAAAATTCGCGGGTTCATTTCGTGATATGCTAGAATTCAAATAATTATACCTTTGTGCTGCTTCTACCACTGGTTCACTGTTTATCTGGGGTAATAAGGCCATCGAGGGCCAATTAGAGACCCTCACTCACAGAAGTGTCGTATCACAGCTACTCAGTCGAGACGACTGACAAGTCAGCAGCCATGAACAGGTGGCATTTGCCCGAGTGTGTAGAGTATAGTGAAGTCTATCCTAGAGGTCATTTAACCCGCGAATTTTTCCGGTCTCTAGCAATAAGACGTTGCGCATTAAAAAAAAACCATCGTCGCAACATGGGCTGCTGATCGTGGACTGAGACGGTCCGAACTGAAGGCAAAACTGTAGTTGGTCGGAATGTGCTCACGAGGAGCGTGGCAAGCAACGCAGATCCACTGTGAGACGTAGGGGACGAGTCTTGCAGACGTGCCCGCCACCACGCCTGCAGCTTCCCTGCTCTGACTTCGCGGTGACGCGCGCGACCTTGCACCGCTGCGCTGCGCCGGGAGATCCCCGCCTGGAGGAGGGGGGGGAGGTCCTCCCGTGGGAGTGACGTCACGTCCGGCGGGCCGCCTCCCCTCCGTCGGCCGGTCCAATCAGAGCTTCGACGCGCGCTGAAGTGCGTCGCGCTGACGTCGAACATCGCGTGCCAGCGTGGATTGCAACGAAAATAACAGTTCTTTCACTTTCTAAAAAAAAAAAAAAAAAAAATGTGATCTCGTCTTTCAGTACTCGCTAGTGACGTGTAATCACCAAACCTCGGTAATGAGCAGGGGCGCAACAACTAAGTTTCCAAGGGGGGGGGGGGGGGCAATATACCATTTTATAAAGCATCATCGATCCCCCCTGGGAAAATTTGTATTTCAAGGTGGAAAATGGTGCTATTTAAGCAGTTTTATTATCTAAAAATTGATTACACAGCATTTTCTTTGCCCCCGTTTGCCCACACTTCAAGGTTTCAGAGGGTGGGCAAAATACCCTTGTTGTTGCGCCCCTGGAATGAGCAAACCATGTGTTTTTACGTTGTTCATGTTGCAAATTAATTTATAACTCGAAACTCGGGATACGATATTTAACGTATAATTATTTTAAATAATGCTGTCAGTGATAAATAAAATAGTCGCTTTTTAAATACATAATTTTTTGGATGCGAATCACTCACGTAATTGTTGCGCCTTCAGCTAGAATTCGCTGCCTGAATCGTAAAACACAGACAATCAAACACAGATAGCAATTAGTAACACGAAACAACGGTAAACATTTAGCTATTAGAAACCGCTCCGATAATACCCCGGCTTTGGACCTGATTTTTGTCAAGCAATTTTATTTGAATACTGGCCATTTTGATAAAATTCACTTTAAAGTTTCCGCACACTTTTGAATTATACTTCTAAGCCATTACTAAAATATTATACCTGAAACATTTTAAAACACAAACTATAACACTAAGTGTATGTTTGTATATTTGGTTTTTGCTCGCACGACTGAACTCAGTCTGTAAATTCTTCCTACAAACAAACCGTAACTTTATTGAGCTGATTCCACATTATTGTTTATATAATATAAATGTATATATTACGTTATTAAAAAAATTAAAAATGCAGTGACGAGATTTTGACCTCGCCATTGTGATTCCCAAGCACGCTTTACCTCTGAGCTAATAAGTCTATTGGAAATTAAGAAAAGTAATATGTATTATAATCCTTGTAATGCCAGTTTTCTCAGGTGTTTTAAAAATTGAGACTACTTTTTACTATGACTATTTTAGTTTACCAAATATATTCCAGGGTAGTTTCACTATCATAAAGTTTCATTAGGGACGCCAATACGTTTGACATTCCCCCTAATGTTTACGAAAGTGACTATATACGCGTTTATGTTGCTGCACGTGGGTCCGCCATCTTTGTGACACATTTCGGTTCATCACGTTCCATTTTCATGAAGTTACTCCAACCAAATGCCGTATACCGAGAGATGTTTAAAAATTAAAAAAAAAAAAAAAAAAAAATTAACGTTGTACAGAGTATTATTTATGAACTTCATATAACATTTATCACATGATATTAGATGGTAGAGTTATTTATTACCGGATACGGCCACCAGCTGTGTTCAGTCGCAATGTCGATTGTTGGCGTTAGATGCAGTTCGACGCATCGCGAAACGATTTACAAAGAAATCACAGTTGAGTCCTTTAAGTAAAGCATTATCTGGACGAGTAAATAAAATCCAAGTACCTGTATGTGATATTTGAATTATTACGTCTTTTTTTTTCTGTAACCAAACTAATTACCTAAACCTAATCGAACATCAAACTTTTAGTCTGCCCTGTACGAAATGATATAACCAACTCAAAAAACTGCTGATGATATTGACTTTGAAATTCGTACAAGTACTGGGTAGTAACGTCAGTATCGATTAAGTCTTTATTTTATTGTGATATCTCAAGAGTCTCTGAAGTTACGGATAATTATGTAACAAAAACTTATTTCATTTAAACATTACAACCCGAAGTAATAATTTCAAGTTCATATTCTGTGCTTGAGTAATTACAATTTTTTTTCATATTTAACTTGACACAAAAAATTGTATTCAAATAACATTTTTATATTATTTATATCTTTCGAAAGAAAAAAAAGCTACTATCCCTGCGAAAACTGTTGCTTCCATTGAAACTTAAACTTAACATTAATTTAAGTATAAATACTAATAAGCAATAACCTTCCATGGCTTCTATCTAAATAATCCGTATGAAATATTCTGTTTACGAAGTCGCGGGCACAACTTGTTTTCCAATAAACTCTCAAGTAAAAATTGCATCCAGGAAACTATAAATCCACGGACGAAATGTAATCTGTTAAGCAAATTCCTAAATATTAGATCACTGTAAAAATAAATGCTTCCGAGTTAAAGTTCATGGAAGGTCATTCATTTGAAACTTTTCGATGACTACTCGTCAAGATCTTATATTTTCTATATATTATTTACGCCTACATATTTACTTGTATGATTCAATAATTTGTCTCTTGTAACACGCATTGAAGAGCCATTTCTCTTGCCTATATAAGTTTCGTTTCATCGCCTGTCTTTCACTTGTACCTTTTAGACAGGGAAAAAAAAGGTTAAAACAGGTATTTTCAAGGTTGTTTTTAGATATGGACACAGTGGTGACGTGCAGGGTGCTTATATCTGCAAAATTCTATCTTATAGTTACAGGGCCACCATTTAAAGTCCCATAGAGACGTGTTACCGACGAGAAGACTGCAAGCCAGTTCGGTGCTTGTTGAGTAGAGGCTGAGAGGCGTGCGTTACGCGAGCCAATGTCGCCCTTAATACCCTGTCACACTGTCAAATATTTGTCTCAAACTATATTTGACAATAGAGATGGAGGGGTAGTATTGAAAGGAAAATGGCTTCCAATTTTCTCCATCAAATACATTTGGGCAGAAAATCTCAACTACTTATGCTTTACATTATGTCACACTATATAAAAGTTTATTTATGGTCTGAGCTATCTCAAACTTTCCAATTTTAATATTATTTTTTTAATTAAATAATGCATCACATTGCTGGGTGGCATTTTCGAACATTTTATGCTATTTGTGCATTTGTAAATTTTTTTAAGCACATATAAATGTAACTCACAATAATATTCGTTTTACAACAAAAATAAATGATCAGTGATTTTTTTTTAATTTATAGAAACATAATTTTCTTTTCACACACACAAAATTATTTCGCATACGACATTCATATCATATTTCACGTTTATAAACTTTTTAATTTCCCACGTGCGCAAATTAGAAGATTCGTCGTGACGGAATCTGATGTTATTTCCGTTTTCGATAGGCACGGTTTTAATTGGCTGATCGCATCCTATACCCTAAACATTTTGGAAACTGTCCTACATGCAAAAAAATTTTTTATGGAAACTCAAGTCATCCAACTTGTGAAACAAAAGTCAAACAAGCTAGTGGCGTTTTCGATGACGTCACAATTCTCCAACTTTATTTTTTGACACCCGCGCTTTCAGAGAGCTCGTGCGCCCAATTTCTGCCCTGGTTACGATCCGAACGAAATGCGCCGCGTTCGCGTGTCCACAGATTCGAAACGGGAAGTTGTCTCGTTCCGCAGCGGTGCGCGTCTCTCGGCGGGATCGATGGATCGATACATACGCTCGCAGATGAGGCGGCGCGCGCGTCGAGGCCGCTCGTCAGCTGTCGTCGCGTCTTTGTGGTTGGGGGAGGATGACTTGCACTTCCCCCCCTCCCCTCGAGCGAGGTCGTCACGCCCGCCGGGTTCGCACCGTCAACCGTCACTCCGTCGCCGCGGCGCGCGTGACTGGACGACCCGAACGTGTGCAGGAGCTCGGAACATTTGCCCGACGAAGCGGTCCCGGCGACCCCACAGCCGTCGGGGACCCCCCAAGGCGCCCAACCGCCCAGTCCGCCGTCGCCGCCCCTAACCTCAACCTGCGAAGCCTAAGATGCACATAAAGTTCTGCCATTCCCGATTACACCCGAACAATTCACCTTCGGCCAACCTCGGGTTTATTTATATATATTTATATTTCTCTGTTTATTTTAATGTACCTAGCTCTACTAACCTGACTAACCGTCCATAGAGTTTTAAAGGGTTTTAAATGTAGCTAACCTAACGGACCACTTTTAATACTTGAATTCATTTTATCCTGCGCAAAAATAAAACAAATCCCGAAGTTGGCCGAAGGTGAATTGTTCGGGTGTAATCGGGAATGGCAGAACTTTATGTGCATCTTAGGTCTCCCCCTCAACCTCCAGTGTTGAAACGTGCAGCTAGTGGGTTGGTAAAAAGGATGATTTGGCAGTTTATTCCAAGTTAGGAACGGGCCAATCAAATCCTCAAGTACCATCGGTAATTAGTATTAGAGGGATTCGATATTTGAGGAAAAATGATTCGAAGAAAAATATTACAGGAAAAAAAGTAAAAGGCCCGTCATTTTGGATTATTCCATTTTTTTTATTTGCAAGATGACAAGACCTAATCCCCTTTAAAAATTCAACACTGACAAACTCTGAAGTTTACTAGGTCAGTTTTTCCCTTCATATCTATTCCGTTACCATTCCCGAAGATAGTGTACGGTTAACATGTAACCATATAATTAAATTACACTACGTTTTGATTCTGGAAACTTTGTGGGGAAAAAAAACATTTAAAGGGTAGAATGTTTCAACACCAGACATTGCTAATATTTTTTTTTTTCATTTATTGTAATTTTTTTTTAACCCTTGATACCTGAATTCGGATTCAAGGGTTATATTCGAGGTATACTCTCTGGGATTCGAATTCGAGATTCGGATTCGAGAAGATTGGGATCCGACAAATCACTAGCAAAAAATGTTTCGTTACCTACCGATATCCGTTCATCTTCGACGGTCCCGTATTATTAGTTTATCCGCGACGCAGTAGCGGACCCATTCTTAGAAAAAAAAAACTCAAACTTGCCGATAAGTAAGGTGGAGTGTGATGTCAGCCAAATCGTGCACTAAAACAGTTCAGATAGAACAGCCGCTAGGGTGTGGACGTAGCAGGTCGTCAAAAAGCACGTAAGTCGCGTCTGTCCGACCGTGTAGTCCAACCATGATGTCTAGTGGATGTTCTGTAGCAACGTGCCACGTTCACTTGTCCGATGCATCTGGTTCACGTGATCATATATAGAGAGCAGCATGGTAGGTGACTGTATGTATTTATTTTGGTTTTACTTGAGGGCTTGATACAAAACAGAGATTAATGTATCAACGGAATTGAGATACTTTTTAAAAAATTAAAGTAATAGTTAAATGTATATATATTTGGACCCAACCTGTTATTTTCATGTCTACACACATTTACCATTTTATTTATTTCTCGGGTATTTCGTTTCCAGTTTCAAAGCAACTTAATGGAAAATCAATTAAACAAGACAAAAAGTATATACATATACAATTAAAACGTTTTTGTACGGCATCAATTATTTCGCGCTATTTCACAGTTTGTTAATACCCATCAAGCTTCTCACTGGCGAACATTCTTCACGACGTCAGATGACGACGACGATGCTGACTGACCTGTCTGTACTCGGAAGTTTAAGTACGCCATCTCTTGTCAGACACATCCGCTCCACGCGATTGTACCATCAGCTTCTGACGTCATGGGTCACGTTAACCAATTAAAATGCCATATCGACATATGTACCATCAACTCCCGCACGCGTCAGTCAGACGCGACTGCACGATCTAGACAGGTCCTTTGTCCACCAACATGAGTGACATACGGCAATAGTTGGCTTTGGAGAACCCGATTATCCTCCGAAAACGGGTTCTTCATAACTCCAGAAGTTGGTTGGGGATGTGGAAAGTTCCAAACACTGAAGCACACACATTTCATTTCTGGCACTACCCTACCAAAGTCAATGCCTACAGAGTAGCAACTAACGCCATTGAAGTATAATAATGTAGGGTGTCCATAAATGAAAGTTCCAGTTTGAATGGTAGGCTATATTATAACAGTTTAATTTAGACTATTTACAACAAATTTTACATCAATTGGAAGATAAAATAACCTTTATTTTTACAAATGTTCAAAATGTACACTTTTAGTTATACGGCATGCATCCAATCTAAAGTACAATTCTTCCCATTTTTGGTTAACAAGTCCGGAGTAAAGCAATAGCCTCTTCAATTCTGTTTCAACTTTGGCAAATCGTTAGGTAGCGGTGGAACGTAGACACGATCTTTTATAAAGCCCCACAGAAAATGGCATGGCGTTATGTCAGGTGAACTTGGAAACCAGAGAAAAAGAGCTCTGTCGTCTCGACCATTACGACCAATCCAAATGTCAGGGACTTGTACGTCCAATCCAAATGTCAGGGACTTGTACGTCCAACCACTCTCGTACAAAGAGATTTCAATGGGGAGGGGCTCCATCCTGTTGCCAAATTTAGTTTACAGGTTCACCCTCTACTAATTGAGGAAAGAGTCATTCTTCCACGCTGCGTGCGAGAAAACAACAAAGCAGTACTCGTGCAGGCACTTATTTAAGACTGATTGAGTTACTCTTTAATTGTGACCTTGAAACAACACTTTACAACGCTTACAGTCGATACTATTAAATTTTATAACTTGGGATTTCTTTATGGTCATACTGTGCTATGAATTCAAAATAGTGGGAACTTGTTTATCTCGGTAAAGTTTAATCTATGTTCTGTTAACAGCTCGCTTTAATAAACTAATCGGTGAATTCATATAGTTTATTTCTGCAGCTGAAATCTTCTGATCCATCCTGATTCATCCAGTAACTTTGCGTCCTTTTCGATGAATGCGCGTCCCAATATGCGTCCTTTTTGATGAATATGCATCCCAATGTGCATCCTTTCCTATTACTATGCTTCCAAATGTGCGTCTTTTTCAAATGAATGTGCCGCCTAGTGTGCGGCCTAGATGACGAATGTGCATCCTGGATGATGAATGTGCGTCCTAGATTACGAGTATACATTCTAATGTGCGTCCTGTTTGATGGTCGTGCGTCCAAAAGTGCGTCCTGGATGTTAAATGTGCGTTCCAATGTCTACTAGACGCACATAAAATTTAACCACGCCAAGATTTTTGTGATCGTATCCACAACTCAAGCCGCACGAACCTAACACTCTAGCGAGCGCATCCTGGTGTGAACCTTTGAAGGAGAACGAACATGCAAGGCGGGGAACACGAGATGAAACAACAGTTTGTTATTTTTAAAACGCTGTGTGTTATCAGCACCGATAACACCGCTACCTTTTATTTTCCTTGTGTCTATGTAACGATGACTGGCCGGGAAGGAGAACTGCGCAGTTCAAGGCGAGAGCCCAGGTGTAGACATGTTGATCAACGTTGTAGCAGAACTTACTGTACATCATTGATGGCAAGTCATGTTCGAAACAAAACAAAAATAACTGCAAAACGAGAATAACGAAAGGAAAAAAAAAAGCACAGGCTAAAGATATTCTGAAAATAAAGAACATCGTTCCCGTCACCGCATATGTAGCCTACGTGTCATAATTAGCTTCACCGAGTGAGATGGCGCAAAATTAAAACAATAGACTTGCATTCGAGAAGACACCAGGCTCGAATCTCGATCCATCCATTCTGATATCGATGTTGATACTGCTTTTCCAAAACCAACCCAGACTGACTCCAAAATTGCCCTGACTTACGTCTCTATTACTTTGCCATGTGTTTTTTTTTTTTTTCGCGAAGAAATCTGGACTCTCATTAGACAGCAGTAAAGTATGCCCGCGTCAGCTGTTTCTTCCTTGTAACTGGCGACCGTCTGCCTTATTTGACCAGGCCATTAAAGACACCCATTCCAAGATGGGTGTGAATCGAGTACCAACAGTAAACATGTACCGGAAAGACTCTTAAACCATACACGAAACACAGACGATGCTACCTCGAAATCTTTTCGTGGAAAATACATGCCTCTACTAATGACTTCGTTCATGAGAAGACGTAAAAAATTACATATGTTGTTTTGTTTGCTTCTATGCCAAGGCCCCTGTCATGCGACACTTTGGAAATCGTAGTTTTAATTTGTAGATGGATTTAATCCCCTTTTATTTTGATATTCCCTTTTAAAAACATACTAAAATTATATTTTTTTTTCAGAAAGTCTTATCAAACGCTTTTCAAACTTAGTAATAAGTGCACTTTTGAGCACAACTTTGTTAATGAAGGGAGAGGGGAAATGTGTGCGAGTGTTTCAGTAGTCGCCAGTGATGTATAATATCTAACCTGATCATGGGTATGGTTATTTTTGCATGTATGAAATACATTTTTCGAGATAATACAGAAATTTCTTACGAAAATTGGCATGTATATATTTATTTTAATTGATTATTCAATCAAGCATATATTTTAAAACCATGGAAAAGAGAGCCAAATATTCAATAATTTGACTTCATTTTGTTTAATTATGTTTATTAATGTGCGCAGTTAATAATGAAAAGTTATTCAGAGAACGGTTTACCTACAAATAAATTTATTTATTGGAGGTACTGGGACAACACAAAGCATAAATGCCTGAGTAATAATTCTAACCCAGTATTGCTGCGGACACTATTTGTAGTGATACAGTTGTTATTTTATGTAAATGTAGAACTGTACAAATATCTGTAATTTTACAAGAATATTTCTGTCCTATTTACAAAAATAATTACAGTATACCCGATAATTTCTACCTTCCCGCCTGCAAAGTCAATAACATTACCAAACGTTTTCCTGTCCCGTTCCTGCTACACGTGCGAGAGATTTAAAAAAAACCGGTCTGTCAACAAAAAAAAAAAGAGTCACAAAACAGTTTTTTATATTCACTGCGCGGAAAGCAGTCATGCCAAGGTCGAGTGAAGAAGCTGAAAAAAAATATTGGCAGCTTTTAGTTTAAGACAGTGGTCGTTGCCAAACTTATAAAAGCCATACCAAATACACTAGACACTAATACCACACAGCTCTAACCTAACAACACAGGCAAAAGTGTGAAAAATAACCTAGGACAATATGTCTGACTACGGAAATATTTTATAGACAAATCATTTCGTGTCAAACATGATAAACTTATATTTAAAGAAATTTGAAGCTCCAGAGGTTTATCTTCCTCCAATAATCAGTATAACGATTTTTTTAAAAAAAATCTTAGAGAAAAATAAGTTATTTTTGTCGACATAAAGTTGTTACTATATGTATTAAACAGGTAAGTTGTTCATAATGAGCATACCACCTACCGTCTCTCTTACTGGCGTGACAGCAACGCCTGGTATTCACACAAAAATCTTGGAAATGCCAGGTATTAGTCTAAAGTGTATTTGGCCACATACTGCGACGTGTAAATAAAAATTTATTAAACGAAACTCCTTTAACAGTCGGTAGGGTATGCCGAGGCGATCATGTTATCAGAGCGTAAAAAAAAAGTGTAACACTCTGGAGCGCAAACGAAATTTTCAACGATCAGAAGAAAGGAAGTCGATGACAAGTTTGCATTATTGATCACTCGAAGATTTGCACACGTTATTATACATTATTGTACCTATATCTATGAAGTTTCACTTCTAAGGCGCGTAGCGGCCACGGTTATAGAGACTTAGACCAGTCGGGCTGCGAGCTAACGAGTCAGAGTTTGTTCACGAAGAATGCACTCGCCGACGAGTTGTTAGTGTACTCGCTAAATGCAATCGACTCTTCAGTGAACGGTTGGATACGTCCCGGACGCACAGTCTTCGTGCCTGGGCGGAGCGCACACGGTACAGTCTTTAAAGGCACGACGGACTCTGGTGAGTGCAGCCACCCACAACCAGAGAAGGTGCTTGCGTCCCTAGTTGCAAAAACCGTATTTTTAATTGAAATTCGAAAGCGGACCTGGGGTCCAAGTGCCCACAACCCCCGCATGGTCGACTCTTTTATCTGCCCCGACCAACTAACTCTTCATCCAGACCATCCTCTGTCTCCGGTATTCTTCTACACACTATTCACGCATGCTCTTCGCACCCGGCGTGTCTGTGCCCAGGGTTTTCCCCGTGTCTACACAGGTTTGACATAGTTTGAAGCTAGATCTAAGAATATGGAGTTTGTCGTGGCTTCAATCGCAGAGCAATGCATCCCTCGCCCTGCATGGCTAATCCCCAGCACGACTAGGATATAGCTTCGGCTTGAGACCCACCCAAGTCCATAGGCGTGCGCACGGTAGGTGCCACAGGTGCCTTGGCACCACCATTAGGGTTAACGTTATTTTGTTTTTTACAAGCAGAAATAATACATACTTACAAAAATCCGTATTATTTCCAAAACAAATATGTTTTCCAATCGTGTCGAGTTACAGATATGTGCTCATAACACTATCAGTAGCCTATATCAATTATCAATCGAACCAACTGCCAGGTGCAATTACATAATACTTGTGTTGTACACGCGGGCCGCGGCTACGAAACTTCTGAAATGTAAATACTTCTCATAGTTCTCCTCGAATTACATAGAATGCGCGCTCGGTGTCCACTGTTCACTCCACTCGGCAGGCGCACGGAATAATAGCCGCCGTCCGACAGGGATTATTTAAAAAAAAAGAGAGTTTAGATAGTTAAAAGGATAGGCTTACTCGATGACTTATATGCAGTCGCCGATAAAACATTTTTGTTGTATTCCAAAAGTTAAAACTTTTGCCCACTCTTATTTGTGTATTTTTATTATTTTAATATTTTACATATTTTGGGTATGTTATAAAAACTCCCTTCATTTGTTGATTTTAAAACTTAACATTTGAGAATGTTTTATCTAGCATTTATTTGGCGTCTTCAGAAAACATATAAGTATAATTTTTCAAAGCCACGAGCATTAATTCCTGCAAACAATTTGTGCAATTTACTTTATGGCTCAACAAAGCTTAAAACTGTAAATAGTTTAGTAGTTTTCCTGGTGATTATAACGTTCAAAGCCATAATTTGTCATAAAAAATGTTAAAATTTTTACATCTGTGTATTTAATGTTTTTGTTCGGAAAAACCTTAAATAACACCATTTTGCGCTTTCAAATCAAAAATTTTTCCGGGGGAGGACCTCCGGCCCCCCGCTTTAGGTTCGGAATCTGTGAATGACAGGGCTGTTGTGTAATCTGGCACCACCAATACTGAAGTCCTGCGAACGCCTATGCCCAAGTCCATCCCTAACCCGGACCACTTGTACAAAATACACTCACTTTTAGTTGGATGGTGGGGGGCGCAGTGGTAAGAGGATACTGGACTCGCGTTCTAGAGGACCCGGGTTCGAACACCACTTCAGCCGTCCAGATCTCGATCGTCCACGTATTCTCGAAATCTCTCCAGGCAAATGCGGATAACCTACAGTTCACAGGGATGGAAGCTGTAACTACAGCCCGAACATTCTCGAAGTTTACCAAAGTAAAATGTTAGGTTATGTTAGGTCAGTGTAATAAATAATAGTTCTTGATTGTTTTTCCGGGAAGGTAGTTTATGTTAGGTTACTTTGATAATCGCAACTAAAATAAAAGGTTTGTTAAATTAGGTTAGCGTTATTAAAAATAATATATGACCTTAAAATATGTACATCCTTGCAACGAGCGATCGGCAAACTTCGGAGAACGTCGGAATTGATCGGGTATGGCTATCCCTTTGAACTGTAGGCTTCCCGGCAAATGCTTGCAACAATATTCCCCTGTTATGTCTTGCCGGAAGCTATCTTTCTAATGACCTCGCTTTCGGAAAAAAAAAGTCGACAAGTAAACCTCTTTTCATAATTGGCACTTCTCCAATGGTGACTCTCCGAAATTTAGTGTTGTGCATTCCAATATCGTCATCTTGTCACCCCGGAACAGAGCAAGATATCCAGGACTAGCCCGATGACCCTATAGGTCACGACCCTGAGCTAACGTCGCAATATCATGGAACTGAAAGATTGGCAGTGACTGATCCAGATGTTCGCGAAAGGAATAGAAGGTCGTTGAGGGGCTTGTGTAAAAAAAAACTCCATAATTTCACTCAATGTAAGTTGTGACCAGGAATTTTTTTTGGATGCTCGTCTGAAATTAGACATACTAAGTTTATGCGCTAAGCCTTATATATCTATACTAATTATAAAACTGTTCGAGGCCAAAAGTCTGTTTATTGGTTGAAATGAAAACTATTGAAAATTCCTACTTACATTATTGAGAATTAAAAATATAATTTTTAAAATTGTTGTCTGTTTGTCTGTTTCTCTGTTTGTTCGAGCATAGATCGAAAACTACTTGACGGATTTTGATGAACTTATTTTTATTAGAAAGGTCATTGGATAACTTAAAAACTAGGCTATATATTTACAGAATTCCACCCCTATGGGGTTGCATAAGGTGTAAATATGGTTTTATAATAATTAATTGTATATCTGAAACTAATCAAGATAAAAAAAACTTATTCGGTACCAATAACAAACAAAACCATACAATCGAAACATTTAAATTTTGCGAAAAACAACCCTTAAGAGGTGAAAAAGGGGTAAATATGTTTTAAAGATGGATAGTAATATTTTTTAATTGAATTAAGTCTAATAAGTGATGTTGGGTACCATTAATAAACATACGAATACAAATAGCCACAAATTTCATTTTGTTTAATTCAAAACCTAAAGGCTGAAAAAGGGGTAGGTATATTTTTTAAGATTAATTGGTAAGTGCCGCCCTCAAATTCGGGTTGCACCATATATTTGTCAGTAGAATTCTGAGCACAAGGGAAGCCTTAGTGAACTGTGTCTCTGCTTATTGGAACGTAAACAATAAATACGGCACTGTGCCGTCATGCAGTCTTGCTCCATCTGCTGGAGAGACGACTGTCACCCACTACTCACTTCCCCCCCCCCCCCTTCCCAAACCAACCATATTTCCATAGTATGTATTGTTTATACCTCTCCACGGCAAGTTATTCCTTCTTCTCAGTCAATTGTCCTTTCATAAACTAGCACGCATAAGAACTTGTGCCAGGCTGTAGGGATATATAAGTAGCCTACCTCTATGACACACTAAGTCTCCGAGGCGTTTTTTTCGCAGACCTATAGCACAGGAAAGTTTCCATAAATCAAAGATGGACGCAATAAATACGTGCGCATCTCGCAGAGCCGCGGGAGCAGTGTTCGTCGTGAAATGTAGCAGTTACAAGCATGGGGAAATCAAAAGCAGTAGAAAACGATATTGTTGGCGTCATTGAAACTTGTCGTGACAGACACGAGAAGACTGCCTTCACGTACGTTGCTATCTCACGGTCATTTACAACGGCCGAAGAGGGAAAGGTCACTCAATACTGCTCAAGAAAAGATCGCGCAAACCACGCACACAATTCTAACTTTTATTTTTTAAATTATTTTTTTTTTAAATATTTTTTTGGTGTCCCTTCCAGCTGTTTCCGGGTTTGTTTGTAAAGCGTGTTTTCAACCATCCATTTTCCTGTTATATTATCCACGATTTAAAATTTTATATAGACGTAGTCAGCTTACGTAGACACCTTTACGCATTGTCAGTTAACTTCCACGTTTATTGGTCGTTATCTCAAAGTTTTATTTTATTTTAATAGTTGGCTTCATTTTCGATGACGAAGCCTCTACCTCACAACAATTAATAGTTGTTTTATCTCTGCTATCTCAGTGTTGACGACTTCTGCAATCGGTCCCAACTAAACTCAGAACATGTTAATCTTATTTGACGTTTTCCTCCAACTTTGCTGAAGATAGTTCGCAATGATTAATGACCCCTGAGTCAGGGCTCATGTGGTTTGGAGTCCACTTTATGGCCCCGCCTACCCTGGCACAAATACAGTGTGCAGGGCTTCAGGAAACAAAATTTGAAAACTGCTCAAGATATCCGAGTATGGTCTGTTCACAAAAAGCATTAAAGAATAATCTGAGGGCGGATGGGTGGTTCTGTTTATGGATTATTTTTCTTTTTCATTTTTAAACTAATTTTAGAAGAGTGAGAATGGCTAAAAAGCGTGACACAATAAAGAATAATAAACATACCAAACAAGACTTATAAAATTGCTTATCAACAGGGAATTATCTCGTCGGAGCCAAAAACGAACTGCAATTTTTAAGTTGCGATAGCTGAAGGCTATCGTGTGGCAATATATCGATGATTAATCTTGTCCTTACGGAGGGTGAATGAGAAAGAAAACTTTATGTTATCAGAACAATTTTTAGGCATTAAACACCCGGTACAGATTCTTGAAAGCACTCAAGGGATTTGAATTGCACTTTTATCTTCATTTATCACCCATGTAATGTTATGATTACCGTTCAGATGTCGTAGTTAACCCATGTGGAACGAGAAGACTGCGCGCTAGGCCACAGCCTTGCGTTTAGAGGCTATACCGGGAGCGTCGCACTTATCATCCCACCATCATAAAACTAGGCGGGCCCCTTTTTCTTTGAGATCATAATGCCCTTTTTTTGTGTTACCTTTCCCTAAAAAAAATATTAAAACTCACATCAAGGTTCAGGAGGACTCGCTAGATCATATGGTTCCTTTGTTAGGTGCTGCATTCGATTCGCAGCGGAAGAAGGGATTTACAATAATGGTACCTACATTCAGTAGCGTATGTCACGTTTTATTTCGCTTTCACCCTGCGATAGGACTAGGTTAACTATCGATATATTGCCACACCACAGCCTTCAGTTATCGCAACTTAAAAACTGCAGTTCGTTATTGGCCCCGACGAGAGAATTTCCACAGTTGTTTC
Source organism: Bacillus rossius redtenbacheri (assembly GCF_032445375.1). Classification (NCBI taxonomy): domain Eukaryota; kingdom Metazoa; phylum Arthropoda; class Insecta; order Phasmatodea; family Bacillidae; genus Bacillus; species Bacillus rossius. Next base: position 36,507,097 of record NC_086335.1, on the reverse strand, counting down.
CCTGTTGATAAACAATTTTATTAGTCTTGTTTGGAGTGTTTTTTCTTCTTTCAGTAAGTTATCAAAAATATGAAACCAATTTAACCAAAATTCATTCAACTGGATTCAACACACAACTTGCAGGTAACGAGAGAAGTGCTAAGGAATGTTAATAAATAAGTCCAGCAACAGTAAAAATTACAATGACGGGTAAATAACACTCGGGTAAAATTTTTCGGAACGTGAGTGAAGGTCAGGAAATTATTTCATTAGTCGCTTCGCGCCAATTGCGCTATCGTGATTATAGCATCAGTTGGTAGTATATATAGCCTCCAAGACAGAAGCAGGAAGCATCACTCATTAGTAGAGGCCTGTAAAATTCGCGATTACAAATCCTTAAAGGATAGACTCCCTGATCCTCTACGCACTCGTGCAAATTACATCTGCTGATTGGTTACCGACTCGTAACACCTGTTGACTGGATTGATCGTGATTCGCTAATTCTTCTGTTAAAGATTTTTCATTGGCACAGAGTCCTTCAGATAAACTGTGGCACAATCACTGAAGCAAAATAATGTCAAAAGTATTTGGACTCTATCCTATCGCGAAATGAATCCGCGAATTTTACAGGTCTCTACTCATTAGTAGGGGCAGGCATTGTTTGCGAAAAAATACCTGAACGTCTATTAGATTGCAATAAGGTATAGGCGCATCACCTGTTTATTCCTTGTGATTGGCTGCCGTCTGCGAGAGAAGTCATTCATTCCCTTATTTGACCGGGCGACTCAGGACGCGTTTGCTTCCGCACTGAATTACTGTGATTGGTGTTGTAACAGTCGACACGTACCTGAAAGAAACTCTCCCAATCACGAAACACAGACGATGCTACAGTGTTTTAACTTTCATCTAGTCTGTGAATCTTTTCGCGAAATATGCATGGCCCTACTCATTAGATGCTTTCGTCTGTAAATGAACGCTCATCAGCGAACTCGGCCGATGATCAATGGCAACCGCAAGGAAGCACATAACCCCCCCCCCCCTTTATTTTTTCCTTTTCCGAAGTTGGGGAAAAATTTTTCAAGGTGTCAGTAAAGACAGTATATTATTTTGGTGATGCAAGGTGAGTTGTTACAACGTTTCCAATTACAACTGTGTGAGAAGCCGTGTCGCCTACGGCTACTTTTGTAGGCTCATAATTCAGCGTGGTGGTGTCAATAATAAGGTAAGTTTGTTCGAGTTTTAATTTTAATTCTTTTTTTTTTTTCAAGTACATTTTACTCCCCCAAAAAAAGCTAACAGAAATCCTGTACCCGCCACATCTGCGAGCAGTAGAAAATGAAGCGCAGCCTTGTTTATAAGTGTTGCTTGGAATAAAATAGTGTATTTGGATGATTTTAATGCCTTTGCATAGATAGCACAATCTAGATTCTAAACACCAATTATTATTTTAAAAGGAGAAACTATTTGCAGCAGTCGGTTACTGTTAATAACAACACATTCCATTAATTATTTCCTATGGTCAAACAGAGCCAATTTTTTTTCCCAAATATTATAAGACGTAAATTAATGTGACAACAAAAACTTACCTTTCTTTACGTTTACTAAGAATATAGAATGTGAAATTATGAGATTTCGCTCTTGATGAAATACAAGAAAATGTAATTCCAAAATCCTCTTTAAAATTTTTCCTCCAAAAAATAATACATACCTAAATTTAAAATCATTAAGAAATATTTTTTTTTCCCAAAAATAATAAATTTGTGTGTAAGACTTTTTGTGCTCTTTGCGTACACCTGGCAACAGAGCGCACTGGAACAAGGACAGCGCTAGTGGCATTGTGAAGGGAGGGTAGACGGCCTCTGCGGACGAGACTCGCCGTAGCAGCGCAGGGGCCGCGCACATCAGGGCTGCAGAAGGAAGGGCAGGGTCGCTTCACACGAGGTCGCGACCCAGAAGCCGGCCGGCCAGGGTCTGCCGTCGGCTTCCCCCCCCCCCTCCCCATGCCCCTTGGTGCGACAGAGCTCGCTCCTCCCGGGACGGAACAATTGCCCCGTTTTTTTCCCCGAGGTCTGTTCCCTGCCTCACCCCCAGCTGCCGGGAAAACTGGCACCTTCCCTGCACGACCACCTCAGAGACCTGGTCACACGCCGCGCGTCCATAGAGCAGTGATCATCACGCATTCTCCGCGGTCTCCGTAGAGCAGTGATCATCTCGCATTCTCCGCGGCCTCCGTAGAGCAGTGATCATCTTGCATTCTTCGCGGCCTCCATACAGCAGTGATCATCTCGCATTCTTCGCGGCCTCCATACAGCAGTGATCATCTCGCATTCTTCGCGGTATCCGTAGAGCAGTGATCATCTCGCATTCTTCGCGGCCTCCATAGAGCAGTGATCATCTCGCATTCTTCGCGGCCTCCATAGAGCAGTGATCATCACGCATTCTCCGCGGTCTCCGTAGAGCAGTGATCATCTCGCATTCTCCGCGGTCTCCGTAGAGCAGTGATCATCTCGCATTCTCCGCGGCCTCCGTAGAGCAGTGATCATCTTGCATTCTTCGCGGCCTCCATACAGCAGTGATCATCTCGCATTCTTCGCGGTCTCCATAGAGCAGTGATCATCACGCATTCTCCGCGGTCTCCGTAGAGCAGTGATCATCTCGCATTCTCCGCGGCCTCCGTAGAGCAGTGACCATCTTGCATTCTTCGCGGCCTCCATACAGCAGTGATCATCTCGCATTCTTCGCGGTCTCCATAGAGCAGTGATCATCTCGCATTCTTCGCGGCCTCCATAGAGCAGTGATCTTCTCGCATTCTTCGCGGTATCCGTAGAGCAGTGATCATCTCGCATTCTTCGCGGCCTCCATAGAGCAGTGATCATCTCGCATTCTTCGCGGCCTCCATAGAGCAGTGATCATCTCGCATTCTTCGCGGCCTCCATAGAGCAGTGATCATCTCGCATTCTTCGCGGCCACCATAGAGCAGTGATCATCTCGCATTCTTCGCGGCCTCCATAGTGCAGTGATCATCTCGCATTCTTCGCGGCCTCCATAGAGCAGTGATCATCTCGCATTCTCCGCGGTCTCCGTAGAGCAGTGATCATCTCGCATTCTCCGCGGCCTCCGTAGAGCAGTGATCATCTTGCATTCTTCGCGGCCTCCATACAGCAGTGATCATCTCGCATTCTTCGCGGTCTCCATAGAGCAGTGATCATCACGCATTCTCCGCGGTCTCCGTAGAGCAGTGATCATCTCGCATTCTCCGCGGCCTCCGTAGAGCAGTGATCATCTTGCATTCTTCGCGGCCTCCATACAGCAGTGATCATCTCGCATTCTTCGCGGTCTCCATAGAGCAGTGATCATCTCGCATTCTCCGCGGTCTCCATAGAGCAGTGATCATCTCGCATTCTCCGCGGTCTCCATAGAGCAGTGATCATCTCGCATTCTCCGCGGTCTCCGTAGAGCAGTGATCATCTCGCATTCTCCGCGGCCTCCGTAGAGCAGTGACCATCTTGCATTCTTCGCGGCCTCCATACAGCAGTGATCATCTCGCATTCTTCGCGGTCTCCATAGAGCAGTGATCATCTCGCATTCTTCGCGGCCTCCATAGAGCAGTGATCTTCTCGCATTCTTCGCGGTATCCGTAGAGCAGTGATCATCTCGCATTCTTCGCGGCCTCCATAGAGCAGTGATCATCTCGCATTCTTCGCGGCCTCCATAGAGCAGTGATCATCTCGCATTCTTCGCGGCCTCCATAGAGCAGTGATCATCTCGCATTCTTCGCGGCCACCATAGAGCAGTGATCATCTCGCATTCTTCGCGGCCTCCATAGTGCAGTGATCATCTCGCATTCTTCGCGGCCTCCATAGAGCAGTGATCATCTCGCATTCTTCACGGCTTCCATAGAGCAGTGATCATCTCGCATTCTTCACGGCCTCCATAGAGCAGTGATAATTTCGCATATTTCGCGTCCTCCATAGAGCAGTGATCATCTCGCATTCACCGCGGCCCCGCCACAGATGATTTGTTGAGGCTTGCGGGCAGAGGTGGATCCAGGTGTACAAGCCACGGGGATAAATGACTTCTGAAGTACATTTTTGGCCAAACCTAATATTTTTAATGCGTACCTTCAAAGATGGATGTTTGATTATTAATAGCTTAGTGTGGATCCAGGGTCACCGAGGGAAACCTAGGGTCCGGGGCAAATATCTTTGACGGACCCCCTACCTGTTACTTAATCTACAACTTGTCAAGCCACAAAATTTTAAGAAATATATACCTGAAGACTGTAAACGTGATATGTGCGTATCGCAGTACCTATAAAGTTCCTGTGGATTGCATTAACAGTATAAGAATAAGAATAAAATAAATCTCCTGGTGCCCGGGCCTTGGGAATTTTGCAACTCCCCCTCCTCCCAAATCACAATCCAAGATGGCGGTCACCGACACTGACACCACACTCCGACTCCAGGCGCCGGACATACATTTATAAATATTACTAAAATAATTCCGTAGTTAAATTTTTACTGTTAAATCATAACATGTTTAATCAGCTCAAAAAGGTTAAGGTTTGTTGGCAGGAAGTATTTACAGACTGATTCTAATGTTTAGGAAATACACACACACAATAATATGTGTTTTAAAATTTTTCAGGTTAATAATGTTTTGCTGTATCTATGTAACTGCATATCGTATTTCGAAAACTACTCAAAAGATAGCGCTGCGTTCGTGATGCTTTAGAGACCAACAAAATGATAGGTAATAACTTTGATGCCATATTTGTTCCAACACAACTTTCTGGCTAATAAATTATATGTATTTTTAAAGCTGCGGTTATATCTTATCATGACCATTCAAGTTTACAAAATGTTTCAGTTTCAAAGACGCTCTCCAGCCATCACACCGATGGGCAAGCACCAGGAAATTTCTTTATCGTTTTCCCCTAAAACGAATACTTTTCGTATATTTATCATGCTCGGTATTATTTTTAAGAATTTTACGTTAAATTTCGTGCCAGAGTATCTTATTATTTATTTGCAACATGAGAACAAACAAATTTGCTCGTTACCGAGGTCAGATGTTTTTTTTACACATCACTGGCGAGTACTGAATGACTAGCTCACTTTTTTTTCTACAGTTTTAACGATTTCAATTTGTAGTGTTTGTGAAGTCTTGCGACTTTCGTGTCTTTTTTTTTTTTTTTTTTTTTTACAAACGACGTTCTTGGATTGGTTGCGTGCTTGCGCCCTTGCGTTTCTTGGTAAGTTCATGAACCTGGTCTTATTTTTGGAACATATCCTCTTGAAGTCCAGAGAGGAAGGGGGAAAAAAAACGTTAAACACGGCAGAGTGTTAACCTACAACAGAATGCGAAAACATTGCCTGTATGGAAAGACTGCTTGGAAGTGATATGTTCGCAAGTGAGTATTTAGAAGATTTATCTGTGTTGTTTTATTTCTTTCTAGGGCACTTGCAGTTGGCGTCGTCACGTAGGGGAGGGGAGGGGGGCGATGTCTTGGGCTCGGCGCACGTGAGAGAGCGAGCGAGAGAGTAGTAGCCGTTTAGCCCCTCCCTCCTCTTCGACGCCCTGGCGGCTGCTCCATTTGGCTCGCGTCGAGCGAGCGATTCTTGGAAGTTGGTACGCGAGCATGAGCGGGAGCAGGATGATGAAGGGGGGAGGGGGAGAAAAGACGACCGCCGCGCCGCTAGCGGTGTTGACCGAGGCTCGATGCACGGGATCACGTGCTCAGGCCGTCTACTGTAGTGATGGGAGCAGTGACAAATTTTGTTCCTGTGACACGCCGTGACCAGTGACATGAAAGTCACAGGGTCAAGTCACCGTGACATTGTCACTGTTAGTGACCTTGTTGCTAAAATGTAAAACCAGAGTTTTTTTATTAATAAATATAGTGTAACATAATCTCCTAATAATTGTATATTTTTATATATGTGACATACAACATGTAATCATTGATAAACCGAATTAGTTCATAGTTTATTGGAATTATTAACTATGCATTTTCACACATGAAATAAATATCTTCTATATTATTTATAAATATTTTTAAATAAAATATTTTTTATTAAAATATAACATTAATCATCACATTTTTTAATAATACGCAAAACACGAAAACTTGGCAATATCCTACTTCACCAAATTAACAGTGTTTGTTTGGCTTTTTTTATTTTTTAATTTGGACAATAACATTTAGTTCAGATTCACAAAATTTGTGAATCATTTAATGATTTTGGACAGAGTAACTGGACACACCAGTGTCGCATACCTCGCCGAGAAAGTACTCGTGTGTCACGTGTTGCTGTTGCGGCAAGTCACCATTAATTTCCCGGCGCCGTTACTCTCAGGGACCTGTGACTCGCACCGCAGTGACACGCCCGCAGCGACTTGCGCCAGTGACACTCTCTGCAGTGACACGTGACCCGTGACATGCCAACCGCGCCGTTACTCTTAGCGACCTGTGACCCACGCCGCAGCGACTCGCACCGCGGTGACACACTCGTAGCGACACGTGACCCGTGACACGCATCGCAGCGACAAGCGCGAAGAGACGTGACATTGGCCCTGTTACTTATAGCTAAAGTCACCACCGTGACACGTGACATTGCAGTCGCCGTGACAAAGTCACCGGTACAGTAAATATTCCCCATCCCTAGTCTACTGGCGTCGTTCACGGAGCTCGTCGTCTACCTTCCACGCCCAGTCAAAGGTGCATCTGTGTCAGCGAGGCGAGACTCGCCGGCACTTCTGCCTCTGAACCGGCGCGCAGTCTGCCCGTCTTGCGCGGAACAACTATTAGCAGGGGCAGGCATTGTTCGCGAAAAAAACCTGAACCCCTATTAGATTGCAACAAGGTATACCCGCATCACCTGTTTATTCCTTGTGATTGGCTGCCGTCTGCGAGAGAGGTCATTCATTCCCTTATTTGACCGGGCGACTCAGGACGCGTTTGCTTCCGCGCTTAATTACTGTGATTGGTGTTGTAACAGTCGACACGTACCTGAAAGAAACTCACCCAATCACGAAACACAGACGATGCTACAGTGTTTTAACTTTCATCTAGTCTGGGAATCTTTTCGCGAAATATGCATGGCCCTAACTATTAGATTTGAGTGGCAGCCATGACATCGTGTGGCAACTGAATGGAGATAAATGGGCAACGCACATACCTAAAGTGCTTTTAAGAATCTGTACCGGGAGTTTCATGTACAGCAAATTATTTTGAAATCACGCATTTGAGCCATTATAACTTTCCTTAGGATACATTAAAAAAAAAAAAAAAAAAAAACGAAAACAGGCCTATCCAGACCTTGGTATATTCTCAAATGCTCTTCGTATACAGACATCACTAGGATATCTTTATTAGTTTTTAAATCGCTTGGTTTAATCTGGAGCTCTGGATACCGTAAGTGTACCAGGTTAGGCCTACTCGATATATTCTAGTGATTTATGTTTGCAAACATGCTTTTAAGAATTAGCTGAGGGCCTACATATAAGTAGTTTGGTTCGGGAATTATGTTTTTAAACTGTGTTAAAATGGTTAAAAGGCGTGTTTTCAGAGTAATTCTTAGGCATAAAACAACCGTTACAGATTCTTGAAAGTACTTAAGGGACTTCCATTACACCTTTATATTCATTTCTCCACCATATAGGTATTACGGTCACCACTCAAATTTCATAGTTGTCCTATGCACGACGAAGAAAGTGCGCGCCAATTCAGAGCCTTGCGCTTAGAGGCGATACCGCGCTAGAAGCACCAGCGTGCGTCGCGCTTATCGTCCCGCCTCACCGACACGAGATACACTCCTCACGAGGCACGAGCTCTGAAGGTGCAAGGACACGAAGGTCGACAGAAGCTCGCTCATCACAACGTCACTTCACCTCTATAAGTGCCAGGCACCGAATTGGCGTGCAGTCTCTACGACGGCAAAGCCCCGTCTACAATTATTAAAAATTGTGTCCAACGAACACTGTTCACTGATTGGTCCACGTGACCCTCTGACCCCCATGGATGGTTGTGGACAATGGTTGGCATCTCCCTGGTCCGAATGCATCGGCCAACTTGGACTTTTTGTTCCAATTTATGTCCATTGGTAGCATAGAAGAAGAACAATCATGATATTGGCGTTTTTCCTGTTCCCGTTTCAAAAATGTGCTAACAGAAAAGAATGACAAAGTATTGTTGAACTCCCTAAATTTTCATAAGTAAAATTAATATTCAAGAACTGTCTGCGTAGGTTCTCATCTACAATGTATGAAAACAATAAACAAAAACAATCGAAAAACACTTATTTTGGTGCTTTATATTTACTGCACTCTGGTGACTACTTAAGAAATCAATATATCCGGACATCGCTATTGCATGCTTAATACTTTCACCCAGGGCCGTAACCAGGTTTGAAAATGAGTGAGTCCAGTATCACCAGTATATATTTTTTTAATAAATATTTCCTTTGTACATCGGAACATACGAACAAAGTATACTTGGAAGTTGTAATACGGCGTAATTTCTACGAATACCCAGTTATCTGGAACTGCAAAGAACCCTGCGTTTATTTGAGATGGTTTCTTCGCTGGAAATTGCGCATATTCACCGTGAGTTATATAACGCGTAATATATATATATATATATTTTTTTTTTGCTGCATAACAGTGCTGCTGCTGGCAAGCACAAAACCAAGCGAAATTGGAGAGCACATTATAAATAAGCGACCACTGCATCTGCTCCAATGGATTTTCAACTTTTACGTCTGCCTACGTCACGTCTCCAGAAAGCCAACCACAGACTCATGATCAAAAACTAATTTCCTCCATCATCCAATGTCCCATGGTGAAATTACGATTGTTTGCCAATTTATATCCCATCAAATTCATTTGAAGTAGCCAATTACATGTGCTTTTTCTTACATTCTGTATCTAAATAAACTTGTGCTTATGTGAATATTATTAAATATGAAGTATTTATTTGATAGTGTACCTACATGGAGCTACAAACATATATAGTTGGTTTTATTTTATTACAACTTATTAATCAATCCACTAAATCACACCAATTGCAAGTGGCTATTTACAACACTTAAAACACAATAATTTTAAAATTATTACTACCAACTTGATTTGATTTCTTATTAATTATCTGCCGTCCATTTATATCTTACTCTGTCTTCATAAATTTATTTTACGCACGACAGTTCAGTGAACATCCAGGCTGAATAATGTAACGTAATAAACCAAACACAGTTTCTTCTAGCACCAGACTAGCCAACAATGTATCAATAATTATTTGGTATATATTAAAATAATATATAGCCTATTTGGTTGGCAAAATCAGGATTTTCGCTGAATGAAGTATCTAACGAAAAAGGGAAAAACTTATCTGGAACAGAGTGTACCTGAGCAATGATGTGCAGCGCTTCAGAACAACACGCACGATTTAAAAATCGTTCAAGACATTTGAGTGCCAGAGGTGGCCACTTACTTTTCCGGGGGAGGGGAGGGGGGGGGGGGGAAACAATATTTGGTAGAGTGGCTTCAACAAAAACTCCCAGCCCCCATTTGGTCGTTATAAACTCCCCCAGAAAAAAAGGGGCATTAGAAAACTAAACTCTTTAAATCTACGTTTTTAAGCCAACCACGAACTTAAAATGTAACGATGGTTTTGCTAATTTATTTATATGTCAAAAATTAAAAAAAATCAATAAGAATAAAATTTAATTTAGGGTTTTTATAACCACCACCAAATGGGAGAAGAAAAGCCTTTGGTGAAGCTACACTCACAAATATTGCTTTCCCTCCCCCACCCCCCTCATGCAAAAGTAAATGGCCACCTCTGACAATAAAAAAATTGAACGGCTTTTAAATCGTGCGTATTGTTCTGAAGCGCTGTGCATCATTTAGCTGATCAGGTACACTCCGTTCCAGATAAATTGTGCGCATTTTCGACAGGTGCTTCAGAAAACATTAAGATGTTGACAAGTAAATATAATGTGTTGGTTTGGTTTATTACGATACATTAATGATGTAATGAATGGGATTCTACAATTTAATGACGATCATTTTACTTTACAATATAATAAAATAACTGGTGCGGGTAGGGGCGGCTACAGGAGGATTTTTTTTTTGGAGGGGATATAATACAAAGAAAGGTTGTAGTTGCAGACATGACAGTAAGGCTTCCTTCGAACTGGGCCACTGCGTTCTGCGAGGCACGTTTTCCTGTTCAATAAGGATCTTCGACTGCCACAAATAACACGCTCCCAGTTTTTCTCGTTGCTCTCTTCAATTGCGCAGTTTCCCGAGAAAACCCAAGAGTCCACCTGCAGAGAAATATTCTCGCTCCCTAAGAACCCATCTCGAGTGGTCGAGTGAGAGAAACACAAGGGTCTTTTCCACAAGATCACGTGAATACCATAGTAAATGTGGTGACAATATTTTTATTTTGGCACAAATAAAAACGTATATTATTTAAACTATCGACAAAATATTTTATTTATTTATTTTATTTGTACATTTTTAAGCGCCGACCAACAGACATAGTCTAAAAAAGGCTGACACTATACAGATTATAAACAAATAAAAATACAAACAACATAAATACAGAAAAAACATAAATAAGGAGAAAAAATATCAAATGTGAATTGTAGCCGCGGATATCCTAGCAACCATACACAACACGTTTAAAAGTGAATACAGAAAAAAAAAAAAAAAAAAAAAACACTGCTACTTGAAAAAAATAATCGAAAGGAATTCGCTATTAAATTCACATTCGAAATATGTATATACCTACTCATAAGATATCATGTATGGAAATTAGTAATTTATATTACTAAACGTGAACTACCAATATTGTTATTATTAAGAAGCAACTAAGCCTGCACTAATACAGTATAAATTAGAATAATATTATTATTTTTTGTTTTACAAAATAATGCAACCACCCAGCTATATATATGATTTTCAGTTAACTGGAAAGTGAGATTTGTGAATAAATATATCAGATAAGGCCATTTTTTAAAAAATAAAAACATATCATAAAACGGGTACAGTCAAATCATTGGATTTCGTTCAGTTTACAGAAAATCGGCTTCCTTATGCACGCTCCTAACCTTGAGATTAGGTACCTACGCTTAGGTACGCACGCGAAGAGTGTGCGTGTTGATGTAAGTCCAGGTTTATAATATACGCAATAAACGCAAGCGTGGGTAACTTTCAACGTCTTGCGTTTTACGTGAATTGAAGTGTTCCGAAAACTGTAAACCGTGGACAACACACCGACACACGGACGAACCTAGAGATTAGCTAATCTCTGGACGAAACCCATCGACAAAACTAAATGCATAATCTACACAACGTCCACAACACGTAAGAACACAGTAGGCTTTTGTTAAGAAACAATTGCGACGTTTCGGTAACTGACATCTGCTCCGCTGGTGACGGAGTATGTCCATGAAATAAATATATTAACATGATTAAATTTAGTTTTTCTTTTGATAGTTTGTCTTATTATTGCTGTCGAGAGTGGAAGCAAGTTAAGCATTGATGTAGGCTATAGTTTTATACTTGTTTGAGTTTGAAATTTGATTAATTGGAATCATCCATATGCGCCCCACAAAATTGTTATTTTTTTCTAATGGAAACTAACAGTTGTAAGGTTTTTAAACTTCTCATGTCAAACAATTTCAAGCCATATTGTGATCACAGTTTGCTGCCTTACGCCTGTAGGGCCAGCCAACATCGACACGATCGTCTTCCTTCCTTGCGTTGTGGAGTCCAAGGCCGGGTCCAGGATTGACTTCTTGGGGGAGGGGAGAGGGGCATCGGCAGTCTGAACCTAGTTTATTACCTGTTTATTACTTCAGAAGTCGTGTTATCCATTTTATATTTTACCCTTCTAAATCAGCCTGTGGTAGTGTCTACTCTTTTAAGCATCGGTTGGCGGTAATTTCGTTATCGCCCCGATCTGCCTTTTATTATAATTTTAAGAAACTGCAATTTACAAAATAAAAAAATTATTTTAAGATATAACTGAAAAAATTATGAATAGTCAGATCAACAGATTGCAGAAAATTAATGAGACAGATTGAAGACTGCAATCATCATTTTAAACTACAAAAGAAAAAATTAAGTACGAAATGATTTTAAAGTTAAGTAGCAGACTTTTATAAAATAAAATAGATTAAAATTTATAGCTTAAATTGTTTGATTTGATTTTTTATTTCATTCAATAGACCATACATAATGGTATAGAATATGTAAAAAAATAATTACAAATAAACATAAATACAAACACATAAACAGGTACAAGAACAGTATTAAAAGCATTACAAAATTAAAATAATATAATATAACAGCTGCACTTCCATCATGAATAAGCACCTATTTAGATTTTATATATATATACACACACACACACACACACACACACACACACACACACACACACACCTGATAGTTCACCAAACGCCCGTTATGGGATCTGCCGCAATAGAGCAACACATAGTAAAATAGAAACAAAAATTTGAGCGAGTCTTTCAGTACTCTCCAGAGATGTGTAACATCTAACCTCGGTAACAAGCAAATACATGTGTTCTCATGTTGCAAATACACTATAATATAAAACTCGGGCACAACATTTAATGCATAATTATTTAAAATAATGCCGAGCGTGATAAATATAAGCAAATTGTGTTTTCTTGATGTGAATCACACTTAGTTTCCGCATCCACCGGTAGAATTCATTGCCGGAGAAGCCATGTAGACTATTGCATAATTTTATTAGCAGACCGAAGATTTAAACACTTTAATAAAACAGTTCTGATAAAAAAAAAAAAAGGGCTGAACAAATACTAAATCCCGTCTTGGACCTGATTTTCGACAAGGAATTATATGAAAACACTGCCCATCTGGATCAAATTCATTAAACAGTTATACTATAAAGTTTCCGTTTGGTCTTGTGAACTTTGTATCGCGCCATCCGCCACAGATGGCAGCACCGAGGTTACACATTTACGTTCCATACGACTTCGTTCCATTCACGAAATTATTCCTATCAAATGCCGTATACTAAGAGCTAAGATGTTTACACATCAAAAATACCTTTCCTTATGTTAGAGATACAAAAGTGCGACGGGTTTGAAGTAAAATATAAACTACAGTGAATGGTCATAAATCCGGTACGTCCGAGACCACGACCATGACGGATTAACGATTTCGCCGGATTATGGAACACCACTGTTGTTTTAACAGGAATACCAGATGTGAAAATGCGAAATGTAACCTCCTAGATGCCTAACAGGAACCACTATACTGAAATGTAAAACTGCAATAACGATAAACTCCAACATAAATAAAAACAACTGCAGCGCAGTAATGCGACCAGGTGGCCAAGATCAACAGACGGAATCCACCCGAAAAAAATCTAAAATAATGGGTGCCGTATTACAGAATGTGCTGAACCATAGAATGCCACCTTATAGAATTTCACTGTAATATTAAGATTTTTCCACACACACATATATATACGATTTATATTTGTTGCGTATTCTTTTTTCTTCGTATTCATATCCTACATAGATAGTGATTTATCTAGGTTTATTTTATGCAGAATAGTTTAAATGATTTTTATTTCTTGAAATTTCGGGAAGGATCATTAACCCCCTAATTCCCAACCGGCCTTAAGTAATTATTTTAATAAATTTAAAATAAATTATTTTTTATATTGTATTATTAATAAAGTAGGTAGTTTAATGAAAATCAATTTCAACTTCAAATTTTATTTTGAAAATTCTCAAGAATGCTTATTTACTAAGCTTCAGGATGAGGTCTCAACTTTGTTTGCAGTTACTTACAATTTGAGGCTCTTCAGCGAGTGCAAGATAGTAAAAAAATAGAAAAATACTCATTAAAAATAATATTAAGGAATTTTAACTATTCTGTCAAATAGCAAGTTATTTTTAATTTAATTTGGAATTAGTTAAAATAGAGAATTTTCCGCTGTATTGGAATTATATGCAATTCTCTCTGTTAAAAAGAAAGTTCAATTAATTACATTTGTTTCAGAATCAAACTGACTTCTCTACTCATCGTTTGGGTCACCCCCGTTTCGCCACTGCGTGTGACGCTAAAACAAGAACTGGAAATTCACGGCTGCTTGACGAATCAAGCGAGTGATAATAAAAAAAAAGTTCATTTAAGTTGCTTAAAAAATGAATTTATATTCTATTTTCTAAATAATATAAAATATAACGATAAAATCAGATGATCACTTAGTTCATTGATCATATTTAGATTAATAAAACACTTCACGGCGATAAAGTAAAGCGCGCGCAATTGGTTGAACAGGCATGTTGACGTCACAGAGGCCGTGAGTTTGATCGCGAGTAGTTGGTTCCTCTGGCGTTTCAGACCTTGGTGGAAACGTGTTGTGTGAGGAAGTGTGTGGATATTACGGTGTTGTGGGTAAGGTTCTTGTTTTAAGACAGTGGGAGTGACAGACAACCTGCCAGAGCATCGCAAGTAAAATTTCATCTTATTTAACAGACTATTATGGACTTATCACCCGACTATGAGTCGCTTCCTACGAATGATGTGGTTACCCACATGACGGCTGGTGCTGTGGCCGGGGTTATGGAACACTGCATAGTGTACCCTCTTGATTCCGTCAAGGTAAGAAAATAATTTTCGGATTAGTAGAAAATTTAGATTGTATTATTGTTAATACTCTGGAATTTGATATCCCATGCGTCTGACAATGCATCGCAGAGGCAGAACTACCATTTTATGTGCTTGGGTGAAACGATTTATTTTGGATCATACATTGTTTACAAATTGAGTTTTTTTAGTGTTTTTATATTTTTATAAATTTTTAACTAAAAGACCCTATAGCTGATATCAAGCATTGATTCATTTCAATGTGAGAGGCATTTGGTAGACCAATGGAAACTTAAGCTAGAATTCTGTGTCTGTTTTTGGTAAACGAAGGAAAAAAAATCGGGTCACTTTATAAGGTACTTATTTTAAACAATATCGTTTTGGTTAACTACATTGTCGAAATAGTTATTGCATCCAAAAGTCACTTCATAGTTTTGTAGGAATTAGGGCTGTTTTATGATATCTAATAACTGTGAATTATATTATATTATAAATAAGGTTAGGATGGTAAACAAGCATATGCAAAGATGATAAACCTGTATATTTATCACTTAAATCCAAATTAATATTCTTTCGCAGGAAAGATGTTAACACATTTGTTAGCACACAGCTGTATACCTTTACTTGCTATTTATCCATATGTCACAGGTTAGGTATGTAATATCATTTTAACAACTTTCCCATTGGCAAATATTTTTTTGGAATGTAACGTAACCGACATACACTGTGTACCGACATACATTATTCTAAAATAAGTTTAGCATAAATTCTTGTCATTGTAGAGTGAATTTTTTTCTAATGAAGGATGCAGTTTATGCCTAGGTCTATGTACCTCAGGTAACACACATGTCCAGTGAATTAGCACTCCAATCAGAGATACAATCAGTCCCTTTAGGGTGAGCCCATGTGAATATTCCAGAAATGCATGATTAAGACTAGCAGAGTTAAATGGATTAACATTTTTGTTTGAAGGGCATAAAATATGCTTTCAAGGCCATGCAAGAAATGTAAACAAACAATACAGTATTACACAATGTGAGAAATGTTGATAGTATTGTAAATTAAATTTTAGTTTCAGACCTGCCAGATTCTTTATGATTTACTTATTTATTATTTGCATCTCCTGATTAAAAATATTGTATTATAGGTAGTAGAATTTGTCAACAGATTACACACTTAGGATATGATACATAGGCTATTTTAAAAATTGTAAATTTTGATGGGAACTTTATCTATTTGTATGCATCTTTTGGACTGACAGCATAAGCTTGTGTATAATAATTATATTTAGGACATGTTGAATTATAAAATACAGTAATACAATATTCAATTGCTACATTCAAAGCACAAAAATGAATGCATGTGTAAAACAGTGATTGTCCAATTTTGCACATTAGTACAAAGAATATTTTAAGTATAGTTTACTCACAACAAATACATTTTTAAGCAGTACTAGTTTTTTAAATGTAAAACCATGGCTATTACGGGGATATCACATAATATGAAAACTTTTAAATAGGCCTATTTATAAGTTTAGAAATATAGTTTCATATATTTACTTTACTTAATTGCATAGTATAGTACCAACTTATCTACATTCAGTAGTTTTTTTTTCATACAATTCTTCCCATTTCTTCTGTATGTTCAAAAAACTTTTTAAATTGTAGAAAGTATGATTCACGACAACATACCATGTACCTTTTTAACAGTAGATTTATATTTGCCAATATCATCTGATATTATTATTCCTCTGTAATAAATATTGAAAACTATTCTGCCTATGTATTAATGGATCCCGGCTTAACAGAGTATAAAGTACATTATTGCATTCAATAGCCTAGGTCAGGGGTCGGCAACCTGCGGCTCGCGAGCCACATGCGGCTCTTTGGATGTGAAGCTGCGGCTATTTAGTTCCGTTCCAGAAATACTGCATCACCAGGTCATTTATACAGAAAATACTTTTTTATTACAAACCAGTAGTAAGCCTGGTTTTTTTTCCACGCTTGTTATATTTTACTTAACAATATGTCATCAAGCAGTTAAATTATCAATTTGTCATCCGCCCGAGGTTTTTGTTTTACTAATACTTACGGGCTGTGCTGTTAGTAAGTGTTTAATTGTTTTAATTTTTTACTAATATAATAAGTAACTATCTAATAAGACCATATATATTATCTAATTTGTTGTGAAAAAATACTACTTATATATGAATAAATTTTTCTTATGAATAAATAGATTAGTTTTTTTTATCAAAAAACTTTATCATGCAAGTACTATTTACTGTTGGCAAGAAATTTTTTTGTGGCTTTTTAAAAACTTTGAAATTTTGTAAATTGTAATTTTTGGCTCTTCCGACTCAAAAGGTTGCCGACACCTGGCCTAGGTTTATAAATACTGTAAGTAGTAAGAACATAAGTTTAAGCCACAAAATGATTGTGCAAAAATTCAATTATGTCATTGATATAATCAATATTGGTCATTAAATAAGTGTCATTAAATAATGATTTCATAAAATTTTTGAACATAGTCTTCTTTAATTAAGGCCTATTAATTTTAGTATTTAATAATAAACATACTGGTGCAACACAGGCTGTTTTCAAAAAGGGTAGTTATTTGTTGATTTATTCTTGATTTGAGTTTCTTGTTTGGTCATTCTTTTAATATTATTTTAGGCCTATATATTGTTTTGCAAATTAAAAAATATTAATATTGAATTTATTGAAGAGCCTTAAGAAGAACTCTGCTAGACATTTTTCTATCACCTGTAGCTTGAATTTTCACTGTGTATTGAAGGAAAGAAAGTATTTTTTTAATGTTTTTTCATCTTAATTCTCTTTTGGATCATCTGCTTATATTTTTATTTAAATGTGTAGCATTGTAAAATTTTACATTAAGTTACCTACCAAATTAGGCCTGCCCAGATATGAAAAATCTTGTAATTGTTAGTTATAATTTGAGAACTGCTAAACTATTACAATAAATACTAAAACAAACTAACATAGCTAAGTTTTACATAGCCTACTTACAAAATAGATGAGAAATTGTTTTAATGAAATTAGCCCTATGTGAATTATATGTAAAAGATACATGTATCGCTAGTTACAATTAGGTTTATGAACTTAAGAAGTTTTTTTAGTCAGTAATAGTGTTTGTTTATTTTACATATTGTTTGATCCCATTTCAGGGGTATGATACAAATCAAACATAGGAGTACAACTGTTATATGTATAAAAAAAATTACATTTCATTAGTCAATGTATACAAAATTACTATAGCACATTTAGGTATAACAAATTAAATATTTTTGGCCATCTCTTACATCATAAAATGAGTAGAAAGAAACTTAAGAAGAGAAAAAAAAAAAACACCATCACTCGCAAACAGTGACCAAGCCAAGAGCACTAGGTTAAATATGGTTACGTCATGTTAATGAAGCCCTTTTGACTTACTAGGTTACCTGTACAACAGGACCTACATAATGTTGTCTGCTGTACAGCTTGTTGGTTTGTGTTTTAATTTGCACTCTTGAAAGCCCTGCCATTTAACCTGAGCACGTGGAATCAATTTCTGAAACTAATTTCTTTCTGAAACCACGCAAAATTAAACTTAAACAGACTATGGTTCATACACTTTAGTTGACAACATGTTGAGGCCATCAGTTCTGTATTTTAATGTGGATATTGCCCAAAGGAAAGCACAGACCAGATGCATGAAAGTGTTCATTCAACCACAAATCAGATTTTTTTCCCCTTCTGTTTGCCAAGCACAATTTTCATGGGTGTGGTGTTGTTAGGATATTTGATTGTGTTCCTAACTGTCCAATATTCATATTCACACAATCACTGCAAACAGTTCTTGTATTGTTGTTCCAAATCTAGTGTGTGTTAGTGTAAGTAAGATAAATACATACTATCATTTGGGTTAATTTTTATTTGCATGTGTATGGTTTGTCTGTAAAATAAATTTTTTAGTGTTCAAACCAATGCGCAATATATGAAAATGTTAAAAATATTCTAAAAAAACTTAAAAATATCATATACCTATAACTTTTAATCTTATTTTTTTTTCTTTCAGTTTTTAGTTATTGATTGGAATGTCTTTGGAGAGAATTTCTCTTTTGTGGAAATATACATGTAGGCTAAATGAGATCAAATATAGTTAACAAACATGTACTGCACATTTAACACTTAAATTCATTGTATATTCAACTTAAGTTACTTATATTACAAAGAATGAGCAGATACCACTATTACGTTTATAGGTGGGGACAACAAAAATTTGTGTACAGTATTCATTTCGCATTATGTTAGAATCTAAACACTTATACATTACTATTGCTTCAGTGATTGGCTCACAGTTAATCTGAAAGTTTTGAGCCAGTGAAAAACCTTCTACCAAAGAATGTTGAATCTCAAGCTTCCCGGTCGACATGTCTCACAAGTCAGTAGCCAATAATCAGGTGACATTTGCCCAAGTATGTAAGTGATTGCAGAGTCTATGCTAGAAGGTCATTTAAACTGCAAAGTTTTCTGTACCCTGTTTATAGGTGTTATATTGATGGGTTGAGGAGACTACATCCCTAGCTCATCGTTTATCTCCCACATGTACACTTTAAACCATTCCAACAAATTTAGTTTCATTGTTTTTATTGGCATCAGGGAACATAATGTGCCTGGCAGTGATTACAGGGCAGTTACTAAAGTGACATCCAATGTTGTTTCTGAGGCATAGTTTGCCTCACACTTGCGGAGGTTGTAAGAAAAATAATGCTCCTTGAAGCACTGTCCGCTAACTGCCGAAAGTCATCTGCGGGGCTGCAGGTTGTAGACCACTACACTATATGAGAATGGGGAACGCTTAACATTTGCTGTAATGCTAAGATTTTTTCGGTGTCCTACGTATCCTGCAATCCTAACCCAACAAATATAGTATCGTCTTTTAGTTTGGCCCACTTTTACCAGTAAGCACTATGGGCTGTGCAGACATCCATCCTGTTTTGTCCTTGAAAACTATTCAACATTCTGCTGTCAGGTCATGGTTTCGAATAGCATTTAAGACATGTTACATGTACATAAATACATATGTTGTTAGTGTAATGTTTGTCAAAGTGTATTTATTATGAGTGTTGAAATGTTATAAAAAGGATAATTTTAAGTAGTTATTTATAAGAAAATCCCTGTTGCACGGTTGTAGATTTGTAGAACAAATTCTTGTTTCTTTTTTTTTTTGCAATACGATTATGGAGCCACCATTTACAGTAGTCAGGAATTTTTCTATGTTTTGATACCCAAGGCTGCCTTTTAAGTCTTTCAGCAAATAACGCTACAGTGTCACGTTCACAAGAGTCTAGTGTTTCATATCTCCAATCACACACAAGGCCTGCTTTCACACACACTAGAACCATTATGTTTGCCAGCATACACATCAGTGACAAACCAAAAACCCATGCATTGACAGTCAGTGAACGAACCATCTGACTGTTACTATACAATGTCGAAATACTAAACAGTGTAACATGCACCTAGTGATAGTATAATCTGTAACTGATAACGTTACCAGTGTTTGTTTGCCACAGTGGGTTCGGTCAAAGTCTTAACCACATGTGTATGGCCGACCATTTCTCCAGTGTAAGTTTGGCCAGAGAGTTGCGTTAAAGTGTTGAGGTGACTTGCCTAGAGTTTTAGTGTGCAGAGGCTGACAATCTGGCACCGTTTGCTGTGCACGTTTTGTAGATGCAGTCAGGTTGCTAGAGTTTGGGTTCAGTTCTTGAATTGGTTCAGTTGGAACTTCAAATTATCCTTTGCAGTTGCAACCTTGCAGTGTAGGTCGTGTGTAGGTATGCCTTACCAGTACGTTTCCTTGAGCCCTCTGCTTCCTAGTGGCAGTTTGACGGAACTCCGTAGACATAGCTTTTTGGAACTGTCAATTTTCGACAGCTCAAGTAACTAGCAATACAAGACATGCAAAATGTGTCCACTGTTTCCAGTATGCAGCAAAATTTGTGTTTTTATCAATTTACAAGGAGAGGGCACAGCTTAGGAAATCCACTTTGGGATTAGACTCTGTATATTAGTAGTATACCTTGAGGGTGTTCTCCCCGAAAATAATAAAGCCCATTGGTCATCCAATTCCTAGAAAACAGTTTATATACTAGTTAAGTTTCACTCTGCCAATGGCACTGTGGCCTAGGTGGTAACGTGCTTGCAGGCTGCACAGATGGTCAGGTTTTGATTCTTGCGGTAATTTAAAAAAAAATTGTTAAAATATTTAATAAATTAACTGTTTATAATTATTAATTTTAATATAATTAATTTCATTTAATAATATTTTATGTATTAGATATTACTTGATTTTTAAATTACAATAATAATTTATTTACCACAGGACCAATGTATTCAGGATCATGCCATTAGGATCAAGGGATAGACTTGGCGATACGAAACTTTTTCCGATTTAAATTCTTACTCCTGTTTGATATACATGACTATGCTGCTTTTAGCTTGCGTATAATATTTCAGAAAATTACTTTCCTTAGATACAAAACTGGTAAATAATGAATATATAACTGAATATTGTGCATAACAAGTGTGTGTTATCTCTAGCTTCCTAAGTGCTGTATGCAAGCATGATTGAAAACTCTTTAATACTTGGGATATCGCCAACAGCATTTACCTGATTATATATAATTGCTGTGAATGGTACTCAAACTACAGCTTTCTAGTTTTCATTTATACATCCTCCCACCACTAGTACTTAAATCTGCGACTGACTCCACAGCCATCACACTGAGAACTTGTAAAATTTGTAGTCACATACTTGGCAGTGATAACCATTTGTGTTTTCTTAAAATTATTTGCTGAAACACACTGGTCTTATTCTGCAATAAGACAAGATGTATGTGATCAATTCATTTGATTTTTTTGACTCTGCCTTATTTAATGCATCCCAGTTAATCCAACAATTTTGGTATCCATTTCTAGCATTTATTTCTTTTAGCTACGTCATAGAATTCCACTAAAAAATTGCCTGACCTGCTCCTTTTGTGAAAGCATATTAGGACAGGAATATTTATGTTTTAAAGCCTTTGTGATTTAAAGATAACACAAAAAGTTTAATACTGTTCACATTAATTGGATTGCACGTTATGTGACATGATGGTCAAAAGAAACAGTTGGTTTGCATCAGACTTTGTTGTGTTATTTTGTGCAATATCTTATCATCTCTTGAGATGCAATGTGGAAATAATTAATTAAGGCAAGAATTTATTAATAGCTGTGTACCCATTTACAAAGATGAGAATGGCCACACAAGGATATTGAAGACTCTGGAAAGTGGTATTGGAAGGTACTCATTTCAGGATAGCTATATGGGGTTTATAGATACACTCTCCGGGTAGCAATTTTATGTTCAAATCTAATTTGGCAATATTGTATGTTTATGTTCTAACTATATACTTAAATAAATAGCATAAATTTTAGATTGTAAGTTTTCGCTAGGCAGTATGTACAATTCAGAGCGTTTTTTACTAATTTTGACATTTCTGTCAGCACATTTCTTTATGAATTTAACTTTCAGGTATCATATTATATACTTCAGCCCTAACTATTGCAGTATAGAACACAATATTAATATTATATTATATACTCTAATGTAATTTCCTCAATAACAAGCATGTGAATCTTCTTCATCAATAATGTACTATTCCCGCACTTGTACAGAAATATGTATTTCACATAGAACATTTGCAGATGTAGTTTTTTGTTTTTAAATTCATAATACTTTATACAAAAGTTACATAAAATTTATTACCAAAATTATTTGAAATTTGTTTTATAAGATATGTGTAGGTGTGACTTTATATGTGAATTTGTTTTCATCTAAATCATTACATGTGTTTGTATGCATTTGTCAGTTTTTTGTAATGTAATTGTAGTTAGTGCCTGTGTAGTCCCACCGGCTGTTTAGCTGTCACTTAAGACCCGCAATAAATAAATAAAAATAAGTACATAATGCCCCTTGATTTTTGCATTACGTGATTTGGAAGTGATTGCTGGGTAATTTTGTTAGGTAGGCCTACTGCAGTTTGTAATGCAGCCGTGGTTTTCCTTGGTGTGCTCAGACGCGGATGCAGAACCTGTCTCCATCGTCCAATGCTGCGTACCGAGGAGTGGGCGAGACGCTGGTGCGCATGGTGAAGAATGAGGGCGTCCTGCGGCCCGTGCGAGGGATGAGTGCCGTGGTGGTGGGGGCTGGTCCCGCCCACGCGCTCTACTTCTCCTGCTACGAGTACCTGAAAGAGACATTCACTCGCGCCACCGGGTTCAACCACTTGGCCTATGGTGAGATCTGCGTTGTCGCGTCCGCAGATGAGTTGCACACTAGTGTTTAGCATGGCTGAAGGGCAGACAGTAAGTAATACGGTATGTGTGAAGAAGAAAGCATTCACACTAATTTCAAAAAAAAAGTTTGTAGTTAGTCCTGCTATGTATTAGGTAGTGATGGCCCAATATCCAAAAACCCGATACTGATTCCGATATTTCCAAATTTACCGATCCGATATCCGATACCCGATATTCCGATAATAGGCCTATCTTATTTCTAATACTGGTTCTATAAAATTGTGGTTCTGGAGTTTTGTTAGAGACAATAATGAAAAATGTTAAATATTAATAAAACATATTTATGTGAATGTATATTATTTTTATTAATTGTAAAATACTGTAAATTCACATTAAATGAAAGCTAATAATGAAATTATCACAATGGCCTACAAATAAGCTCTCTAAATTCAAATTCACGAGTCACTGCATGTACTTAGTCCAGTGTCTCAACTGTAATCTACGAAAAATACCGTCCGAAAAACATCAAACTTTTGTACCCTTTGTAAAATTTCATCACGGTAAACGACACGCTAGAAAGGAAGCTCTTCAATTAGCAAATTTTGTGACCATTGTTAAAGTGTATCACTCCATTTATTGGTGCGAAAACACGTTAAAAATACGTGAAAAGTAATTTCAATACAACTTTGAAACGTACTGCAGAGTTTATAAAACCACACATCTTTATTTATGTTATTGGCAATGCACTCAATGTAGCCAACATAATACCTTTGCTGCAACTTGCCCTACTTAACACGTTTCATATTTTAGCTTTTGTAAAACTTACATAACGTCTTTGTATAGAACAGCAGTTGGCGACCATGAAACGACACGGAAAGAAAATGCCTGTTATATCAAGCAGCAACTTTATTCTTCGTTTACTTACGGCTACACCACTTATTAAATTAAATATCGTAATTATTTTCGTTTATGTTTTCAATTTATGTACACTTAGTGAACTTCGAAAATTCATCAAGCGAAAACATTTTGCGAATATCTGAAATCAATAAATATGCACTAATGCTGGGGATTTATGTACACATGGAAGAATTGTACCGTCGGGATGCATTGCAGTATCAGAAAGAAATAGGCTTGAAATTGTTTCAGTGGAAAATATGCTTGGAATTACTAGGTAATATGGTGACGTGAAGAAAGATAAATTACGCCCGCGGAAAATAAGCTTGGAATTACGGTTAAGGTTATGTGAGAAGTATTATTGGTGAGAGCAAACATCGGTTATCAAAATATCGCAAGTATTTACCGATTTCCGATATTGAAAAATGTGCCGATATTACCGATCTCCGATATCGGGCAATCACTTGTATTAGGTCTACTCTTGAGAAAGGTTTCTTTTAACTAAAGTTTTAGCAATGATACAGTGCTTTACAATAACATATATGTATTTATCTTATTACAAAGTTTTAATTTTGCTACATAATGTCAGTGAAAGCAGGTTTTTTTTTTTTTTAATTTTCAAAATAAAAGTACCCAACCGACTCAGGGATACTAAGAGAACTGATTTAAGTTTATCTTCAAAAAATCTAACTGAAATATTTAAAAATTTTTGTTCTTTCATACAAGATTTATACTGTCATTTATTGATATTTTACCTGACTTACATTATTGTTATTTTGTGGGGGATTAGGATGAAAACTAGAACTTTAATTTTGTAACATTATCAAATAATTATTTTTCAAACTCATTTGCTGTTAACTTTCAGTTAAGATTTCTTAATGATTTAAACTATAGATACTTAGATTGCAGTACAGAGCAAATGCACCCTCTGTTGCCAAATTGATAATACCTGGCTTAACATAATCATTTTTATTTTGTGTGTGATTAATAAATATAAATTATAAATTTTTTCCAATCATACTAGTTGTCGATTTTCCTGTGACCGTAAAATAGGGTCTTTTGGCAGTATTATTAGTTTCGTACATTCTGAAAGAAAAAAATATCAATTCTAAACACCAGTTATTATTATTTCACAGGGGAACTATTAGAAGCCCGAATCCACCTGAGAAAACTGAATGTGATTGGTTCAGTCAGTGCTCAATTTTAGAATGTGCTGAACTGAATAATGCAGGATTAAAGAGCCATGGCTTTATGTGCATTTGTAGGAAAAGGCTTAGAAAGACTTCGCTCTGCTTCCAGAGTAAATTCTTTTTTGTCTTACATATTTTCTCAACTCTCCATTACCTTTGTATGGAAAAATGTTTTGTAGCAGCAAAAATTAATTGCTTAACTAAGTTTGTTACAACCCAAACCTCCCAGCAAGCTATAATTGGTTTGAATTGCACATAAAAAAAAACACTTGAGGAATTTGTTTGTTTCGAAAATACTTTTCAAATTTTGTGATAATGTTGCTCTAAATGATTCATGATGAAAATAAAGTCTCTCGAGGCCAATGACAGCTAATTTGTATTAACGTAGAACTAGCTGATTAAATAAATCTACATATATAAAATTGGGTGTTGGTATGTATGTATGACGTTGATTAACTCCAACACCGTTTGACCCATTGCCATAAAAGTTGGCACTTCAAAGTGTTTTTTCATGGAGAAGGTTTTTATTCTATCCATTTTTTGTAACTCGCTGCTAGATGGCGCTGCAGCACATCAACTTCTAAACTGTCATAGAAATTGGTATACATAAATATTTGAAAACTGAGAATATTTTCACGATATCCATTTTGTTATAACTGTTCACTAGATGGATTCAACCGATAACCATGGGTAAACAGAAAACCATAGGTCATAGATATACAAATAGTAATTGTGTCCACCATACTGTCATATAGCACTATCACCCTGTGTTCATCCTGGACAATGCCATGTACTACAGCTATGAATACGTAACAATTCTTTTTTTTTTGTAGGAAAATGACATTTGTATCACATGCAATTAAACTATTTTT
Source organism: Bacillus rossius redtenbacheri (assembly GCF_032445375.1). Taxonomy (NCBI): domain Eukaryota; kingdom Metazoa; phylum Arthropoda; class Insecta; order Phasmatodea; family Bacillidae; genus Bacillus; species Bacillus rossius. The sequence continues at coordinate 36,481,162 of NC_086335.1, read as the reverse complement.
GGATGTCTTATCCAGCCGTTTGTCAGTAGCTGCTGTGTGTTCAAACTGGACGAACATGCTTGCGCGAGTGCTCTAGGTTATCTATGTATAAGTATTCTTTTTACTTTGTGCGTGCTGTGATTCATTACCATTAATTCATTGCTGATTGATCATGATTTTTGGGGATTTTCATTACCCCTACAAGATGTGACAGCTATTATATTAGAAGAACTATTATATTAGAACAAGACGTCCAGCAAAACTTGTTTCAATCTCGCCTAAGAAATCAGATTCTAATCTTTTAGTTAAAGAGAAACAACAAACAAGTGAAATTTTTAAACTTGAACTGTCTAACATAGATGAACTCATAAAATCTGTTAAATCTTTATTTGATAAAGTTGAAGATCAAAAAAATAAAAATTCAATATTAAAGACAATCCTGATGGATTCAAGATCTGAAACAACCAAAATTATACCAAAATTACTATTGAACAATCAAAATCTAATTTCTCGGAAGATTACGACAACACTTATAATGGTTAAAAATGGTTCAAAAAACTTCAAATGGTTAAAAAAAACCTCCCCAATACATGAAAGCTGACCATGTCGTAACATCGGGAACGTCTGGCATCCGCACACCGACCAGTGACCTGATTACGACTCAGCAAGAATCCAGCATAGTCACGAGCTTACTGAACAACAACCAGCATGTCGACAGAGACGCATTTACTGCTGTGCAACATGCGAGTAAACCTTTTACCAACGGGAACATTGCCACTCAATGTGGTCAAGACAGAAATTAAAGCAAATTAAATTTTGAATTAGAAATAGTTGTACCTACCTTAAAAACCATCTCTAAACCAATTCACAAAAAGACAAAAGCCCTCTTTGTCATGAATTTTGAACCAAAGTACAGGAAAAATAAATTACTATTACTGATTACATTTCACAAGAAATCAACATGGCTCAAGTTAAAATGACAAAACTTCGTACATAATTTAACACATAAGCATCTTTCCATGTATCTGTCTTGAAACAGGACTTTAATAGATTAAACAATATTGTTGTCTGGCCGATTGGATGTTTTATATAAACCCTTTTTATGAGAAACTTTATCCAGATCAAGTAGCCAGCAATGTCTTAATCTCTAATACTAGCAGCGTGACCTCCAATTCTTCCGTTACGGCCTCTACACATCCCCGGTGTCAGGAGGAGCATTTTAGTGTCTGTCAGTGCAGACATATAAAAAAATTGGGTAATTGCTTACCAAAACATGAGGGGACTTTGAATAAAATATCTTGAAATTTTTGAAAACCATTTTAACTCCGCTAGTAATTAAATCATTGGTCTTGCAGGAACCTGGTTCAATGAAAACCGTATTAATTCACATTATTTCACAGACCAATACCTGAATTTTAGAAATTACAGGAACTATCTTACTTTGAAGAATAGAGGTGGCAGTGCTTTAATTTCTGTTAAAAAACATAAATTTTTATCTGTTAAACTTATTGACATTTTTTATTTCCCGGGAAATTCAATTAAGAACTACGATTGGTCGAATTTTTATAAGTATAATGATGTCAATGAACTTGTTGATCAACTATACACCTGTATTAATGGTTATAAAACAGCTACTTCCATCTCTATATTAAAAAAAATCTAAACATCTTGCATGGTTCTGTAACGATTTAATCCAAGCTTTGAAATCAAAGAAACATTTCCATAAACTCGATAAACAAATTTTACAATATTTACTGTTAGTCTTGTTTTTCTCATTTTCGTAAAAAAACTACATTTATAATTGATACAAAATCCAGTGGTATCGAACGATCAACAATAACATGAAGCATAATCCAAAAAAAAGAAAATTAGCATTATATAAACTTAGTATGATGGTTATTATGAACAGATATCACTTAAATCTAATGGTGCTACTATTAATGATCCTGCAGTGTTATCCAATATGTTTGATCAATAATTCTCTAGTGTAACCTTATAGTTGCAATCACCATGTTCCTATAATGGACACATGTCTTGATACTATATTTGTTCCTAATATTGCCGAAAGTCTTGTACTATCGGGGTATTAATGCTTTGAAATCTTGTAGGACAACTGGTCCGGTCGGGATCCCTAATTTCATTCTAAAAATTTTTCTCATTTACTTGCTCCTCTTTTAACATATATACAATTCTAGTCTAAATTTCCTTGTAAATGAAAATTGCAAAAATAATTCCTATTCATCAAAATTGTTCATAAGTATCTTATTTGAAATTGTAGACCAATTTCTTTGCTTAATGGTCTTTCAAAAATTTTTTGAAAAAAAATTAAATTCTTAAAATTTGAACTCGGTAATAAAATATCTAGTACTCAACATGGTTTTATACCTGAAATGTCAACCTCTTCTAATCTTACTACAGTTCTAAATCCCATTTATAGTAAAGTTGCAAACAGAAGTCAGGCCGATGCCTGCTATTTTGATCTAGCCTACCAATTCTTTTGATACAGTAAATCATTCATTGCTACTCCAAAAGCTGAGTAACTTAAGTTTAAGTCTTAATTATGTTAATTGGTTCTCCGGCTTTCTTGAGAATATAAATCAATATTTATAGTTAAATAATAATAATTCCTCTCTATTTCTTGCGAGTTCTGGTATTCCACTGGGTGGTACACGTTCACCTCTTCTTTTTAACATCTTTATCCTCAATCACTCATCAGGAGTTTTTTTTGTGCTGATATTGAAATCTACATGAAAGTTACTTCACCAAATGATTGCTTTCTACTCCAGAATGACATTATTCAAGTTGAAATTGGTGTTACAGAAATGTGGTTACTCTTAATACAAACAAAACTAAGATAATTTATCTTTACTAGATTAGTCAATTTTAACTATAAAGTAAATAACGTAATAATCTCTGAAACCCATTGGACTAAAGATCTTGGAATCATTTTAGACTCTAAATTATATTTTCATAAACACACTGACTATATTTTTCCTTCCATAGAATCTTGACCCTAATAAAATACATTACTTTCTATGCTAATAATTCTTATTCAATCTTATCACTTTATTTTTCTTTAATTAGAACTAAATTAGAATATTGCTCTATTATTTTGAATAATATAATACAACAGATTGTAATAAAATAGAAAGTATTGAAAACAAATTAATTCAACTAATTAAAATAAAGAAGCTTCCACAACCATTTCTTACTCTTCTCTCAGATCATAGGATTAAAGATTAAACTAGATGCTTGGTTTGTTCAAAAATGTTATAACTATAAAAGTAAATGTGATTATGTACTTATGAATACTGGTTTTAGAATCCCCCAATTTAACAGTTGTCTGTTATCTTCTCTTTATACTCTACACAAGATCAACGATCTTATTTATAGATTAATTTCAATCTTTAACAAAATGAATTTGCAATTTAGTTCACACTTTAATATTAGAATGTACTCTCAATCCATATAAGTCATACTGTACATTATTCTAATAATATAGTATTCTTTATTTTTCTAATAACTTTGAACTCTTATTAGTTCTAAATATTACTTTATTCACACACACACACACACACAGATATATATATATATATATATATATATATATACATATACACACATACATACACATACATACACACACACACACACACACACAAATACATATACATATGCTAGTAGTTATCTCTTTTTTTGTAATAAATCACTCTGTATGTTGTATTGACAAATTGTGTTACTGCTTGAATCTTTTAGATTAATCTATATTTGTGTTTGTATGTCATTTTTGTTTTTGTCCTTTATGTGTTTTTTATTTTATGTCATGTTTTTGTCTTTATGTTGTGCCTACCCCTAAAGTTTTTAAACTGTTGGTAGGCATATTATAAATAAATAAAAACTGTCTACAATTTTAGTGCTAGTATGTCATGCCTAAAAAGAAATGAACAACGCATGGTTTACGGACGATAGTTTAACGTGACAATGTTATAATCTTATAATAAAACATTGATGAAATGATTGCATACTTTTATGAATAAAATTTAATCATTTTTATTGTATTATCACTATTTTGTATGTAAACAAAGAAGGAGTGAAATGAAATCTACAATTTAATTGATAAATTTACTTTTATTTGCACTCATTAATTCAAATATGTTTTTGACTTTAACGAAGAGATTATTTAACTATAACTTTTATACATGTTTGCTATTTAACTTAAAGATCGTCGAGAATGTTTTACGCTTTTTCGCAATTACACATTTAACGACGAAGTTTGTTCGTCGTGAAATTAAATGTAGAATTTAATAAAAATGCTCTTGCAGTTAATAAAATAAGTATTAGTAAGTTTAAGAAATAATTTCGGCTTTAATCTCCAACCCAGACGCTCGTGGTGCGCTGGGGCCGAGATTAAAATTTGTCGAGAATATTTTACGTGTTTGTGTCTTCCAGTGCTCAAAATGATATGCCATTGTGGCCCCGGGCACGAAATTTTATTTATAATTTATTAATATAACGCCCCTCGCGATAAACAAAGGAAAATATGTATTAACGAGTGCCTGGTTGCCGCGGAAGCGGATAGATAGCGCGATTCGTTCGGTTCGCGTCCGTCACCGTAGATGACAGAAGCGTAGGGGAATAATATTATTTCGTTTTTATAATACGATTTTATAACAAATACGCATCCCAAATACACCAAACTTATTTATAATGTGTTACAATATTTTTTAAAACATTGTGCAAAAGATCCCGGGTGTAATTTTAATTATTATGTGTAACTGTAAAACGCCATTGTTCTTACAAAAACGTATTTGAAAATTCAACATTACTTTTTAATAACCGTACCGATTGTGCTGAAAATCAGTGGACGATCGTTAAATTACATAATCTTAATAATTCAAACAACGAAAACATGATTGAAAAGTCAAATCGATGGTTGTTCCAATCGAGTGGAAGAGAGATGCGGTGCAAGGGTAAAATGAGTGTAACGGGACACATCGTAGTGGGACAATGTGTGTTACGGGACACTTTTTTGTGCGTGCAGCCGGCATTCATAGATTTATTAGACGTCACGTCAAAATTAAGAAAGTTAATCCAACCCCAATCCAATCCAACGGTTTTGTATCATCGTCAGCGCTGGGGGTGTGGTGGAGTGCAAGAGATAAAGCTGAGTTTTGCAGAGTTCTGGGAACTGTTTGTGGGAAAAAGAAGCGGAATGAAGGTGGAATGACCCCCATGTTGCCAGTTCTCCTCCCATTGTCAAACAGGGGCACGTGCCCGCCTGCCTGGGTGTGCAGCCCACCCACTGTGCGGCCGGCCGAGTCCACAGCCACTAGGAATAGCGACTGGGCGACACGGGCCCTTCGATGTTCATTTGATTTGCTCCGCAGGATGTAGCAGGCCCTGATCTCACGAGAGTACGCACCTATCCTACATCTGATGGCTAAGCAAGTTTATTCCCATCCCCAGTGCCTTGGAGGGATTCAGTAGCGGATCCAGAGGGGGGGGGCTAAGGGGCTCAAGCCCCCTCCAAAAGCATCTGGGTCCACTATTGTTTTAGTGTTTGCCTTGGTAAAGCCTAGCCTCAGCTGGGTCAAGCCCCTCCCAAACCAACAACCCGGATCCGCCACTGGAGGGATTGGATTTGATTATCTGTGAAGCAGGCAGGATTTTAGTCTAATTTAAAATGAGACAAAGATTGGTGGATAGTTGTAACATCATTTATGCTTCAATTTCGTAATGAAGGTCCCATATATTTTTGTGATGTAATGACAACATTATGGAAAATAAGGGTTTTTATCACCAATTATGTCAATGAAATCACTTTACGATAGTAACGAGTTTTGCTATAGTTGTATAGCTCTTTTACAATTGCACGTTATCGAGACACACAGTGTTCCGTCTTAAGAACTTGTGTATTTGTTATGAATTAGTTGTTCAGCTCCAACTTCAAAGGTGTGTATCCGCTTTGGGGAAACACTTTAGGCGATACTTTGTGATACGTTATCAGTTTATTTTTTCGTGATGAACCTTTTGTCATTCAAATTCTGACTCATTCTGTATAACATCATAGCACAAATATGTAGGGGTACAAACACCCATGTACTTAATCCTCTCTCTATCTTTTTTTTTTACTTATATATTTATGTAAATGAGGAAACATTAATATTACAACAGGAATAGACACTGACAGAAAACATGCATTGGCTTTACTAAATCAGATTTTGTTTCATGCTAACACAATTTTCCCACATTTAACATGGAACAAGTTGTGCAACGTGGAACAAAATTTAGTCAAAATAATAATAATGGCTAAAATATTAATTAATATTTACATATTTAACATTTTATTGTATTTTAGATTTGATTGTAATTTCTTCTGAGAATTTCCTCGGCTCTGTAATACGAGGCGTGTCCGGGAAGTAAGTACAGTTTGTTCAATTAAAAAAGCTTGTGAAAAAAAGTTTTATTGAAAGTTTTAGTTTATTACATATCTACATCACATGTTCACATAGTCGCCATTCAGTTCCAAGCACTTTTTGAAATGCTCTACCAGTTTATTTAACACCTCTTCATAGAAGTTCGCTGCCTGGGAATGGAACGGACGCCTTGGCCATAGGCATCATGGATTTGACGCAGTCCTTGTAGCCTAAGTACAGGCGCTTGGTAAACAACTCCAGAAAAAGTTTAAGCTATCTCCGTTCTAGAGTCGAAAAATTATGGCTACCGTTTTTTGGGACGAAAAGGGCTTCATTTTGGTTGATTTAGTGAAACTTGAGTCAACAATTACAGCAAAATGTACAAAGTTATGATTGTCAACCGGTTTAATTAACAGGCGGCGAACGTCTGTGCAAAGGGGTTAAATAAACTGGCAGTGTTTTGCACTTGCGAAAAGTGCTTGGAACAGAGTGGTGATTATGTGAAAATATGATGTAGGTATGTAGTGAACTAAAACTTCAATAAAACCCTTTTGAGTTTATTTTTTTAAGTTTCCAAACTTATTTTCCAGATATGCCTCATAGCTTGTAATTTGAGTTTGGCACAATAAATTATTTCAAGCAGTGATAAATGCGAAAAACTTGTTTGCTTTGGCATCATGTCTGAAAAGCGAAATACCTCTTTAGCTTTTTATATTTTATAATTTTTGTTGCAAACTTTACACTCAAGAACCTTTTTTCAGTGCAAACACCATTAAATTAAGTTTTTAATTAGTATCGACAGTACACATTTTTTGTGCATGATTTGTATTTGTAATATGATATGAAATATAAATGTGTGGATGAACTGCAAGATTTATTGGTAGTTAATATTATGATGCAGTATTCAGACTAAGAGCTTTTATTCCGTAGGAAGTGGGTGCAAATACCAATCTGATCATCCTAATTTCAGTTTTTCAACACTCTGGGATGGTTCTTTATCTCACTGCAGACTGGTTCCTTCGTTTCTTCTCTATCCATGATATGTGACTTGTGTCAATGTGTATTACCATCTATAATCACCTCACTATACACTGTATGCAAGGCCCATACTAGAGAAATATTTGGTCGTAGGTTGTAAAATTATACACACATAACTCTCCCAGACTATTTATAAAAATTAAATAATATATGCTGGAAGTACCATACATTTGGATGGTCTGGCGTGAAAATGGAACAAGTCAATATATTTTTCGTTTCAGTAGAAACGGAAAAAAATTGTTAGTCAAGTTATTTAGTTATGTAAAATTCAAAGATTTTTAGTGCACTGCTTTCATTGTACGCAGTTCAATGATACAAAATTTTGAATTATTACTTTGTTGTTATTTGAGCTATCACATTTTGAACAACATAAAACAAAAATTGTTTAAATCCAAAGTGCTACATTTTACCGCCAGACAGTCCAATTGTTCCCTCAATTCATGCTACTGTTTTAAATAATAGTTTATAATGATCCGTGGACAAATCATTCTGTTGCTGATATGGTTATCGTGCATTGTATACTGAAATAGTTTGTCCTAGACAGTTCAACCGAAGGGACTTTATCATTTATGGTGGTATTAATCTGATTAAAACGGCATCATATATCCATGACTTCAGTAGGGAAATGTTTCTAATGATATATGAGGGCACTTGTTTGTTGTTTTAGTGATATGAAGGCATAGATAGTGTTAAAATTTGTTTAATAGTGTCAAGAATTACAAAGAATAAATTACTATTTTTTGGGATTTACATATTTATCTATAATTACATATATAGGTATATATGTATACATCCACATACTTACAAATAAACCCATACATATAGACCTTCCTTCACACTTAGACTAAATTATTTGTGAAATAGTTTCCTTGACTTACAATGCAACACATTTTCTATGATAATCTTGAAAATCCAAATCTTAGTATAAACCATATTTTGATAGGTGTTTTATTATAAGCTGAAAGCATTTAGGAATATATCACAAGTCTAATGAGAGTGACTAAGCTTGTACAAGATTTGGGTGGCCGACTACAAAAAAATGTCATAACTCATACAACTTAATCAGAATTATCTGTGTAAACTTTTGGATATTAATGAAACTCAAGTTCCCTCAGTAAATCAATAAATACCTGGGGGAAACTGAATAATTGATAGTGACAGATGGAGAGGTAAAAGTGTAGAGTGTAATATAATGGCATGAAAATTTGCATAACACCAGTCGACAGAACAATATGTTTTTAGGTGTCCATAAAATGTTTTTGATTATAAAAATATTCCACTTTTTCCATAAGCTGGCTTTCATATTTTATAAACAACCTCACAAATATTTAAAATTAAAAGTTTATTTGGTTAAATAATCCTCATGAAAAACTGCATGGTTTGCTGCATTTTTCACTAAAGTACAGTAGAGTCCCGCTAATCCGAACCCGGCCTTCCGAAAATCCGCCTAATCCAAACAGGGCTAGGATAAAAAAAATTAATTTTTATTACATTTAAGAACTAGGAAAAGTAAAGAAAAACAAGTTTTTCAAGTAATGTTGTACGTTTATTAATATGTACATAAGAAACTTATAATTTATCTATTTCACTGTCTAACTGAAAAGAGAAAAAAAATAATAGGATTACGTACATAGTACTCCGTACTAAAAACGTATTAAAAATTGTTGAATTTACTTACATACTATTTGTAGAATTCATGTTCTGTACAGGATTGACACAATGCACTAAATCGGCTTGAAGATGCAATGTTTCGCCAACGCCGCATAAACATAACATTTGTTGGGGTTGCATCGGCATGTTTCTCGACGTAGCGTAAAGCCAGATCAAGGGCACTGGCTGCGGCAGTGTGAGAAACATCAGTCGGCGCGTTCCCTTCCTCCTCACTGTCGTCTGCATCGAGATCACTTGACATTGCCTGCGCAGCTGCTACGATATCTTCATCTATGTATTCCTTGTGGCCACAGTCGTCAATGGCCGTCCACTTTTCAATGCACTCTTCTGCATTTTCGCAACCTGGTACAATTTTTTTTCACTAGAAAGTTGAAGAAGTTCAAACTTTTCTTTTGCCGGGGGGAAGACCGTTTGGACAAACTCTAAATCAGGCCAAAGAAATTTCCATGATTTCTGTAAAGATTCCTTTTGTGTTTTCTCCCAAGCTTCTGCTACCCAGTAAATGACATCTTTGATGGTGATTTTCTTGAGTTTATACAAGATTGTCAGTTCTTCATTCTCTTCAAGCAGGCTACAAACTTTTTTCTGTAATTCTGTTTCAAAGCCTGCAAAACTCCTTGTTCCATTAGCTGCAAAATTGAAGTGACGTTTGGTGGGAGAAAAATGGCTTTGATATCACCGCAAACAAGTTGCATTTCTTCAGGATGTGACGGAACATTGTCTACGAGCAACAAAGCACTAGGAGGCAATCCATTTTCTTTGTTAAAAGCCTTTACTTTTGGCACAAATTGTTTTTCAAACCAGTCTTGGAACAAGACACGATCCATCCAAGCTTTCTTTTGTTTTCTGTAAAATACAGGGAGAGTGTTCATGTTCATGTTTTTAAAACAGCGTGGTTTTGCCGATTTGCCGATAACCATCAGTGGAAGCTTATTTGTGGCAGAAGCGTTGTAGCAGGCTAACACATTTAGGCGTTGTTTATCCATTTTAAACCCTGGTGCAGATTGTTCCTCTTGTGATGCATTACTTTTGGTAGGCAATGCTTTAAAGTTAAGTCCCGTCTCATCCGCGTTATAAACTTGCTGTGGCGAGTAGGAAGAAATGATATCTTTGAACTCCTCAAGGTATTCAATAGCTGCTTCGTTGTTCGCTGACAGTTTCTCCCCAGTTATTGTTAGCTTCCTGATTTCATGTCGTTTCTTCCATCGGTCTAAGAAACCGCAACTTGCTGTAAATGATGCGTCACCATCCATAAGCTTGTTCAATTGAAGCGCTTTTTCTTGAATTAGAGGGCCAGTGATAGGGATTCCTTTTTGTCTTTCGTGGGTAAACCATAAAAAAAGTGATTTGTCCAATTTTTCGTAAGACACTATCATTTTGCTACGTTTTTCAATAATTTTTTCATTTGTGGTAGTACAAAACTGCTCAATTTTACCTCTGTTATTTTTCCAATCGTAAATGGTTGCTTTGCCGACACCGAATTCTTTCAATAGAAGAGTGGCACTTTCACCTTTGTCAAGTCTTTTCAGCACTTCCAGTTTTTCTTTTAATGTACACGAGTTATGTTTACGCTTGCTTGTCATGATGACCAACAGCAGGGACAAGCACAGAATGTAAAAAAAAAACCTCACAAAACACAGGGCAAGTGCGCAGTAACAGGTGACACAGCAGTGACATGTGACACACTGACTGTCTGACTCATCATAGTTGGGAACAGAAGAGGAGAGGAATGCGTTAGCCTATGCGGGAAGGAGAATGGGGGCTTTGTTTACTCTTGTTGAAGGTCACTGCCCTTCCGCTAATACACTCACGAACCGCCCTTCATTTCGACCTAATGTTGTCATGTAATGTAGGCTGTTGGATTTGTTAAACTCGGAATATTTGAAATTGCAGTTTAAGCTATCTGAGTAATTAAAAATATTATATAATACTAAATATGTACGCTAAATAATAAAGGTGTATTTTTTGTCTGACCTTTCATACATATTTGACATATCAGACACTAAATACGCTTCAAAAAGACAACATATGTCATTATATGACAAAATTCAGCCTAATCCGAATTTTCGCTAATCCGAACAGGGTTCGGTCCCATTTAGTTCGGATTAGCGAGATTCTACTGTAATGAAAATAAGGTTGAAGGAGCAGTAATATTTTGAGTTTTTTTTGTAATACTTAATTTAGTGTAATCAGTGAACAAATTAGGTCCCAATGTCTCATAAACATTTGGGTCTTATAGAGATAGTGAAGGAAGATCCAATGGGAATGTTGCATTGGTGAAATAAATAGGTTGAAGAAATTTAAGTATTTCAAGAAAATATGTCAGTTTACGGACATGTTTTATTACTTGCCAAACATTTTGCATGTGGAAATGGTAGTGGACATTGCCAGCAGAAAGGTTTTCTCAGTCATGTGGAGTGGATCTGTCTGACCAGAGCTGGTAAACTTGAACTTCCAAGGTGAGTCATGTCACTCATACCATCTGCATCTGACGTAATGGACAATTTACACCATTGAGAAACATAATGAGTACAAACAAACTTTTAAATTGTGCAAAAATATGTATTTACAAACAAACATTCTAACTGTAGGTTTTTACCATTTTGTTTCAGGCTTAATTTTATTGTATTTTTTTTACATTACTTTGCGTTTAAATGGTAAACGAAGTACCCTAAAATGTAAATAAAATGAAAAAATTTGTGTAGGCATTAAATTATGTTTGGCCCAAGAATGTATATATATATTATCCTCTTAATAGAATTTTTACAAATAAAATTCCTTCAATACACATTCCCATTAATCTTTATTTTGTATAAAGTTCTTGAGTTGTCTAAATAAATGGCTATAACATCTACCATGCTGCCCTCTATGTATTATCATGTGAACCATATACATTAGACAGCATGATCTGACCATTATGGTCAGACAGATCAGACAGACGCAACTGCGTGAATGTGGCAGGGTCTTGAGAGGTCGACACAAGCTTGTGTTCATTGCCCTCACTAATGGTCGCGAGGGGGTGGATGACCTTCCAGGAAGGCGCTGGCAACGTGGCAGCCTACTTTCACCACCCTGCGCATCATTCTCTGCCCCCTGCTACCCCCGCTCCAAGCTACGCGCGGAGCCTCAGGCGTTTAAATGTTTCTATTACAAATGCGCTTACTGTGTCCTTGTTTATCGAGATAGAGTATCAGCCATATTGACTTTAGTAAAGAATTCAACTCAGCCAAGACAGCTACTTGATTGTTAAGGTGATTTACAGAATAACCTGAAATCTATTCTAGTAAAGAATTCAACTCAGCCAAGACAGCTACTTGATTGTTAAGGTGATTTACAGAATAACCTGAAATCTATTCTACTTTGAATATTGTTATCTCCTTATATCTAATTATAAATAAATAAAAAAATCTAGAGCTGTAGCTGGACTAGGATCTTCAAAATCCATGATATAGTTCTTTTTGAAACCATACCATTACAAAAATTGTGGAAATCATGTGTAGATGTCTATCCCAGGGTTGGCCTGGATTCGGATGAAGCCCGGACTTAAGAGGCCCGACACATGACGTTCCCACCTAATATGCCTGAACATATTTTTCTTTGCCTATAAATCCCAGGTGTTGGATTACAAAGGTATTGGAGAAGAATCCTCACATTTCCTCAGTGGATGCTACAGTCGTTGCCCATCTGCATGCAGTTCCGGGCTGGGATACAGAGGTGATTTCACTCCCATTTGACTTGCCTTTCAAGGTTCCCCCCTCCCCAATTACTCTCTGTACAACCAAAACCAAACCGCAAGATGGTTATTCTTGAAAGAACATTTTGTTGGTAAATGTTTACAGTTAGTACCTACACAAGTGTAAGCATTATTTTTTGTGTATATTGTGGCTTATTGTAAAGTCACTACGACCCCTGCTGCGTCGTAGTGACACAGTTATTACTGTTAGAGGTTGTTATCTCTGAGTGTGGTTCTGTTACAGGAGCTGCAGGATGTGTGGCAACACTGCTGCATGATGGTGTCATGAACCCCGCTGAAGGTAAGTATCGTGTACAGCTATAATAGCGTTCCCTTTTTGTCGCCACCGTCGGTAAAACACAACCTTGCGTCCCTGTTCTCGGTGTAGTGGTGAAGCAACGGCTGCAGATGTACAACTCCCCGTACAAGTCTTGCTTGGAGTGCGTGGCCAAAATCTATCGGACTGAAGGGCTACGCGCATTCTACCGCTCCTACACCACCCAGTTGACCATGAACGTGCCGTTCCAGAGCATCCACTTCATGATGTACGAGTTCGTGCAGGGGCTGACGAACCCGGAGCACAGGTACAACCCCCCCGCGCACATGGTGTCCGGGGCCATAGCCGGAGGAGCGGCGGCGGCCATCACCACGCCCCTGGACGTGTGCAAGACCCTGCTGAACACCCAGCCCCACCAGGTGGGCCAGACCGGCCTCATCAACGCCATAAGGACGGTTTACAAGCTGGGCGGGCCCGCCGGCTACTTCCGCGGCATGCAGGCGCGCGTGCTGTACCAGATGCCGTCCACGGCCATCTGCTGGTCCATGTACGAGCTGTTCAAGTACCTGCTGGGCCGGACGGGCGCGGAGGGGGGGGAGCCCGCGGAGAGGGCGGGTCCGGGCGGGCCCCCGGGCCCCATCAAGACGATGGAGCTGCCGTCCGTGTCGGGCGCGGGACTGGTCGGTGCCCTGTCCTTTAACACCGTGCACGGTGCAGAGCACGCGGGACCTGGTCTCTTGGACATGAGGCACAGCTGAGCTCCGCCCCTGCGTGCCCGTCCCGGACGCTCGACACTTCAGAACGAGAGGGTCTACTTGTCGATCCGCCGACTCGATCCGAGAATATCGCTTGTACAGTTGGTAGACACCAGCGTAAGAAATACCAGTTATGAAAGATCTGTAGCTTGTAGTAGGTACAGATATTCTCTTAGGTGAAGTTGATTTAGTTCTTGTAGCTTGCAATAAATATCTTTATTTTTTTTTTGTTAAGTTCTTTCATATTCTCTCTTACTAATACTTCTTCTGTTAATTGCTTCCACTTTTCATTGCTATTTTTGGTACCAAACTAACTATTTAGTTTGCATACAAAATGCATGGTGTTTACCTGTCCCTGAGTACAAGCTGCCTTGTATTGGTAATGGTGTCTGAAAAACAATGCAACTTAATTTGAAAATGTATTATGGATATATTATGCTGCATATGAACGTGTTATATAGTTTAATGTCTTGTAGATCACCAGTATTCTCAGTGTGTGACCACCACGGCACATGAGTATAGACCTTTGTGAGCCATTCCCATGACTGATTAGCTCTTGTCTTTATTTCACAATAAACATCATGATGAAAATTGATGATGTAGGTGAAGGATGTTAATGTAAATTATTTTAAGAGGAATTGCCTATGGTGGTAATTTTATTTTGAATTTCGTAGAACTTTGATTGAAGGCATTCATCCTCAGTTACAAACATTGCAATAATACAGTCCATGCTGTCATGGCACTGTGCAGTTACTTGTTTTAGCAGTATTGCGTAGTCTTTATTCACTTTAAAAATGGCCACATAAGTTTCTAAAATTACAGTATTCATACATTTAAAATTTTTGTATTGTTCACGTAAGCAGAGATCTTGAGTTACAATGTTTGTGATAATAGAAACGGTTTCTGTGACTGCAGACAAATGTTATCTGTAATTATATTATGTTTGTGCAGTGCAACCAGATGTTAACATTAGTGTTTATTTAAAACTAAGGTTTGTGGAATATCTGCAGCTTGCTTATTTGTGAAGATTTGTGATCCATATTCCCGTAAACTTTTTAACTGTTTGTAGACTGTTAAAAATTCCATATTTATATAGCATTTTAAAATTGTTGTTGAGATTATGTTTGTTGAAAGACAAAGTTTTTGGGAAAATTTAAAGAGTTAATCAGTGACATAGTACTCCTTTTTTTATGCGAAAAATGGTTGATGGTTTAAATGGGCACATTTGGTCAACAATTCTTTGCTGTTCATCTGTTCAACATGTCTCTGTGTTATAAGTCTGCGTAGAGTTTATTTCTCAAGTTGCTGTTTTATATACGACATGGTAAGCATGCTGTTACTGTCGCATTGAATCATATATTTCAGCTTTGGTTTTCAGCACATTTACTCAAAATATTGTTACTATGAGTATTGAAATAAAGTGGAGTACATTACAAATATAGTCCACAGGACTGTACCACATAGGCCCTGCTATTCTTGTTGGATATTTTTAGGTTACAACCAGCTGTGGTTTGATATGCTCAGTAATTATGCTATGAAACAAGTTAAGGACTGCCTTTTTGAATGATATTTTTTATATTTATATATTGGTTTGTAAATATTTACATTATTCAATGTTTGTTTTATTGAGAAACTAAATGGAAATATATTTTATTAATTTGAAACTAATTTGGAGAAGTGTACATTTAAAAAATTTATTGGTTTGTGTATAATTTGAGATGTTTTAATATTTAGTGATGGTTGTCATCATGTTGTTTGAAGTAAAGGTGTAGTGTTGCAATTCTTTGTATTGTGATGTGTTGGTGCCAGGGGTGCTGGAGTGTACATACAAGCAGTTCATTTGCCGTTTGTTTCGTATTCAGTTATGTAAATGTTCAAGGACTGTACCCACGTCAGAGCATTGTTCGTGAGTCGTCTCATGCAAATATAGTATTTTGTATGCCAAGACTGAAAAGACAGCTACGCCTAGCTTTGCTGGAATATAGAGGTGGATTTGAAATTATTATATAGAATACTATATATTCTGGAAAGTTATAGTCTGTTGTGTGCATATTGTACACCTAAAAGTTGTTCCTTGGTCTACTGAAATACGTATTTTTATAAAACTTTTGTAGTTAGCAGCTAACAGACATTTACCATAGCTGTCGATGCAGAAGTGGCCTATGTAGCAAGTTTTTAATTATTTGATAATTGAACAAATGTCCTTGCATTTGACTCCAGTATTGTTTTTACCCGAGATGGCAGCATAGAATTTTGACATCCGGAGTCACGTTCATCAAACCATAATCACCACAAGGCCCTAACTATCCTCCAACTGATAGGGGAACCAGTCAGATGTAATTATATGCACACATTATTCACATGGTGTGAATTGTGCAGTGAACAACCGATCCCATTTAATTTTTAGTGTGGAATCATTGGATAATGGTGAAGTATGTCAATTGTAAACCATTTTTTGCAGCATTTAAGATATTGTAATATGATGCAACTATATGACATTCAATTAGTGTAGGGAAGGCATCAGATCGGGAGAAAATAAAGAAATTCTGGAAATGTTTTTGAAGAGTTTGGCTAATATAAGCAATTAAAGTAGCCCATATTTTGACAATATCTGTGTTTAAAGTGTATTCTGTGTCCATGTAAATTCTTTAATTAGTCTGGGGTCGCTAATGTAGAAGTAACATGATCAGTCACTCGCAAACAATTCTCTCAAAGCTGGTTATTGTGATTCCTTTTTTTTTAAATTCAAAATTATGGTAAAAATGATTATTTGTGCACTGAATGTTATATTTATATATTTATATTTTACAAGATATGACCCAATAAGGTTGATTCAGTGTTACAACAAAGAAGCTCACTAAAAGAGTTGTAATAAATAAGAAATGTTCAAATTTTACAATTATTGTTTACTTGCATTAGCTCGTAACTTTATTTGCATAATATAAATTATTACAGCTGATAGCTTTAGTGCCGCTGCTTTGCCCAGAGTTGATGACTTAAAAGTAACAAATCTCTATGCATGTTAGGCTAAATGATCACATGTAAACTTTGAGCACTGGATAATCTCGAGCAAGCCATAGTTGGCCATGGGAAAGAATGATGTGCTTGAATTTTCTGTCTCACAGTGTTTTTTTTATGTAACATATATCCAAAAGTTTATTAGATTCAGACGTATATATTTTACCATAAAACCAAAACTACCCTAATTTTATTTCTTCACTTGTCAAATTTAAAAAAAAAAATTTACAATGCACTGTGCAACTTTTAATGCATTTAATACATTTTCAGTTTCATTCATTTCTTTTTATTAGATTGTTTTATACATTTTTCTTGATGGTACCAAAACTACCCCTTTAGGGGTGAAATTTCATAATAAAATCTAGTTT
This sequence comes from Bacillus rossius redtenbacheri, assembly GCF_032445375.1. Lineage (NCBI taxonomy): Eukaryota > Metazoa > Arthropoda > Insecta > Phasmatodea > Bacillidae > Bacillus > Bacillus rossius. Next base: position 36,463,907 of record NC_086335.1, on the reverse strand, counting down.
TTTTAATCAATCCAGTATACAGGCTTTATCTGTTATAAATTTTATCCAAATTTATTCAGTTGTATAGAAGTGACTAACCAACATCCAGACTATTTATTACACATTTACAAGATATTCAGAAATTGCTGGGCATCATTTATAGGGTGGCAGGGAATGCCAAAATAAGTAATTTTTGTTAAGGAAGATATTTCCTGAAACTCAACTCTGTGAAGTTAAAGGCGCGAACATGAGCACGCAAGTTTAAATTTTGCCTGCGGCAGTTCTCTGGTTGAGAGGATGCGTGACCACAGCGCAGTGACCCTTCGTGGTAGAAACTCCCAGTTGCAGGCAGTCGCTGTACGACTTAAATCAGAATCGTTTATGTAAAACTTTAGGTTATTAATGAAACACCAAGTTTCCATAGTAAATCAATAAATATCTAGGGGAAACCGAATAACTAAAGGCAACAGATGGAGAGATAAAAGTTTAGAGCAGGATATGATGGCACGAAAGGTTGCATCTCACTAGTCTACAGAACAATTTATTTTTAGCTGTCCATAATATAGTTTTGATTTTAAAATTATTTTCATAAGGAGGCCCTCATATTTTATAAACAATCTCTGAAATATTTCAAATATACAATTTTAAAATCACATTTGGTTAAATTTTCCTTTTAAAACAACCCTATAATTTGCTGCATTTTTCACTAAACTAATGAAAATAAGTGCAATACAGTACACTCCCGATAATCCACGAAATTAAGTGGCAGGGCCACCGCGGATAGTGAAAATTGCGGAAAATCCGCAAAAGAGCTGAAAATGGGAAACAAAAAAAAAGGAAACATTAATTTTAACTTAGAAATCTAAAAATATATGTACAGTAAAAGTTACAATTAACAGTAAAAATTTTTAAAAGATGCTAAAATTTTAGTATTTTACTGAATAATTAACATACAATACATTTCAGTAATGTAAACATAAAAGTGCTCGGTACTTAGTAACAAGGATACAGTACATACTGTACGTACTCAGAGACTTCATTAGACACTAAAACAGCACAACTCTTTAAATTTACAACTTTTTGAAAAAAAAATCAGTCACTTGCTTTTGTTTCTTGCTTTTCTTAATTCTTGATTGAATGTTCCTCTAAATAGTGAAGCAGTCCGACGATGTGTTGCAAAGCCGCTTCGTGAGTCATTCGCGCCTTCGCACTGGGCTCGTCTTCTTCACTTTCACTTTGCTCTTTTTCCTTTGCGCGCTCTCCCCTTGCTTTGTTAGCGATTTTTTCATCTGTCAAGCACTCGAACCCCGGCTCGTTAGCGTCACACTCCAACAACTCTGCTATGTTCCCAACGTCGACATTCTCACCACCCGGAACTTATTTTACCAAGTCGGCCAGCGTTGCTGTTGGCATGACAAAATCTTCATTCTCTTCTTCATAACTCAAAGGGTTTAGATTATCATTTGATTCGACATTAGGCAAGAGTTTTCTCCATGACTTATACAGAGTTGATGGTTTCACTAAGTCCCATGCAGATGCAATGTCGTAGATGCTGTCAAGGATTATGTAGTGCTTCCAAAACTCTTTTAGATCACAACCTTCTTCAATTTTGGACATTAGCAGCTTGGCTCTGTACGTTCTTTTCATTTTTGCAATAACCCCTTGGTCCATGGGTTGCACTAGCGAGGTAATGTTTGGGGGGGAGAAACTTTGCAAAAATTTGCCCCTCAGAAGATTTCAATACACTTGTAGCTGGATGAGAAGGTGTGTTGTCGATCAACAGCACAGCCTTTTTAGGCAAATTTTTTGCTTTAAGGTGTTTACGCACTTGAGGAACAAAAATCATTTTGAACCATTATTGAAATATTTTTTGGTTCATCCATCCTTTCTTTTGGTTATAATAATCAACTGGCAAATTTTCTGCTCTTGTACCCTTGAATGATCTCGGTTTTTTGGACTTTCCAATGACAAGAAGTCTAAGCTTATGACCACCCATAGCGTTACTGCACGACATGATGGTTATCCTTTCTTTGCTGCTTTTATGCCCCGCCGCTTGACGTTCACTTTCAAATACCAAAGTGCGAGTGGGAAGACATTTCCAAAAGAGTCCCGATTCATCTGCGTTGTAAATTTGTTCAAAGGATAACTTCTCTTTTAAAACAAATTTTTCAAATTCATGTTGAAAATCGACATCTGCTTGTTGGTCGCCACAAAGTTTTTGTCCGTCAAGTCCACGAATTCCATGACGCTGCTTAAAACGAGTTAACCAGCCAGATGATGCATCAAAATTTCCTTGCAGCCCTAACAGATCAAAAAATGTTTTTGCCTTAGCCACGATGATAGGACTGTTTACAGGGGTACCCTCATTTCGCACCTGAGCTAACCACTCCACCAATGCCGAGTCTAGATTTTCAAAGGTAGAACTCTTCATAGTTTTTCGTTTTTTCATCGCAGAAGCATTGTCCTACATTGATGCAAAGTTCACCAGTTTGTCTTTTTTCTTTAAAATGTCACGCACTTTTGTTTCCTCGACTCTATAATCTAAACACATCTGCTTCCTTGAAGTGCCATTTTCTACTTTAGAGATCATTTCCAGTCTTAGCGTAATCGTCAACATGACCTTTTTTCTCTTTTCTGCCATTTTAAATCCGTAACGAAAAACACCAAACCAGGCAAACACAAACACTAAACACTAAAACATGACGTAACTAAGCAAAACTAAACTTCGACTGGTCAGCAATCACGCTCAGTGTCAACTGAAAAGGGTGATCGGAGAGAAAAAGGTGGCTGTGTCAATAGACCAGAGAGAAAGAAAGGAAGAGGCCAAGAGGGTGATGGAGGGGGAAGGGGAGGGGAGTGACCTTGGCTGACTGTCTGCTCGTCAAAGCAACCATACGACTAAAAACAAAGCGCTGCAGAGACAAAAATAGCAATGCATGCCAGCCTACTGTGTGAGTTCCGAGAAGGCCTGTGGCGTTTTACTGTATACTGCACACAATACACTCGTCAGTAGAGTTCAAATTTGCTCACTTGTAATAAAATACATATTTATATATGTGCTGTATTTTTTCGTAGCATGCGCGGATAATAGGGAGTTTACTCTACATCTATTTTAGGTTGAAGAAACAGTAATATTTAGAATTTTTTTTAAAATTTTTAATTTATTGTGATAGGTGACTGAATTTGGTCCGAATGTCTCGTTGACATTGGGTCATTAGAGACAATGAAGGATGATTAGATGGGATTGTAGTATTGGTGGAATTAATTGGTTGAAAAAATTGGAGTATTTGGAGAAAATACACCAATTTACTGACACGTTTACCACTTGCCAAATATTTTGCAATTGAAAAATGTGGCAGACATTACCAGCAGATACGTCTGTTGTGAAAGGGCGCTTGATAAATTTTCCTTTCACCTTGCCATACACCATTATCATCATTTGCCATGTCCGTGAATGTAAAGGCTGCTTTGCTATTGCTGTTTGTTGAATTGGTAATTGCAGCACCGTTCTCGCTAACAGTAAACTCAGCGCTAATCGCCCAAAAGCAAACATCTAAATGCACCACAGCCAATCATCCTTGGCGGTTTACACCAGCCGGGCGAGCATGGTTCTCTTTTTCGCCCGTCATAGGGATGACACGTCATCGGTATGACGCTTCGCTACTAAAAGCGAGCATGGATCTTTTTTGCCTTCTGGAAGACGCCTTAGTTACGACATGCCCGTCATACGTAAGGCGCAATGGCTGGTCAGTCGTAGACCCGTCATAGCCGTCATAACCCTGTCATACAGCAGACTACGTGTGTAACTTTCATTTAATACTGGGAAATAATTCTTTCAAATGAGTTAAATAATATATTTTCGTGATATTTAAAGTTTTGCCTCAATTCTATTTACTCAGAAATTACATATGTGAGATATACGATGTATCTAAAAAAAAAAAAGTTATGTTTTTCTCTGAACAAACTTCGAAACAACTTGTTTCCGATAATAATCACGCCGCATAAATAAATACTTAGTTTCTATGTTTCGTGTGAATAAGACACATTGATTCTTTTTTCTCGTTATTTTTAACTGCACAATACTCAGTTAACCAAAATATATCATACTAAGAAAACTGCCGATCTGCCTACTTTTGTCATTTCACTTAATAAAAAAATAAAGGTCAGGACAAAATAACGTAATATTTCAACTAGATAGAAGATAACATCACATTATTTAATTATTCTGTATAAAAGTTAAGTGTAAAACACCTATAAGCGTGTGGCTTATTAAACTTCTAAAAACAACTCATTTCCCCTTCAGCTTCCATACGTGTAATAAAAAAAATCACTTCTAAAAATAAAATACATGCATTGTTAAGGTTGAAAATACACAAGAATGCTGCTGATAAATACATAGTAGTCTGATGGTTATTTTAAACCTTCGTTTTATCGCATTTTAAACACAAAGCATTTCCTCCAAACATTTAGTGACTTTTAGGTTAGGCCTACTCCCCACCCTCGTTGGTGGCTAGGTTTGCTCCTGCTGTATCGCATATTGAAACGTATTTTATTCACCTAAGATTCGCTCAAATACTTTCAGTATGATAAAATTGTAACAATGTAGGAATAATAGTGTTTCACGTAGAGTTGAGAGGTTTCGTGTTTATAGTTCATACGAAAATTGTAATTTGTGAGAGGAGCGGCTTATGTGAAAAGAAAGTAATTCCATTATAGGGTATGTTTAGTTCCTCTACTCTTCTGGTAGTTATAAAATGCAGAAACAATTCTGTCAACTACAGTTTACTTAATAAATTATATTCAGGCATTTAATTAACAACACCGACTTCGTGTTATATTGTTTCAAGCTTGCACGATGCTAAATAAATAATATCAGCGTATTCACCCAATACATATGCTACGGTACAAAATAGTGTGAATAAAACTTGCAGTGCACTAGAAAATATGCTATAAACAAGTCTAAGGATAATATAAATAAATATAACAGTAGTATTTTTTGAACAGTGGGACGTATAGCATATTGAGTTGTTTCGGTACCTTCAAATCGGCAAATTAACTTTAACGGTGACGAAAATTACCAAATAATGATTAAATCAGGTCTAGTATTGTAATGTTTCACGTCGAGTCACAAAAGTGTTTTTAAATTTTTTCATCATATGATTTAAAGTAATAACAACTGACAATTGAAAACAATATTAATAATAACGGGCAACACGTTTCACAAGATCCCTAAATAATAATTTCATATTAAAAACTACAAACTTTCACAGTTTATAATGCACTCCTTAACCTTCTTATATACTTTTTAATAATCATAAACGACTTTGCTATGTAAAATGATTTTATTATATTTTGAGACAGACGTGACGGGTGTTTTACTGAGAAAAAAATAGTCTGTAAAACTTATATTTACGGAAAACCAACAGGCGTACAATGAAAAATGATATAAATATTGAATATAGTTGTGGAAAATATATAATTCGATAGACACATCATGCCTAAGTTTTACGAATGTCCACAATCTTGTTTTCGTGTAGGTAGTTTTCTATTGGCTGTAAATTGCTAGCAGATACGCCAACTGCCAAATAAAACACATCCTTTCTGTGAATTCACTGCCAACCTCTGCATATTATCGATTGCCAAGCCGTCGTAGGTAAGGCGCCTTAGCGATGACGGAAGAGATATGACGATGGGATCCGTGCTCGCATTTTCACGCGGCCGTCATAACTCCGCCGTCATACCGGCGACGCGTCGTCGCTATGACGGTGGCGAGGAAAAGAACCATGCTCGACCCACAGGCTGCCGGGCGCTACTGCGTATGGCTAACTCTAAACAACTGCGCTTAGCTCGTTGCCTGCTTACCGCGGAGCTTTTAAACATCACTGATCTGCACTTGTGCATCCTTAGCCAGTGGACCGTTGCATTGTTTCGTGCGAAATTGAAATTTGTGTGGTCCTGTTGCAGGGTTGTGTTTTCGGAAGTATGTTCTGTAACAATTTTTCGTTTTTGCCTTCTCTGCCACCTGTTAAATTTATGCTGCACAATTTATGAACACTGAATATTAGTAGGATAGGATGTTAAAGTATCCATAGTAATTAAATAAAAAGACAAAACATTGAAATAAGCCAGAACACATCTGTACATTGTAAAAAATAAAATAGAAATACCCTAGCGCCTTTAGTGTTCTCATGAGAAAATCCCTCACAGGTAAAGCAGCCGCTTGACAATAACTTGTTTACGGGCTTGGTTAACACGTGATGCCCTTAAAATAAATACTAGATTGTGCTAAAAGTTCTGAGCTCGGCTAGAGGGAGAAACTAGAATTAGGAGTGAAGAAATAAGAATTCAAATTTAAAAAGAATAGTTTTGAAAAAAAAAATTATATAATGACAACTGACAGGTTTAAACATCTCATACATTGTAATTGTAGGGTAAATCAAATCATTTTCTATTGATAACACTGTTGCCCACCAATAATGATGCTTTTTCGTGTGACAGAGCTTAATAAAAATTTATTTTTTAATTAAATTCTGCATCTGGGAAAAATATTCTGCATTAGAAAACCTAGTTCTTTTTTGTTTGTATTTAAAGATAAAATATTGTTTACATATTTATTAAGTAATGTTATAGTGAGAATTTTTAAAATTTTCTACAAATAAAATTATATACAGAAGTTCTCATGATAGAGTATGCACAAATATGCAAAATTCACTGATTTTTGTGATAGAAATAATTTAAATATTTGAAGACAGTAATTTCTATTTTATGTTAATTCATACCAAGTTATTCTTTACATTGGCTGGACATATGGATTCTTACTGATTTATACTTCTTTTTTTTTTGCTTTTATTTGAATGACATTTGGATAATAAATGCCCCTCATATGTTGTCTGACATTTGCATAAAGTGCAAATATTTAATAAACTTATAGTTTTTTTAAAAAAAAGTTTTTATGATTGAATGAACTAAAAATTAAAAAAAAATAACATTATTTGACTAACAGCCAAATAATGCACCACAACTCTTTTTAACTAAAAATATGTAGTGATTGATATTTGTCTTGAATTTTCTATCAGTAATAACACTATGATTTGTAATATCTAATATATTTTATATTACTAATTTTAGGCTGTTGTCATTACGAAAATAGAAGAGAGCACCCTACACTTTTAGTAATACAGAGTTGTGGTGCATTATTTGTCTGTTGGATGAAAAACTTTAAATTTAAATTTCATTTTTTAATTTTCAGTTCATTCAAAGATAACAGCTGAGTTTTTTTTTTAAACTATAAGTTAATTTAATTTTTTTAGTCTCAAAATAAAAATACTGAATATGAGTAATTGAAACAAATTAAAAATACTAAATATGATTAATGAAAGTATTTATATGTTACAATTAACTTAAAATTAGTCATTAATGTTCACTTAATATAGTCATTTCAGCTAATGTGTCAATATGACATAGAAATTTTCTTGTTATCATAGAGCAATCAAGTTCTCCTTGAAGACCAACCAGTGACTTCACGCAAGTGCTACATAAGCCTGTCTGGCAGCAAAGACGTGATCCCAAATAACTGCATAATTTACAGTGCAGCCTTGCATTTTATGCACAGTAGATCCCCAACTCAGTATTAATGGCAACATTCGCCTTTTAGCATTACCATAGCTGTATTTCGCTGGAAACCGAATGGCTATTGGTTTAATTGTATGTAAACTATCTGTGCTGAAACAACACGGACTGATCGAATGTCCTTATCATACACTTTATCAGGCCGGAAGAGTGGCCATGATTTCAGATTTAGTACCCATGTTGCCATTAACGAACCCTGGGCACATTTTCCACCATAATCCAACCTTTTGGATCATAAACACTCCAAATCGAAAAAGCATTGAGTTTTAAAATTTTGGGTCTTTCCCCCCCCCTTTCTCCTCCCCTCAAGGTAACTGTCAACCCTGGGGCAAATTTCCACCATGCCCGACCTCGTGGATATACAAAAAGCCTGGTTATTACCCATAGCTCAAATAGTGTTTTTTTTAACTCTCTGAACCTCCACTTTCCCCCTTAACACTAAGGTCTTAAGTTATCAACATAGTGTATTGTCAGAGGTACTTTATTATGTACACAAAATTTTAACACATTTGGACATCTAAACACGGGTAAAATTTGCATGGAAAGATTTTATTACATAGTCCATTCGCACATAATAGATGAAGCTAATAAAATTGTGGTAAAAATGTGAAATTTTTGATGAATCAATCAGCTAACTTTATAAAAAAAATACTGTGTTAAATGGTTTGATATCAAAGCTAGTTCCTTTTTGTAATGAAAGTAGCAAGCCTTAATGAATTTTTTTTTTTTTCAGTAGTAGGTAACTAAATCCTGTTGTTACACTATAATAAAAAGAGGAGGGGGTGGAAATTTAATTTTTTTTATTAATGCTGCCTTATCAAAACTGTCTTCAAATATTTCCTGAATTTCTTCATTTTCAGAAGGCAATTACAAGAATAAAGATGGAGAAACACTGATGTGGTGAATGCTCTGCACAAGCAGTTGAATATTGATTCAAAATGATATAACTTCCTTTTAGTTTTTAGGTATGCGTTTAAAATTTGTGATTTTTTACATTGGTGGTCTGGTTAGCATCTAGGTGTAGTTGCACATTTGTGGTCGAGGGAACCACGTCAATTCTGTGTAATATGTAGTTACGAAACCTCTTCAATTTATTTACGTTCCAACACTAATCTGCTTGCTGTGCCTATGAAATGGTATTGTAATGCATCTATGCTTTCAGCTACAGAGTGTTTAATTTGTAATTCGTAATGCAAGTTCGCTGATCTGTTCAAATTATTCTGGCCACATATTTGAGCATATTGTTAAACATCAGGACTATTATGTAACTCATCATTTTGTTAATGGCATGTTAGAGGAAGCTTTATTCTTCATAATTTTGCTGTTCATCATCAGAGTTCATGAAGTAATCTGTACTTTCAAGACTTTCTGTGCAAAGTAAAAATTGAAGTGAAAAAACAATAACTTATGAAGAAATGTTTGTTATTTGCTATAGAAACAATATTTGAATCTTAGTTTTAACATTTATTGAGAGTCATAATGTAGAACTTGCATGTTTTTTCTGGCAGTCATACCACCATAACACAAATCATTGTATACAAACGCAAAAAAAAAATGGCTGTGATATTGTCCTTATCATTGTTGTTAATGATATTGACTTTTAAGGGAAGTAATATCATTGCTAGGATAAGAACTGTCACAACTGAAACTTGTGTAACATTTATTTTATTTTCTCAGTTATGAATAAAAACTCAATTGATAAATTTGAGACTGTAAAAAGTATTTTGTGTATTGTGGTTTCAGACGGTGAAGAATTTGCTACAGGTAAGTACGGTACCTACATGTCAACAGTAAATGGACAATTGTTTTGCTGATTAGCACAGACAAGTATGCATGTGGTATTATGCTAATGGAATGACAGTGTTTTCTTGGTGCTGTGTTCACAATAAATCAGTTTAATTGTAATGAGAATACTATTTAAATTTACAGTTTTATGTTGTAGCCTCGGGGAGAGCTGTATGCTGCTCGTTCAGAACATTCAAGCTGGGCCATCTAGAGAATCGTAAAGTGTCCAGGGGCATATAATTTTGTCGGCCCACTCCCTTTCACTTAATACACAGTCTTCAATTAAAAAAAAAAAAATTGCATGTAACTCTGTAGGGGAGAGGGGGGCACATTTCAACATGGGGCACCTTTCAACAGCTTGAAATTTATACCAATGGAGCCTTGTTTTGATTGGTTAATGGAAAACTAATCAAGTTCCACTACAGAACAACAGCTAGCAATGGATTTCCCTCCATTTCTTTTCATAAGTGCTTTGTGATTCAGTAAACACTGTTTTATGTGTTGCAAAGTAAAAAGTGATTATTGTTTTCAGCACTGCATTTTACAGTCACTACTTTGATGGATGTAAGTAGGATTTATTTACCCAATTAAATAAGAAATTCTGCATCTAAAAATATTATGAACATCTTTAAAAACAGTTTCTAAAAGTAGTAACATTACTATAACTTCAATGATTGCTCATGGGGCAGATATCAACAAACTGCTGTGGGTAGATTTCAACATTGTTGAAATGTACCCCTTTACATGTATATGGTTCATTTAAGCAATAACATAGGACTATTACAGCCTTTTTGTAGAGTTCAATATGATTATGCCCATAATAAAATGGCTGAGTCAAATGCTATGCCTAAAATAAGCTAACTATCATTAAAATATTAGGCATGTGTATGTAATGTTAATACTTATACCTTTTGTTTTCTCAGTATTCAACTCAAAATTATAATAAAATATCAAAATTAAGGTTAAACAATAATAGATTAACTGTGTATTTACATTATAACTAAATTGACCATCTAAATCAAAACTGAAAATTGCAGAAAATAATTGGCGGTTATCAAATCCTGGCAAAACGGTAACCATTTATAACCTAGCTGCTTTGACGAACACAGCATATAATGCTTCATTTACTCCTAAAACATCACAGCAGCTTTTAAAGCAACATGTACTTGGCAAGTGTCTCGTTTTATGACGATTCTGCCGTTTCAAACTTCACACCAGAAAAATTAAAACACTGTGAAAGAAACACAAGTAGACCTGAAGGAATTCTGACACTTGAAGATGTTTGGCCTTTTCCAAAACCAAGAAGAAAAATTGGAGGAAGAAAAAAAAAGAAGTAATCAATACTTACTGGAAAAAAACAGAGTTTAAGAGGAAACAATGAAAAGAATAGAAAAGAAGTAAAATTAGGCACGAAGAAAATGTAATTAGAGAAAATAATCAAAACTGGAAAACACAAGCCTGCAAGAAAATGTTTCAATGATGAATCTTATGATAGTGAAGTTAATGAAATTCTTTTGCAAGACGAGTCTGATTGTAAAGATATATAGATTTTGATTTCCACATCAGAGTTTGAAGAAAATGTATATTTGGAAAATAATGATACAGTAATTCAAATAAATGATTTTGTGCTAGTTTCTTTTGCAGGAAAGAAGTACAAAGTCCTATTTGTAGGGCAAGTAGAAGACCAAGAAGAAAACAAGTACAAAGTTAGACTCATGCAAAAGAATGAAAACTCGTAGAAATTCTATTTCCCCAAAAAAGACGATATTACATTGTTGACAGAAGTGAAATTATGATGAAACTCCCGCAGCCAACCATGAGTGTAGGAACATCTGGAACAATTTCTTCTATGGCATTTGCTGTAAACTTACCTTCAGTTAAGAAGAAAATAATGTAAAACATAAAATGTTATGCTTTAAGTAAATAAGATGATTTAACCATATCTATTAATTTTATTTATATTTTTTATTTTGTTGCATTTGTATATTGTTATACATATATTAGCTTATTTGACTTATTCCAATAAATGTTTTATTGATTTGAAAGTAAAAACAAATATTATTTATTTGTTGAAAGGTACCCCACCACCTGTTGAAATGTGCCCCATGGTAGGGGTACAATTCAACAAAGGTAAGCGGTTCATAAAATATAAAATATAACCTCATAGTTGAGATTAGAGACTGCAGTAAAAATTAACAAACTGCTCAACATACTATTAAAAATAATGATGCTAATTACCAAGATAAAAAATAAAATGTTTAAATTTAAAAAATTATACAATAAAATTTGTTGAAATGTGCCCCCCTCTCCCCTACATGTCGTAGAAATGACACTACATTGGCAATTGAAACCTTAACTAAGAATACTATAAGGGGTAAAACAGCTTAAAGAGAAGACAGTTTTCTAAGTAAATATTACTCGCTATGTAAATACACCATAAATGAAAACTGTGCCTGTTACTGTTTTTTCAAACATTTTTTCCATTTGGAACTTGCCAATTCTCTGAATGGAATATGAAACTTAATAGCAGGTAGCACTATGTGGGAAATGCAGTGACTGTCTCAACAGCGCTCTCTATGCTGTTGGTGTGCTGGTAGCAAATATAAAATTCAAGGCACAGCTGATATAGGATACATATATCTATTTCATGAAACAAGCACATGGGCGTGTGTGTGCCCCCCCCCCCCCCACACACACACACACACAAAATCTTATTCTTTTGTTTATCTATATCTCTGTTCTTTTCTTTTTTGGCAGTGAACAAATCATCGCACAAATAGAACGAAAACCAGCCCAGCAACATATATAGAATACTGCTCTCTATATCTCTTTGGCCAAGTGCCTATTGTCTGTGTCTGTATTTTTCATGTCAGAATCGTTTCACAATCCTGTTTCATGAAAACGTTAAAATTTGGCCTTGAAATTTTAATCTCATTGCACCAAAAGAAGTTTCACTTAAAAAATAAAAATTAAATAAAACTGCAAACCTTTGTGAGATAATGTTGTGTAAATAGGACAACTGATTTTTAACAGCACTTCAAGAAACTTTATTTTTTCCCTCAATAGAACATAACTTTTATCCTTTTATACATTTTCAAAGAGATATGACAAAAAAATTTCATTTCAAAACTTAACAATTTACATAACTGAACATCTTAAAATGTAACTGAATGCCGAGCAACTGTTAAATAAATATTCATTTAAAATTAGTTTTTCACGCTTTCAAATTGGTGAATATTTTCAAATTAGACTCAAAATTAAATATCTGCGGAGGTGTTAAAATAAAATATCTGCAGTGGTCTTGATTCAATGCATAATGTCACTAGGTACATTGTAGGTAAGTATTTGTTGATGCATTGTTGATCTCGGGCAATTCTTTATTCTGCTAAGCAAATTGAAAGATATCTGCTTAAGAAACAGAAACAAGGAATATATAGAATATGCACAATGCAACACACATTCAGAAATAAATAAGCAATATTGAATGACGTAACTTTGTTGAGCAATTTTAGAGGCTGTATAGTAAATTTTGGAATGGTGGTCTTGTGAATTGTGAGATCAATGAGTAATTTTGAGCAAATTATTTGCCTCTTTATTTTAATCTGCTACAGTTGACGCAAACCCAGTAATAGAATTTGTCTGACCATTAGTATTTTCTTTTTGGTAATTTTCTTTCTGCTTTTGAACTCCTGATATGTCTGTATTCAATAATTTCTGGGAGAAATTTAGCACATTGGAGTTTGCATGACTCACATTTTTGATTAAACAGATAGTCACATCAATGAGTTCGGCACATCTGCTCTCATTGTAACTCCAAACAAAATTATAGACTATGTATATTTAATGTGTTGCCTAAAAATTATTTTTTAAGTCACCTTACTTATCTGCATGTTAAGTGTTAATGCCTATGTCTAGAACTTTGAATTTTTTTGTGTTATTTATGGGAAAAAGGTTACATCGGTAGAGGTAGAGGTTGCCCCCGTCCAGGGTGGGGCGGAGGAGTTTTGAATATTTTTATACCCCGAGAGACTGTCATCTATCGGCGATCAAAGCCTCTTCTAAGGGTGTGGGACTCAAAAATTTTTGTGTGTAATGTGTGTTTCTTGCATGAGATTTTGGATCTTTATATGTGCAGGTCATTTAATTTATGTTCCAAGCAAATTGAGATAACGGTATAAAAAAAAAACTACACGTGTATAAATTGATGTGCAACGTAGTTGCCACCCTGACACATGAGACCTCCATGTAGCATCACCACCAAATGTGTTGTCTGTAATAAGATAAGGTGACAAAAGACTATAGTATTTAAATGTATGTAATTTTATATGGGTATTTGTTTGTTTATTAATGCATTTGTACTATGTAGCATTGAGTATTGTGAGAGTGTGCTGTAGGCTTTGTGTAGATTCGTGCGTCATCGGTGGCGCGCTGCGGAGGGTCCTCCCCTCCCTACCTTTATTTTCAGGGCAGCACGAAATTCAAGAACAAATGTTGCATTGAAACTGGGTAAAATATTAAATATTTGGGTGGTGATACGAATGAAAATGTAATGAATGCTCATTAAATTAACAATACTTTAATTTTTTGGGTTGGGGTGGTGGGGGGAACTAATGTAAATAGGAATTCTTATGATAATGTGACGCCATGCCCGCTTCCTGTCTTAAAATTACTATATTTAAATTACGTGAACAAGGATTTTGACTCTAGGGCGCGGTTCTTTGCCTCGTGGCTGTAGGCAGGGACGCGTCGACCGAGGACTCCCCGGGCTGTTTAGGCCACCCAGGATGCCGTAATTATTAAAAGCAAACGTAAGTGTAACTGGTTTTATTGATACGTCACACGATACAGTACTTTACCTAGTACAGTATATCTTCACGTAACTGACCGTATCACCGTCTACCTTCTCATCTCCACACACACGGCCCTCGATTGGCAGTACTGATTCACGTCTAGCGGAATTCCTGAGGGGTACCCCGAGATTGATAGTGATGACGAAGGCACGTGGTGAATTTAGCTGTTAAGGAGAATGGTAGTCCGGACGGTGAGATATAAGGATAGCTTACTAGTCACTTAATAAATGGCTTAAACAAAACACTGAACTTATACACTACGCCAGGCTGATGGCGGAAACTAATACTAACATCGAGGGTTCGGCCTCGTGGTGGCGTGGGGCCACTTAAGCTGGGTACGGGCGCGGTGATACCTGGCGTGGAATGTCCCAGGAACTGATGCGTTAAGAGTCAATGTTCGCTGAAGCCCTGGCACCTCGGCGGGCTGCCAAAAACAATAGATATACGTATTACACTAAACAACTCGTGGACGAGTCTCACACATTTAGTAAAAACAGTACGACACGTCATACGGTCGATTTAGGGCCGGCCGTGGAGCGGAAGAACACGGATTTGAAAATATTACCTATTGAAGCTACATGCTGATTTTGGCGCGAGAGGTGAGGGCTCCACGTGCGCGGAGCTGCTGGAAGGCTACTAACGAATCTCCCTGACAAGGAGGGGGCGATTTCCCGAGATACATGAGAAGTTTTAGTTAATTCTTTTAATTAGAAATTCATGTACCCTATGTCTCAGTTGCGCATTGCCACATCTAGCCGGACGCTTTGCATAATACAATATATTTTTTTTTGTCAGACGTGACTAGCGTCAAGCCGTTCTATGCACTACACTTCCTACGCTACTTCACACGCGCGGGCGTGTTCGTTATACTTGCCCTATTTCAGGTGTTGAGGACATAACGGCCTGTGCTCTCAGAGGGAGCACCGACAGCGGCGTCAAATGTTAGAGGCAGTTTTCCCATTTGAATAACTAATTAAACTTGTACAGAATATACTTTAAATGAAACTCTTGGCTTTCACTTAATCACAACTTACTGGAGGGATTGTTGAGAATGTAAATACCAAAGTTATTAATAATTGACTTTTACCTCCTATGATAGTTAAGCCCGGTTCTCACCCTGCCAGTACCAGTCCTCGCTTGTGGAAAGCACGCATCACGTCTGCACGAGTTAAGTTAGTGATTGTGTCCGCAACTAAGTAAGTGCAATGTGTTGGGCACCTGTATGAGTACCAGTGTACTTAATTCTCGTAAGAATTTATGTATTTAAAGTCATAATATCACACAAAAGGAAGTACATCGTTAAGTATGTGTGTGACCAAAGAACATCTGGTTTGACGAACGCCTTAATGTATTTCGTGGCTCCAGGACATTTAATATGTAGTGCTCACTGAGTGTATTTAATCCGCCCCACCAGAGCGTGTGCGGCCCGAAAGCGCCCCAGCGCAGTGTAGGGCGGGCAAGTGCAGCGCTGCTGATGCCCCGAAATATCGATTGCCGCCCATGTGACAGTCAATTAGTGCATTTATTGTTATTGTCGTTTCCTTAATACTGTTCGTAAAGCGACTAGTAGACAATATTAATAGACCAGTAATTTAATAAATTATGACTATCTGTCATCGCGACTAGGCTAAGAGCATGGTCTGCATTACTCTTTTACACAGCACATTTCCGCGGGAACCGACCTGGGGAAGCACGCCGAGTCCACAGCTTCGGCAGTTTGTCATCACCCTTGAGAAGCAGAGCAGTCGCGTATCGCTCCGCGGGGCTCATAAAACTTTGTTTCACTGCATTCATCACAGCAATAGCATAAATTCTAAATCCTGCATCATCTGGCCCCATAGATGGCCTGTATGGCCGGCCTGAATTCACTAACTGCTTGACTTAAACATAAGTGCCTTCGTGAGGGAGTTCTTGCATTCTACTTCGTTTTGTATTTTGTCTGGGCGCGGGTTGCGACATAGTCTTCAATAATTAGTATTCCGTCGCCGAGACATTCACAACTTCGCCCAGGGCTGCCGGTTAGTCGAAATACAACAAAGAACTATTTTTTTTTAGTTAATAGAGCCCGAGGACTTTCAGGGTCCGCAACTAGTCCCACCCACGTGGCTGCATGCCAAGTAGCCAAGTTTAATATGTAATCTTTCCCCCTCTGCCAGATGGCTTGTAGTGTTTTCAGTGGTTGTATTAGAGTTGTTGTATTTGTTGTTAGCGTGACCATTGGGGGTGGTCGCTATGTGTAACTTGTAATGTACTTCATAATAATTGTTCATAATAATTGTTACATCTGTTTTAGGATTAGGGTTGATGCATAATGCGTGTGTAAGCTCACTTTCTGTTTGACACAGGGCGCTGAACGCACCTGTCCAAATAGTTTTTGTACGAAGGCTAGAGAGCTAGTAGCCTTAATATCATACATAACTTTATGAGGTCACATCAGTGTGACCAGTTAAGCATGCTGTGTCGAGCTCCAACTCCGAAGTGACCAGGCCATCCACTGAGAATCGCCTATAAGAGTGCCTCTTTTCAATAAAAACATCAGAATGTCGAGTTCCTGATTTGTAACACTGATCAATTATTGACAAATTAATCATACAATTAGTTTAATGGTCGAATATATTATTGTGTGGTAAGAGTTCAATAACATATTTAAAGTTATTGATTTGACGTTGACCCAAGTGTTCCTCCGGCTTGCTGAGACCATTATTGCCTGTTGCTGCTTCATGCTTGCGTGTGCGCCGGCGCCCGTGCGCAAAAGTGTAACAAATGGGCTTGGCCGAGAGGAGAATGCCCTGCAGAGGCACCACCATAACAGTGATGTGCCTTTCATAAGGGTTTTGTTTATGTAATTATGTGAGAGTGTAAATATCTATTTGTGTTGTGTACCTGTAGATGTGTTTTCCGGGCGACTGAGTCGCGTCTCCCCGCCTGCGACCATGTGGGCTCCATGCACTCGTACACTAAGGGAAGAGGGAGGATTAATGTGCGCGCGACAAGGGGGGAGGCCGCTGAGATGTCGCGGAGCGTGGGTCGAGTTAGTCGCCTGAGTGGGATGATAGAGTGCGGTCGCGAAGTTGTGAGTGAGAGTCGAACGGACACTGTCAGTCGTGTCACCGTTGTCATGTCCCCGTCATTCATGCCACTGTCAGTCGCATCACTGTCGTGTCACCGCCAGTCAGGTCACTGCTAGTGTTGTGTCCGCTCAAAGTGCGTGGAGCCGGGCCTCGCCCTGATGGAATGTCACAGATGGGGGCCGTGACAGCCCATGTACAGTGTGTTACATGTTCAGTAAACACAACTAACGTCATAAACTCTTTTATTTCACCCGAGTTAGGCTAGTTCCCTTGCCACCTGGCATGAACCTTCTCTGCCGGAGCAGCTGGGCAGCGACTCCGAACCACAGGAACGGACTAACGTCGACAGATTGAAGTTAAATTAGTTATTATATGGGTATACACACTATCGTCATTGGAGCTCTCGTGCAATTGGTGAATATGTCTCTTGAGCAAGGCTACGTACCTAAGGAAATGAAGATAGCCACAATCATTCCTGTGCCGAAAAAACAAAATGCAATCAAGAGAGAAGATTTTAGACCTATTAACATGTTACCGATGCTAGAAAAAGTGTTGGAAAAAGTTGTGTACACTCAACTCCTGAAGTTCTGTAAAGAAAATCATATATTAATAAGCAACCAGTCTGGCTTTCCGGGAAAATCACCTAACAGATGCAGCAGTTCAACATGTCATTACCGACTGGAAATTGAAGCAACATAATAAAATGAAGACAGTTGCAGTATTTCTGGGCTTGAAAAGAGCCTTCGAGACGGTTGACCATTGTATACTAATTAGGAAGTTTGAGATATATGGCTGGGGTGGAACAGTTATACAGTGGTAGAAAAGTTATTAAAACTATAGGTACCAAGTTGTTAAAAATGGTGAGTCAGTTTAAAAAAAACTTGAAATCGATTATGCAGTTCCCCAAGGTAGTGCATTAGGACCATCGTTGTTTCTTCTTTATATTGACACCGCCGTCGGTGCTCCCCCTGAGATCACAGGCCGTTACATGTCCTCAACACCTGAATTAGGACATTTGTAACGAACACGCCCGCGAGTGCCAAGGAGAATAGGGAAGGGCAGTGCATCGAGCGGCGTGACACTAGTTACGGCCGGCTATGTTGTGCGAGCGCCCGGCCGGATGTGGCAATGCGCAATATTAACATAGTGCACATGCAAATTTCATTAGGAGAAATAACTAAAACTCTTTATGTATTTAATATTCATGAATAATTATTACATGTTAATTGATATGATTTTGTGTCACAAAACTGGCCGTCACCATCTTACCGCGCTCTGCAACTTTCCGCGGGAAATCGAGTCCTCCCTTGCCGGGTTGCCAGGGAGAGTCGTCAGTCGCCATCTAGCACTCACCAGGGCCGGCAGCTCCGCGCATGTGCAGCCTTAAACCTTCGTGCCAAAACCAGCATGTTGCTTCCATAGGTAATTTCTTGTAATCTGTTTTCATCCGCTCCACGGCCGGCCCTAAATCGACCGTACGATGTGTCGTGCGATTCTTTATTAAGTGTGTGTGACTCAAACATGAGTCGTTTAGTGTATTACGTAATTTCTATCGTTTTGGGCAGCACGCCGATGTGCCCGCGCTTCACGCCATAACCCCTCAGTAAGGAGAATTGAACTTTGCCCATCCAGGGCGGTGTTGTGCCAAACGCGAACAGTGACTTACTAACGATTCAGTTCCTGGGACGTGCCGCGGTCACGAGTGAGTTTCCGTGCCCCGAAACCATCGCGCCCGCGCCCAGCATTTACGTGGCCCCACGCCACCACGAGGATGGACCCTCGGTAACTACATTAATGTAATCTGAGTAGTGTTCCCTTATCAGATTCTTCCGACCAATGGGACAATTCCAGGTCAGGCTCTTTTCTCCGGTAGCGATGTTAGTATTAGTTTTCAGCCCTCAGCCAATCACGTGCGGATAATCCCAGTGGTTTAACTAAGTCATTTATTAATTAATTAATAGGACTATCCCTTTGTTTCACCATCCTGGGTATCATTAGCCACAACCTTCAGACGCGCCACGCGCCTTCATCGCCTCTACTACTACTCTCATTGTAGCCTGCAACCCTCGGTGGGGTATTTCTAGGGAATTCCGCAAACCGTGAATCAGTACCGCCATTCGAGGGCTGTGTGTGCAGAGATGATAAGGTAGACGATGATACAGCCAGTTACGTGATGGCGTTCTGTATCAAGTTGACGTCGTCCGGCCGGAGGCCGATTCAAGCCCGACTTGCGACCGCCCGCCAGTAAACCCACCTCTTTCCGGAACAGACCCTTGTCTGAAAGACATTGTACATGTCTCCGACCTGGTGCTTCTATGGAATGTTAGTTCAGCCAGCTCCCATAGATGGCAACTATAATTTATACACATACAGACTAAACAATGGTGTGTCTTGGCCTCTATTAAACTGTGGCACCAATTAGCATTCATGTGTAATATAGTAATATTGTAAAGTAATTGTTAAATTAGGGAAGTGTGCCGAGATCTTATGGGTAACTGTATTTTGCCACTGTATGCCACTAACCATTGTACCAGGCTGGGGGATATATTACTTCAGCAATGTTGACCTGGTGGGATCCTTACCACAGAGAAATCTGGGGAAATACAGCAGTAATATTGGATTGGTGTTTTTTTACTCCTCTCCTCTCCCTTCTCTCTCTCTCCCTCTCTCTGCTCTTCCTCCGGAGCGGCCTACGGGATTACGCTCTAGCATCCTTCCTCCCCTGGAGCGGCCTTCGGGATTACGCTTTAGACTCCCTCCCCCCCCTTGGAGCGGCCCTTCGGGGATTTCGCTCTAGGCTCCTGTTCCCCCCCCCCCCTCTCCACTACCTTCACTCATGCCCAGCAAGAGGGCAGGCAGACGACATTCCAGGCAGGGCAATCACCAGCCGAACAAGCAGGAACTCTTCGGTAGCACCTGAGCCCGCTACACCTCGGGGGTTTTCAACCCCACCTTAAAACCCTCCATCACCTACGGTCTCTGGCTGGGACACGTCAGTACTGGATAACTAGCTCTACGAAAACCCCCCTCTTAAATTCAATCACAGCCGAAGGCCTAGGGGGCCACGCCGGGGCAGAAAGTATCCACGCCCAAAACCATTGGTTAGCGACTGTGCTAGCCTGGCGCCCACCGGAACATACCCACACACCACCACTTCCCACTAGGCCCCGCCCAGGTCTCGAAGCCAAAACCGCGGGTGACTGCAAAGTGACGTAATGTACTGTGTGACGTGTTAATAAATCAAGTTCTATTTACGTGTTATTTTAATCATACAGCGTCCTGGGTGGCCAAAACTGCCCGGGGAGTCCTTTTCTACGCGTCCCTGCCTGCAGCCATGAGGCAAAGAACCCGGCCCTCGAGTCAAAATCCTAGTGTTCATAACTTAAATTCATTATTTTAAAACAGGCAGCGGGGACGGCATCAATATAAATGACATTAAGAATGTAATAAAAAACTTTGAAATTCATCTATTTGCTGACGATACATTAATTTATCGCTTAGCAAAGGTTACATGTGAAGCTATTGAAAAAACAAATGAAGATATTATGATATGCATCAAAAACTGGCTTTGTGAAAACAAATTGAACATATCGTAAACCAAATGTATGATTATAGGTGCAGAGAATGGTCCTAATTAAGAAATAGTGATAGGTGAAGAAGGAACAATTGAGCATGTGTAACATATAAATATCTTGGTGTTCTCATAGACAACTTTTTGACAATGAGGCCACATGCAGAATCAGTTATTATAAGATGGGCATATTAACGAGGTTAAAGCATATAAGTTAACTAGGCAAAGTAAATTAACAGTGTATAATTCCATCATACTACCTCATCTAAACTACTGTGTTTCTGTCATGCATTTTGCAGATCAAAGCTACAAAGCCAGATTGCAAGTACAGCAAAACCCCTTATTTGCACTTTTCATGGGGACAAAGTAAAAAAGTGTAAAAAGCGGGAAAGTGTAAATAAAGGGAAAAGCATAAAAAGGAGTACAGTTTACCTTATTTAGAATTTTTTTCCTTTTGTTTAATAGCACATACTACAATGCAGGTACAAACACACTAACAACAAATTTTACTTTAGTATTTAATCAATTATTAATTTACCACATTTGACAAAAATAAAAAAAGAATGAAAGCCAAAATGTTTTTCTGATTACTTCCTAAAAAATAAATTTGAAATTTTCTTCTGCTTGCTTTTTTGGCTGTTCAAGGAGATTATTTGCCTCTCCAAATTATAAATACAGTTGCAACCGGCAGGGTTTATAACAAATACGGGCTACATACACATTGCTCACAGTAAAAAAAATTTTAAGAAAAGGCCGCAAATTGATGAATATTTACCGTCAATAGCGCGCCAAACGCGGAGAAAGGTCATTGTACTCGGTCAGCTGCTGTAACGACGCGGCGGCGCATGCGCACTCTATGCTCCGCCCAGACTCATGACGCCATCAGCCGCCAACCAATAGATGCGAGCTTAGCGGAAAAAAATATAAGCTCCACCTCCCGTGTACCAATTTTATCCAGTTCTAATACCAGTTTATTGGTATACGCACCAGTTTTCTCGCTGCCGTGACATGTTCAAGTTTACGTTTATCATGATGTCTTGATACCAATAATTAATTATTTACGATCCCCAGAAATAAATGGTTAGTTTAAAAAATATGGCGTCAACTGTACAATACTTCCCAAATTATAAAAGACGTATAAAACAGTTACCAAGACACCGCTCATTTTATCTTGTGAAGTTTATGTCTCGTACCAGTATTTCGGCTAAGTTGTGACATAAATACAGTATCAGAACTTACAAGCAGCCATGTTTGTACATTCATGAGTTTACGTTTTTCCCTCGTGCATTTTAGATTGTCTCCTGCTATAATTACTCGTACTTTTACACGCCTAGGCTTAAATTATTACATGTTTAGAAATAAAAGCAACTTTTCATGTTATAAAATATGTATATTTTGCTATTTAAAATGTTCATTGCCTACTAGCTCCACGGTATTTTCTGGTTGTTTATGGTTGTTCGTGACGTAAATAGCGGGATTGATTCGATTTTTGAGACGTAATTCGCGGGAAAGTATTGTATTGGACTATATGGGAACCAAACGGGACCTGAAGAATATAGTGCAAATAACGGGAAAACGTAAATAACGGTAACGTAAATAAGGGGTTTCGCTGTATTACAGAACAGGGCAATGCGAGCTATACTGTTGAACGATAGGTACGAGAAAATTGATGTTATGCTAGAGGAATTGTTTTTGCTATGTGCCCGTGAATTTATTTATTACAATTGTATAATTTTGACGTGACAACGTCTAATAAATCGATGAACGCCGGCTGCACGCACGGAAAAGTGTCCCACTACGGATGTCCCACTATGGATGTGTTCTGTTTGCTCATTGTACGCATGCGTGGCATCTCTCTTCCACTCGATTGGAACAACCATCGATTTGACTTTTCAATCATATTTTCGTCGTTTGAATTATTAATATTATGTAATTGAACGGTCGTCCACCGATTTTCAGCACAATCGGTATGGTTATTTAAAAGTAATGTTGAAAATTCAAATACGTTTTGAACCAACAATGGTGTTTTACAGTTACACATAATAATTCAAATTACATCCGGGATCTTTTGCACAATGTTTTAAAAAATATTGTAACACATTATAAATAAGTTTGGTGTATTTGGGATGCGTATTTGGTATAAAATCGTGTTAATATTGTACCCCTACCGTGAACAAAGTGTTTATATACATATATATATTGACGCCGTCCCCATTGCCTGATCTGAATTTTACGTGAATTTGGTAGGTTCGATGAATTTTAATCTCAGGGGCGGGGTTCCTGGCCTCGTGGCTACAGGCAGGGACGCGTCGACAAAGGACTCCCCGGGCTGTTTTGGCCTCCCAGGATGCCTTATTAATAAAAACACACACATACTTTTAGCTGGTTTATTACGTCGCACACTTTACACGTTACACGCTCATGTAACTGGCCGCTTCATCGTCGACCTAAGCTCCACGCACGCCACCCTCTATTGGCGGACTTGTTACGGCCACACGGTAGCCCGGTGGCAAGTACGTTGATAGGGGCTATTCCCGGCGATTTGCGAGTGAGATGCTCTGGCAGGCGATAAGTCTGTTCATTCCTCGGTGGATGTCCGCGGCACGCAACGTGAAATGCGTGGGGTGGTTGTTTACACAAAATTACTTAAAATCAAACATTACACAATAGTCACTGCGATTAGTCCCGTGTTCGGGTCTAGATAAAGTGTTCCACTCAGCTGGTTAACTAATCGCGGCTACTCCGCGGGGTGGCGAGGGCCACGTTATGCTGGGTACGGGCCCGGTGGAATTCTGCAGGATATCACACACGTGACCGTGGCACGTCCCAGTTAATGACTCGTCCGAAAGTTTAGATTCGCATTTGGCGTAGTGCCACCCTGCGGGGGCGATGAACTAGTTCCCGATTTGGGACTTTACAGCGTGAGGCGCAGGTGCCACGATGGGCCACCTAATCATTTACGTATTACACTAAAAGTCCTGTGGCGGACTGCACATTTTATGGAAGGACCGCGCGGGGTCTCGAACGGTCGATTCGGGCCGACTGGGGAGCTGAATTAAAACGATTTGGCTATAATTACCTATTGTAGTTACTGGTGATGTTGGCGCGAAAGTTGAGAGCTCCCCGTGCGTGGGCTGCCGGCCCAGGCGTGTGCTGGATGGCGACTGACTAACCTCCCTGGCCGCCGGGGCCAGGGAGGGAGGAAATTCCGCGGGAAAACTGCGGAGCGCGGGAAGATGACTTCGGCCAGTTTTGTGAATGATAACCCTTTATAAAATGATTATTAAATTAACATTAATTATTAATGGTTTTAGACTTATGAGTTTCTGTTCATCTTATCAAATGCATGAATAAATAATACCCTTGCGCAGTGCCACACCCGGCCGGGCGCTTTGCACATGTAGGGGGCCGTGACTGACGTCACGCCGTTCGGGGCACTGCACTATGTTGCGCGCGCGGGCGCGTTCGAGGCGCGGCACTGATCAGGTGTTGAGAATACATAACGGCCTGTGCTCTCAGAGGGAGCACTGACGGCGGCGTCAATATATATATATATTATATATATATATAAACATTTGAAACTACATTACCTTAGTATGGCCTCGTGGGTGTGTGGTTAGCGTAACTAACTCTTAATCTAACGATTGTTGGTTCGAAACCAGGCAACTGCGAAATTTTTTTTGTACATGTAAAAATAAATATGGCGCACGCAACATTTCAAAAGTAATAAATATATTTGAATTAATGAATGCAAATAAAAGTAAATTTATTAATTCAATTGCACATTTCATTTCACTCCTTTGTATCCATACAAAATAGTGATAATTCAATAAAAATGATTCAATTTTATTCATAAAAGTATGCAGAGGTAGATTTTATCATGCAAAAGATTAAAAAATAAAAAAAATCCTTCCTCAAAGAATATAATATTTTTAATGCCTAAATGGTTTGGTTGCAAAAACCTATTACGGCTCAGTCTCAGGCCGAATATGATATTTTCTTTTCTTCTGGATCAATCATTTCATCAATGTTTTGTTGTGATGTCACATTAAACTATCGTCCGTAAACCGACTTTACAGACAACCAATTTTTTTTATATTTAAGATTAATATTGGAGTCTTGCCAAAATAGTTAAGATATAGTTTAGAAAAAAATTCAAATGTAAGTACATTCTTATGCAACACGTAATTTTAATAAGTTCCATTTGCAATATAGGAGGACTGCTTCAGCTCAATAGTCAATCAATGCTAAAGGTCTCCAGGAATACAACAATTTGTTAGTTTACATTAGAGAAATGTCCCCATTTAAAAATGTTCATGAAACACTTACGAAACTATTTGTTATGCAAAAGATAGCAATGACTTGAATACCAACTTATAAGTCGGATGGTGTATATATGTATACCAAGGTGATTTTGTATGTATACGATATTATAATGTTGTCAGTATTGTAAGTATAAAACCTATGTTTTATTTTTATGTGATTATGTTAGCCTCTGTACTATTAAAAACAAAAATAAATAAAATTAATAAAAATTCATTGCGCTCACTATCTTTGAAACCAATATGGAATGTCACCACTCAACACGAATGTGTGTAGTGCAAGAAAGTGTAAGATTGGAAGCAGCGAACACTTTCTACTTGAACTTGTGTCATTTAATTAGAATTAGGTTTTAGTTATTCAAGTTTATGTACTTCGTTTTGGTTATAATGTTTAACATTTCATAGCACTATAGCTTTGTGTAAATGTTCGCGCTACACAGTGTTTGTGTTGCTTTGTGTTTGCACGAGAGTTGAGTGCGTGACATTTGTAGGAGTTGGCGCGCCTGTGAGGCAGTCAGCTCTTGGCCCGCGTGGTTGACGGTTTGTTGCCCGAATGCTTCAAAATAATAGAAGATTAGTAGTGCTTCTTAACTGATTGGTATCGGTATCTTCGGCCTGTAAGTGACAGCTTACTAACTATAATTGTTTCATGACTTAATGTAATGTAATATTTGAGGAGATCTCGTGCAAAACTTGGTAATTCCACCTGAAATTATTTCGAGGTAAAGATAGAAAACCTGTTACTCATACCTAGCAAAACATTAGTAAAAATTTGTATCTAAGCATGAACTGTACTTGAATTGTTTGTTGATGTAAGGTTAGTAATAATTAAATACCAAATTTTATCTGGTAGATAATAAACAAATATGGATATGTCGAGTTAAGTATGAATGACATTGTGAACAAGTTGAGTTTTGATAGTAAAACAACACAAGTTTAATTTTATGATTTTTTTGTATTGATTATAATGAGCCTGTAGTACTTACAACAAGTTGCCATATTAAATATTTAATTTCTTCACTAATACACTGTATTTACATTTTAATGTGTGCATTTTCAAACAATCCGATGTATAGGTACACGTCTACACACGTTTTATCGCTTTACCTTACGAAGTAGGTATAGTGAAAGATTAGCATGTCATATAATGATTATTAAGCATAATACACATAAGGAAATATTACAGTGGCTCTCTTCTACAGTAAACAGATTAATACACCATGGTGGCTTCTCTGAAGTTGTGCCCCAACCACAATGTTTATTCTAACAGATAAATGAAATCACTACGCTATAATTTTCACATGTAAACAAACCTGTGTCTTCACCTAGACATTTGCACTCATATGATTTAGTGACATCATTATTATAAGTGTCAACAGGCGCAGTTTGAAGGACCATTTTGTAAAAAAATAAGGTTTTCCTGTGATGGTCAGTTGACACCGAATTGTTTCGTTAGCAGGGAAGGGATATCTTTCTTCTTTTCTGGTTTTATGCGATTACATAAAGGATGTATGTATGTTTAACGTAGTACTATCCATTTTGCCTCGTTTCAACAGTGATATGTATTTTCGTTCAAGTCAACTTTCTAAGTTGTTTGACTTTTCACTTTGCACAATATGTTATTGGTATGGAATTTTCTAATTTCAATTCTTGTCATTTCGCTGATACCAGGTAGTTTCTTATAAATCGTCAACAATTGTTTAACATCATAGATATTCCAGTGCTTCCCAAAATCCTTAACATCACCTACTACTGAATATAGTTGATTGTGCCTTTCTTTAGAAACAATCACAGCTTGTCTTATGAAGAGTTTTTTTTTTTTTTTTTTTTTTTTTTTTAAAAACTCTGCCAATCACCCTATCTGCTGGCAGAAAGCTATGGCCCCGAACTGGAAGCACTAATAGTACACCCTTCTAATTCACTGGTGCTGACTTTTTAAGCCAACAAATTAATGTGTGTACAACATGGGGATTGCGGTTTTGTGCTCCACATACATCACAAAATAGCGCACAGTTTCAATACCTTCGTCAAATGATTTAACAGTGCTGATCCTACTTCTATTGCCCCATGTCTAGTCAAATCTTCCGTCTACGTATATAATTTTTGATTCCTTGAATTCATACCTACCAAACACAAAACATAGGACCCTAAATGATGTGCATAGAATGCTTCTTGAATAGGAGTTTTCGGCAGAGGTTGAACTTGCTGCACAGTGTCAAAGTAGTGCCCAAACTCTTAAATGCATTATACTGTAGTTTGCGAACTCTTTTCTCAGTTATCAAAGCCTGTTTCTTTAGGGAATTTTTTTCATTAAGTAGCCTATATCATTTTGTAATCGTAAGCAGCAAGTACATAGGTACATCTGACGCTGGGGATCTGAAGTCAATATTGAAGACATTGAGAAATATGTTCCGGAACATAGCATTTTTTTTTTTACATAGAATGGTTTTTCAACTGAATTGTTATACATTTTGTGCAACTTGCTTATGTTCACATCTCCTGGCAGGTATATTCGACTGAATTTTGTTCTCTGTAGTGACTTTCTGTAACTTTTAGACTTTATATGTATTTCCTTACATGCAATAATATAATCTTCCTACGAAAGAATAAATTAAATATGACCTGCCACAACCTGATACAGCCCACATTCATTTAGAGCATATTCCGCAAGTTTCTTTAAATATATCCGATAGTTGGGACAGCTGCATGTGGACATGTCGATTTTTGCACAAAAACCCATACGTCACATTTGTAATTGGTTTGGGCATGTTGGGTTTTATATCATCGTAAGATGGCAGTGTTCTTCGCCTCAGAAAAAGGGTCTCAAAACATGTGAAACCTACATTTTTACTGGTGATGAATATGTCAAGTTTTGCACGAAACCTCCTCATTTCTGTAATTCAAGCCCTAAGCCCTGTTTAGTACTGCAGCATGTTATCAAAGGGCCTATTCTTTACGCTGTTGGAAAAATTCCGCTCGGGGAATGGTCCTCTACTTTCATTCCGATAGGCAGCTAAATGTATATTTTGAAACTGCTCTAGCGGCTATCAGGTTGACGAAAAGTCTCTGTGAAGTGTGGCAACGTTGCTTTTAGTGTTGACGTCACTGGTAGAAGGCTAATCACAATGAGGGAAGGACCATTTCTCATGAAAGTACAGTACCTATGTTAATTTTTTCATTGTATTCATCTCTTTTCTCTAGTTGATGGATGTGGAAGTTGTGTGTATAAAATAAAAAAAAACATAAGTAATAATTAAAAATGAGTTGTAAAGTTACGCCTGACAAACGGAAAATTATATGACTTATAAAAAATACGTTTGAAGCAGGAAAAAATATTATTGTGTAATGCAAGCCTAAACTTTATTTTTGTTGAAAAAAGTACTACAAAAACACAAAATTTACAGATTAATTTGTTTTTAGTATTTAAAAAATGCTCATAGGTAACTTAAAAATACACAATTTTTAGTCTATAATTTCTGCTTCATTTGCTCTAAATCGTATCATAGTTTTGTGAATACTTTGAGATGAAAATAAATTTAATGCAGTGTTTCTTGGTTCAGAAAATAATTTCTGAATGTGTATATTAAGATTTTCATAACCACTGCATTCATTACAAAATAATTCATTTTATGGACAATTTCTAGGCAATTATTTCGGGGAGAAATTTTGTAATTGTTCGGAGTAGGGGATTCTTGGAAACAAATCTATGTATCTATCAAAAAATCTTTCAGCAACTATCTTTTCTGTCATTATTTATTTGATAATAATTGTTTGGGTTTTTATTGGTGTATGTTGTTTTCAACAATATCTTCTGCATGGCAGGAATGTTGGCTAGGTTGGTTTGCAAGCTAGGGAGAGGTATAAAGGACAACCTTTATTTTCACAATCATTTGTAATTCAGCGAAATTCATATATAAATAAACTCTCTTAGATTGCATTTCAATCCTCGAATGTATGTACTTTTTTACGAATAAATGTGCATATATATATGCATATATATATATATGTATATATATATATATATATATATATATATATATATATATATATATATATATATATATATGCTTGCCACTCTAGTTCTGAGCCAATCAAAACACGATAACTTTTTTTTTGTTGCAATATTTAGTGTGAATAAGAGTCCATTCATACGGAACTATGTAATAGTTACAAATAGATGCAAATACGTATCAAATTTACATATTTTTCATGTACGGTAAGCAAAATTTTAAGTAACGAAAAACTTTAAATATAACTTTCGTTACCTGATATTTAAGAAACTGACATTTCCAATCACAGAAACAAATGTATTATTCTAATAAATTAAATTGTAGTTCAATTATAGCTATTTCTCGTCACGAGCACACGAGTTCTAAAGGTTGGAATGACACTGAAATTTTTAAATTCAGTAATTTGGACATATTCTTAAACCCATCGTATATGAATTTATATTTCTTGTTTCCTTTAGGAATAAATTCAATCAAATAACCTACGTCTCGGAGATAGGCCTACCTACAGTATCACGTCACGTATTTTTATCTGAATATACGTACATAACATAATATAATGATATATAGGTATTGCTGGTTTTAAATGTAGCTAACCTAATATAACTAGCCATCAGCACTGTTTTAAAAAAATTAACATAGCTAATCTAACTTACCCAAACATCCACACGATTTTAAAGTATTTCAGAATCACAACAGAGCCTCCATTTTCAACAAATCGTAGTTCCAAAGGACAACAAACTCTCAAATCTCTATCGGAATTGTGATTCCGCCAGCAAAGGAGGTGGCGGAATAATTCCGACAGTTTGTGCCGTCATTTCGTTACTTAATTCTGCTCGCGAGTGTTCAAGAATTAGGTTTAGCAAATTTATTTCGGAATCAAGTCATTCCGTTAACGGAATTATTCTGACAGCGTCAAGAATAGCCCCCCCCCCCTTTTTTTCCCCTCCAGTTGCCTACTAAACCATCGTGCTTAATATAAAAATTTTTTAGTGCTTGTGAATACGACAGGCATTAGTGAGGAGCAGGTTGAGCACTTGTTTCTCAATAAGTATTATGGTAAGTTTCCCAGTAAGTTGTTATTCTGCGGTTAGCGTCCCGGAGGCCAACGGCTGGGGTTAGGTCTGTTGTGCACGAGTCTACAATTGTAAACTCTTAGGTGAAACGTGGTTTTCGCCCTAAGAAGTCTCATGCTCCATCGACTGTGAGCCAGTGCACAGTTATTACAGTTATTATGCTACTTGTAACATCGACTGGCACTCAAACCCCCTTCACCTTTATTCCTTCATTACAGGACGGTAAACCTTGTAATTGATAATTTTTATTAGAACAGAAAACTAAAGTATTCAAATATGAATTAGGATAATTATCCTTTTATTTAACAACAGTCGCAAGTATATCTGTAATATTCCATTATTTATATATATATATATATATATATATATATAAATAAAGCGATATTTGTTTGATGTAAACACAAGTTTCACTTTCCTTTATAATAACCTTTATTCATTTAAAACCACGCAATAAAATCTTTATCATCATAAGCATATTTATGCAATTTTATCTTGTTTTCAAAGTTTAAAGCTATTTATGTAGACGTTGTACTTAATGTAGCAGAAAAGACCGTTTCCCGCCCCATCAGCACCAACACCCACTGGCGAAAAGCAACCCTCGCCAAACCATGCCAGTCAAGCAAACAACTGTGCCAATACGCAAGTAACTTACCAGCGTTTGTATAATGTGTCACATAATATTAAAACCGCAATTTATCATAAACGTAGTAGTTACAGCAAGAAACAGAGTGTCTCTATTTCTACTCAAAAATTTAAATTAATTATTTGAATTATAATTAACAGCAGCACTTTAAAGCCTTCGGCCATTTGTTACCCACGCAATGAATTTATTCAAGGGAACTGTAATAAGTTTAGCATGTAAGTCACATAAGAATTATATATGGTTTTTTTTCCGTGGGTTTTGGCGCGAGGAGACGCTATCCCCCTCCCTCGCACCCCCGCCTCCAAGCAGTCTTCATCAACTTGCGGCCCAGGTTGGACGTGCTGTTCCATAGGGAGCAAAAATCTTCATCTCGCGTGTTGCATAATTTATTAGTACTGACGAAGAAGATCTCGTGACTCGGAAACGCCTGGCCTAAATGTCTCGACATCGGTCACATCTTGGTTGAAAGTCATACTAAGTAAAGAATAAAAAGGTCTCGTGGAAAGGAGATGTTTGTTCTGTATGCTTGTTGGCTCTCTAGTAGTCATAAGGTAAACCGAAGACGACCTCGACGGTATGCATAAATATATTAACATATGTATTCAGGATGGTAGTTGGTTTACACAGAGTCCTTTGTTAGTAGTGAATATGATTTATATACTTGCCGAAAGGTAATAAAATATTTTAATTAATAATTTTGAAGCTAAAACTTCATTTTGCACTGATCAAGAATCGAACCAAGTATAGTTATCGATGGAATCAGTTAGTATATTAATAGGTAAATTTTCAAACAATTACTAAATCTATTCCGAATTTTCGGATGATTTAAAAAAATAAAGATGGACACAAAATGTTGGACGCTACGATACTTGACGATATGGTAATTGACGTTAGTGTGCTCTAGCAGGTGATTAATAAACCAGAGTGGTGGTAGTCCTGCAGACGACATGAAAATCCAAGGTGGCGGCCATTATGTCTGCATGCCATAATACTGGCATAATAAAAATTACTTGGTACCTAGTAGTCAGTCCGTTTGGTGGAATTGTTTGTAGAAAGCTGCTATTTATTTTTACAAGTATAGTCGCCGAGAGTCAAACCCAGTACATCGAAAGTCCATGATGTAAAAGCTTTTTAATTTTTGTTCTTTTACAAAAATTTTATTTAAAATAAATTCTTAAAATTTTTAAAATACTTTAATGAAATTAATTTTTTGAGTTTTTAGTTAAAAACGGAGTTGAGGGTCAAATTACGCCCTAGGTTTCACGTGTCAGTAGTGATCAAGGTCATGGTCATCCAAGATGGCAGCCGTGATGTTACAAATCCAAGATGGTGGCCGGTCATGGACTAACACCCTGCACCCCACCCAAGCCCTGGCCAGACTCGGCTATTACATACTACTGATTTGCTCTTACCTTGACTTGATCCTTGTTGTGGGTATGGTAATTCTTCATTTTTATGTAATTTTTTATACCTGTACCCTCCCCACGGAGTTTGGATTTGTCAGATGAAAGCATTCTGTGACGTAGTTGAAGTAACTTTTTACCTTACCATCGTAATATTGCAACACCCAAAACATTGCAAAGAAAATACTTGACTACACCTGATGATTGTTAATACGTAAAAATTAGAATTTCCATCGTTTAACTCTGTCACTTCCATAAAATAAAGCCATTTAAAGTTGCTCCTACAATGCAAACACTAAACTTCAACCAATGTTTTGGGTGTCCAGAAAACATGGTATATATCATCAGCTGGACATAAAGAAGGCTCAAGGTGAACCAATGAAGTAATGCATTTACTATCCACTTTCATTCAATAAGGTCTGTGCAAATTATGGTAGAGTTCACGTATTACTAGTTAAGATTACATTAAGAAGTGAAAATGGATCTACTGCTTTTACATATTATTTACTGAAATTAAAATGTATGAAATATGCAATAAACAACATTAAAGATTGAAATGTATTCGCAAAGTATATTTATGAAAAATTGTCTGAAAATTTTTTTGGGATAGAATTACACCTTAATACTTCTTAAATATCTCACTGCCCGAATCAAAGCTAGCCATTATGGATGCATAAAAGTCGTTTGGCTGTAATTGTTTCAATAATATTCCATTTACAAAGGGTTTGATTAATTATAATTTTTTTATATGAGTTTGCATGCAGAAAACGTATACAATGAACAGATTGCATTCATGAGTGATAAAAATGTTTCCGAAGGTAATGGTAATGCTATCAGCATAATTACAAATAAAAATAATTTTATTTGCAAGAATTAGTTAGAAGAAAACGTACTGTTGTATTTTTATTTAATATTTTTTTTTGAACCGAACATCAAATGTACACATGAAAATCTGCATTGCAAGATTAAGCTATCTTATATGTATAGTTTTTATTCAGTTTATATACAAACCAGTATGATACAATCAAAAATTCTTACAATAAAAGTGACGCGAAACTGTAGTAGGTAGGTTATTGTACCTAATTGATACATTGATGTTTCGCTTTAAAATATGACTAGAAAGTTCTACAAGCTACTACAAAAAAAATTTCTCAGCATCTCTTTGTAAAAAGTGAAATAGAAAAAGAAAATTTTTGGAATGATTTCTGAATTGAACCAACAGCAATGTCCTAAGGGCAGTATCACGATAGTTTCTCGAGGTCCCGTGTGAACCGCGCACTTCACAAACGGCGCCGGAACTGGCCAGACGGGAGTGCTGGCGGGGCAGTGTCGATGCGCGCTACTTGTGTCGCTGCAGGGCAGGGTCCATTGGCTTCCGCGACTTGAAGCAGTGACGAAACGTCAGCCTCCAGAACGCAATCCGAAAGTCTGGGTTGTAAAACGCGTAGATAAATGGGTTCATGGCCGAGTTGATCCAACCTGCAGCAGAAAGAAAAAGAAAAAAGTATTTATAAATAACTGTACTCTCACATAGGTACACATGAGTAGAGTTAAAACGGGAACAATGTTATTATGGATCTGTGGCTTGCCAATCGTGAGGAATCGGTCATGTTCGGATGTGTCCGCCTCTCGTTGGTTATGATCAGGATTTCTTGGTGCTGACTGGCGGCGGAGTGAGTGGTCAGTGCAACCACTCACCACCAGGGGCGCTTGCGTCCCTGGTCACTAAATCCAGTACTGGAAAATTAGTAGAGCGGACCACGAGTCCAAGTGCCCAACCCCCGCATGGTAGACTCTTTTCTACTCTGTCCAACACTTCATCCAGACCATCCTCTGTCTCCTGTAAATTCCTACACGTAATGCATGCCAATTTGCATCCCGCATGAATGTGCCCAGGGTTTTCCCTGTGTCTATGCAGGTTTTACCTGGGCCCAACCTATCTCTAGTTATAGTCTAGATTTAAGAGTGAGGGGAGTTAGTCAAGGCGCCAATCGCTGCCATGGCTGGCCAATCCCCTCCTAGCACATGATGCATGCGACCCTCTCCCTGCATGGCTAATCCCAGCATGACTAGGCGTATAGGCTTCGGCCTGAGACGCACCTAGGTCCCTCCCTAACCCGGACCCCTCCAAAATACACTTAGTTTTAGTTAGGTTAGGAAAAAAAAAATCAGGATTTCGGCGGCTATTTTTGACGACTCCACATCCACGTAACCGGTGGCCAGGTACATTCAGTTTGTGGCCGACACGTCCAGTTATCAGCTAGGCATGTCCAGTCAGCGACCAGGCAAGTCCAGTTGTTGGATAGACACATCAAGTTGGGGGCAAGGGATGTCGAGTTGTTGGGTAGACACGTCAAGTTGGTGGCAAGGGATGTCCAGTCGGCGGTCAGGCACGTCTTTTCAGTGACCAGGAACGTACCTTACCAGTAACTTGTCGTGTTAGCCTGACCAACCAGCTGATTGTCTATCCAACCTATCTGACGTTCCTAGACAACCAACTGGATGTGGATGACCACGATTGGATTTTCCTGGCCATTAATAGGACGTGCCTGGTTAATTGACTGTCATGTAGAACTGCCCTGAAAATACATGTCAAGGCATGCAAAGGACTTGCTTCGTACTCTAAGAAGATTGTATAAATCGAAAAAAAGGTAGTAATTTGCTTGTTTTTTGTCGTTCTTGTATAAATTACATATCAAATTTTAATTTTGTTGTTTTATTTCTCGAATCTGTCACTTCAATGTTTAATTAAAATATTTTTTACCTTATTTTATATATATATTTTTTGCATCGCTCAAGGAACAAACCAAAAATTGTAATCGATCGAATCAATCATTATTTTAATAAACGACATTTTAAAATGAATTTTGAAATTTTTCCCGAAATTCTAGGTTAATAATTACGAATGTCCAAGATGACGACGAAGCTGTAATCTGCAGCATACTGGCGGTTGGTGGATGAGGAATTTAACCTCTTTTAGAAATTTTCAAGATGTTCTTTAAATAAGTGGTTTTTACATAAAATTATATTTTTTGTATCAAGCCAAGATCGAACCAAGGACAAGATACGATCGGATTAATTGGAGGCTGATTGATGTGAAATTTAGACCTCTTTTAGGAATTTTTCACCATATTTAATATTTTTTTTTGACCCGAAATTAAAATTTTTGCATCGAGGAAGGATGTAACCAAATACATAAATTGATCAATTAATAATTATTTTTATAAGCGAATTTTTTGATGATTTTTGGAATTCCTACCGAATTTATAGCTAAATAATTACAGATTTTCAAAAATTGTGGATTCCAAGATGGCGGATGTGGAGTCGTCAAGGTCCTGATCATAGTTAACGAGCGGTAGACACGCTCGAACATGGGCAATTCCTCATGATAGGCAAGCCATAACTGAGTAAGCCACCAGGCCACAGGCCCATTAGAATAAAATTGTCTCTGTATCATCATTTTCCCTCTACTCAAATGCTTACTGAAACTTTACTTTTAATATTTTATTTCAACTGAATAGAGAAAAGGATCACATTTCTCCACTACAGACTCTTTATAACAGTATAGCTATGCATTTTCTTTTAGTGTTCATGTTTTACAATATTTTATCTGTGTATTTCAACAGCCATTAGTTCATTGTTAGTATCAATTTTGCAGTAATTTTTATGTTAGAGATGATATTATTATGCTTGCTCTGAAGGTTTTTTTTAGCCTCGTCACGTGGTCCGAACTAATGTAATCGTAGAGTTAGGAATCGTGGGGAGACGGCATGCTATTGACCGTGCGCCAGGAACAGTCCCAACCACCACGCTTCTGGCCTGCCGGACAAGTACCTGGTCACCATGCTGATTAGCGCCATCT
Organism: Bacillus rossius redtenbacheri; assembly: GCF_032445375.1. Classification (NCBI taxonomy): domain Eukaryota; kingdom Metazoa; phylum Arthropoda; class Insecta; order Phasmatodea; family Bacillidae; genus Bacillus; species Bacillus rossius. Next base: position 36,427,709 of record NC_086335.1, on the reverse strand, counting down.
CCATATTGTACTGCCCAAAACATTTCGGGAATAGTTCTTGGGGTAAAGGGTGCGTGTACTAATGCACGCGCGTTATAGGTGACAATTACTTGGCGTCATAAAAAGTTAACTTTAATTTTACATTCAAATAATTAAAAATAAATAAAATTATGAAAGAATATTTGATATTATAAATACGGTTGGTAAAGTATGAATTCCATCGTATTAAAAAGAATTAAATAAAAACGTAGTATTCAGTATTTATAGAAACACGTGTATAATATTAATTATTTAATTTAGTAAAACAACGAAGATAAATTTTAATGAACAATGAAATTCAATATGTATGCTATATATTTATTCTAATTTATTAAATAATAATGTGATAATTTATAGTGCAAATAAATGATGCATACGGGAACATAATATCGATTATATAAATACCTACACTTGAAAAAGTTTTTAAACATATCACTAGTGTTCACAATAAATAAATGTTTTTTTAATGATACGTAGGCACCAGTATTCGATATCAATCACTTAAGTGTATGATTTAAAAGCACATTCAATATCTTTATTTGTTTGTAGCCTTTTTTTTTAACGTGACGTCTAATAAATCGATGAACGCCGGCTGCACGCACGAAAAAGTATCCCGTTACGCACATTGTCCCGTTACGCTGTGTCCCGTTACGCTCATTGTACGCTTGCGACGCATCTATCTCTCTTCCACTCGATTGGAACAACCATCGATTTGACTTTTTCGAGGCACATTAAACTTGAAACACTCCCATTCGTTTCCTACTTTACCTATCCTTAACAGAATAACACATATTGGAAGAAGTTAAATAGCAAACATGTATAAAGGTATAGTTAAAATAATCTGTTCGTTAAAGTAATAAACATATTTGAATTAATGAGTGCAAATAAAAGTAAATTTATCAATTAAATTGTAGATTTCATTTCACTACTTCTTTGTATCCATACAACATAGTGATGATTCAATAAAAATGATTCAATTTTATTCATAAAAGTATGCAATCATTTCATCAATGTTTTGTTATGCCGTTGTCACGTTAAACTATCGTCCGTAAACCGACTTTACAGACAACCAATTTTTTTTTTCAACCTGCCAATTTTGTGGCATGCTGCGCGCGCATCGTGGTATTTCATCCGTAAGGCGCCTGAAAGGGCAGGGCGCGGGGCTCACCCAGCCACACGAGGAACGCCATGATGAGCGACGGCACTGCGCCGGGCGGCAGGAACGGCTGCAGCAGGTACACCACGAAGAAGGGCAGCCAGCACGCCACGAAGCCGCCCACCACCACCGACAGCACCTGCGTGGTCTTGCTCTCCTGGCGGAAGGACGACACCCGGCTGGCGGAGGACTCCTCGGGCGGCGCGCGGCGCAGCGTGGCTCCCCGCTGGTGCTGCTGGTGCTGCTGGTGCTGCTCGCCGCACGCCGCCGCGCAGTACGTGTAGTGCGACCGGAGCGAGCGGCGGTGGTGCTGCGCCGAGAACCTGGGGCCGTCCGCGCCCGCGATGCTGCCGACACACAACCATGTTCCCTACATCATGGGCGTCGCAAGGATATATTTTTTGGGGGGGGGGGGGAACTGCAATTGATTTAGTTGTTGAGGAATATCCATCCCCTGGAAAAAAAGCGGGGGGTCCGGGGGTCCTCCCCCGGGAAAATTTGGGGTTTGAAGGTGCGAAAAGGTGGTTTTTAGGCATTTTTCTTTCCTAAATATTCTAATTATAGTGGGTTGCAATATACAATTTATTTTTTATAAAAAAATATTTTCAGAGAACAAATTTGTAAAAACACAGTGCTCACATTACCACGATTGGACTAAATGCACCATGCGCAACGTAAGGGTTATATCACAGAAATCATATTTTTAATATAACTACGAAACTAAATATATTATTGGAGGGGACGAAATTGAAGACTTTTATTATTGGGGGGGGGGGGGGACGTGTCCCCCAGTCCCCCCCGGTTGCGACGCTCATGCCTACATGCTTCCCTACCAGACGTCCCAGTTATGAAATTTAAAAGTATCAACTTGTTGGTTCGAGGTCACAAGTAAAGAGTTAACCCAAAAACAGTTTTATGTGAACGCATGCGCCGACCACGCGGTCAACTGGCTCCCGCGTCAAGACTATATAGCTTGAGAGGCGAAAAGTGAGGCAGAATCCGCCGCACTATTAGTCCACCCGCCTCACAGCGGTGTCGTGAGGGAGAGGGAGAAAAAAGGCGCTGGCCCTGTATCTCTATTCACGGGCGGCTAACTTCTTCGAAGAAGACATCAAGCAGCTTGTTTGACGGTATTGCAAATGCCTCGATCGTTTTGGCGATTAAGTGGAAAAATAAGTACATGTTACATAAATTTGTCTTTTTTATAGCACATTGGAGGAAAAAATCAGCCCTCATTCATGATTTATTATGCGATTAAAATTTTATTTTTTATTTTTGTGTTTATAATTAATAAATTTCCATATTTTTAAAAATATTTGTTGCTTATTTAATAAAATAATGAATTTGCTCCAAAATACAAATCAGTATTATTTCTGCTACTACACACATACATTGTATTACTATAGTTCTGTTTTTTTTGTGCAAAAATGTTTGATGAAATCATTTATTTTTTATCATACGGATTTATTTATAACGTGAAGTCTATCAACTGACTACAAATATGTTGACAAAGTATAGATACACAATAAAACAAAACGTACATTATTAAGCTAACATTAATAAAAATAACTATCAAGAATATTGAAACACTTTTCAAAGACAATAGTACTATACAAACAAAATACTACCAAGTTAAAAACAAAACAAAAAATAAAGATGTACGATAAAATTATTTAACATAATTTGATGTATTAGTAATAAAATATGAATTGGAAAATTATTTGACATATTACTGTCGACGATTACAAAATTTATGAAATAAAAATATTTAAAATTGATCTAATACTATTATTTTACAGATGTTCAGTGGTTTTTATGTCCCTTGAGTAATGATATCAATTTCTCACCTGGGAAAAGTGCTGGACAAATTGACATCCTCACACTCGGAATGGTCTTGCTCAGACTCCTCATGATGGTTCGTGGTAATGAACCTGCTTGATCGCTGAAAGAAAAAAAAAACAACATAAACCTCATGAACTGAGAAGTTACCGGAAATTATCGATATATAATTATGATTAGTCTATGTTAATAAAGGAGTGAGTTTGTCTGTCTGTAGCTCGCATAGTATTGAGACAGCGAGGCCCAGAACAGTGGAATTTGACACTTAGGTCCTCCAGGGAGAAGTGGAATGGGAGGTGATACATTTGAACTTCGAAGAGAATGTTTCGAAGTTCTATTTTTTTTTTAGTTTTATTTATTTATTTTTAATTGAAACTTTTTTTTACCGAGGGGGCAACAATTATCGAGCGTAACGAAATTTACGATCGCTTTAGGGAACAGGTGCGTGGCGGGGGAACCGGTAGAGGAGGAGAGTGCGTCAGCGGCGACGCCACTCCAACGCATGCACTAGCGGTAGAATCGAAAGACGGCAAAAAGAGGGGGGATAGCTACACAGCGTAGCATGATATATGCTAGTTGTAACGGCCGTAAGAGGATTCGGCAGGGGAGAGGTATAAATGACGCAGCAGTGATGCTACGGAATTTTCGTAACGCTGCTTGTGTTTGTCCACTCCTCAGTTTTCGTAACGGCTGACGACTGAAACCTTACATATTTCTTTTATTTTATTTTTAGAATGTATTATTTATTTATTCGTTTAGAAAATAGTTATTGATTTGTGCAATTGAGTTTATAAATATCAATCATTTTTATGTGGATAGTTTGATAAAAAAATAATAATTGATACTTGTCTACACCTAAAAAGCAAGAAGTTTCACTTCTGTCGTACGTAGACTCCACGTGCACAATTTTTTTTTAAAAGCTATTTTAGACTACGTTTTCCGGATGATCTCCATGGCAACGGCCGTAGCATCGCTGATGATTTTCTTCGTCTCCATGGCGAAAGCTACTGCATTGTTAGTGCTTCGTTCACGTTAGGAAATTAAGCAAATCTTTTCTGTAAATGTATAGGGCCTACTGATCAGAGCGAGGTTTTTTTTTATGTAGACTTCCAAAGCGAAGCGAGGGTACAGTTAGCTCACAACATGGTACACTTCGTAGGGACAATGACACGGCTGACTGCTCACAAATGGATCAATAGGAAGTCAAACAGCGTGTATTTCACAGAATACGAATACAATTTTATTTAAAAAATTGGATGTCTGGAAAGTCGGTTTACGGACGATAGTTTAACGTGACAACGTCATAACAAAACATTGATTAAATGATTCCATAGTTTTATGAATAAAATTGAATAATTTTTTATTGAATTATCACTATTTTGTATGGATACAAAGAAGGAGTGAAATGAAATCTACAATTTAATTTATAATTTACTTTTATTTGGACTCATTAATTCAAATATGTTTATTACTTTAACGAAGAGATTATTTTAACTATAACTTTTATACATGTTTGCTATTTAACTTCTTCCAATCTGTGTTATTCTGTTAAGGATAGGACGTTGATAGGAAAAGTAGGAAACGAATGGGAGTGTTTCAAGTTTAATGTGCCTCGAAAAAGTCAAATCGATGGTTGTTCCAATCGAGTGGAAGAGAGATAGATGCGGCGCAAGCGTACAATGAGCGTAACGGGACAATGTGCGTAACGGGACAATGTGCGTAACGGGACAATGCGCGTAACGGGACAATGTGCGTAACTGGACAATGAGTAATCCTTTTTCGTGCGTGCAGCCTGCGTTCATCGATTTACTAGACGTTGTCACGTCAAAAGAAAAATATAGTTTTCTAGTTAAGGATATTAATTAATTTTCTTGTAGCCTCCTTAGAACCGCGGTTGTAGGAAGTTACATCGGCGCGCACACCAAAGACACACAAGCGCAGCCTCGTGCTAGAACTAGGATGCAGAGGGTTTACGAGTTTGGTTTTGAACTTAGTAACAGCGTAGAAGATTACAGATCGTAGTGTGTAGGACAGCGTTCGTGGAGGTCAATTATAAACAAAATTCAAACTACCGTTTTATTTAAAAAAAAATTAGTAATCGATAAAAAACTAGGCCTAACAAGGCTCGCATTAAGACATCACAAATGCAGGTACACAGACCGCTCATACAAATAGTCATTTAGGCAAAGAAAACGAGCATCAATAGACAGAGTAAGGGTAGAAAATACATTAATAAAAAAACCTTTATTACATTTCATCAATACCATTGGGCAAAAAATCTAGACGCTACACAGAGCGTACACAAAAGTGTCGCGTGTTTAAACCAATCGATCGGCCTCAGTTACAAAGACACCTTGGTGGCGCGTAATCGAACCTCGAGACACACATGTCTATCAACGTCACCATCGGGCAACGTGTGAGACAAACATACAAAGCTTTAATGAATTCATACAATAAACTATACACGAGCCCGCGAGCGAGAACACGTTGTGGAGAAAACACGGCCAAAACAGAATCTTTAACTGTCCAAGTCACGTGCGCGATGCAGACATCGCGTCCCTGGGGAAACCAGGCAAAATTAAATGAGTCACGTTCACAAACAAACCCGGGATGAAGGCCCACACATGCAGTGAGGATATCCGGGCAAGGCCAGAAAGAAACGAGCATTACACCAGAAGTGTCCCAAACCGACACAAAGGAAAGATGCGCATAACAGGAAAAAATCATCCTAGTTATGACACCGCGCACAGCCCTCGAATGAGATCCCGCCTCTCTGTACTCACGCAAATTAAACTAGCACGTGGTTACTCCAGGCGTTGACTCAGTGAAATGCCACACACATAAGCCATGAAATCGTGAACGTCGAAAAATAGGCGGACAAAAAAAAAACACTTCAGTAAACCTATACAAGTTAATGCACTCCACGTCGAGAACAAAAAACAAGAATACGTAAATGAGAATTACAAGCTAAGCCCTAGACTGATAAGTTACAATACCGCAGACGCGTGAAGTTAGACGCCGAATAAAAGGTGGAGCATTTAAGCATGACGGCGGCGAGAAGCCAAGCGAAGTTAACAGCCTGAAGCATACTAGACGAAAGAGAAAGTCCAAAACGGCGACACGGCCTTAAATATGTTTACACAACCCCCCTCCCCCGCACTTCGCAGGCGCTGAAGGGGAAATTAAGGGGAAAAGAGAATCACAAGGTACATACACATCACTATGACAAAAGGCAGGAAGATTGGCGCCGGGGGGGGGGGGGGGTAAAGGGGGAAGGGGAACCAGAAGAAGGCAAGCGCACAGACTTCAAAGCAGCGAAGACGTTCGCTGCATTCTATTAATATTATATTAAAATAGTATTAATATCTAAATTCACACTATTATTACCAATGTTTTTTACTCTTATTCTTGTAGTTAACTGTTGAATGCGAACACTTAATTATTACCGACTGCCAACTTAACAAATGCCGACTGCCATGATGATTCTGGAAGTAGCTCTACCCTAGAACCTATAACTTCGGCTTAAGTTGGAGGTTCGTAATATTTAAATAAGTTCACAATAAATTATTACTTTTTAAAATTTTTTAAATACATTAAAAATAACTTTTTAAAATGTTTAACAAAGACGACTTGAATAAAACAAAATAGTGAACCTCTTTTCGAAAAGAGCCAATCCTATGAATTGCAAAATAAATTAATATCCAGTACAACTCCAATTGGCTTTCGTCACAGCCCATGACCTTTAGTTCCAAAATAAATGTTTAAAAACATTATTCGTATGAACTAACTTTGTTTTCACATTCCAGTCATGAATATATTTATTTGTTAAGTATTAATATTGTTTGATTGGCCACAGTTAGCGGTCAACATATGTATGATTCCCATGAGCATAGAAAGCGTGGGAAAGTTTTACGTTTATCATTCGCGTCCCACAATTGCAATTTCGCAATGGGTCGGGGCCTCCGGGATTTACGCCCAAGCCCTCGATGTTAGTCGCATTAGTTTCAACTCAACTCAGGCTTGTTCATTGTGGTCGTTGTACCACATAGGGTGGGTCGGAATTCGACCAACTTTGGTTGCAGGTTCATCACGAAAAGGTAAGTTGAAATCATATTTTCGACTTATGGTCTAAAATTCTTCCCAAGGTTGGTATACGTTCAGCTCCCTGAACAACATTTTTATTTTAAATAAAAGCGAAAGTATTTAAGAGGAATACTAAGCGTCTGGATAGTGTTTAGTTGAACAGAATTATAAAACCAGTCACTGTAGCAAAATTATGTCATTGAAGTAATTGGTGTTAACACCTTTAATTTCCACATATTCTTGTGATAGTTTCTACCCCTCAATTATTTCAGCGAACTCATTTTACAACAGCGACAAAATTCGCGGTAGTTGTAGGACTTCAATCAATTAAACGTGATCCAGACGCTCAGTGTTCTATCTTAAATAATTCCTTATTTTCAGCAAGAGTGTTGTTCAGACCCAAACTCAAAGACGTGTACCACACTTGGAAAGCACTTTAGAACTTGAGTCATGTTAGATGTTTCAATCTTATTTGATCGAGATGTACCTGCACCCGAAGGTTTTTCGCTCGAATCCAGACCCACTCAGTACACAGAAATTTTGTTTGTATTTTTACAAAAAAATTCATTTAAAAAAACCAGTTGCCAAGAAAAATAATTTGTAATACTTCAAGAAATCTACTGTAAAATTCTACTGCACATTGCCATGGGTATTTTTTGGCATGTGTGTAATACGTTTTTTTTTTGTGGAAAGAATGCTAAATTTACATCGTCGCGCTTACTGAAATTGTTAAATATTAATTGATGTTTAAAACAATCATAATTTTTTCCAAATCACGTGAAAGATGTTGAATATTACAAACACCTCATTTAAAAAAACCAGTTTGCCAAAAAATAATTTGTAATACTTCACAAGAAATCTACTGTAAAATTCTACTGCACATGGCCAAGGGTATTGTTTGCATGCATGTAATACGTTTTTTTTCTTTCGGAAAGAATGCTAAATTTACATAGTCGCGCTTACTAAAATCGTTAAATAGTAATTGATGTTTAAAACAATCAAACAATGTTTTAAAACGATTTTCCAAATCACGTGAAAGATGTTGGATATTACAAACACGCGTAGTTCCATTGAGGAGACGGCCGAGCCGGCGCCCACCTGCGAGGAGTTGTCCAGCGAGTTGAGCTGTGAGTGGCGGTGCGCCACGACGCACGAGATGCGCATGTACACGTACAGCATCACCACCAGCGGCAGGAAGAAGGAGCCCATGGCCGAGAACACGACGTAGCCCACGTTCTGGTTGTAGCGGCAGATGTCGGGCTTGTTGTGCTCGGCGTCGTACCTGCGGGGGCACACGCGTTGACACATTCCTCCCTACTTCTCTAGGCGGTGCGCGCGCACTGTGCTTCCAAAAATCTACAGCATCAAAAAAGGCTACGTGCAAATGAAAATTATAAATGTGCTTTTAAATCATGTATCTTAGTGATTGATAGAGACCTGCAAAATTCGCGGATTCATTCGGTGATAGGCTAGAATTCAAATACATAAACCTCTTAGATAATTTTGCTATTGGCTTACTATTCATCTGGACGAATCTCAACCAGTTATAAACCCTCAACCAAAGAAGGATCGAATCACAGACAAACCAGCTGAGACGACTTACAAGTCGGCAGCCAATGAACTTGCGTTATTTTCCCGAGTGTACAGGGGTATGTGCAGTCTATCCTGAAGGCCTTCGAAAACCGCGAATTTTGCAGGTCTCTAGTGATTGATATTGAATACTGGTGCATATTATTTATATAATTTTTGTTTTAAGTATTAGTGATACAAATTTATTGTGTTTGTAAAATTTTTCAAATGGATTTATATAAGTAAAGTTATGTTCCCGTATGTATGTAAAATTTTTGTGGATTATAAATTTTAATTTATTAAATAATATTAATAAACAATTTTAATACACATTAATTAATTAAAACGAATTCAGATTATTTAGTTAAATTATATATAATTTTTACACACGTTTATATTAATATTTAACACTGAGTATTTATTAAAATGTTAAAATTTGATTGAATTCTTACTTTACTAACCGTATTTATAATACAATTCCAGTTCGTTTATTTTATTATATTATTTATTTACATGCACAATTAAAGTTGGTTTTTTTATTACGCCAAGTAAAAATAACTTCTTACGCGCGCAAATAAGTTTCCGGGAGGGGGAATTTGTTGCAAACTCTGCGTGAAAATTTGAAAAATATACTCGTTTAAACATTTCGAACTTAAATTTTGACGATGGTTTTACTGATTTATCTTTAGATATTTTGATATTCCTTCGTGATAAATTATGATCATGCGTATGCACCTGATTAAAAGAATAGGTATACATCACACGAGGGTAGAATACTCGAATGACATACTTATTTTCAATTATTTAGTTATCTAGTGTTCATTGGGAGAACGATTTCTATTTAACACGTTTTTACTACGATTTTATTAATTCGCTTTTTTGTCTGTCTGTTCGGTACAAATTTTGCTATCGATTTTAAATTAAATTCCTGATGAGCCATAGAACTGGATGACAATGCAATATTATCCCACTTTCTTGTCTGTCTTTTGTTTGTCTGTTCGGTACAAATTTTTTGTTTTGTTTAGCAATGCCCACGGATTCGTGGCGTTATGCTACGAGCTGAACAGTACAGTGTTGCGGGATGCATAACGCAGCCCTCCGCAGGCGTTGCCTACATCAAACCTGCTCAGGCCTTAAAAAAAGTTTTAAATAGGACGGAGGACGGAAAACTTCATAAACATGATGTAACTTTTAACCTAAATTTTTGTAAATTATTTAGGTATATTTTTTGATGCTTTTTACATATTCATAAACACATTTAACTTCCGAGCTACAGACTTAAAACTTCAAACATAGCTCGGAACTGGATGATAATGCACACACAAGACTAAAAGGCAGAAAATAATTATTTAAATAACAAATAAATTTTAAAACACCACGTTTTTAAAACGGACTAAAAAGTATAAAGTGATTTTCCCTAGCACAATACAGATTTATAACTCCATAGATATCCCTAACCTCTTACAGATTTTCCTGAAAATTTGAATTGTGAATTCTTAATACCTATCAAAATACTTGTAAGATTAAAAACGAAAAAGTGGAGCACTTGCATTATATAATAGTAAGGAGTGTAGGGAGTAGCTTTCGCTGAGAAAACTCACACATCAGTTCATATCATTTGTATTACAATAAAATTGTTAGTGACTTAGGTGAAATATTTATGCATCAATTATCTATTGCATGAGCCCCACGTTTTTTTCGTTTTAAATTTTACAAGTATTTTCATAAGTGTAAAAAAATTCACAGTCACATATTTTCAGGACAATATGTATGGGGTTAGGAATCTGTATGGAGTTATAAATCTGTATGGAGTTATAAATCTGTATGGGGTTAGGATAAATTATTTTTTACCTTTATTCCGTTTTAAAAACGTGGTATATAAAAATAAAATAAAATTTTATTTTACCTAACTTAAAGCTAAAGTAAAACATGTTTAGGAATGATCGAATTTAGGGAGGGACCTAAGTGCGTCTGAGGCCTAAGCATAAAAAACATAAAAAGTATAAAATGTTTGATTTTATTTTGAATAACTATCAAACGTAGAATTGTTAACGATTGCTTAGCAAAAAAAATAAAAATAGTCACAGAATGTAATTATTTGATGCAAGGTTATGATATAAATATCTTTTTAAAAATTCCTATAAATCTAAAACAATGATAACTTTTTTTATACATTCTTAAATGATTCATAAAATATGAATTTTGATTTAATACAATTTGTGGACTTACGCCATTGCAGTTTTGCACTGTTCATCATGGGAAAAAATAATTAAGAATGCAAAATAAGAAGTAAAAATTCCCTTTCGGCACAGCTAACAGGCGTAGGTAGATTTAGACGTATCTACTTATTCTTGAAATATTTTGGAAACTTCTATAAACACCTGGACCATTTTAAAAACTCAATGTAGCCTACATCACATCATATATGTTCGCCAATATTCAAAACATATCGATTTAATATTTTCTCATATGCTATGCAGCGAAAATATTTGAATATTTTTAACTTAGTGCATCCAGCATTTAATGTGTTAGCTAATTTAGTATTATACCTTCTAACGTAGTTAAGCAATTATTTTTGACCTCCAAACACTATTTTTCATCCCATGCACTAAGACGTGGTAGTTTTAAGTTTTTTGGACAAAGGTTTAAGATAATATTAAGATGGTTATTAATAAATTCCGACGAATTGGATACTAAGTAAGATTTATTTTTGTTTTTAAATTTCTACACCTGTTTTTACGGTAAAAGTTCGTTTCATTAAAAATTGTTTCAGCCAAAGGTTTTAGATAATGTTTAGAAGTTTTACAATAAAATATAATATATTTTATATTCTATCTGTTAAAAAAAATGACATAATGTATTTAAAGCCTTGTTATTTCCACACCTTGTAGAATGATTTGTGATATAACATTTACTTTAGACAAAAGTTTTTACAATATTAAAAAGTTAAATAAAAATAAACATTATTTCCATAAAGTACATGGTAAGGAATTTTTATTTATTTTCTTATTTCAACCCGAGGTTTTTTCAACCCCTTGAAGTAATAGTTTATATTATTAAAAACTGTTTCAGACAAAAGTTTTAAGTAAAAAAAATATAAGATTTACAAACAATTTGAACGGATTTGGTAGTGTACCTACTAAGGGAGATATGGATTTTTTTTTAAATTTACTAATTTTTCAACCACTTGCAGCAATAGTTCGTCTAATCAAAAATTGTTCCAGACAAAAGTTTTAGGTGAAAAATTATCATACTTACAAAACAATTTGAATGAATTTTATGATCTGCTTACGAAGAGAGTAATGATTTTTTGGTACTCCAACCCTTGTTTATTCCACTTATTGTAGTAATGGTCCTTTAAAAATTTAATTCAGACGAATTTTGTAGAAAATAATTTAAGGTTTTACAATAAAAATATAACGAATTTTATTGTATACATGGTACGCAAATTATGATCTTTTTTTGTAATTATACCCACAGAGAACAAGTTTTAATCATCTTATGTCGAACAGAGTTCAGTCTGTTTGTGCCTAATGACGGGAACAGATGCTGGTTCCGAAAACTTCGCAACTGTTTCGACACAGGAAAACTTTCTGTGTTCGTCGGTGCTGTCGTCTTTGTGTTGTCTTTGTTCTCTGTGGGTTTATGTTTTCAATATTATTTCTTATTTTGCATTATTGATGGACACCGGAAAAATTCGCGAATTCATTTCGCGATAGGCTAAAATACAAACATAGTTACACCTCAGTGCTGCCTCTGCTATTGGCTCGCAACTCACCTGGATGACTCTGGGCCAATGAGAAACACCCAACAATCAAAGCTTTATCGAATCACAGTATTCTACGTTGGGACGTCTCAACAATACAGCAGCCAATGAGTGGGTGACATCTGACCCGAGAGTACGTAGAACTGTGGAGTTCATCCTGCAGGTCATCGAACCCGCGAATTTTTCCGGTCCCTAATTATAAGAGACCTGCAAAATTCGCGGATTCAGTGACCTCCAGGATAGACTCTACTACACTCTACACACTCAGGCAAATGCCACCTGTTCATTGGCTGCTGACCTGTGAGTCGTCTCGACCGAGTGTCTGTGATTCGACACTTCTTTGAGCGAGGGTCTCTAATTGGCCCTCATTACTCCAGATTAACAGTGAACCAATTGCAGAAACAGCGATAATGTATAATTATTTGAATTGTAGCATATCACGAAATGAAACCGCGAATTTTGCAGGTCTCTACTAATTATTGAGTTTTTCCCCATGACAGACAGTGCGAATGTGCAGTGGTGTATGTTCTGATCGTGAACCGTGACGGACGGGTGGGGGGCGGGACCCGGGGGGGGGGGGGAGGAGGGGAGGGCAGCTGACCAGCCGAAGATGGGCGGGCAGGTGATGGCGACGGCGGTGAGCCACACGACGAGGATCATGATCATGGCGAGCCGCTTGGAGCGCGTCTTGCGCGAGTAGGTGAGCGGCCGCGTGACCGCCAGGTAGCGGTCCACGCTGATGGCGCACAGGCTGAGGATGGAGGCGGTGCACAGCAGGATGTCCAGCGACACCCAGATCTCGCACAGCGCCCAGCCCAGCTTCCAGGCTCCCGCTGGCGGCACACACACGCACGCACACGCGTCAGCGGACTCCTTCGGGCGCTCAACAGGCCACTCCAGTGTTTCAGGGGCACTACGCAACCCGCGTTAACTTCATAACATTCAATGCTATTTTCATTTTGCTTATAACTTATTAACTAATATATATTTCGAAATGATGCTTGCTTGATATGTAAGACAACGATGCTCTTATCAAAGCCCCTTTCTTCAAAAACGTGCATAAATTATGGTTTTATACTAATCTTTACTAATATGCATAAGTGTATTGTCTAGGTTTGAAAAATAATTTATGCACTTTTTGAAGAAAGGGGCTTTGATAAGAGCATCGTTGTCTTACATATCAAGCAAGCATCATTTATAAATCTATATTAGTTAATAAGTTATAAGCAAAATGAAAATAGCATTGAACCTTAGCAGGTTAACGCGGGTTGCGTAGTGCCCCTGAAACACTGGAGTGGCCTCTTAAAGCTATGAGTGTGCGGGAGGGATGGCTCTAAGCGCGTCTCAGGCCGAAACCTATACGCTCTTATCATGCAGGTTGTTAACCATGCATCATGTGCTAGGAGGGGATTGGCAAGCCATGGCTGCGATTGGCGCCATGACTAACTCCCCTCACTGACTATCCTAGACTAAAACTAGATAAGTTGGGCCCAGGTAAAACCTGCATAGACACAGGGAAAACCCTGGGCTCATTGATGCGGGGTGAAAAAATCATGTATTATGCGTGCAGGATGGATCTGGAAGAAGAGTTGGACGGAGTAGAAAAGAGTATTTGGGTTGGGCACTCGGAGTGCAACCTTTTTATAAAGTGAAAAAAGTCGAACAATAGTTTGCAAACGGTTCAGAGAACTTGTCGGGCCGCGAGCTCCACGTGGCGGCGTGCGGCTCAGGTTGAACTCCGCCGTGCTGTAGGGATAGGCGGGTCGCCTGACGCCATCCGACTTGCTGGCATCTAGTAAGGGAGTATTTGGGCACTGTGCAACACAACGGGGTTTGAGCTTATTGTTGTGCACCGTGCCAGTATTGTGTACATAAATATTTTTTAAGTGAAACATCTTTGGGCGCGATGAGAGAATATTTAAAATTACAATTTCAAGGCCAAATTTTAATTCAAGGTTTTCGTGAAACATTGTTTTGAAACGTTTCTGAAGCCAAACAGATATATATATATATATATAAATTACTAGTCGAGGCTGGAATTGCCAAAGAAGTTCCACTTCTATCACATGTAAAGAGTTAAACGCGCTTTTTTTTTTTTTACCCAGCTATCGCCATGTTGTTCTTTGGTATTCGTGGTGAAACTATATTGACGTTCTCAATCAGGGAAAATCTCTAATCCGGCATGACAATGGTCCTAAATATTGCCCTTTTTTTCTCTGTAATACTGATGTTATTGATCAATTTATTTTACCGTGAACTTTATGTTGATCAGTGTATAGAATGCCTTAGGAAATTTAAAATATTTCCAAGAATCATTACAAAATGGCGAAAATGGTACTTGTAAACGCTTGATCTTGGTAAGTAAGCATGGCTGTCGAGAGGGAGTGCAGCGGAGTGGATTTGAAAAAAAGGGGGGGGGGGGGGCGGGGGAAGGTGTAATGATTGAGTTTACCCTGATAGTACGATAAAAAAAATCAATTCTATTGCTAATAAAATCAATTGGAAATGTTTCAAGTTGTGTGATACGAGCCACCCACTTATACAGCTGTGGCCATGGTGACGTTTATTATTTTGTTCAACGGCGTTGTTAGTGAGCACGAATTAGAATCTCCGTGGTTAAACACAGTAGCTTCTATGAAACAAAGTCATTTAAAACTGCTTCCACAATGCAAAATCCACATTTCAGCCACTTTTTTGGGGCGTCTAACCAACATGGCGCCAATTATGAGCTGAAGAAAAAAAAACCGTGAGCGAGTCTTTCAGTAATCACCAGAGATTTTTAATATCTAACCTCAGTAACGAGAAAATTCCATTGTGTTGCAAATACACCTGTAATATGAAACTCGTACACGAAATTGAACGTAGAACTCGTTAAAATAATGCCGAGCCTGGTAAATGAGTAGGAAAATGGTGTTTTCAACGACATTTATTGACGCAAATCACACGTAGTTTCCGCACCTACCGCTATAACTCGTCGCCGGAGCAACTAAGTTGATTATCGAATCATTCGTTTTGCAGACCGAAATTTTAAACTTATATAATGAAACGGCTCTGATAAAAGCGATAAAGACTTGATGAAAATACTAAACCCCGAATTAGGACCTGATTTTCGACAAAGAGATTTATTAAAATACTCCCAATCGTTTTAAAATACACTAAACACAATACTATAAAGTTTTCCATCGGCTTTTTGAACTTTGGTTCGCGCCATCCACCCCAGATGGCAGCACCGTGGTTACACGTTTCCGTTCCATGCGACCTTCGTTCCATTCACGGAATTACTGACTTCTACCGAATGCCGTGTACCGAGAGCTAAGATGCTACACTTCAAAGAACGGCTTCACCCGGTTGACGTGTAAAACATGACCACAAAACAACCCGCTGTTGACGCACGGTCTCTCGCGCCAGATCGGGCCATTCAGGAATGTTCCTCAAAAACCCTCCACTATTTGAGGAAAGAGTCATTCTTTCAACATGGATGGCGCTGCAAGCGAGGAAACAACGAAGCAGTATTCGCGCATGCGCTTATCTGAAACTGTTTTGAGTTACTCTTTAATTGTTACCTTAAAAAAAAAAACTTTACAAACGCTTACAGTCGATACTATTAAAATTTATAACTGGGACATTCTTTGATAGACTGTATTTCGTTACCACGAACCAAGTAAGTGTTGTACTAGTCAATATTGGCAAGAGATGGTCGCCATCAGTACTTGTACTGGTGTTCGCGACTTACAGGACATTCCCAGATAGCAGAGATTTAGTGAGACGTAGTCGGTTACGTGATTCTAGCTAAAGAGGTAAATTGACCATTGGAAGTGCAGTACCGAACTGTGCGTAACATTTTGAATGATTCAGTAAAGATACATTATAAACGTACTAGCCCAGATAGCCATAAAGCTGGGTCACGATGCCACGACAAACACGACACAACAGGCCCGACACGCTCAGTAGCCATTGGAATACGAGGTCACCGTGACGTCAAAACAACAAAATTCGCACCTCGACGGTCCGCAAGAATTAGACTCTATTTCTAATTTCGTCGTGTCGTGACGCACGACGGAAAGCAAAACAAAAATGTTTCAGAACTAAACTTCAAAATATTTACCTACTTGGTAAATATTTACGCTGAAAAACGAAATTTCTTTTTACGTTTGGGTGCACTCTTACATTTGTAGTGTGCATTCAACCGTTTTTTCACTTTAATTTTTAATTTATGACATGGCTAATATTGGAATTATTTTCTATCCCTTATCAACATAACTATAACTTACTTCCTTGTTAATAAAATAAAATTAATCTCACTTTGTGAAATATTACTAACTTTTAATGTCAACAGGAAATAAAAGGGCCTTCACTGTTTTTAGCGCATTCTATACTGCATTTTATGGCCGCATTTGGCTTGGGAACACTGCCGAAAGCCATAATTAAAGTTCGTCGTGTTAATGTTTTCGTGGTATTGAGACCCTACGATATTAACTTTGTCGTGGAACGCTGTACAACTTATATTATGAACAATTATGCATTAATTAATAGTAGTGTCTCCTTTTGGTATTTATTGGAAATATTGTTACGCCATGATTAAACAAATATGAAATGTTTAACCTTGCTTGTGTGTGCATTCCTGCCGGCTATTGTAAGTATTCTCAGTCAACCACCTGGGAAGGTGACATTAAATTTTTCATTTAATTAATTTAGTAAGCGGCCGTTCCAGCTCCCCTGATAAAATTAAAGCAATGGGATTTTGAAAACTAATTATGAAGGAGAGTTTTCTTTAAAGTTATTTAAATTAAAAATCATGTAAATATCGTCAGTAAAAAATTATTCAAGTAGAGCCGAGTTTTAAGTAAATAGTAAACGATGAACTGCAGGTTATCAGAACTTAATGGAGGCCCTTAAATAGGTATACCGGCTGTTGTTCTTGCTAAATGATACTGGGTAGGATAGCCAAGTAAGCAAAGACCATATTTCAAGGAGGAACCAATAGTAAAACAAGAGAAGTTTAGCCGATAATTGGCAACGGCTATGTGCAGGGGTAGGTAGGCGACTCCGCATTAATAAGCCCGTGTCCTGATAACACGGTTGGCAGTATCGCTTTCAGCTGGCCGTAGCAGCCAGGCATCACGGACGTGGTGTATGAGGAAGCTCGAGGAAATGCTAGAGACGCGATGGAAATGAGCGGCCTTACCGGTGGGGGAGAATGGAATTTGAAAAATTAGCGCTTTAATAACTACGTTTTGAATACAACCAGAAAATTAAACTTCGGAGAAGGTTTTGCTAAGTTATCATAATTTTTTGGTTTACATTCTTATTAAAATTATAATAAATTACGTTCACATCATATATTGAAAAGGGGTTTACGATTTAAGGGTGGATGTTCCGTTCCAGGTTAATAATTTTATATTTACGTTCCACACGGTTAAACTCGCCGAAAGAAAAAAAAAACGTGATCCAGGGATACAAAATCTCCCCTCCTATTGTCAACATCTGGAGATGTCATACTGGAAGGGGCCATTGCTGCGACTATCCAGAAGACTGTTCTAGAAGGTTCTCTTCTGGGCTAATCGCCGCTTCCATGGGCATATAACCCACCCCCTCCTATTGTCAACTTCCGGAGATGACGTCATACCGGAAAGCGCCATTGCTGCGACTCGTCATACCGGAAGGCGCCATTGCTGCGACTACCCAGAAAACTGTTCTATAAGGTTCTCTTCTGGGCTAATCGCCGCTTCCATGGGCACAAACCACCCCTACAGAGCGAGTAACAGCCAGAGTCCGCAGGTCCCTGCCACACCAAGCATCGTCACTACGTCCGCCGACGCTCCGACTCCATAGACGCCGTCATGCTGCCGGATCGCCGCTGGAACGACGCACGTCTGGTAGGGCAACGAAGCACTAGGTCATCTGGTGATGGAATTATTTCGGAACTTGAAAGTGATACAAGATTTCAGAGGTGCATCGCTGCAAGAGTTGGTTGAAAATATAAGTCTAGTTTGAACTTTGCGTATCGTCGCCGTGTTTATGTTGGTGACATATTTCGTGGACAAAGTGGCTGATAGTGGTTGTGGCTGGAGTCATTGAGCTGGTCGATAGTTTGCGGTAGAGGCGGGCGGCTTTCGCAGGTTGGACTTCGTTATTTGAACGTGACTGCGGTGGTTACCAGTCCTTAGGTACCTTACGTGACGTGTGATACGCTTACGTAACGAAAAAATACTTCTATACTGATTTGGAGTCAGTATGGTAGGGCGTTAATGTAAATCAATGTCTGACATAGTTTTTCGTGAGTGCGAATAGTGTGTTTGCAATAAGATACGTTGCGTACGGCACACGCACTTGTACAGAGACAATGCACATACACAACGCGAGTGGAGTACGCGTTTGGAGTCTTCAGTGAAGGGAGGAAACACTTGAAGCACGCAAGAGATGGTGTGCCCGTTCTGTGCTTTAATCCACGTGCAGAAACGAGTGCACGCGCGAACTGTTAGTGGAGCTCTCGGGATACCTGGTTCCAAGAGACCGTCTGGCAGGGCGAGTCGTTCTCCACGTCACTACTGGAGCCGGCGCCAGCGAGTGGCCACTCGCTAGCATCGCGGCCGAATTGAAGGCAAGTTACCATGAGGTTTGAAAACCACGAAAACTGAGGTGGTGCCCCTAAAGAGTTTGTCGAGTGACTGCCGAAAACTGACTAAAGACACGTCGTCACAAAACCCAGCAAAATACATGTTTTTTTTTTGTTTTAAATATATTTGTTCGCACCAGTAGTCTGGCGCGTATATTTAACGAAGTTTGTATAACAGCTGTTGTTTACCTTTAAACTGCCCATGCTAATGGTATGAGCGTTATAAGTCCCATCAGTATTATATTGTTGATTATGCATTAAAATTTTTATTTAATTGTTGTTCAAAATGTGTAGTTGAGGACCTAAAATAATAGATATATACACACATACATATATATATATATATAAATACATGCACACATACACACACGGCTTGTATTTTTCATGTTTACCTTTTCACATAACCCCGTGAGGGTATTATAAGACAGATTGATACCATCATTCACTATGATTAGTAAACTGTTAATTGCTCAGTTGGAAAACCTGTTTACCAATGTATAAATTTTGTGAAGGGTAAATCAGTAATTTTACGTTTATTTGTTACAGTGTCATTACCGAATAACGTCCAATATATGAAGATAAAACGCTTTCAACTGATGTATTGTTTAATGTTACTCATTACTATTGTTAATTGCTTAGTTATGAATAAATGTTTTTTTTTTTTTTTTTAGCTACAGCGACCCTCTCTGTGTTATTTTCGTTATCGCCTGCTTACCCAGTGATAACATAGGAATAATAAGATATTACGTACGAAATTTCCATTTAACACAGTGTTAATAACGGGCTGAACTACTACTAGCGCCGTTAGTTCGCAGGCCGCCGCGGGCTTCACTAAGCGGAGGAGACTCTCAAGACAAAGGATATGAAGTTGACGGACCTGTCTGTCTATGTGAGCATGGTCCGCACGGCCCTCACATGGGCGGGGCTGCCCAGCCCTGTTTATTTTTAAACGTTTAACTATTATAATGTTTTACAAACTAGGAAAACATATTGAATATTTTTTTTTATCGAATGAAATTTTAGAAGATTCTACACCTACGGCTAATTATATGTTAAAATTTTAAATAAATATTAATGATAAACATTTAATAAAATTACTGTGGTTGTTTTAAAGTCAAATAATTTTATAAATAAAGTTTAGTTTAGACTTATACAATAGTAACCAAAATTATACTCTTTATTTTCAGGTTAAATAACATTCTAAAAGAGTGTAGGTAAGAAATAACCATGAAATTATAATGTAGCACGTGACTGGGGGGGGGGGGGGGAGGGGGACCCGTCTCCAATCCTGGGTCCAGGGTCCGTAATCGAATGTGGGGGCCATGATGGTCCGGGCATCTCGTGGGGTCACGCGGAACTGCAGCGCGCCAGAAGTGTGCCCAATGACAGAGCTCGGGCGCTGACATGTTCTTTAAGAGAATCATGCCATGCGGAATTTCTGATACAACACAAATTTTTGAACATACGTTTTGCACTGTCCGTCTGTACCTGATGACGGGAACAGATGCCAGTTCTCGAAACGTCTCAATTCTTTTGTCGCTGGAAACCTGCTGTGTTCGTCGGTGCTGTCGGAGTTGTGTTGTCCGTAATACCTGTTTATTTTCATCGTTGTGTTCGTATGTTTTCTGCCTTGTCCAGGTTTATTGTCTGTCTGATTTTACTGTTCTTGATGAAACTGTCTCGTGGTTGTTAACCTGCTGTGTTCGTCTGTGCTTTTATTTTTTCACGACCAAATTATATTCTTGTGCTGTCTAATATTTTAGGTTTGAATGTGTTCGTTTGTGCTGTTCGTCGTTGTGTTGTCCATAGTACTTGTTTATTTTCATCGTTGGGTTTACCTGTTAGTATCAGCTCATTTAGACTTGTTCTCTGTAGGCTTATGTTTTCAATTTTATTACTTATTTGGCATTCTTGAATTTTTTTCGATGACAAACAATGCAAAAATTCGAGTATGTCCAAAAATTGTATTAAATAGGGATTGACGTTCTGTATGTCACGTCCTTGGTTTTGCGATGATAGTTTCATGCAAGATTGTTAGACTTAAGCTTATTTTACAAAATTACACACACACACACCAACACACACATACATAAATATATACATATATATAAATAAAATTTAACACACATGATGGAACACTTCTTGTTCCATCTCACATTCGACATTATGATAACAGAATTACAATAGTATATGCCACCCAGGGTTTCTTTCGAAACAGAAAAAAATGCTATAAGAGTAGATTATTTGAAATATATAATTTTGAAAAGTATTGCGCGTAATATTATAACTCACAAGATCTCCGTTGCAAGAATATTTTTGTTTCTGATATAAAAGTTCTTATGTAAAATTGATAAAGCTTTCAAGACATTTTCTTTAACTTACTTGTTTCCATAAAATATACATTTTTAGTTAGTGGTCTTTACAAATGTTAGTTATTGTCATAGTCAGCTGAATTTACTGTATATGACGAAGGAAATTATTGCTAAATTAAGTATTTAGAAATTGTATAATCACTAAAAGTTGACATACGAGGGTTTTCTACTTAAGGGGAATCAGGCTTGCAATAAAGCTTCCGTGCTAATTTTTTTTAACATGGAATATGACTTAGCTTTAGCTACTTGTGAACTTGTGTGGTTATGATGTTAGTTATAGACGCTCGCGTGAAATAATAAGTTATTTCCTTGCGGCGCTTACATACTAGAGCCTGTTGGGAAATAAGTGGTTGAAACAAGGTGTAAAAGGTCCGGGAGAAATGATTTACGCCTTGAATGCCAAAAAGTGTGATAAATAGTTAAAAATAAGAATCTAAGCAAGATGGCGGAGTCCAATACACCCTGGATGTGATGAACTTTTTTTCAAAACATTACCGAGCACTTCCAGCACGGTTCATTCATTCCGTTACAAAGATAGCAATAGTTTCTTACCCATCGACAGGCGCACAACTTCCGGGGGCATGACGAATATCCCGACCAGCCAGTCGGCGACGGAGAGGGACATGATGAAGCAGTTGGTAACAGTGCGCAGCCTGCGGGTTGTCAGCACTGCCAGGATGATCAGGGTGTTTCCCACCTGCAAGCAGCACAGGGAGCAATTTGCAATTGTGGCATGGGAATCTTCTTCACTACTGAATTATTAATAAATTGTTTACTAAGATGCGTACCACGCGCGCAAGTTGATGCCAGAGTGTGTGCAAGTAGTAGAGAACATTGCATTACTGAGTTCGGAAAGTCGTGTGTAAACAGTTTCATAAAAAAAATATTTTTTTTTTGGACGAGAAAGCGACTGTTAAAAAAGTATTAGTTTTATTTGTTTGGACATGGATTAGGCTATCACAGTGATTTTTTTTAATCGGACAAAAATAAATTAAATTTAACGAAAATTTAATCTTGCATTTGAAAGTACTAACAAATTGGTTAATGAAGCATTTGGTTATGCATAAATTTATACGCGGGTCTGAAATGAAAGCAGAAATAATAAATTAGTGAAAAAAAATATTCGCTGGACTAAATTGATGCCTAAGCGTCTTTGCCTATATGTGGAAATGTAAGAAAAAACGTTTGCTTCTATTACTACCAGGAAAATAATTATTTAATAAGTTAAACACTAGAGCAAATGAGTTTTTTTTTCCTTTTCAGAATCTTTACTTCTGAACGACTGTCAACGAGTGTCAAGAGACCATCCTCAGTGGAGTGGCAAATGCGAATAATAAAAAGAATAATTGTTAATGATTTGAAATATTCGAAATAAATGCACGACCTGAAAATTAAAACAAAAATAGGGATTATTGTCTCGTGACACACGCATTGCAGTAAAAAAAAAATTGCAGGATAGCAAACCTTCTCACGGCTAAGGTCAGATAGGTGGTTACCTCCGGACAGAAGGTTCCACGAGCAGATCTCAAAATTGAACTGCTGTTTGTAATGCACGTTCGGTTAGCTTGTCGTGGACGAGCCGCACTTTCCCGAGCCGTGCAATTAGCCGACCGGCGCAGGAGCGTGGGCGCTAATGGGCGAGTGCCCTTCGGCCCACGAGCGGCGCGCTAGCTGGGGGGTTGTTGAGTGGGCCGCCCCGGCTCCGCAACAAACATCGCTTCCCCCCCAATTCCCCGTACATCCCAGAAAGGTCGCGACTTGCAATTAGCACGCTCCGCTCTGCTCCCCGGAAGCCTCCGGGAACGTGGGACGGTCGCAGGCCTAAACTCCTCGGATGCAACCACAAAATATCTGAGGCATAAAGAAACTTCTTGCTGCAGGTTCATCAGTGATCCCTAACAGTTCTGTTTAAATTTATTGCTCCGGAATGTATAGACGAACTGGAAATTTCTCCCACACCCTACCCTGGCAGGGTGCATATGTGGGAGGGGACCATGAGAATTACCGGCCGTAGGTCGGAACAATCTGCAGGTTCATCATGACTAAGTCTAAGGGCTAAGGACACAGCCAACAGTCTGGTTAGCCGAGCGAGGCAGGGGGCTAAGGTGATGACTATGCTGGGTTTCCCTAGCCTTGTCATGCTGAAGCTTTAACACCTTCCTGATCAAAGGGGGAGAGTGATCCCTTGACATCTTTGTCTTAATATAACTTGTTCTGGAATGTATAAAAATTGATCTGTAAGCCGACTCCCAATCTACCCTAAAGGGCGCGTATTTGGGAGGACTGGTGGAGGGTGCCGACCATAGGTTGGAACACAGATGCAGGTGATAGGCATGGGCCCGTATCGGTATACTGCACTGTTGGTAGCCTGGGGTAAACTGCGGGCTAATGGCTGTTCGATGGCGCCGAAGTTGGGATGGGTCTCCTCAACCTCTCGACGTAGCTGTTCAGTTGTTAGAATCCATGCCGCGATTGGAAATGGCGTTCTCGGAACCCATGTCCAGTTTGGACTTGTCAGAACTTGGACATGTAAAAGATCCACTTATCTCCCAATCGGAACATGCCCTGACGGGATCAGTTGCCGCGAGGGAGTCCGTGTAGGCAAATACTGTAGATAGTCGTATACACTGCATGCAGGTTCATCACTGCAAAATAAGTTGAAAACTTCCATACAACTTATGACCTAAAGGGCTTCCGAAGGCTGGAGTACGTCTTTGAAGTTGGAGCTGAACAACATTTTTACCGTGATAAACAGATAAAGTATCTAAGATTGAACACCGAGCGCCTGGATTATGTTTAATTGAATCAAGTTCTATAACCTCCGCGAGTTTTTGACGCTGTAGCAACATTATTTCATCGAAATATTTGTATAAAGTATATATAAAATATATTGTGTAAGTAACGCGTCGCAAAAAACACGTGAAACTGTAGAAGTTACTCTCCAATATTTCAGTGAAATAATTTTTATACAGCCACAAAATTCATGGTGATGGCACAATGTTTTCCCCTTATTTTTAAAAACGTAACGATGATTCTATTTAAAAAGATGGTACTATTGACATGTCAGGGTTAGTCGAACAAGATAAGTACCAAACGCCTCTCATGTAAATGTCTCAAAGTTGTACATGTAACATGACCAAAACTATAATTGCATGCGTTATTGAGGTTATACTTCATTTAGGTACGCTGAGAGTGAAATGTTAGTATACACCAGAAATGCAATGAAATAAGCGCGCATTACACAACGGCAATTTGACGGGTTGAAAGTACAATGCGCATGCATGCAGAAACTGCTATAGCCACGAGCTTAAGTCGTCTAGATACATGTGGCAACATGCACCCGTATTTGTTTTGCGAACACAGTATTGTTGTGCCAAAGTAAACTTTGTGGTAATAAAACTATCCTGGAATCCATTTTGTAAACTTGAATAGTTGTAACAAAATATAATAGCAACTTTAAATATACCTCTAATTTACTAGCCAGAATATTGTTTTAGGACGATCTTGGAGTCAAAGATATTTAAATTTTCTTGGTTATTTAAAACACTAAAGCGTGGAGCTATCATTCATGTTTTTTTTAAAATTAAAAGCTGCAGTCCAATATATACAGAATTAATTTGAAACACTTTAAAACGCACTATGTATATGCATTTATATATATTGCTTAAACAATAGAAATCAGTCTGTTAATACTTCTTCCAAACAAAAGTTAACCTTATTGAGCTGATTAAAAATTTAAGATTTAACAGAAAAAATTTCCTAAATCACGGCGTAAACTAGATTTTAGACAAGGAATTTTATTGAAATTCGGCCCATCTTGTTAAAATTAACTAAATAGTTAATACTATAAAGTTTCAGCACAAGTTGGAAGTTATACTTTTATGTCATTATTGAATTCAACTTGAAACATTTTAAACTATTTGTATAACACTTTCGTATATTTGTTTTTGCTGAAACGACTGAAATCAGTCTGTAAATACTTTCAAAAACATACCTTAACCTTGTTGCGTTGATTCAACATTATTGTATACTATTATATTGTTAGTAAACATTTGTTCCTAGTGTGACGAGAAATGAATCCCGTATTTTAAGCTACAAAACCGCGCACTGAATCACTGTGCAACTAAGACAGACAAGAGATTATAAGAAGAATATGTATAGCGTGTGTAAAACCAGCTTGATTAGTTGTTTTAAAACTTGGAATTACTTTTTACTATGACTAATTAATTCACCAAATATATTACAGGGTAGTTTTATCTTCATAAATTTTCATTTGGCCCACCAGTACGTTTGGTATGTCCCCTAATATTTACGAAAGTGATCTTTATGGGTTTATGTTGCTACACGTGGGTCCGCCATCTTTGTGTCTCATTCACGTTTATCGACTTCCGTTTCATTTCCACGAAATTACTCCTACCAATTGCCGTGTACCGAGAGATAAGATGTTAACACACCAAGAAAAAAAAATTGGTTGTCTGTAAAGTCTGTTTACGGACGATAGTTTAACGTGACAACGTCATAACAAATCATTGATGAAATAATTGATTCAGAAGAAAAGGAAATATCATATTCGGCCTGAGACTGAGCCGTAATAGGTTTTTGCAACCAAACCATTTAGGCATTAAAAATATTATATTCTTTGAGGAAGAAATTTGTTTTAATTTTTCTATCTTTTTTATGATAAAATCTACCTCTGCATACTTCTATGAATAAAATTGAATAATTTTTTATTGAAGTATCACTATTTTGTATGGATACAAAGGAGTGAAATGAAATGTACAATCTAATTAATAAATTTACTTTTATTTGCATTCATTAATTCAAATATATTTATTACTTTTGAAATGTTGCGTGCGCCGTATTTATTTTTTCAAGTACAGAAAAAATATTTCGCAGCTGCCGGGATTTTAACCGACAACACATGAATTGAATTTCAGCAATGTTAACCGCGTGGCCACGAGGCCATACTTGAAATATTGTAGTTTCAGATATTATATATATATATATATATATATATATATATTTATAAAAATTTTGTCCACGGTAGGGGAATAAAATTATTTTGTTTTTATAACTAAATTTTATAACAAATACGCATCCCAAATATACCAATCTTATTTATAATGTGTATCAATATTTTTTAAAACATTGTGCAAAAGATCCCGGGTGTAATTTGAATTATTATGTGTAACTGTAAAACACAATTTTTGGTTCAAAACGTATTTGAATATTCAACATTACTTTTAAATATCAGTACCGATTGTGCTGAAAATTGGTGGACGACCGTAAAATTCCATAATATTAATAATTCAAACGACGAAAATATGATTGAAAAGTCAAATCGATGGTTGTTCCAATCGAGTGGAAGAGAGATGCCACGCATGCGTACAATGAGCAAACAGGACACATCCGTAGTGGGACATCCGTAGTGGGACAATTTTTCGTGCGTGCAGCCAGCGTTCGTAGATTTATTAGACGTTGTCACGTCAAAAAGAGCAGGGAGTGGGGAAATCGTGTTTAAAAATTAGAATTTTGTCCTGTTTTTCTTTATAAAACGTCATTTTACATAGTTAAATTTGTGATCAGAAAGGAAAGAGGTGTACTTTCAATAGCAGGTTTTCCACCCAAATGATATGAAACACAGACCTTAATTTTCAAAAATTACTGAACTTAAAAGGTTTTAATTCTTTCGAAGGGAAGGAGGCGGAAAGAAGGCATTATGATATAAAACTACTTGACTAAATAGACTGTCAGTTTTAACAGGTGTAACACAGGATATGATTAATTTGAATTTTGTGCAGTCTTCGACAAACATGATTGTCGAAAGTGTATTCCAAATGCTCAGATCAGTTGAAACGGACTATAGCTACACCACGCATCGTACAGTGCCGTTCGTGGGGCCAGAGAAAACAAGCCCCCTAAAGTTCGTCCACTGCGAACTGAGCACACCTGCAATCTATATCTGAATTAATGTTTTGAAAGTCTGAACTATACCACGAAGTGAGCTACTTTCGACTGGCTGATAGGCGGGTTTCAAAAAGCATAGTGTATGCGGTTGCGAAAGCTACCGCAAGATCAGCGTGAATCACTACCATATCAGCAAAAGAACGCAGATGGCATTGTACATCAGTGGCGCCACTGAAATCACAACTAAACGAATCCTATTAATTCGCTATCTCTAATGACTTTCACCACCCCAAGGCACATGTTTTCAGCGCTTCCAGATAAATAGCCAGTTGACAGCAAGCGTTATCCAACGCGCTTGCAGTTAGCGTAATTTATCTGATTGAAATAATGAATTAAGCGTTTGAAATGCACAAGTAACATTTTGAAAAATTTTATTTAGCTCGACCTCAAATGCAATTTATTAGTTGATATTTATTTGGTAGTTAATTCTCGCTGACAGCGAGGTCTTTGTGAACAGACGCATCCAATTTTAAATTCGTGGGATTTGTGGTGGAGTTAGCTGATGAGGTTGGGGGGAGGGGGCGAATCCAGTATCTGCCTAGAATAATTTGGGGAGAAACCACAGGAATCTGAAATCAGAATTGCTGTGGACAGTGCACTCCCGAAAATAATGCCAGTGTGTTTTATCACTCGATGATAATATTGCCAAGTTAGTTTTGAGGGCACGTATTTACGGAGAGAGAGAGAGAGAGAGAGAGAGAGAGAGTCATTCGCAATATATCCCTGGCCTCTCTTTGTTTTACAGATGGCCACAGTGGCAGAATGCGCCCCTACCTACCTGACATGGTTCGAACCACGTCAACGTTCGGTGCGAGAAGTCGTGGTTTCGGATACCGGGTAAGCTATATGTGAGTATGTGAAAAATATTGAAATCTAAGAGACATCATACGTACTGAAAGAAAACCTTAAGAGTGTATGTCCCGTTCCAGGTCATTCTTTTATTTTGACGTTCCACTCGATTAAACTTAATTTGCCAACGTTTTGAGTGGCTGAACAAATATACATCGCCTACTTTTTGCATAATTAGCTGGCGTAGTTGCATTTTAAACGTTTTTGTGCTCTACGGGCAATGAGAAAAAAATTGAATATGAAACTGGAATTTTTTTTTGTTCAAAGCCAATTTTACTGTCTGCTATGTGATATCGTTTAGTTTATTTTAGAAAAATGATATAATTATATCCGATATTTAAAAATAATCAGAAGTGTTATGTTTTAAAAGGTTAAATAAAAATTAAAAAAAATTTCTGAACATTTTAAATTATACCACGCAGGAACCACTAGCATTGTCAGTTATTTATTCCATCTGGTTTTCCTTATCCACAATGCATATAAATGTTTTGAAAATTGTATGCGTATACTTATGTACGCGCGTTAGAAGTTATACTTACTTGGCGCAATAAAAAAACTAACTTTAATTTTGCATGCAAATAATTAATAGAAATAAAATTATAAAATACTTGAGTGATAGTCAATGGACGCTTATGCAAACTGACATCGTTATACATACGGGAACATAACCATATAAATTTTCTTGAAAAAGTTTATTTTTATCACTAATATTCACAACACATAAGTGTTTTTAATGATATGGATCAGTATTCAACATCAATCATTAAATTATAAGATTTAAAAGCACATATATCGTTTTTATTTCTATGTAGCTTTTTTTATAAGTAGACATTATTGTATGAAGCTTTTTTTTTTTTTTTTCATCCTGTGAAAATTTTGTTGCATGGTGCGCGCGCATCGTACAAATTCACTTTCAACAATTTTTTCATATCGCGTCTAAAGGAACATAATTTCAAAAATTCAAATTTACCAGCTATATATGCAACAAGGTAAGTCTTTTTGTCTCTTAATTTTATTGAAGTTCGGCCACTCAAAAAGTCTTCAAGTGTAACCGTGTTAAACGCAAAAAATAAAATAATAACCCGGAACGGGACTTCACTGAAAGATACTGATTATATACAAGTGATCAGATCACTCGCTCCCACCACAGAGATGGGAGTTCGATTCCCGAGCGGGGATAAAATGATTGGGTTGATTGCAACTGGGAAACGTGGCGGACGTTGCAGCGAGTAGGCGAATCTTCTGGTAGTTCCAACGTTTCCCCCACCAGTGTATTCCGTGCTGCTCGCTTTCACCGTTTCACACTTAATCCGTCTCCATAGGGACTTCGATATCGAGAACGGTTACTCCTAACTCATTCATTCACTAATTCCGTCTTACTAAATCTCATGTTTCACACTTTGGAGGCCGGGTTTATAAACTTAGCACGAAACTGCCCGAAAACAAAAAGAGCAAGACGCAAAAAAAAATAAAAAAAAATAACGATGTTTTCTAGTTCACAGTTGATAATTTACGCAAAACGTAATGTTGCAATGGAATCATCGGCCAACTTTTTCAACTTTTTCGGCTTGCGTTTACATCTTATCCATTTGAAGTGAAGTGTTCCGAAAACTTTCTAAAGATGCAAACGTTGTGTGTATAGAAGGCTGCGGGTTTTATTTTTATGAAACACATCACGCTTTCATTCATTAATATAATCAATTATATAATTTAACATTTAACATGTTTCTGTAAAAAACCCCTTTAACTATGAAAAAAACTGACATTTTTTAAAGTTTCAATTTCAAATTGTAGGGCTGTTAACGTCCTGAGACTTTTTGTGATTCATAAACTACTGTGGTCCTTGTGGTTGCTGCGTGATGCGTTTCTCGTAACGATAACAACACACAACCTGATGGTTCGGCAGTGGCGGTCTTATAATCTCGTAACCCTCACAACTAAAATTAACTGGAGATTTAAAATAAATTATTTTCAAGACATCAGAAATGCTTGGATAAAAAGCCGAAGAGGCTATTACTTTTCAACATTTCTGACTCCATACCTACCTCCCAAAAACCTCTTGTCTGTAAATTATGAAAATTTAAAATAAAATGTTTAAAACGATATATTTTTTTAAAAACACTTCTTTGAACTATGATGGGGCTGATCAGTAACTTGTGTAAAACTTGGCTCACGCAGATGTGAAAATACTGACGATAATAACGAATAAGTAACGAAGATAAATTGTCTATATATATATATATTTAAAAGTAATGACAAGGTGGTCTATCTCAATACGTCAAAGAAAAACCGCCAAGTTCATCAGCACGGACGGAAAATCAACCTTAAGTTATTAAAACTTTGTTTGAGCCTAATAAGGAACCAGTAATATAATTTATGTTCTCGTAAAAATACAAAAGTGTCAATTTTACAAAAAAAAATCTTTTCCATTAAATTGATTAACATTTGTATCAGTTATATATATTTTTTATTTAGGAAACAGATATAAACAAACTTTTTTCTCGATTGCGTAAAAGAGGAGCAGTAACCAGCAATATACTTTATGTTCTCGTAAATATACAAAAGTGTCAATTTTACAAAAAAAATTCCATTAAATTGATTAACATTTGTATCAATTATATATATATTTTTATTTAGGAAACAGATATAAACAAATTTTTTCCTCGATTGCGTAAAAGAGGAGCAGCCAATTAAAATAAAAAGGCAAAGGAAATTGACTGCTGTAAATGACTACGCATTGTCACAGTGGAAAAAAAAAACTTCTTTAATTTATTGTAACCTTTTCTCATCACTTTCAGCCAAAGGTCACAATACCTGTCCCCAGCTGGGTACTAACGTGTATAGAAAAATTGCTCTGCCCAAAATACTAACAGTTCCAGAGCCAAAACCACGTCTGAAACCCACAAATCAGACTGGGGGCAGACTTAAAGAAAAAATTACAAAATGTTAATATCAAAATTAATTAAATAGCTTTAAAAAATTCTTTACAGCAGAAAATTTAAGATAGGGTCAGTTTGGTACAACTAAGAAAAACTACAACCGAAATAAAGATAAGCATGTAAAATTTATTTTCCTTAAAAAAAAATTATTAACTTTGCCAAACGTATGACGTGTTCTGAGAACAACATTACATTACGTAAAGCACGTCGCATAAATAAGTTGATCCAATTACAATAACGTATTAGGCAATACATAAATTCCTTATATAGTAGCTAAATGAGATTATATTTAGTCCAACTTCGTTGCCAAACTCCATATAAATATCATTACTTCCTACAATAAATTCCCTATATTCCCTACCCGGAACGTACATTTATACAACTATAAAATATTTGAGCATAAAATTTAAAGATTAAATACGTTACCAAAAAAAAAATTAAGAACAATTTCAAACCTTTGCTGGCGTCAAGAAAAACTTAGACTAAAATATTAAATTTACAAATAATGCGCACAGGGAGCTCCCATGTGAAGTGATTCCGGCTCCGGCAATATAAACATGTTACAAAAGCCTACTAAAAATATATTTCTTAAAATTAAGCCTGGTATATTATTATTACAGAATACCAAATATATATATATATATATGTTCCAGTTCAAGTACACGGCCGTGCGATTCCATTTAAAAAGGTCCGTGCGCACTAAAGTTGGGAAGGCTTATTAAATTCAACGAGAATACCTGTTTCCACTGGTAAACTTAAAAAAAAACTAAGTTCATTTTACGTTTCACCAAAAGGTTGAGACTGCCGCAACATTACAATTCAACTTGAAAAAAGTACGTAGATTTCCCACACCTGTGCCAAAAAGGGGCACTTACTTGTCTGAAAAGCGTTTACCGTATATTTGCATAAATTTGTAAATGCTCAAGCAAACGTCCGTTTGCGGTGAAGGTCACGCCCAACCGACCAAATGGGACGGACAGCTGACCGGTGTGTGGCGTGCATCGCCCTCTTACATCACAAAAACGTAGCTTATTAAAAAAAAAATCAATACCACTGATAACTTCCCAGCGCAATCCACCAAGCTTCATGCTTGTTAAATTTAAAAGTTTACGCCTTGGCCGAAAAATAAGTACTGCTCACTACATACACGTCGTGACGCCATCACAACCGGTGCCAGGCCGACCGGTCTCCACGGCTGCGGAAAACCGACTCCCCGCCTTGCTGTTCGCACGAGCGCTATTGCATTTCTAGCGGCGACTCGAGGAACTAAAGTCCGTTTATAATGTCTAAAATGCCAATTCAAAACACTCAACGTAAAACTTAAATAAAACCAGGCAATAAATAAAACTAATAATAATAATAATAAAACAAATTAAAAAATCTGAATTAATTAATACAAAATTTTCTAAAGCTGACTAACGCGGTGGCTTTCGGCCCGCCTCTTATGGCCAATTAAAATATTTGAAAATTGGAAACAAAACTAAACTAAACATAAAAAATTACCAATGATTTAATAACAAGTTCCGGGCTTACAAAGCTAAAATAAAAATAAATAATCTAGGGGTAGCAGACATGCTACATTATATAATATATATACACATAAGTCAATGCTGGTTATACTGTATGTCATAATAAACCTTAATAACGGACAAAAAGATGAATGTGCCACCCTGGGTGCTGGGTGCACACCCGAGGCACGACTCACCACGGTGATGATGATCACGATGCACAGAAGGGTGATGAGGCTGACGTGTTGCCATGGCAGGTGGGTCGGGGGAGTCACCTCGCTGGACGCATTGCTACCGTTGCTGGCGCCGACCTCCTCCATGCGTCATCGCCTGCGACACATCCGCACAGGCTGGGCATTCACTCAGGGAAGCCTAAGATGTACATCAAGTTCTGTCCCCGCCCGAACACGCCCGAATATTCACCTTCGGCCAACCTCGGGATTTGTTTATATATATTTATATTTCTCTGTTTATTTTAATGTAGCTATACTAACCTAACTAACCGTCCATAGTTTTTTAAAGTGTTTTAATGTAGCTAACCTAACCAATAACTTTTAATATTTGAATTAATTTTTCGTGCCCAAAAATAAAACAAATCCCGAGGTTGGCCGAAGGTGAATATTCGGGCGTGTTCGGGCAGGGACAGAACTTGATGTACATCTTAGGCTTTTCATTCACTCATCCACTGTTTATTCACTTCTTACGTCATTCCTAAAGTATGTTCTAAATGTTATTCTTCAAGCATAATATTCTAAACTACGAAATATACAATATAATATTCAAACATTTGACATTATTTTATTATTCTTATTATGAGCTACTCAGGGAATGGTTTACAAATAACTAGAGACCTGCAAAATTCGCGGATTCATTCGGTGATAGGCTAGAATTCAAATACATATAACTCTTAGATAATTTTGCTATTGGCTTACTGTTCATCTGGACGAATCTCAACCAGTTATAAACCCTCAACCAAAGAAGGATCGAATCACAGACAAACCAGCTGAGACGACTTACAAGTTGGCAGCCAATGAACTTGCGTTATTTTCCCGAGTGTACAGGGATATGTGCAGTCTATCCTGAAGGCCATCGAAAAGCGAACTTTGCAGGTCTCTACGAAATAACTTTACCTGTTGTAGGTAAGAAACCAAACCCAGTAATACTGCGAGCACTATTTTGTAATGATAAAGTTGTTTCCATGTAAATGTACAAATTTACAAATATTTTCAATTTAACAAAAATATTTATTTTCAATTTACAAAAAAAAAAAAAAATGTACAGTGCAGCGACCGTATTCCGAAACAGCAAGTCCTGAGCCGAGTATTCAGGGCCTCTCGAAGGAACATGTCACCAATTTAAGATGTTAACATTTTTCTTGGTTTCTGGGTTTAAATCAATAGAATTTGAAAAAAAAATTACCCTTACTCCCCTAATAGCGCCGTTTAAGCACATGCACGTGACTGTAAAGCGCTAGTAATCATATCCACTGATGACTTCATACTCTTTTAACGACATCAGCAATTGGTGAAAAATTCATATAGAGTATCCATAGTTTAACTCTTTTCTTGGACTCTCATATTAGATTTATCAAAAAAATATATATAGGCCCTATATATTTTATTTCATTATCTTTAAGACAATGCAAAGATTGAAATAAATCTCTATAAACGACGTGATGATAACTGCAAAACATTGTAATATGTTTTTATTTATTTTGGAAATACGTCTAGTGACGAATTTGATTTATTTTTGGGTTCAAATAATATAAATGACGACCATTTAAAATACATTATTAAAACGATATTATTTACAAACAAACAATCGTGGGGCTGATCAGTAAATTTTGTAAAACTTGGCTCACGCAGACGTGAAACTGTTGACGAAAATAGCGAGTAAGTAATTAAGATAATTGTCTATCTTTTATAAAAGTCATGAAAAGGTGGTCTATCTCAACACGTCAAAGTAAACAAAAGTCCGAAACGTCAAGTTCATCAGCACAGAAGGCAAATCAAACCACACTTATTACAAACGTTGCTTGAGCTTATAAGGATCCAGTGATATAATTTATGCTCTCGTAGAAGTAAAAAAAAATTCTAGTTTACAAAAGTAATCTAGTTTAAAAGTAAATATTTTTTTTGTATCTATAAAACAGATACAAACACTTTTTTTGCTTGCAAAAAGAGGAGCACCAAAATTAAAAAGAAAGGAAAAGAAATTTACTGATAAGTAAATACGCGTTTTTTTAAAAAGCCGAAAAATTTGTTTTTGTGACTTTTAACTCAGAGCGAGTTATTTTTGTACGGTTGAAAAATCTCACGCTGCGTGGATACATGACAACGGCGAGCTGTTAAAAGGGGTCGATTTTTTTTATTTTTTCCGGCGATGCGCGGAGGATTGGGAATATGCAGGAAACAATGAAGGGGATTTGATCGTAATTTGCGCCAGCTCTGAATGGACACGGGAAATTAATGTTGCCATCAGAGCGGAGATAGAGAGAGAGAGAGGGAGAGAGAGAGAGAAAGAGAGGAACGGACGTACCCGCGGGCAGGCTTTCACGGTAAATGGAAATCACAAAGCTGGCGATTTTTAAAGAGAACACACTGAAAGGGTCGGTATCAACAGTACATTTAAAGTTAGCCAGTCTAATTATACGCCTAGAATGTGATGACTTGTTCATAGCACTACACGACAGTGTTGAAAAAAAAGAAATGCATTTACTTGACTGCACAAAAGGGGGAAAATATACAGAACGGGCCTGGATTCAACATAAAAATTCAGCTGCAGGTTCATCATGACAAGATAGGTCAAGTTAAAAACATATATACAACTTATTTCTTAAAGTGTTTACCAGGGCTGGTATACGTCTTTTAATTGTTAATAACTCGCGACTACGCTCGTGCAATGTCAGGGCGTTGCTGATATTTTACCATTGTAAGAAAACTATGCGATTAATTAAAACAAAATTTTACTAAAGAAATAGACACACTAGATTTTCAGGCGTATCAATGATTTAATTCACAAACGTTAAATTAAATAAAGGGGTAACCCTCAAGACTTCAATTTATAGTGTATATCAAGTATCTGATTCTATTATTCTAGTTTGTTCGAGGATTCATTTTACCTTGATGAAATTACACCTCTTTTAAGGTAGGTTTAAAAGAAATCACGTACCTATTTAAGCCGTTACTATGGTGCGACTTTCGAAATTTTTTTTATATAGTTTTTAATTTCATGGTCCATAGACTCCAAAATCATAGTTAACTCAAACGTTTATATATACATATATATCACAATTTTGTGTACAAAATAACTGTCACAATTTTTCACATATCACTTCCAAACTGGTACATAAAATCTAAAGTGGAAAATCTCGGTCGAGTTCGTTAATGGGCAATATCCGTTTAAAGGGGCAGAAATGGGGAAGGTTGTTCGAAAAACTGAAAAATCCCATAATATGGAAAATATCACACCCGTTTGAAAGTATTATAACACGAAGGAGTAGTACCAAAATGTTTTGTCTCAATAAGTTTTTGATACCACATCCATAACTGCAAGGTGTTGAAAAAACGAGGGTTGGAGGACAAGAAAAGATAATAACTCTCTTCGTATGCACAAAATCGAATTCGTACAAACTATGTGTTTATCTTATAATTTTTTCCAAGACTATTGTCTGAAACAATTTTTGATTAGACAAACTATTGCTGCAAGGGGTTGATAAAATGAAGGGTATAGTAAAACAATTTTATAAATTTAAATACTTGTTATTAGGAGCGCAAGTGTTGTAGAGTACATACATCGTATGCTAGAGGGAGCTGGTGCCATCTTGTTACTATGAGCGCTAGTGTCACGTAATGCACATTTTGTTAGTTAGAGATCGCTGCCGCCAAATTAGTTTATCTTTTTCCGCCAGAGTGCAATAGTGCCAATCATTAGATAGTCAGATGTCTTAGCATCCACCATATTTTCTATCATCTTGGCAGAAATCTTGAAAATCTGTAATTATTAACCTAGAAATTCTTAAAAAATTTTTTCGAAAACCATAAAATAAATCATCCATTGATACATTGTTTGATTCGAGCGATTACTGTCCTTGGTTCGATTCTGTTTCAATGCAAATGAAGTTAATCTTCGGTGAAAATGATTATTTTATTGAATATCACCTAAATTTAACATTTTCACAAGAAAGTGATGCACATGAAATATAACAAAACATAAAAAAAATATATTAAATAAATTTTACACAACTAACAGTACAAACAAGCAAATTACTACATTCCTAAGCATTTCTCGAGTTCTTCAGTATTCCTGAAGTACGAAGCGAGTTCTTTGCATGCCCTTGGCATGTGTTTTCAGGACAGTTCCACATGAAAGTTGATCGCCACACACAGCACACAGCTGAGAGTTCTGTTTCGGTACACGGAATGTGATATATGTCTTTCACTGGACATGTGCGCAAACGTCTAGCCACGGAAAATACATTATGTTCCTATTGAATGTGCAACCAGTCCTCCATAATTCTTGATGTGATCTGTCAAAAAATTGTGTGTAGTGTGTAACCGGGCTGCTACACCTGTCGCACTGGTATTTTAAACCTTAAGAGCCCCATGTCACCGGGGATGACGTCACTACCCCAGCCTCTGTTACCACTCACTGCATGAGCACCGAGTGTGTGCTAGAGTGTTTCGGAACCCGCCTTTATCTGCAAACTATCCGCAGTTCAATTGACTGGTGAATGTAACCTTAAGGGTGGTTTCATGAATTACTTTTCTTGTTTAATTTTGATTTTTTTCTGACCATTGTTAATATTTTTTTCATTATACATCTACGGTTGGATGTTTACAAATGGTTTTATGAAGTCAATGGTGTTTATTCAACGATTATAAAACCTTCATATTGGCTTATTTTTAAACTTTAGTGTGAATTTTGGTTCACAATTATTAAATAAATGATTTGTTATAAGTTTATCGCAAAACTGTTAATATTTAGCATTTCATTGATACATTTGCGAAATTTTATCTCTTTCAAAATCCTGGAGCACGTTAGTTTTCAGGAAATTGAAAAAAAAAAAAAACCCTTAGTCTGGGAAGATTTATGAATGAATTCCCAAAAATAATATTAATTACGACAAAAGCGACATAGAAATGGTCAATTAAAAACTGTGTATATCATGAATACATGCTTGAATTTAAAAATGGATTGATCTTCAAATAACTTTTCAAGACATTTTATAAACTCATATTGACTTGATAGAACCATTTATAAACACACAGCTGTTGCTATGTCGAAAATTATATCGTTGTAAAATCTAGAAATAAAAGAAGCGAAATAACTAAGTTGTGTTCAGCCGGAGATATTTTAATCAACACGAAGCGAAAATCGCCGACTCAAGTTTTGAAATATTTATTTTGAGTTAACCGATTTCATTTCAAGGCTGTGTTAGTAATTTACACTGAAACCCATAAAGTAAAAAAAAAAAAAAAAAGCATACGTGCAATGTTTTCGACTCGTCCCATTTTATCCTCTGGTTCCAACATTTCATCGTAAAGCATTTAGTTCTTTTTTTTAATCACGGACTCAGATTTATGGCGTAGGGAAATAAATGATCTTGGATGTAGCACGTAAAGTATTTTGCGATCGGGAAGTTGTCTGCGTGTGGATTTATCCGGCCGCGATCTCCACTCGGGGGAAAGGGGGTCGGTCGCGCCATTAATCGCGCGGACGGGACATCGCGTCGCGTTCATCGCGCCGTCGCGTCGCTCGCGCGTGTGCGACGAGCACGGAGAGAACCATCGAAATATTGTCAGAATTAATCAGGAGCACGTGGAGGAAACTAGAGCACGTTTTCCTTAATATCAGTAAATTAAAGATAAAAAAAAATATTGGTTGTCTGTAAAGTCGGTTTACGGACGATAGTTTAACGTGGCAACGTCATAACAAAACATTGATGAAATGATTGCATACTTTTATGAATAAAATTGAATCATTTCTATTGAATTATCACTATTTTGTACGGATACAAAGAAGGAGTGAAATGAAATCTACAATTTAATTAATAAATTTACTTTTATTTGCACTCATTAATTCAAATATGTTTATTACTTTAACGAAGAGAATTATTCAACTATAACTTTTATACATGTTTGCTACTTAACTTCTTTTAATCTGTGTTATTCTGTTAAGGATAGGACGATGTTAGGAAAAGTAGGAAACGAATGGGAGTGTTTCAAGTTTAATGTGCCTCGAAAAAGTAAAATCGATGGTTGTTCCAATCGAATGGAAGAGAGATAGATACGGCGCAAGCCTACCATGAGCGTAACGGGACACAACGATAACGGGACAATGTGCGTTACGTGACACTTTTTCGTGCGTGCAGCCGGCGTTCATCGATTTATTAGACGTTGTCACGTCAAAAAAACTGTTGCTTGTACTAGAACTATTATCTTTGCTCAACAACGGAGGAGTTCACGAGCTGGCAGAAGCTTGTTTTTGTAATGTTCCTCCCGCCGCGCGAGAGGTCGTCCCACAGGACGTCACAGCGGGGCCGGGGGCCGGGGGCCGGGGGCCAGACGTCCACGCCAGCTGCGTGCTGAGACTTCGTAGCGTTGTCTGCGCTTCGTAGTTGGCTGGGTTCGTATCAGGCGCGAGGTGTATACCATTTGTCCGAGTGTCCACTTCTCCGAATGACCACTTGTCCGAGCGGCCAACTCTCCGAGCTCTGAGGGGCGGATGGTGTCTCCCACCCGCGCGACCTTGCTCCGCCCTGCCTCCTCCTTGACGTCCAATCCCAGCACGGCAGATAGGCCCGCCAATCAGCAATAACAGTTATCACTCTGGGAGGTGGCTACAGAAACTTAAACCGCTCGTACAATTACGTACATAAAGCGGCTAAGTCGAGCAGGCACGGCCCTAGTCGCCCCGAGAACGAATCCTCGGGCTGAGCACATTATCGACACGTTACCGTTTAAGATAAAAATTCACGTTTCAGTTTCAAAACGTGTCTTAACTCACGCTTTTTTAAAATATATATATTTTGAATGTTGATGTATTTAAGGAGTTGGCCGCTCCGTCAAGTGGTCACTCGGACAAGTGGTCATTCGAACAAAAGGAGCTCGGACAAGTGGTCATTCGGAGAAGTGGACACTCGGACAAATGGTAGGTCCCCTCAGGCCAGTCACGGCCGTCCGGCGCGCGGAAGAAAACGCGTCCTGAATGGCCCGCGCCAAACAGGGGCGACGACTTCTCTCGCAGACGGCCGCCAATTTATTACAAGGGAACAATCTCTACCACGGGCATAACTTATTGAAGTCTAAAGAGCGATCAGATATATTTTTTTTCCCCCCACGAAAAATACATGCCCTAAAATTATGTATAGAGCCACAATATATTACAAATTCATTTATCTCCACGTTAAACTCAAATAGCACATATAAATAAAGCGGAGTAAGGAAAAAAAGTGATTGCAATTGTTTTAGGTTAAACGTAATACACAATAAACTTGTTTGTTTTACTTTTTTTTTTACAGAGGAATTAGAAATCTGTGAATTTACCTAAACACATGGCAAATTGATAAAAAAAAATCGACATATTCTACAAAATTATTTTACCTCATGCATTATAATCTTAGGAAAAATATTTACTAATCTTTGCGGGTTTCACGTGATTTGGCGACCACTTCCTTTCTATGTTCACAACTGGCTCAGGGTCGCCATGGATGTGTCTTTCATTAACGCTAGCTGATGAATTCGTGAAGTAATCAGTAATCTTGGCTCTAGTCCCAGGACCTGTACTCGCAATAATGCACACTTCACAAAATAAGAAGGTTTTTAATTAATGTATCAGTTTACTTTTCTTACTGTGAATATATTATATATAGTGTCTCACTCCTAGTTTGCAGTACACAGTAAATTGCGTCCATTGCTACCAGATTGATTCTACCCGGCTTTTTAACATTAAATATATTAGCATGCCTACCATCTTTAACTATAATGAGTTTGAACAGTATTAAATTTACTATTTGTTGATTTTTTTAAGATCATAAATTAGTGTCTCTTAATATTGCAGTTGTACTCATTCTGAAAGAAAAAAAAAATCAATTCTAAACCCTAATTATTATTTCACAGTAGATACTATTTGTAGCAGTCGGTTACTATTATAAACAAGGAATTCCATTAAATTATGAACTTTGCTCAAATATAGCGGAAAATTAAAATTAAATTAAATTACAAACGGGTAGTTGAAAAAAAAACATTTCAATTAAGATGGGAGATTTTGGTTACGTCTTTTTTAGACGTAAAATCTGAAAATTATCAGATGATGTATTTGATAAAATACAACAAAATATGTATTTAAAAAATTTTCATTTTAATTATTCATTTACATAATTCAACGTCTGAGATACATAAAAAAAACATTACATTATAAATTTGCGTTTAAATGTTTTGTGCTCTATGGCGTGTAAATGACAACAAAGCACACCGATGTAAGAACATAGCTAATGTCAGAAATCGTGAATTGGAAAGAGAGAGAGAGAGAGTAAATATCTATTGAAATGCACACTGTAATCTAAGGATGAGACATCCTAAATTAATAAAACTTGTTACATTCAAAACTCGAAGAAAAAAGAAGACTGACTACGACGTTGAGGGGAGATTGACATGGCGTGAGTTGGGCGGACTAAGAGAGATGATTATGCAATGGTTCATCATTGCCTTCTGTCGTATGGGGGCTAAAAGGACAAAACAACATTCAGTTCTGAACAGAGGAAGGGAATTTTCCACAAACGGTAAAACTACACGGTACCCATGGCTTAAAAAATTGGAAACTATTGCCAATTTTTAAAAAAAATAAATAATATAGTAATTTATTTATAATAAAGATCGCAGGCTTTCGCAGCCATCGTCTGGAGTTTCTTGGTTTATAGCTTGTAGCCGCGTCGAAACTGAAAATATCACCGACGTTTCGATTGGCGTTGCAGTTGCCATCAGCAGAGAGCAGTTTCTCCCTGATGATGGCGATTGCAATGCTGACCGAAACGTCGGTGATATCTTCGCCAAAGACGCGGCTACAACCCAGAAGCTAAGCAACTCCAACGTATTGATAATCATCTACGAGCTATTCTTTTGTTTAACCTTACAATTTTGATTGAATCTGACATGTTTAGTGATGCATTTAGACGATACATGTAGGCACCAGTGCCTTACCCAGAACTTATCGCGCCGTAAGCACTGGTTGGTCCGACTGCGCTACGGACGGGCGCAATTTAGTATGACCAGTAGCGGTATTCCATGAAGTTCGGGCAAGAAAGCGAATAGGCACTACCTAATTGGGATACAACCGTAACCTAACTCACGGGTCGTATTCCCGAACGTGTCCAAACCATATTCCAGTAAGTGATCAGCTCGGCAGCCGTTTTAATACACTGTGCCCTGCACGAGGCAAGAAAATATTACAAACGCATTCTAGCGGACGGTTGGCAACCATTGATAATATTGTTACGGCAAAATAAATCCAAGAGATAGCAGCACCGTCACGCGAATTCTAATTTTCTCGAGTACTAGTAAGTTGCGAGTTTTTCTTTCTATGACCATCAAAGTGTTCAAAATGTATTCCAGGATAGTTTCGCTACCATGAAGTTTCATTTGCCACACCAATACGTTTTGTACGTCCTCCGATGTTCAGGAAATCAAATATATACTAGTGAATGAAGCCAGACGCGGGTCCGCCATCTGGAAGAAATCAACGAAAAAGTGAGTTCTGCGCATGCGCAGAATTTGGGCAACAGATAGGTCACGGATGGAAAACCGAAATCCGCCCCCCCCTCCCCCCAACCCAAAAAAAAAGTGGACTGGTAGTGTTATATCGTGCACTAGGAAAAGGGTAAGGGTACAGGTGTAACATATTCAATGCCTAAACCCTTATTTTTAAGTATTGTAATACAGACATAAACACACGCAAAGGTATATATACACTCTAAGTTGAGATAGCTGGAGCAAGGGACGGGGAATTTGCTGAACTTAGTTCTTGGGTCGGGGG
This sequence comes from Bacillus rossius redtenbacheri, assembly GCF_032445375.1. Taxonomy (NCBI): domain Eukaryota; kingdom Metazoa; phylum Arthropoda; class Insecta; order Phasmatodea; family Bacillidae; genus Bacillus; species Bacillus rossius. The sequence continues at coordinate 36,384,995 of NC_086335.1, read as the reverse complement.
TTCGTAAGCTCTGTCGCTGACACACACCATTTCACGAGATTGCACAACTCAATAAAGTTTTTTTTTGGAACTTTAGGGCGTGGGAAAGTGAACAAAAGTGAAAACAAAACTCCCCTCAAGTAGTGAACACGAGGTAGCAACGGGTAAAGAAAGTTTCTCGAGGATCGGAGAAAAGAACGAACAGGGGTGCAGGAAGAAACAAGACACGTTGTGAAGGAAACGTTATACGCAGTAAAGCTGTTTGTTTTATAGAAGAATGAGAAATTTGTGAGTTATTCTGACTATAGTTAATAATTGTTCACTTATAATATTATACCTACACAGTTAGTGAAATAAAAATATTTTATTTCTCATTGAAACTTATTTAACCTTGAAAATAAAAAAAAATCACATTTGAAAGATTTCTTACTAATATATTTTTAAAAAGTCGCTTAAATAAAAGTAAAAAAATTGAAATGCATCGTTTGAAGATAAAAACGGTTATGAAAACACTTGAAAAAATATTTTTAAGTTGTCTTATTCGTTTGAAATTTAATTAAATTTATTTTACTCAAATTAACATATCATCGAAAGCAAGGAAGACAACACAACTCAGAAATATTTTGTTCCGAACCGAGCAAATACAGATTTTGTAACCAACATATTACTGAAATGGAGAAGGTGAAATAAATAGTCAAACGTGCGTGAGAAAGATTTTATTTTGGGAAAATTTGCAGCTAGAGTGATGATGTCCGCTAGGAAAAAAAAGTTGTTCATTTAAGGGAAATCAAAACACCTCTCATTCACGGAAAATGCCCTACTTCAACACACCAGCCGGTGTATTTATCAATAAAAAAACTTGGTTAATGACTAGTGACATGACTAATTATTCTTATTTTCTGGAATCAGGATGAGTTCCATGGACTTGAACACTTATAAGTCTGTGTCTATTGTCCGCTGGCTACTGCCACATCCCACCTTTCGGTCGGAATGCATGCGATTGGGTCAAATTAATATTTTTTATGTTGCTATTGTCCGCCCACTGGGTCTAGTGGCTAGCGTGACTGTGGGCCAAAGAGCCTGGGTTCGATTCCTGGCAGTTGAGGGGATTTTTAAAACCTTTTCTCCCTGGGTTCAGTGATGTCTCTTTCACCTTCATCCAGCGGAAGGCGATGAAAGACCATCGCGGTATCATCCTGCCTGGGCAAGCATAGGGACGTCACGGCTGTCATCACCGTGGCCCGCCCATTAATCGGCCATGTTGATTTTGGTCTCTTGTTCTTGGTTGTGGGTAAATACTGCTTATGGCCCAATGGGGACGCCGTTAAAGTGAATAATGGAAAGCACTCCAGCCTCTCTAGAAATAATAAAGCAAATTCTCCATGCCTCCGCTAATGACAAATAATGCTACACAAAAGTGAACGTTTACCAAGAGGATTCGAATGGAGAAAAATAATTCTAAAAATATATATTTTGGTTTTCGAGGATCAGCCGCGTGTAAGTGATAGGTGCAATATACCAATTCAACGCGTGCCAACTTATAAAAAATTGTCCGCAATCTACTTTAATTTTTTTTATGTTCATCCCTCTCTGATATAATGCTCTGGAAAACGTGTTTGTACTCATACAACCATTTAATTGGAGTTAATGATATTATGCAAACGTTACAGTCATTTCGACAAACGTTTTGAATATTTTATTTGTTTGACGCTACTGAGGCCAGCCCCTTTCAGCTACGGGACTCAATGCAAGCGTCAACTCTAAATTACCACGCGTTTGGCTAAGACTTGCTTGCTAACAGGGGATTGGTCTACGCGTTATCTTAAAAAAAAAGAAATAAAATAATGATGAAAACATTTGTCACTATGCCTAAAGGTGGCAGAATATTAAAAACAGCAAGAATTAGCATTTTCTGTTAATTTTTATTTATGAAATTTTTATTTACTTCATGCAATAGCATGAACACATTGCTATGTATCTGTACCTCAGAGGCATAAGACACTATGTCCCACTTTAGGGAAAAATGCACTTTTACAATAAACTTGACCAGTGCTTGACGTTGTTGACGATATGTCCAAAATTCACATACTTTGGGTTCAAAATAATTGAGTAGTTATGTGAGATACATTTTAAAATTCTTTAAAAAGTTCTTCGTGAAAAATATGGTTTATGTGACATTGTGTCTTATGCCTCCGAGGTAAAAATACACAAATATATGCATGTACACTGGTTAAAGTTTCATAAATAAATAAATAAATAAATAAATAAATAAATATATATATATTACTTCTTCTCGTAACAAAATATCCCTTTTTAAAATTATCTGTTCTTTCTATCAGGTACAATTAAAAATATTAATTTTGCAAAAAATAAACAAGCTATGAAAAGTAAGCTTTAGTTTAACCTCAAAAAAAAAAGACGTGATTCATAAATAGATGGCAAAGACGGGACAGAAATACGAGAGCGAAGCATTTGTGCACTTTTTGAAAGGAAAACGCACGGAAGAAAAAAAAGACACACGCAATAAATATGCACCTGCTTCAGCCATTTCTCAGAATGCAATGAATGCAAATAAAAAAACAGCTATGTCTTCTATGATTCTGGATTTTGATACATTTGAATACGGAATTAAATATAGTATGATTTCATTTACAAATGTGTACATGTGTACAATTAATATCTTACCTCCAACAGTTTTCCTGAAAAACTCAAGTCTTACAAAGAAAAAAAAATCGTTTTAAATACCTGTAATAAAAATATTATGTTTTAAGTCTAACAATACATTGGCTAACGTTTTTTTTTTTAAAGGAAATCATAATAAGTCACCTAGTAGATTGTTAGTTATAATAGTATTAGTTAACAATGTAATAAATTCAACATGCATATAATCAGGTACCTATCCAACGAAAATGTTTAACACGTATACAGGTTCGATGTACCAAGTTTCGTGATTTAATACAGCCTCACTAATAAACTATACGAACAAAATGAACTTATTCTTGAGGAGGTAACACTTTACAAATTGCTTTTTTTATTTCACTTTCCCGTGTAAAGACCCCATTTTAATGCACGCCACTGCAAGTAAAGATTGCTGTTAATTCCCGTGTTGGGTGGAGCCCATATACGGTCAATTTGCGTTGTATAGCCAGTACGTGCGTTTATTTTAATTAAGCCCATTCCACAATGTCACGGAAGCAGACACGGATGACGTACGTGGATACGTAGATCTCGAATAAGATTACCTACAATGGCACGAACGCGAGCACGGAAGCGAACGGATTATTAGCTGGGAAACTCCCATCTCTTCCGTTTACGTAATGCCGTGTGACCAATAGAAACCGAGTAGTTTACGACGGTGGTAGCCATGTTTGTTAAAGTTTACGTTAAAAATTGTTTTCAAGCACAAGAATGTTGATACACGACCAGTGTTATAAAATTACCTTGTGATTTATTTTTATTATTTATGTTCTCGTATGAAAATATTCGGTTAAATTAATATTTCGTAACTGTAAAATTCGAGATGTTTTAATAGCTTCAGTAACTATTTTTGATCTTCAAACTTTAACAGTACGCTATATTGTAATGCATTACCATGTAAGCAAGTAGCAAGAAACTTTGTAATTCTTGTGTTGCTCACAAAATTTTCAAACAATCTCATAGGTTGCCGATTGTTGCTATTCCCGTTCACCTTGGAATCGGCATATGGATAAAAACGTAAATATCTTACCCTCATGCGTCATTGCAGAAAATGGGCTGAGAGCTACGTCAACACACTTAGCCTTGCACAGTATCAAATTAAAAAAAAATGTGAAGGAGTCTTTCAGTACTCGCCAGAGATGTGTAACATCTAACCTCGGTAACGAGCAAATTCAGGTGTTCTCATGTTGCAAATACACTTACATTACGAAACTCAGGCACGAAATTTAACGCAAGATTCTTAAACTTCATTTCTTGGTGTGAATCGCTCGTAGTTTCCGCACCCGCCGCTAGATTTCACTGCCGGAGCAGCTACGTCAACTATCGAATTATTCTATTTGCAGAGCGAAAGATTAAATATATAATGAAAAGGCTTGGATAAAAGTGAAAAAAGACTTGAGAAAAATACTAAACACCGGCTTGTGACCTGTTTTTCCAACAAGGAATTTTAATAAAATACTGTCTATTTGTTAAATTTCACTAAATAGCTAATGATATAAAGTTTTATTTTGTCTCTATGAATTTTGGTTCGTGTCATCCCTCAAAGATGGCATCACCATGGTAAAAGCATTTCCGTTCCATGCGACTTCCGTTGCATTCTCGAAATCACTCCTACCAAATGCCGTATACTGAGAGCTAAGATGTTACACATCAAAATAAATCTTTATATGATTAACAAGCAAAATTTAATTTTTTCTTGGTTTTTTCTCACCAGCCTGCGATATTCGCCTGAGGATTGTATTGTCCCACTGCTTATTATGCCTTGCTAACCACGAACAGTTGGTACGTTTGGAATTGTCTCTACAGTGGTAGATAATTATCTATTTTATTTTTTATTATATATTATATTTTGTATATTATATAAATATATATCTTATATAATATAAATATTTAATATTATAATATAAAATGAACTCTACGTGCAAAGTACGACGCTAAGCTTAGAGTTGCTTTCAGTTTAGATTCTAATCTTTAACGTTAAAGAAGACTACTTTTTAAAGGTTTACTTACTTTACATGATTGAAATAACCTATTTAGAAAACACGGGGAAAACTAATTTTAAAAGAAAATCTTACAATCTTACAATCTTACAATCTTAATGTATTGCATTAATTAAAATATTTCAATAGGTCCATTAAAAATTTGGGCTAAGGTTTTCTTTTCATTACTTAATATGAGGACTAATCCATAAATTTGGAAAGTCATACAAATTGTAATTTTGATAAAATTATATCGAGTTCATTAAAATTTTGGGCGATGGTAAGATTTGTTTTAAACCTAATAACCCCAAGTTTTATTTCTTTAGTTAACAAGGCAATTGCTGATAATGATGGTATACTGTCATACAAATTTAAATAAACTTTCTGAATTGCCTAATAGATAGTATCTGTTTTTGTGTTGTATATGTTTGACAACCAGGATATCTGTTGATTTCGTATCTTTTTTGCCCTACGGGTTTTAGTTTCTTGCCTTGTCACATTGATAAGCTTAATATAATAAACTTAAGTCCAGTTGTTGGATATTCGATTATATTTTCCATGATTAAAAAAATTGTTTAAATGAAATATCAATTGAAACATAAAAAAATATGCACCAATTTAGGTAAGAAATACTCAGTATTATATCGAAAAACGTTTTTTTCAATATAAAAAAAATTACCAATGTCAGGCATTGTAGAAAGTTACAGTATCTTTCTTATGGTATAACATATGTTGGCAACTGGTTTCCAAAATAAATTGGAGATATATATTTTTTTCTCCCTGTGTGGCGCCATGGATGACCTCGACACGGCGTGTTACCTCCTCCTCCCCCCACCAACCTCCTTGTCCTGTGATTTCCACGTGATTTCGTTCTTTCATCTGCAGCCGATTATCGCTGTCAGTCATCGGCCGTGTTTTTCAATCCTCCCTGTCCCCCCTATACGCCCCACATACCAGGGGCAGTTCATCAACATGTTAATGGCCAGCGCGCGACGCCACTAAATACGTCAACAAGGGAGGGTTTTTTTTTTACGCGAGACGCACAGAGCTCATTTCCCTTCGTCCCCGTTAACGGTAATTGTCCGGACCCCGGCGATCGGAGCGGCGCTTCGCCAAAACTGCACTTTGTACTGGACGCGCGCAGTATAAAGTATACGCGAACGAGATTTTCAGTTCTGGCAATAGATACGTAACATCTGACCTCGGTAACGAGCGAATTCGTGTGATCTCATGTTGCAAATACACTTGTGATACGGAACTCGGATACGAAATGTAACTTAGAAACATTAAAAATAATACCGAGCATGATAAAAATTAGAAAATTTGAATTTTTTTACTGCATTTATGGACGTGAATCACACGTAGTTTCCGCGGCCACCACTAGAATTCGCTGCCGGAGCAGCTAAGTCGACTGACTATTGAATCATTTGTTTATCAGACTGTATTTAAACTTTTTACTGGAACGGTTCCGATAAAAGCGAAGAAGACTAAAAAAAAAAAAAATACTAACCGTTAGATTTGGACCTGATTTTCGACAAAGAATATTATTAACACACTACAGGTTTTGGTAAATTCCATTAAACAGTTAATACTTTAAAGTTTTCCTTCGGCTTTGTGAACTTTGTTTTGCGCTTTTTCAGCACTGTGGTAACACATTTTCTTTCCACGTGACTCCCGTTCCATTCACGAAATTACTCGTACCGAATGCCGTCTACCGAGAGCTAAGAGGGCTATAAATTACTAATATTTTTTGATAGAACAAGATATAGGCTAATAATTGAGAATAATAAGGATCCGGGTATGATCTCAATTGAAATAACTCTTTTCTACACGAATAAATAAATTATAGATTCTTTGAATAAAAATAATTACAAAAATTTTTCCCTGTTAAGTCAATGTTTTGAAATGAATTTTGAGGAATTTTGAGTCATTATTGAGGGATTTTGAGGAATGATGTGATCAAAAATGCTCGCCGGGACGTCATGGTGGTCGGTCATTGACCCAATCCACAATCCAGACCCTGGACCCTGTGTCAGCTCCGGCTATTTTCTACTACTTATGTCATTAATAATATTTTAAATCAAATTTTTTACATTGTAAGAATTATTCAAAAAAAAATATAAATATTATAAAAAGCTGTGCCCGCTACTTTGTTCGCATGGACAGAATAATTTTTACAGATTATTCAAATATAAAATATGATCAATCATTTTATTAATATATTTACTAAATCTAAATTTATACTTTGGTTTTACTTTAAAAAGCAAGAAGAAAATAATTTAATTGAATCACTATTTATATCTATAGGTATAGAAAATACGATGCAGTGAATTAACAACTCCGCTGTTGTAAATCTGCAGGGAAATAAAACAATTTGGTAGCCCTACTTATATTTATCATAATATATTCGGAACAGTTTGAGATATCACAAAAAATTAAGACTAATTTAATCCGGAGTTACTATTTAAAAAGTGTTGTGATTTGAAAGCCAATATAGCGTTAGCAGTTTTAAAGTTAAATAATTTTGTGCAGCAGACTGATGGAGAAAATGTTTTCTTACGTTAGATTTGGTTTGGGTATCTGATATGCTAACAGGAAAAAAATATTTAATACGTGATAATCAGAAAATCAGACAATCTATTACATTTTTTATTTATTTGATATTAACTATTTAAATAAAATAAAGAATATTTAGTTTACGCAGTCTTTGGAATAAGCAGTGACAATTAATCACTGTAGCTAACTGAGGAGAAAAACGAGTGTAAATAGTAGTTGTTTCAGCTTCGAAGCATCACTGAAAGCAAGGGAATGCCATTAATTTAGTCTGAAACATGTCGCATTCATGGAGAAAAATGGTTTCAGCGTAAGCTCGAGGGACACAGTATAGCCACAGGGGAACTGTAGGTTATAAATATTTCACTACAAATTAAGTTGGCTTGTGTATTCGGCGGAAGGACATCAATGGCTTATGAAATGGTAACTGGTCGTATTTCAATGTCTGTTGATGCAGGAAAACGCGAATTTAACTACAAAAAAGTCCATTATTCATCTTTGTCCGTCAGACTGAATTTTAACAGCCATAGGTGGCATGTTACTTTCAACAATGTTAGTTTAAAAATAATTTTTAATTATTTTAAATTGAATACTTGCCTTCATCAAAGCAGATGTTATACACAATAAGAGATTACCAAAGTCCATAATACTGGGTCTATGAAAAGGGTTATTACAGTTTTCCACAGTTAGAAATAATTACAGTTACGGACTTTTTAACGAAGAATTTAGATCAAATAAACGAACACTTCTTCGTAATTTAAAATAACTGAATCGTCGTACAAACTAATTCTTATTTCCACCTCAGAATTGTATGTTTCAATCTAAAATTCCACAAAAGAAAAATGTTCTTGTGTAGACATAACCCTTTTTTCAATGTTTTGTTAATTTACTCAGAATTTTCTTTTGGATTCATGTCCAAAGTAAGTGTACTCAGTGTCCGTATTTGACTAAAATAGCCGTAAATATACGAAGATCCCTGGATAATCTTTAATCAGCGTTCTTCGTAAATTGAATGTGAACATTTTTGATAGTGCAAAAATTTTTGACACAAAAACTAATTTGAATATTAAACGCAAATGACTTCACAGCAGAAACTATTTGCAGCAACCAGTCAACATTGACTTTAAGGTTTACATTTAATCATATACTTTGCTTCAACGAAGCCACACTTTGAAAAACAAACGACAGAAAAAATTTTTAAGGCCTTGGTAACTTGTTAAAAATAAGATGGCGTTCTTTAGGTTCCTATATCTCCGTCTTAATCAAACAACTGAATGTTTTTAACATGACAACCTAGAAACGACGTCATGAAACCGATATGCATTTTTTTTACACTTCTTAAATTAAAATCTTATAAAGTCTCTAACGTGTCACTTGTTCGCAGTATACTGAGTTCGGATTCTTACCCGGGCATTTATGCTTTGTATTGTCCCAGCACTTACAATAGTTGTTATAGTTATTTGTGAACCGTTCCCTGAATAGCTTTTCAGTTTTAACTGCGCATTTTAATAAGCGTAATAAAACAAAATGGTCCAAATATTAAATATTCGATTATCTTTTTCGTGGTTTCAAACATTTATGCTTTAACGAAACATCGATTAAAATATAATAGTATGAGCCAATTTTCGTAAGAAAAACTTGGTGTTATCTCAGAAAAATCATTTTTTTATGTATGAAAAAATAACCATAGCAAAGAGTTGTACAAAGTTACAATATCTTTCTTGTAGTATTAGAAAAGATTTATTGGCAACTGGTTTTCAAATGAATTTTTTTTTAAATGTACAGAAAATATTTATCTGTGTACAAGCGCACAGGCGAGTGTTTTAGGTATGCGAGTGAATGTAGACGAATGTGTGCAAGTATTCGAGAGCGTAAGTACGCAAGTGGACTATGTTGCAGTTTGCACAATTATGCAATTTAGCATTTATGTAAATATACAAAAATGCAAGTGCGAAAGTAAACAAGTAGGCAAGTGCGCAAGAAGACAAGTTATTGTCGGCGCAAGTACACAAGTATGTAAATGCGCAAGTAGAAAAGTATATGTGCGCAAGTATACAAATATTTGAGTGCGCAAGTACACAAGTACGTAAGTGTGCAAGCATACAAGTATTTAAGTGCGCAAGAAGACAAGTATGTAAGTGCGCAAGAACACAAGTATGCAAGTGTGCTATATTACAAACATGCCATCAAGTACTGCTGATGTCATTTTTTTTCGGCAATTAATTTTATAGCTAGAATGCACACAACAAAGCAGAAATTCAAGTTGCACTTTTCGTTACGCTGAGATGATGTAATCACCCCAACCTACCCTACTGGCTGGATATAAGTTTAACTACAATACAATGGAGGTTCACAATTATAACATGGATGGTGACGAAAAATCCTGCAAAAAGTGTTCCAGTTGTAAGTATGATTCTCTACTTCATTCGTTACTAGCTGAAATACCAGGTGTTGCCCAACCAAGCTAAACCACCCTTGGGAGCTGAATTTTGGAAAACCTCATTCTTTGTTGATAAATACGTAATATAATGAACATCTCTGCCGAGTTTAAAGTCTGTAGGACATATACTTGAAAAACGGGAAATTTTGATTTTGAGCACCCCAAAAAAATGTTGTAGAACATATTGTTGAAAAACATGAAATTTTTTAACGCCCCCACAACCCCCACTGGAAGCTGATTTTTAAAAAAAAATCCTTTCTAGTGGATGTCTACACAGCAAAAGAAAAATACACGTGCCAAATTTCAACTCTGTAGGTAGTATAGTTTCGAGAATCCGCGAATAGTGTCAGTGAGTGACATTTATCACCACCGTTCACCTCCGTAAGAGATAAATAAAAAAATAAAAAAAGAAACACGTGTTATTTTAATCTTTTGAAGAGTACCTAATTTTAAAAATTCCATCATCGTAACATAATAAAAAAAATGTTTCTTCATACAAAATTTTCCACCTTTATACCCCTTTAGGGAGGGAATTAAAAAAAATCCTTCCTTAGTGCACTCAAGAAATATTTCCTCCAAATTTTAAAATCTCTAGGTCTACCGGTTCCGGCTGTGCGTTGTCTGTCAGCCAGTCAATAAGTCAGTAATTTTTTTTCCTAACCTAAATTAAAACTAAGTGTATTTGGGAGGGGTCTGGGTTAGGGAAAGACTCTAAGTGCGTCTCAGGCCGAAGCCTATACGCTCTAATTATGCAGGGTTTAAGCCATGCGGGAGAGGGTGCATGCATCATGTGCTAGGAGGGGGATTGGCCAGCCATGGCAGCAATTGGCGCCATGACTAACTCCCCTCACTGACTATTCTAGACTTAAAACTAGATATGTTTAGCCCAGGTAAAACCTGCATAGACACAGGGAAAGCCCTGGGCACTTACATGCGGGATGCAAAATTTCATGCATTATTGACAAGCAGGTTGATTATAGGAAACAGAAGGATCTTTCCGGAAGAAGAGTTGGACAGAGTAGAAAATATCTACAAAGCAAGGGTGGGCACTTAGACATTTTTGTTCGCATTGGGGGTTTTGGGCATAACTGGTTGTTAGGGGGCGACTATTGTCGTTTCACGCCAGGCTGCCAGCCAGCCAAGTTAATTGAAAGAACATAATTATATGAACGCAGCACCCAGGTTGCCCCAGCCGCCGCGGCCATGTATGTCCAACACAGTGTGCTGCCAGCCTGGGCATGTCTATCATTGGCTAGTCCAATGTTGCTTACTTTCACCGCAATAAGTCAGTCAGTCACGGTACTGTTTTATAGTTACAGATTTCTCCTCTTCTTCCCCGTCTCAACCATTCAGCGCTCCACTGCTGAGCGTGGCACTTTTTCATTTTTTCCTTACGTGGTCATGCGCACACGCACCGAGTATTATGTCGGTTGCGTCTCGCTGTAGAACTAAAGGACTTGACAGTCTCGCGAGGAGATGAAAAAAGCGGTACAGATCAGGGGAAGCTGAATAATGGGTTCGCTCAGACACAAGCGATGATGGAACGCTGGCAGGTTAAGTCTGGAAGATCACCCGTAACCAGTCGATACTTGAACGGAGTGTTGTTGGCGGAGGATTATTTCAGACCGAAACATAGCATCCAGAACTGTAGATGGCGAGGGGGGAGGCCATCATTCAAACTCTTTTCAGCAGTGTCAACCCCCCCCCCCCCTCCCTTGACTGGTTCTCTACCACCAGACGCGTCTAGCGCCAGACGGAGCGAGCTGTCGTGGCAAGAATATGTTTTCCTCTGCGTTTGACACGGAGGAGCTTTGACGTGCTTCCAGACGCACCAAACAAACAAACAAACAAACAAACCCACAAAGCAGTCCTCAGTCTGAAGGTCCTCTGTTGATTTCAAAGAGAGACCGGGGGGAAAAAAATATTTACCAACCCCATTCACGGAGGTTAATTTTCGTGATGCCTTCACAGGTCTGATGCCTTCGTCCCGGGTGGCATTATAGTACACTCTTTGCAAATAAAAATAGAGTAAAAATAATACGTCTACACTGAGAAAAAGAGTTAATCTATGAAAACAAATATTTGTTTGTGTAGGCAAAACACCTATTTACTTTCTAACTAAATTTACGTGTAACAAAATTGGTTTGGTACCCCAAACAAAATATGTATGAAGCTGATTTTACAAAACAAATTTGTGGGCGAAAAAAAAAATATTTTCTACTAGGCTATAGAATATGTTTTTTTAAAACAACTGTTTATGCAATATTTACTTCGACGAATACAAACGTGTATTATGTTTGGGCAAAAAAAAAAACCTCTTCTCAAAGAATGCACGCTAAATTTTCAGCACGAAATGTTAAAAATGTAGAGCATAATTAGGTACTAGATTCTATAGCAGTGCAAGCAGCCTCCATTTTTTTTTAAATCTCGCGAACGGACCACTTTGCCATTAAAAATGGTTACGGCGAGCTTTATATAACCCGGCCTTTTTTTTTTCTTCCAGGGATTTACGGACGTCCATCGAGGTAAGGGCGCAACGGAACAAGGAGCGCGAAGCCTGAGCGAGATGAGATAAGAAAATCCGCCAGTTCGCGGCTAACCGACACACACACACGCACACAGATGCGTCACTGACAACCCGGGCTGTCCAATGGGGGATCCGAAATCAGTCTCAGTGTCGAGGGACACGACACCTCCGTGATCAAGTGGACAGTGTCCGCCGCTAATGGCACCTCTTGCTTCACCCCAATCCCCCCTCCCACCTCAAACACCATCATGGCTCTAACGTATCGCGTAATCTTCGCCGACTCGGCAAGGAATCCACGGACCCGAGACTTAAAACGCGTTCGAAACCGCCACCCTCCCGGGGAAAATTTCATTAGACGGGAAGTGAAAACCAACCCGTATATTTCCTCGCCTAGTGCAGGATCCCACACGTCGGTGCATAGAAATTTTTTTTTCTGTACGTTTACAAGAGATTTATTTGGAAACTTGCTGTCGAGAAATAGTTTGCAATACTACGATAAAGATATTGTCGCGGGTTGAAATTTTGCAGGGTTGTTGAAATCAAATTTAGGGACTTTACTGACGGGACTCTGGGCTGGCTGCTCTGTTCACTCGTCAGCGCAAGTGGCGTGACCATGTAATTGGGGCACGGGGCCGGCGCGGAGCGCTGCGGGCTTGCAGAATTTTGTTTGTTTGTTTGGCCGCGCGCTGGCGCAGCCACGGGCCGCAGTTACTGGGGCGCGCTGTCGTAACAAGCCGCGCGGTGTGGCCTGCACATCGGGGTAGAGGGGGGGTAGTCTTCCCAGATGTTCTAGTTAGTTGTTTAGTAAATTTGACTTCAATAACGAGCTTTTGTTATGCTAGGCGCGGCAGGGCGCGCGAATTTAAGCGCAAGTGATTGGTGACTCGGGGCTCACTCAGGCGGAGGCTATGCGTCTCACCTGTGGTCACGAGTTGTTAGTTCGTTCGTGATGTAGGAATTCAGGCTCACTCAGGCGGAGGCTATGCGTCTCACCTGTGGTCACGAGTTGTTAGTTCGTTCGTGATGTAGGAATTCAAGCTTTCGGGCGGAAGCTATGGTCGACGCCAGAGGCCACGAGTCGTTTAATTTAAGTTAGGTCATAATGTAGTCGTCAAGCTTTCGGGCGGAGGCTATGGCCCTCGTCAGGGGTCACGCGTCATAGTTTTTAAAATGTAATGTTCGTTCGGGATTTCAAGGGCAGGAGAGGCCCCTACGTTATTTTTTTAAAGTAATCGATCAAGAAAGGCTTTTCGGAAAATGTGAGTAGGGACTTATCTTGGTTTTAATTTTAAGTATTAATTATGATTTGAGGTATTCGGAAGGACTAGGGAAGTGTTTAGTGAAGTTCTCTCATTTTCTCTCTTGTGTAAGGTCGTTCAATCGTTAAGGAAGTAAAGAAGAGTATTGTTTTAAATTTTAATCCCGATGTGTAAATGTTCGTCAATAATGATGTTGATTATTTGACTTTAAGAATAAAATAATTTTAATTAAGTATTATGTTATTTTGCAAAATCTCCTTAGTTCAGCTCTCACCAGACATCCTGTACGGGATGACGAACCTATGATCCTAGGTACAGTAAAGTATTTTATGAAGTTAAGACTAGTTGATGCCAAGCGAGTTGTTTCTATGTAAAGAGCTACGATTCTCTCCCCCCTCCGAAAGTGGATCGTGACAGAAATGGCGGTGGCACCGGCTAGGTGCACGGAACAGAAATGGTAGAGTTCGCCGGATAGGTTCTATTTCTGGAGAGAGAGAGAGGTAGATTTTTATGTTTATTATTAAGTTAGTTTCAGCTTCTGATAGCAGGTTATTAAGAGTTTACTTGAGGAGAGGATTACGGAATTTAATCTAAGTGGAGGAAGTCTTTGAGATTTTTTTTTTGACGTAACAGATGATTATTTGAGTATACTTGTAAGGATAAAGTTTATAGTGATAAGTTGTTTTAAGTCGTTGAATTTATTGTAGATTTATATCGGGGATTATTACGTGAGGAGAATACGTTATAAGTTAAATGCTTATTAGAGATAATGCAAGTGGTTTAATTTAATTGAAGTTCATTTTAAGATTGTAGGTTAAGAGAATTATAATTTAAAATAAAGTTTTTTGTCGTAAATAGGAATTATTTTCAAGAGAAGTTTGTTTTGTTTTCGTGCGCGTAGGAGACGAGACGTACGAATTAAATCAGTCGAGGGAAGGATAAACGTTAGAAAGGAATTAAAGAGAAAACGAGAGTTTATGTAAAAGAGAGTTATAGAATTTATAGTGATGTTTTGTTTTAATTAGAAAAATGTTGAGAGTTGTTTCAGAACGACACGTCAGTGGACGTGGCAGAGTGAACACGTGACGGGGAGGTGCTGAGACCTAGCGGAGAACGGAGGAACCGCAAGCGAGGGTTGGCGCACCTGATGGAATTCGGTGACGTCACGGGCTCATACGGAGACGTGGACAGGCCGTGACCTTGTTTTGATCAGCTGTACGGTAACTTAGCGATAAGAAAATAGACTATTGGTTAAATAAATTTAAATTTAAGTGTGTTTTAGGAGAAGAGGAACTTTCAGTATGTAAGTAATTTATTTTAAGAAGTGTATGATGTATAGGCTAGAAGTGTTTCGTTGTAAGTTGTTTATGTTTTTGTTAGTTAAATTCTACCTCGGTTTTAAAAATATTTTTTTTGGGATTTGTAAACATTATTAAGGAGGTACACTATAAAATCGATAAGCATTGAGAAAAGTGGGAAGGATAGTTTTTGTGTGTAGAGGGAATTTACTCCAAGGGAACAGAGAGACAAAATTAATGTTTTCTTTAGGGCGAGGGACCCTAAGGTGAGGTGTTGTGTCCCTGGGAAGAAAGGGAATTGTAGCGCAGACCATAGGAGATGGGCTGACTACGTGAATTAAGGGTTAGGAGAATCCTGAGAGTTGTGAGTAGTTTGGGGCAGGAGTTCCCCATGGTAGTACCGAAGTGGCTATCCTGTATGGGATAGGGTACCATTTCAATGAAGTTTGTTGGTGGGGTGAGAGCCCCCTGTGTAGTGGGCCTATAGCAGATAGGCACTACAGTGAAATTTTTGGTTATTTTGTGAGGTAAATTCCCTGGAGGTTAAGTAAGATTGGATTCAGTTAGGAAGGAGGGAAATGAGAAACATTGCTGTAGAGAGTTAGTGTACTTGCCTAATGTGAAATTGAATTTTACTAAATTAATTTAGGAGAAAGTTTTGTTCGGTAAATAAATAATAATGGAAGATAGCTAGATAATTAATTAATTTTTTTTGAGTAAGGTGTTTTAAGTAATGAAATAAAATAAGGTGAAGTAATTTGAATAATTGGGGAGGAGTTTCTTTAAGAGTTTAGATAATTGTTTTTGAATTTATTGAGATATTCAGCCAGTGGAGTTTGAGTATGAGAGATACAGTGAGATTTTAAGGAAATCGGTTGTTTATTAATTAGGACAAATGAGATTTTATGATTAAGAGTCAGTAAGCATAGTTAAAATTTACGACATGATATTTGTTGACAGTTTACAGTTATTAAGGAGAAAACAGAGTAATCTATTTATTTTTATTTTAATGGTTTGAAGATAAGATTATGAATTTTTTTTGGAAGTTTCTTTGGCATGTTGGAATAATTTTTTTTTGATTTTTAGAATTTACAGAGAAAATTTAATTGATTTACATTAGTTTGGAAGTATGGAGGTTTATTGTTCGATTAGCCCTAACTTGATGGTCGGATCCCAAAAGAATGCCGTAAAACCGATAGCCAATTGAGAGGAATGCTGTAGGCGCTTGTGTAGAGAGGGGTTGTGGGAAAACTCCTTGGGACTGATGGCAGATCAGGGGCCCTAAATAGTGTGTGATGCTGTAAAACCAGTGCAGGGAAAGCCTGGTATGCTTAAATTTTTGGGCACAGGTTATGTAAACCTGGGGTTCCATGGGATTTAGTCATGTTAGCTGCTGTGAGACATTAAGATTTCCAGGCTCCATAGTAAATTCAATGTAAATTTTTGTTTTCTTAAAATAATAAATTTGTTTTTAATTTTTTTTGAGATATTTGATTTGTAACAGTGAATACAGACCCCGAGGAATAAGAGTTGTCATGCTGTGAGAGGAGAAGGTGGTAGGCCTAAAAGGGTACAGGCACCACAGAGGTTATGTGCATTGCATAATTTAAATATAAGGAAACTTGAGAATTTGAAATTTTGTTGTTGGGTTGGACACCCATAAGAAGAGTATAGGCAGAATTTTTATTGTTATGAGATGTCTAATTTAATTGAAAAGAAGAAAGTTTAAAGATGCAAGGTAACATTATTATTGTAATAATTGAAAGAGATTAAGAGGTAGAGAGAAATAGGCAGTTTTTGTTTGTAAGTACTAAAGTTTACATATAGAAATTTAGTAACTAAGAATGAATAATAAGTTAAGTCTAGTGTAAAAGTTTTTTTTAAGTTTGTTAAGTTAAGAGTCACAAGTAAATTTTTTTTTAGAGAGAATGTCTTTGATAGGAAGTATTAGAAACTTATGGGAATTTTAGGGTAACATAAATAATGTAGGTAATGAATAATAAATAGATGGTAGGTCTTAAGTTAGGATTAACATTTGAAGCAGAATTTAATTAAGAAGAAGGAAAATAAATAGGCCTAATGAAAAGAACAAAAAAGGATTTTATGGTAAAGCATTTTTTTTAAGTAATAAACAATGAATAATAATGTTGTTTCAGGGTAATGTGTACTAATAATACAATTTTTTTTTAGGACCAAAGAACAGGAATTATGTAATTTAAATTAACATGTATTTTTGAAACTGTTACAGATTCCTTAAGATGAGCTGAGCAGCAGTCCAGTTTACAAGATGACAAGAGTTCGAGAGACAAGATACAAGATCACTGAAACAAGAGCCAAGACTGAAGATTCAAGAGAAGAGAAAGCTGGCAGCCATGGACTTACAAGTGGAGATTAATAAGGTCATGTAAAGTTTTATTTTTTTTATGGAAGACAGTAACTGGAGTTTTTTTTTGTTATAAACATTATTTACAGAACTTTTTAGGTTATAGTAATGTAATGGAACTAGTGAGTTGTGGTAGCTGTCAAAAAGAACTAATACCTTAAGTTTAATTTTTAAAGTTAATTTTCTTAATTTACAGAGGGATTAGTAGTTTTTTTTAAACCTTATTTAGGTTGGAATTTAAATACAATAGCTTATTATAAATGTGTACGAACAGTTCAAGTTCACAGTACTGATAGGTAGGTCAGATGATCTTATTGATTTTGATGATTTGTTGTTTTGAGTTGATTTTTAAGTGTTGTGAATTAGACAATGAAATAGTTCTGAAAACTTAAATTATTTCAAGCTAAGAAATAGTAAAGTTAATTGTAACTCAAAGGACACCAGAATTTAATTTTTTTTTGAATTAGTAATGTTTGAAAATTTTATACTTTACAAGAAAGGTTATAAACAAACAGATCGGATGGAACAAGGATGCAGTAAATCACAATTTCATTTAGAATTATTGATTAGCTTTTTAGGTTATGAAGTAAAAGTAATTATAGTTTAAAAGTTTGAATAAAAAAAATGTTTTTTTTTATTTGTTTCAAATAGAAAGTTTAAAAGTTAATTAGTCATGATCTAGGTGGGTGATGGGGTGGGAATTGGCCACTCTTTTTCCCTATAACCTCCCTAACATGGCCTTCTATTACAACTAACAGAAATAAAGAAGAAGAAAAATGAAGAATTATTAGTTAGAATGTTTCTTTCATGAAGATACCTGATGAACTTTTACTGTTTGGAAGAATAGAAGCAAGGTTAGTCAGATATTTTTACTCAGAAGAAGAAGAAGATAAAGCAGTTTTATGACTCGACAAGCCAGAGATTGGTGTTTCCCCTCTGCGCTTCTATTGACTACGTTGTTTACTCTCATGGGATAGCTGGTTCGGCACCATGGAGAGAGATTGGTGGGCATTGTGGTTGCCCCCAGAAGAAAAGAAGAGTAGAAGAGGTTATGGGTGGGTCATGTGAACTGACCTTCAACCCAGTTACTTCGTGGGGACTATTTGCTGTATAGAGAAGATCAAGACTCAAGAGTTAGGGAAAATCATTGGAGGTCATGTTTCCCTTCCTTAAGTTTTTCCTATCAAATTATTTGCCTGATTAGATTATGCTAAGGGTGGGATACTTTATGTTAGCAGTTGAATTAATTAATTTTATTTTTTTGTGTGTTTGCATCCTTGCCCATCGATTGCAGTTTAGTAGTTAGTTTTGTATTTGTCAGGCGTGATGGTAATGCCTGTTGATGATGTTTCAGAATTGTAATCTGTTCGTGATGAGGATGGCACAACTCCGAAGCAGATGTGGGGAGAAGTTGTGAGCTGCCCTGGAAGCCAGTCCAGTAGCTGTTGGAGTTGAGTGGTGTTTGCTGATGGCCAGCCCAGGGAGCTACTCTTCTCGACAACACTGACTTCGAGGAGTTGCACCAACCTTCACGAGATAAGAGTTTAATTAATTGAAACACTGTAAGGACACTTAATTTTTTTTGAAGAACGAAAGAAGTATGGTAATAAACGGAAACCGAAAAAAAAAAATAATAATAATTATCAAGAATTTGCACATTGTTTAACGAATACTGAGAAACTAAGAACAGTAATTTAATTTGTAAAGAGAGCTTCACTAACAGAACAATTTTTTTTAGAATTGAGAACTCGAGCCTCTGAAGGTTCCTGTGAGAACAAACCAGATAAAAGTTTTACATTTAATTTTATGAATACTTGTTGTTTTAAAATAAATCTTATGCAGAATCTAGATGTATGTTCAGACAGCAAGGAACTAAGAAAATTATTATTTTTGTGAAATGAGGAATTTATAGTTATGGTTTAATGGAAAAAGACAATTTGTAATTTTGAGGTAGCTCGATGGGGCTCGAGCTCTGTGAGGGGAGGGTTATGTCGCGGGTTGAAATTTTGCAGGGTTGTTGAAATCAAATTTAGGGACTTTACTGACGGGACTCTGGGCTGGCTGCTCTGTTCACTCGTCAGCGCAAGTGGCGTGACCATGTAATTGGGGCACGGGGCCGGCGCGGAGCGCTGCGGGCTTGCAGAATTTTGTTTGTTTGTTTGGCCGCGCGCTGGCGCAGCCACGGGCCGCAGTTACTGGGGCGCGCTGTCGTAACAAGCCGCGCGGTGTGGCCTGCACATCGGGGTAGAGGGGGGGTAGTCTTCCCAGATGTTCTAGTTAGTTGTTTAGTAAATTTGACTTCAATAACGAGCTTTTGTTATGCTAGGCGCGGCAGGGCGCGCGAATTTAAGCGCAAGTGATTGGTGACTCGGGGCTCACTCAGGCGGAGGCTATGCGTCTCACCTGTGGTCACGAGTTGTTAGTTCGTTCGTGATGTAGGAATTCAGGCTCACTCAGGCGGAGGCTATGCGTCTCACCTGTGGTCACGAGTTGTTAGTTCGTTCGTGATGTAGGAATTCAGGCTCACTCAGGCGGAGGCTATGCGTCTCACCTGTGGTCACGAGTTGTTAGTTCGTTCGTGATGTAGGAATTCAAGCTTTCGGGCGGAAGCTATGGTCGACGCCAGAGGCCACGAGTCGTTTAATTTAAGTTAGGTCATAATGTAGTCGTCAAGCTTTCGGGCGGAGGCTATGGCCCTCGTCAGGGGTCACGCGTCATAGTTTTTAAAATGTAATGTTCGTTCGGGATTTCAAGGGCAGGAGAGGCCCCTACGTTATTTTTTTAAAGTAATCGATCAAGAAAGGCTTTTCGGAAAATGTGAGTAGGGACTTATCTTGGTTTTAATTTTAAGTATTAATTATGATTTGAGGTATTCGGAAGGACTAGGGAAGTGTTTAGTGAAGTTCTCTCATTTTCTCTCTTGTGTAAGGTCGTTCAATCGTTAAGGAAGTAAAGAAGAGTATTGTTTTAAATTTTAATCCCGATGTGTAAATGTTCGTCAATAATGATGTTGATTATTTGACTTTAAGAATAAAATAATTTTAATTAAGTATTATGTTATTTTGCAAAATCTCCTTAGTTCAGCTCTCACCAGACATCCTGTACGGGATGACGAACCTATGATCCTAGGTACAGTAAAGTATTTTATGAAGTTAAGACTAGTTGATGCCAAGCGAGTTGTTTCTATGTAAAGAGCTACGATTCTCTCCCCCCTCCGAAAGTGGATCGTGACAGAAATGGCGGTGGCACCGGCTAGGTGCACGTGACAATATTGTAACTTTGTACAACTGTTGGCTATTGTTATTTTTTTTCATATATAAAATACTTTTGTCGAGATAGCACCGAGTTTTTCTTATGAAAATTGGCTCATACTATTATATTTTGATCGATGTTTCATTTAAGCATACATGTTGTAAACCACGAAAACATAATCGAATATTCAATAATTGGACTAGTTTGTTTTATTACGCTTATTAATGTGTGCAGCAGATACTGGAAAGTTATTCAGGGAACGGTTTACAAAATAACTTCAACTATTTATTGGAGGTACTGGGACGACACGAAGCATAAATGTCCGAGTAATAATCTCAACCTAGTATTACTGCAAACACCATTTTTCATGTTAATGTAAAAATTTACAAATATCTGTTAAATTTTTTTTTACATGAATACTTCTGTTTCGTTTACAAAATAATTACCGTTTAGTGGGGCCGACACTCGTTCACTCGGGGATGGAGCGTCGAACAGAAGCCATCGGAGAAAAGGGAGGGTTTATGGGAGTACCCGGATAAAAACCCCATCGTCTCATGGAAACTACCGTGACATTCCCTGCTTGCAGCCCCTGCCGAGAATTGAGCCCTGTTCACCTTGGAGGTAGCCGAGTAGGCATTCGCGGAAGGCCTTCTTACATTACGCCGAGTTAACACGTAAAAGTTTAAAGCATAGCAACTCTTAGCGCTACGAAAAAATACGATCAAATTCTGAGCTACAGCAATGAAAAAAAAAAAAAATATTTCGACCTGACTCCCAACCGCACCCACGGGCAGAAATGTTTCATTACAAACCTCTGTGTAGACGTCAAGGAATGTGTTTGATCTGTTTGTGGACAACTCCGCCGATATTGTGGTTATTTGTAAATAAAACTTCTCAAGCTAAAATAGCTCCAGGATGAAAAGAAAAGAAGACTGTAAATAAATAATAAAGTCATTCAAAACCCCCCAGTGACTGTTTATATTTTGACAGTGCTTTCTACTCATTTCAAACGAATATACCTCTGCCTTTGGTACTGTGGTTTAAGTAAATAGTATTTATTTCATTCATTGAGATATATCTGGATAGGCTTTAGACAGGGGATGTTCTGATCGCACAACATTTAAAACTTTTGCACTTATACTAACCTATGAAATAATGTGTATTTACCGAGTAAATTAATTTTTGTAACACTTGAATCAGCATATTCAGGGTGTCCTGGAACTCAATGTCAAGCCAAGAACAGTTAATATACCCATTATATAGGTTCTGAATTAAAAAAAAATTATTGAGTTATAGGCATTATTTTCAAAAGATTGAAAATCATCACAAAATTATCAGATACTGTGACTGAAAATTGTTGTTACGCATTCATGAACAACCCAATGCAATTTATAACGATTCAAAACAAACATACTATATTTATTTCCCCCAAAAGTATAGCTTGTTTAATTTTATTTTGAATTGTAACCAATAGTAGGGTTATTTATGATTGCGTATAGCAATAACTTGTAATCTCAGGTTACAATAATATGGTGCAGAGTGGGGAAATTTGAATTTAAAAAAAATTCATATAACTAAAAAATCACGTCACTTATTTTTTTTTTTTAAATTCAGAACCGTAAATAATTGTATTAATAAATGTTCTTGACGTTGAGTTCTGCATTTTGTGTTAACACATATGGTATACTCATTTTATTGCTCCTCGGATATAAAACCGGCTACAAATATTAACCATAAACCACTATTCTTGATACGTGACTTTCATTTAGTGAAAATTCAGATGATGAGCCGCAGATAACTAATAAATCAGTGAAACTTTATAAATTAATAACATTTAAAAGAGGTTTATTATTAGATTTATAAGATAAAAGTTAATTTATTCCCTAGCGCGGCTCTTCTCATTGGTCTCCTTTAAAATTGATTTATTTTGAAAGATTTACTATTAAATTCTCAAGCGTGGCCTGAACTCCTTAAAATTCGCTTACTTAGTTGACTGTAGTAATAGATTAAATTCAATATCTTGGGTAACCAACAGACTTAAGTGTAATAATACATTTTTTTTTGTTTTCTGCTGCCGCATTCCATTTTAAGTGAATGAGAAAATAAAAAAAGACTGGAATTTATACTGCGATAATATTCGTCTTTAGTTACTTGGCAAAATATTAACTTCTAAAATTTTGCTCATTAAAAAGTTCTGCGCTTACTGTAGCCTGATATGTACCTGATGAAGTTTTTAACAGATATGAAGGTAATATTTCATAACGAAGTACTGAAACTACCGAAACAAAAATAAAACTAAGATTTGCAATGCATTAAGAATAAAATATTAGGTGTCGAGATTAGGGAGATTTTTCCATGTGCGTAATTCTGGGTGAAGGAATTGTGTATGCAGTGCAGAAGATTGGAATGATGAGCCGTCATGAATTAGTTAAACCTAATTAAGAATATTTAATGCAGAACACTCATTGGGATAGGCCTCCTTTAAACAAAGAGGATGGATACTTATAGAGAGAAAGAGGAAGCGGGAAAGAGAGAGAGAGTGTGTATGTGTGTGTGTGGGAAAGAGAGAAAGAGAGAGAGAAACGTGGTGAATTTATAGTTGAGTTACAGTACCAAATAAGAAAGTAAAATGTGAAAATTTCCTAACGGTGTTAAAATTACGCCTTTCAACTTATCGGTTTGGATAGAATTTTATCTATCAGCATGTGATAAAAATAATTTTAAAAACATAAAAAATATCCATCTTAGTTATCCTTATTTTCAGCCCTGATTTCGCACCTCTTGATAATATATCCGCTGTCAAAAACACATAGCAAGACAAAGCATTTTTAAAATTAAAAATTTTGCGATAACTCTTGCACTTACTAGTTAAAAAGAAAAAAAGTGACTAGAAAACCCTCAGGGTGGGAGGTATTCCATATTCCAATTTTCAACGCAGTAAACCTGCAGCTATCATTAAGTAAAATGCTATATTTTGACGCCGCACCTCTAATGCTTTTTTTTAATTTAAAAAAAAGGATTCCATAGCTTCTACAGAGTAACAGATTGCAAGTCGCGAAAAAAAAGTCAATATCCGACCAATGACAGCGATCACCAGACTTTTTTTTTTTTTTAATACGACGGTCGGGAAAGCTGCTCCGGTGGTTAAACGTCAGAGGAAAAAAAAGAGAAGACGATCAACCCACCGCAGTGAATCTGCCTGAGCCAGCTGGAAAACCTTCATCGGTCTCCCTCTCCCGGACAGAACGGGAGTGAAAAAAAAAAAAAGAGTTGCAGGGGTGGCGCGCACATCTCTCTCTCTCTTCAGACTTAATTACAAGCCCGGATTAAACGCGGACCCTTTTTGCGGAGGGGTTGAGTTTCCTTATCCAATGTTCCCTTCCCTGCATAACGACACCACCGACGATCCCTCCTCCCAGAAAACTCCCTCCCCCCCCTCCTCTAGTTCACCGCACGATCTGTTCCGAAATGCAAGCCTTTCAGATCGCTGTTAAGTAGAGACCTCTTCAGGAGGAAGGACTGAAAGGGGAGAGATGCCAACGGTAGTTACACCCACACCGTCTCTTCCTCCCTTCCCTTCCCCGCCGAGCCGTTGTTCAATAGCGGCGACATGAAAGGGCGCCAGTGGGTTCCGCTCGCTGGCACGGCGTCGCGGGCGCCGCCGCAAAAACTTGGTTAATTAAAAACCCGAGCGAGGCGCGGAGCGCGCTGTCTGTCTCGTCGCGGGGCGCCGCTGTCCCTCGCACCGCAGACTTCAGGCACCTCGCCCCTTGCTCCCCCGACCCACGGCAAGGCGTCCCGCTTCCGTGGCGAGGTCAACCCTCCTGGCGTCACTCAAACCTCCGAGTGCCGATTCGCACACAACAATTTTTTTTGACGTCACAACGTCTAATAAATTGAACGCCGGCTGCACGCACTAAAAAGTTTCCAGTTACGCAATTTGTTCCGTTACGCTGTGTCCCGTTACGCTCATTGTACGCTTGCTTGCGCCGCATCTATCTCTCTTCCACTCGACTGTTTACAAAGTGAAGTGAAAAGTTAATGTGGTTTTCATTGCTTATTACTACAAAAATTTCTGTAATAAAGGTTAATTATTCTTGCATTTTAAAAATCTGATTACTAGTATAATTTCAAGTATTTATTATTTTATTATTAAAATAAAAATGATCAAATTTTATTCATAAAAGTATGCAATCATTTCATCAATGTTTTGTTATGACGTTGTCACGTTAAATTATTGTCCGTAAACCGACTTTACAGACAACCAATTTTTTTTTCTATACTCTTACAAAAAATTCCTTTGGAATCCGGTTGCCAAGATATTTGTTAGTAATACATTATGTCCATAAAAGAATATCCCCGGTTATAAACTTTAAATAGTAACAACTGTAAGCGTTGTAGGTTTTTTGGGTTCAAGGTCACAATTAAACAGTTTTAGGTAAACGCATGCGTAAGTACGCTTGCAGCGTCACCTACGCCGAATGTAATTTATCAATTTGCTGAGAGTGAATCTGTAATTTTAGGATGGAGCCCCTCCCTATTGGAATCTCTTTGTACGAGAGTGGTTGAACGTTGAAGTCCCTGACCGTTGGATTGGTCGTAATGGTCGAGACGACAGAGCTCTTTTTTTTTCGCTGGCCTCCACGTTCACCTGGCAAAACGCCATGCGATTTTTTCCTTTGGGGCTTTATAAAAGACCGCGTATACGTTCCGCCGCTACCTAATGATTTTACAGAGTTGAGACACAGAATTGAAGAGGCTATTGCTTCCATTACTACGGACGTGTTAACCAAAGTGTGGGAAGAATTGGACTTTAGTTTGGATGTGTGCCGTATAACTAAAAGTGCACATTTTGTACATTTATAAAAAAAACTAAATCAGTTTATCTTCAGTTTTATGTATGATTTATTGTAAACAGTTAAAATAACGGTTAAATTACACCACTGAAACTGGGACTTTCTTTTATGAACACCATACACTACAAGAACGATATTATCACTTTGTATAACACATGGCTAGGTTATTTTTGCATAAATGGAACATGTTTTTCGAGATAATACTGTGTATTTATTCCGAAAATTGGCTCATAATTTTATTTTATTTTATTATCAGTTATTAGAAAGTTTCTTCTTGAAAAACGTATTTTTCATGATGATGGATGAATTCTTATCTCAATACAAATTCTATATATATAAAAATAAACATTCAAACATTGAAATAAATACCACCAAGCTAATATTTTAGAATTTTTATTAGTAGAGTCTTAAAAGAACCTATTGAAAATTTATTAAAATCATTAAAGTACCAAAGTGTCAATATAATTGATCTTTCGTACGAGAATTGTTACTAAATAAACTCTAGCACCTGATACGGGAAATGCTGATTGCTAGAACCTGCAGTCACCCCCAACGTCGCATGGGTGAAGGAGGGGTGGGGGAGTATGCGGGAGGGGTGAGGGAAAGGGAAGAGCAGCATCAGTGCTACGTCACGCTCCAGACGGGGGCGAACAGCAGGCGAGCGAATTCACCGGCGCCAGGCCGCCATTCCCCGCCTACGCACGGTTTCTTCTCTGCGAGTTTTTGGAGCGCCGCCGGTGAGATACCCCACTCAACAGCCATCAGCGCCTCTCTCTGTCGGAAACAGAAACAAATATATTCAACGTGTTTCTTGAGCTTGATTCGCCACACCCTCATCCTCCTTTCCCCCCCCCCCCCCCCATCTGGTTCGACCTGCAGAACCGGATATTCATGACGACCAATCTCGTATCGATGGGGCGTGAGCAGACAGGTCTGGACTTCATGCGGGTTATTGTTGTAACAAGACATACATTTTTGGAAGTAATTTACAACATTTTAGATCATAGGTGAATGGAAAATTCTACTTCTTTTTTTTAGTTTTACTAACCTACTTGCCATAAGAAATACCCAAGTTTTTAAGTGTTCGAAATGTACGTTTTTTTTTAGTTCAACGCTTTGTAAAGCATTTAATTTTGTCAGAATAATTTTCCATATTAAAAGTTTTATTTTTTATTACAGAACCTAATAGTATTTTAAACTTTCGTTTTGTGATAGTTTTTAAATTCCTGCATGTATTATTTTAATAATTAAAAGAGTCGAGGCTGCTTTCTCGTGACAGCTGCATCAACCATTTTTGAGAGTCATAAAAAATGAATATAGGCATTTTGGAATCAACTCCTGACAGTTATTCCTGCCCAAAAAAAAGCACAGAATTAACTTTACACAAAGCATATCTTTAATTTGTTACAACTGACAGCTAAAACGAGGAAAGTTTTTTTTGTTTCTTTCATATTTAAATGTCTTTTTGACCGAAATAAAACATTAAGGCAAATGTTCAGATTAGCTTAACTGCTGGCATAATAGCCACATATATACTTTTTCAAACAGTTATAAACATTTTATTTGTGAGAAGTTCCGTAGAGAGATTAGCAAAGGGAATGACAGCCACTTAAGACATAGTGCGAACTATCACGTTGGAGCCCGCGCTTGTTGACGGGAGTGAGGTTCGTAGTTTCCGGAACGCTTCAGTGCAACTAGCCGAACAAGTCTGCTGTCTCCGCAACCGTTCCACACAGTTAATGTAAAGGCATCAGTAAGCTGGGTTGGATGCACTATGTAACTGTTCCTGTAGCACACGGAACTATTAAAAATAGCATGTTCTTTCTGTATGCAGATTATTGCATTGGTAGTACTGAAGAACATACAATAAAATTAAAACAGTTCAGAAGCCAGTTAGTTAATGGGAAACGTTTCTAGGCACTGTGAAAGACAAAGACCTGTCTAAGAAACCTCTCAAATGTTTATGAAGTGCCATGTTCCTGCAACAAGACCAATCAAGGAGAGGGAAAAATAACTGGTCGTCCAAACAAACATATAGCAGATGTGAAATACAACTGAAATCAGAGAAGCCATAGGAATAAAAAGAACATCTCAATAACACCAACAGAGAAGATGTGCAAGGATGAAGTGATAGTTGGAATTATTTATTTCGCCACAATCATGAACGTTTGCCGTTAGGCACGGTATAGGCTACCGCGTCTTCTAACCAGACTAATCCTGTTTGACCAGACCCTCCTGCAATCATGGCCACTCACAGAGACCAATCACGTGACTGCGAGCGTTCCTGTTTTGCTAGTTGCGCCGAACATGTCGACCATCAAAACACGAAGTGGCGTATCTGTAAAATGCCAACTTTTCAGGAGAGCAAAAATAAGAAAAGCACCTATGTTTGAAGTGCTATACCGCACAATCCCAAACTAGAAAACCCTTCATTTAATTTTTTATATATATTTAAGATGTCTGACTTGGGTTACCTATAATTACTTTATTTATTACAAATTTATATTTTAAGATTTATAATAAAATATAAAAAATGTTGTAGTTACGCCACTTCGTGTTTTGTTGTTTTCATTCATTGCAGAGTTACGCCGCGAAATAAAACATTTAAATAATGAAAAATGTTCAAGTTTTATTACTTATAACAATACAAATCGTTTGTTAGTACAAACACTAAAGGTTATTAGGAAAGTATATCATATTAGCAGTAAATAACTCAATCACTCAGCATTAATTATTGGGCCTTCTTCACACAGTGTATTATTAAAAAAAATTTTTAATCGAGTAGCTTCACATAATATGTTATGGTTTTAAAAAAGTAGAGGTTTGAAAACTGCTTACATAAAAAATTTTACTATAGTGAAACTAACATGTATACATTGAAAAATCTACACTCTTAAACAAAAATTTCTAAACAACAAAAACTAGGCAAAATAATTATTATCAGAACTACAATATCCACTTAGTGATACTCAACTTTGTTGGTTTCATAAAATAAAAAATTTGTTTTAAAAAAAAGTAAAATAAAATAACCTGATGTCAATTTCAATAAAAACAGTACTGTTTAGCTTTAAAAACCATACAAAATGATAAAAAAACTTATCTTAACTAAATAATATTGATTGATAAAATATCAATAACAAAGAAGAAACACTAATAACGATATTCAAGTTTCATCTCTTCTAGACAACAATCTTTGAAAAGTTAATTAGGTAAGGACCTGTAATAGTTCTGAAACTCTGCAGCCCTTACAACGGGAGTAGGTCCTTCGCAAAGTGATATCAGATCCTTGAACTTTTCTTTTGTTATAGCCTGCGGTAGAACGTTGAGACGATCTAGGGGCATCTTCAGGTTCTTGTCAGCATCACGTTTTAAAGTAAATGACCTGTACGTTTCATCAAGAT
This sequence comes from Bacillus rossius redtenbacheri, assembly GCF_032445375.1. Lineage (NCBI taxonomy): Eukaryota > Metazoa > Arthropoda > Insecta > Phasmatodea > Bacillidae > Bacillus > Bacillus rossius. Next base: position 36,356,371 of record NC_086335.1, on the reverse strand, counting down.
GGCTGTTCTTGAAAAAAACTGTTGTAGGATGGTCTTTCTTAAAAGCATACTCTACCATGTTAGGCCAATTTATGGGTTGTCCTTTTTCGTTATCCTCTCGAATGGTGAGAATGCGCAGTTCTTTGGAGAGTCTTTTAAAGTCCAAAAAGTCCCTTGTTTCCATTTGATGGACTATGTAAGGATGCGCCCTTCTGGCGAGTTTAATTATTGGTACCAGCTGGGAAGGAACAAACAGATCGCCTGCTTGATTTATGGCATGGCCAATCGCACTGTGAGCAGCATCACCTTCATTTTGACCATGGTAAGGTTCAAAAAATCTCAAACTAATTTCAGAAATGTTAGAGCTATTGAACAAAAAGTAAAGGAACATTGCAGGCAGAATACTATTTTTGTTCTGGCCAGAACAGCCATCAGCAAACAAAGTCACTTTTTTGCCTACGTTGTTTTTATCATGCTCCTTAAGCATGAGGAATATGCAAGAAGCAATTTCAGTTGAACCTCTTTTACTTATTGACTCATTCCAAGTAAAACAATGACAGTCCTTGGTTCCCAAGTCGTATATTGTAAAGTTGTACACTGATAAGCGTCTTTTATAAAATACGGCGCTCTCGTTGGTTTTCGGCAAGAAGATTACTTGCTGAAGGTCAAATACTAAACAAACATTAGTTTTGTTTTCAATTGCTGCTGCTTTACACCTTTCCTTTATTGCTCTAACTTTTGTTTTTTCCGCAATGTGTTGGTCATACCTCTGTTTAATTCTGTCCTTTGTGTCTCCATCGCCTGTCTTGTAAGTCATACAGAGAGTACACATATCTTTTTTACGATGATGAAAACTTAAATTTAAACTTCTAAAAATAAGTCTGTATAACCCGATGCTGCCCTTGTTGGCGTTGGGATCTTCACTTTGGTAAAGGTTAAACATTTTTTTAATATTCAAATCATCATGTAGAAATTCTCTGGTTGTATTAGCCCTGCAGTAATGCGCTTCTACTCTTGGAAATCTGTTGATGTGATCGGTCATTCGCTTACGAATATCTGCATCTCTAGCTGCTAGGGTTTCCTGTCTTCCTCCACGCTTTTCTGGTTCTAAAACACCTGTCTCTGCTACTTTTCCAACAGCTGTTCTTGCTGTTCGTTCACTAATACTAAGAGTATTAAGAAAAAACTTTTTGCACACTGCTTCTTTTTCATTTTTTAATGTTAAAAAATACTGTTTTGACTGTGCTCTACGACTGTCGCCAACTGTAGTTTTGCGTTTTGTTGCCCCTGACACTATGTGTCTTGCAATGAACTCTCGTTGTAATTGAAGACTACCCATAGCATAGTACGACTTGAAAATATTTTGTCTGTCTTCATCTGTAAATTTACTACAAGACTTCTTGGTTTTCTCACAGAATCTACCAATGCAACGGTCTTTAATTTCTCTTGGAGCAACTAAATTGTAAGACTTTTCTTGTGTATAGCCGTGACCAGTGTTTCTCCTTTTTTTTCTTTCTTTCTGTCTATTTATTTTGTACCGTTTTTCTAAGGGAAATTCTCGTGCAGACCCTTCTGTAACAAAATCTTCTGGCTCTCTTGGCTCTTCGATGAGCGTTTCCAATTTTTCTAAATTATCTGTATGGTTTTTGCACTCATCACTTTCCTCAAAATGTCTAAAGCATAGTAACTCAAGACATCTCACACAAGCTGCAAAAATCTCTAAGTTACAACCGTTGGAAGTACATGTAGAATGCATGGGATCTGTATTATCAATATTATTCTTTTCTGCAAACTTAGGTTGGGGTTTCTTCTTTTTCTTCTTTGGAGATTTAGCAATGAATCTTTCATCGCTGCTATCAGTTAAAACAATATGGTCACATTCATTTTTTGACCAGTGGGATTTGCAAACAAGCAATCCACAACAACATGTTTGAACACCTACTAGTTTACATTTTTTTAATTCGCACAGTTCTGTAAAATCTGGATCCGCGTCGCTGTCATCGGGTTCACTACCAAAACAATTTAAGTCTACATTAGAGGCTATATCTGTATTTCCAAATGAAGTGTTGGGGTTGTGATCAGCTTCGGTATCTCTGTTATTGCTCTTAAGGCGGGAAAGAGGCACAAATTCGGCCAATGCCTGTTCGTCTTCATCAGACATGCTATCTGAATCACTGTTTTCTAACAATATTATTGTTCCAAAATAAAATGTTTTATTGTAAAGCATTTTAACTTTGGAGCCTTTTTTAAAAGCATTGCCCTTATCAACTGGAATTAAATCAGTTAATCTCACCACGTTCCGGGTGCCGTCAGTCCACTTCACTAAAGCGTCCATCTTCTTTTAGTCCACTTCTTACTTGCATGCAAACTCCAGCGTCGATCTGTAAGATACAATAAGTAATGTATTATAAATATACAAAATTAAACTTGCAATGTATGTTGTAACGTCCACTTCAAAATAGCCTAGAGTTAATTTTACCTGCAGTAATAATTCACTAATAAACAGTTTATCAAACAATGCATTTAAAGGTGAACATAAGTGTTCTTGATGTACAAATTATATGCAGACTAATTTATTAACCCTTAACCACAGACATGAGGTCCCCGGGACCACACAGCGTTCTGACGCCCTCTGCCATCAGTAACCAGTAACCTCGTGGACACATGATCTTCAGTACCTTCCTACCATTCAGTCTTCTCTCTGCCGCCGGAGCGATAAGTGGTTATCTGACACCTGACTTCACGTCTGTGTTAGTGTCAGCATTATTTGCAGCGTGGGACCTCACGCCTGTATATACGCACAAAAGTTTCACGTCTGTGGTTAAGGGTTAGTTATGGTTGTAGGCCTAATAAGTAATATTTTAACAAAATGCTTACCTGGGCTCTACATCTAAAGCATGTGTTGTGATGGACAGACGAGCAGATAGTGGTGCAGATCAGTATATAGATAGTGCGGTATTGCGGTATCAGTCTTCCTTCCGGTGTTTTCCCTCTATTCCCATCTTTGTGCAACAAAACAATTAGGTTGCATTTTCCGACCGCCCCACATGTAGTTACGCCACTTCGTGTAAAACGAGAAATAGTCAACAATTTTTTTTTCGGAAAACACGAACAGGCGTAAGTTAACTTAAGTCAGTACGTGTTTTGCTGAATAGTCTCCAAAACACTTACGACGAAATGAAAAAGCATTATATCTTCAAAACCATTGGGAATTAAGTTACGCCACTTCGTGACATGATAGACCACGTAAAGATATGTCTGTAGCCAGTATATCTCAACATCGGCATTTTTGCAGTTACGCCACTTCGTGTTTTGATGGTCGATGTGTCGGACAACTTTGGACGTCGCTACCTTCAACAAACTCGGGCGCTAATCAAGTGGGATGTGGGTTGTGTGGATTATTTACAAACATGCAAAATCTACCAACTCTTTTTTGTACTCTGTTTTGTAGAAAATATTTTTACGTCGTGGAACCACTGCTTACAGTTGCGGTAGTTAACAAATTACTGCCTCGCTATAAAGTAGAATCAGGGTGGGGGGGGGGACTTTGGCTACGAACATAAAATGGCCGACGCGTCGGAGCAAGCGCACCCGCGGCGCTGTCGAGTGAGGCGTTGCCAGATTTCTTCAAATTTGAATTGGGTACATCCAAAAAAAAGTAAATTCGTAGAATTGAGCTTGACTGCGAATAGCCTGATATATAAAAATAAAAAATGTTCCTTGGCACCAGAGTTTCAGTTGTTAATCATCCTTAAAGATGGCAGTGACAAGGGAGCCGAAACGTCAGGAAAACCGTCATCTGCACGGACCTGCCTCGATCCAGAAGTCAAGAAGTAGTTAGTGACTGGTCTTGAAGGCCTACCACCTAGGTACTGGAGACTGGTTTCTGCTACCTTGTAAACATATTGCAGAAATATTCTGATATCATTTCTTGTTTTCTTGTAAATGGAACAGAAATATTCATGTAAAATTACAGATATTTGTAAATATGTACATTTATGAGAATACAACTATGCCACTACAATATAGTGTCGCAGTAATACTAGGTTCAGATTCTTACCCAAACATTTATGCTTGGCGTTGTTCCCGACCCTCTAATAGTTAAAGTTATTTGTAAACGGTTCAATGAATAGCTTTACTGTATTAACTGTACTCATAATAATACTAAAAAAATTCAAATTGACGAATATTAGAATATCTTTAGATGTTTAAAAAATTATGCTTGAATGAAACTTAAGTTAAAATATAAAATCATGCGTAAATTATCGTAAGAAATATTGAGTATAATCTAGTAAAACATATTTCATACGTGCAAAAGTAATTATGGCCATGTTTTGTACAAAGTGACAATATATTTCTTGTAGTATTACACACTATTCCTTGGCAGATGGTTTCCAAATGAGTCTTTTTGTAAAAGTCCAGAAAATGTTTTTTTATCTGTGCAGCTCGTTTATATCAGAATGAGGAGGGGACTGTGTACTTGTAGGTACCGGAGCTGAAGGGGAAATGTACGACCGCGGTTGCATGCACCGGATGCCTCAACAAACTATTTCCCGCAAACGGAATTTACTACTAGTGCGAGACATGGCCAACTTTGCCGTGATCCGACTCTTGCTTTACCGACCAGAGCATTCCGCCATTGCCCCATATCATCGCTTGCATGAAATACGGGATATAAATAACATCTCCCTCTGAAATAAAAATTAAAAGGTTTCTTATGAATTAGGAATCTGACTGGACAAGAAACCTGAAACATTTGATTAGATTATGGCAATTTGAGTTTACTTTTGTCGTAAAAATGAAAAAAAAATCAAAGCAGTCATGAGGACTGCCGACAGAAGTGAAAACTTAAAACCATAAACAAGCAGTTGTTATTTTTGGATATCCAAATTAATTTTTGATAAAAATCAGACTTTTTTGCAATTTTTACGTAAAAATGTTATCACACAGCAAATTTGTTTTATCACGTTAGTAAAATAACTCCGAAATTACTATAAAATACGCATTGCATAGCAATTGTAGGTATTAAAAAATATATATAATGATGTTCTTAATTTTTAGGTTATATTGCTACAAAGACTCCGTTTCCTTCGTTATTCAAACTATATATCTATATGAGAATATTAATATATTTTGTAATCACTTTTTACTGTATACACACATTCGATTCACATATGCACAGCACTGATGTACAGGGACTGAAGACGAGTATTAATAAGATATGTATTGGTATATGTCGTGTGCATTACTTGTCTACCTGTGTACTGGCTGCGCGCGTATCACTGAGTATATATATATCTATACATTCACAGCTGACGTCACGTGACCATGTAAATGACGACTTACATGAATTTACTCCCTATTCAAACCTTCCTATAGAAGTTTTTACTTCAAAAATTGTATATTTGTCATTATTTTGGGGAAGGTGTAAAATATTAAAAAATATTGTTGTAATGAACTTTATTGTCACATATATTGCCACTGTAGGTATATTTTAAACTGTATGTTTGTTTTAACAGTGATTTTTGTATATTATTTGATGTTTTTTAATGTTTTATTTATGTGTGTAATTCTATTAATGGCCTTCAGCTGTTGTTTGGAATAGAAGACAAAACAAATACATAATTAAATAAAGAGCCACGAAGACCTAGCAATCACATCGCTCGTCCTCCAGCAAGGGAGACCTGGATTTCCCACAATTGGGGGAAACGTTCCGCTGGATCGGTGGGGTTTCTCGGGGCACTCCCAATTACACCCTTCACCCCTTACCATTCTCATCTCATCGTTCTATCACCTTCCATCAGGTCTCAGCAGAAGCACCGTAGTCGCGACTCCAGGGCAATGGTTCTCTGAACCTACTGATTATTCTAACACATATACTGGGATTTTGAACGGGTGAGTATATATATATGTGTGTATATATACATATATACACACACTGATGACTTTTGTGCTGATGCTAAAAATGCTCTATCCAGTCTCTAATCTATGTAGAGCTGCGGAACTGTTAAGCTGTGTTCCGACAGACAGATTCATAAGCGTGTTTTATAGTTACTTGCGTTGCACATGAACAAATGCATTCTGACGAGGTAGGTAAACATATACAATAAAATAGGTTTGAAATAAGCATGTAAATGTCATTCATATACTGTTAAATTTAGAATTGTACAAATATCTACACTATTTGTGCAGACAAAAAGAACATAGGTTTGACATTTCAAGATAGTGTTTATCTCTCTAGCAATCCAATTCAGTCCAGATTCATTCAGTATCATATTTTTTATAAACAATATAAAACCAGGGTTTATTACTTTTAACTTTTTAATGTACTGGATGTACAGTGGGTACATGTGGACACAAACAGTCTTTAACATTCTATCGATTTCCAACGTAAACTTATTATAACACTGTGCTTTAATTTATTCACTGATTGTTTAAATCATTCGCTCCAATTAGAAGAGGTCAGTGGAGATCATATAAACGGTTAATGCAAGACCACTGAGTGTAGTTATTTTAGCTCTATATTTAATTTTACTGTCAAATACTTCACTTGTGATAAAATAATTATTGTTTTATATTGGATTTAAGACCAGTTTGTTATGTAGTTTATTTTAATTCAGCCATTTAAACAGTTTTTGAATAGCGTAGCGTCCTTGGCGTCTATTAACGTCCTATGTTGTGCTGGTAGTGTACAGGAGACATGGAAACTTACGGCGACAGTTGGTTTTCGCATATTTCACACCTAATTACAATTATTTCTGAGTGCTGCCCCATCCCACTAAATAATATTACTACACATTTTAAATTACACATCAGTAGAAAACTGGATGCTTCTGAAACCATTTAACACCAACTGATTTACACTAGTGCTTAATGATTGCATATTCCTGCTATGTATCTTAAAAACATAAGAAGGATTTTCAGTTAAGCAGTTCGATAATCACTTTCAAACAGACGGCGACTATTGGTCCGCTACTGAGTTGGCCGACGTCACCAGACACAGCAGACGCACAAAAAGACGTCGAAAATACTATATAAGGGTAAAATGTTACTGTTTTTAAAAACATAATCTCTCTGATAAAGTTATTTTTTACATTAAAATAGAAGTTATTAAGTTCGTTGATAATGCCATTAGTTCCTAGAGGGGTCTAGCTATTGAGTTCAAATGTACCACTCGGATACATAGAGTTTTGCACAGAGTTCGTAGGAGAGAAAAAGTTATCGTCATCAGATATTAATAAATAACGGTTTAAATAAACACATCTCAACGGAAGTTTCGGCACACTTTGGCGATGCGATTTTCGTTATAGGCACGGCTGTGACAGCGGACATGGTTTTGACCTTATCGTCTCCGGTCGTAAAGGGAAAATGCATTAAGGTCTTTTACCAAGAAAAGGAGGATGCACTTTTTTTTTATCGTTTCGCTAGAGGGCTTTCTGCAACCACCAGCGACACAGACTGAAACAGGGTCCATTTTCACATCTTTTTTCTCCGTCTCTCTTTCTCTCCGGACGTTCACCATGCGAAATAAATCGCGCTAAGTGAGATGTACGTACAGCACGTGCAATGGTTTGAGGGCGGGGGTGGGGAGGGGTGGGTGGAAAGAACAGAGATGGAGAGACATTGCTATAATTTACGACAGTCGTTGACGGCCATTGCCGGAGGCCAGTGGTGGCGCGCGCCGCTCTCCCCGGGAGAGGACTTTTTCCAGCAGCAAACCACGACACGTATGCAAATGGCGCGCACGTTATTTCACGTTTGTTCGTGCACGTCTCATCAGATCCGTGGCGAGAGAAGCGTCGGGGCTTAGGACAATCCTTGATGCTCGCCACCTAACACGGAGGGTGGACAGATAGCGCTTCACAGCACACACCTTTTATGAAAATGAGCTGCGGCACCATCACACTGATAGTCAACTCTCTCTTCCTCCCCTCATCCCATTTGGGATCCCCTCCCGTTATGTCCTCCTCCCTCCACATGCCATTCCGTGTGATGCTAGAATCACAACGCGACAAACGGTTTTTACCCACGTGAAAAACAAAAATTAACAATTACTTATACGTAAAATGTTTCTTGCCGTTAAGTAAAAATCAGTGTGCTTGAACGCATTTAAAGAATTCACAGATAAATTATGTAAACTAAAAACTAAAAAAAATTTACATATATCACAAATGCACCAGTTTAATCAACTTTTGTAAACAAAATTCTGATACTCATTACAGTAACTTCGCACCCGCAACGCGATAGAAATATAAAATCCTTCTTATCGGAAACTTCGTCGGCGCCAGATGTGTCTGTTGAACGTGATTGGTTAGAGTACTTATTATCTGTTACGTATCATCGTTGGGTTCCAAAGTTGTTGGTTGTTTGTATTTACTGTTATTTTTACAACTGACTCGTCGTTGTGAGACCACTGTGTTCGTCTGCGCTCCGATATTGTTCCGACTAATTCCTTCCACGCAATTCACCGTGCAGTATCTACGTCTAACATTTGGCATCGGCTGAATTTGGGCTTGTCTTCCATGTGTTCGTGTATTCAACTTCCTTTGTCTGAACTAGCAAAGGCGTATGTCCAAAAAAATGTTTACATCAATCTTCCCCTTTGCAAGAATATTTCAATAAACGTCACAGTCAATCGTCCACGGCTCCAAAAAAATAAAAATAAAACTTGTTCGCATTAAAATACAGTAAAATGGCTGAATTTACAGTATTCGCACTTTCTCTCAAGACTGTCATCAACGGACGTTCAGAAGTCTCCTTGTAGGGCTCCACTGTGCTCCAGTGTTGCCTGTCGGTACGAGGGTTTCTTAGGTTCGAGTGTCCGGGAAGTCGTTAACATAAATGTGTATCGTCTAAAATTGTGCAAGTCTTTCAGTACTCTTCAGTGATGAGTAAACATCTAACCTCAATTACGAGAAAAATTTATGCGTTCTCATGTTGAAAATAAACATATAATACGAAACTCAAACACTAAATTTAACGCAGAATTCCTTATCAAAATGCGGAACGTGATAAATATACACATATTATGTTTTCAAATACATTTCTTGACGCGAATCACATGTAGTTTCCGCACCGGCCGCTAGAATTCGCTGTCGGAGCAGCTACGTCGACTATAGAATCATTCGATTTGCAGAACAAACGGTTTAAGTCTGTAATGAAACGGCTTCGATAAAAGTGAACCCCCCCCCTTGAAAAATACTAAACTCCGGCTTTGGACCTGGTTTTCGACAAGTGATTTTATTAAAATTCTGTCCATCTTGTTCAAATTTATTAAACAGTTAATACTATTAAATTTCCCTTTAGCTTTGTGAACTATGGTCAGCGCCATCAGTCACAGATGGCAGCACCGTGGTTGTTAAACGTTTCCGTTCCTGACTTCCGTTTCATTCACGAATTGACTCCTACCAAATGCTGTACACCGAGAGCTGAGATGTTACACATTAAAAAAAAAGGGCCAGAAAGTAAGATTGCCAGCGGGGTCTAACCTGGAATTTTCGGAATTGGGAAACGTGGGGGACGTTGCCGTAAGCCTGTGGGTTTTCTCGGTGTACTTCCATTTGCCGCCACCAGTGCATTCCATCGGTCTTACATTCTCACCTCATAGCGCCTCACAGTCTCTGAAGACCCCGATGTGGACAAGACGTCAAGACTATCAATTCGAAAGTATTTTATTACAGAAGAATTCCGATAGTCCGGCATCCAACGGTCCAACGACCCGGTACCAGCGAGGAATGTATGGTTTTAAGCCAACTAGGCTCCTTTAGCTAGGGTCGAAAACGTTTTTATTGTACGCACGTAAGTCGGGATTAGTCGGAAGCATTGGGCGCTATTCGGCATGGCTCGGAAGTAATCGCCGAGCTTCTCGTTTCTTCAGCATACTGGACACGTTGGCAGAAAATTCAGTTTTCGCCTATGTTTGATGAAATGTTTATCCCTGTGCCCCTGCTAGAGCCAAATATCTGCTTGCAGATGCCTTTGCTCTACAATTGAGCGTTCAGCGATTTCGGGAAATACCGTCCAATAATCCGTCAGTTTTCTGTAATCAGGTGTCTGAAAAGTTCACCAAAAGCAGGATTGTCAGAAGTCTGCTGTATTTACTTACTTTTTTTTTCCCCCTCTGCGCACTGGACAATGTTGTTGTTTGGCTACCGCGAAGCGACACGGTGTTTGCGCAAACACGTACACTGCAGCTGTTACGTAATTGAATCGTTGTTGATCCTTGGCGGGAGATATCGTGATTACTTCATCAAGGGATCGGCCCCGCTGATTAATCAGCGGAACTGAAATAAAATCACTGGGTCATCGATTGAACATTCCGTGAAAATTAAGTCAATTTTTCCTGCTGCGGTGTCACGTGTCGGATGAAAGAGGACAGGTCTATTTCAACATACGTAAATACTATGCGCCTAAATTATTTGGATTGCCCGTTCAAAATTTGGAAGCACGAGGCATAATTGTGTATTATATTATGCGGGTTTTTATCTATAAACCAAATCCTGTTACATAATTATATTTTTATAGAATTGATATCAAGGAAATTTTCATTATTTGAAATAATCTGAAGGCTTTTATTAATATCAAGTGTTACTCCTCAAGTAAACTAATCGCCCCCTTACATCTAAAATACAATTATTTGCACATACACCATTGTAGTTTTGCACTGTTTGTCATGAAAAAAATTCAAGATTGCAAAATAAAAATGAAAACATAAGCCCACAGATAACAAGCTCAAAATAAGCTGATGTCAAACTTTAAATATCATACAGTACAGAATATTCCGTAGAAGGAATTACGTCACGAAAAAAGTAATGAAACACAGAAGAACACAGGGGGACTAATAATGACGAGGTAGTTTCAACAGAAACAGTAAATATGTAAAGACAGACATCTTTGGACAACACACTGAACAGACGAACCCACAGGTAATACTAACAGGTATTGTAGACAACACAACGAGACAGCACAACAGAACACAACAGGCTTCCTATGAGGAAAACCTTGCGAATTTTTGGGAACTGACATCTATTCTGTGTAAGGCACAGACTGATATCAGACACTTGAAAACAGTGGGTTTATATGTGTTCGATCCCTTTCCTGGCACAGCTAATGACAAACAGTGCAAAACTAAAATGGCGTAGGTCCAAATAATTGTATTAAATCAAAAATATTGGTTGCAAGAATGATTAAAAAATCGAATTTTAATTATACTTTGTTTTATACAAGTGTATCCCAACCAGAATCATTATTTTCAGAAATGACCCAATAAATAAAACGAATTAAATAAACTCGAAAAAGAACAAGAAGGGCAGAAATTTTTCACGAAGAATAAATTCTGAATGCTCATTAGACTGCAATAAGGTATGCCCTTGGCAGTGGCTTCTTCCTTGTAATTGGTGGCCGTCTGCGAGAGAAACCACTGTCAGCGACTGATCAAGAGTTCTGACCGCCCTAGGCTAATTATGAGGACGCGCCCCCGCCAGGTGTGTGTTACGGTCCGCCTAAAAAAATGTTTACGCGCCCTTTTTAAAATTTCAAAATTTATTGTTAAAATCAGGGAGTCCCAAGCTTTTTCAGTTCACAGCGCATTTAGTTTTAGTGTTTTGTCTCGGTCTAGTTGAAATATGTAGGGTATATTCAATGATGCTACATAAATAGTGCATGCGAAGACACGATTTCAGCGCCCTGCCTCCCGATCCTCGTGCCCTAGGCTGCAGCCTAATTAGCCTAAGGGTTAATCAGGCCCTGATCACTGTCTTATATGTCCGTGTCATTCAACAATTATTAAAAAATTCACTTTAAATATACGAAGAATGCTGGTTACAAATTATCCAGGGATCTTCAAAAATTTACGGTTATCTTCGTAAGTTTACGGGGGTCGAGTTCACTTAGTTTTAAACATGAATTAACATTAATAATTTCATTAATTAACCAATAATTAAAATTTACTGTTATTTCTAACGGTGAAGACACGTTTGATTCCGCACTGAATGACCGAGATTCGTTTGCCGACAGTACACTAGTCACGAGACATCGACGGTGCTACAACGTACAGCTGGTCTTTAAATCTTTTCGCTAGAAGTGCATGGTCCCAGACGTTAGCCAACAAATCATTGGAACAATATTTGTTTGAGTGACAGTTTATGAAGCACAGCGTCTTGTAGAGACACACTGTGCACCGCCCAGAAGGATGTAAGGAATGTTAGAGCTTTGATTCAGACATAAAAAAATGATAGCATTATAGGTTAAGATAAAAAAAAAGTCAGCTGACAACCGACTGGTATTCGTTAGAGTAGAGTTTCCAAGAAACCCACAACTCATCAGCATATCCCTTTTTGTTCATAATTGCGCGGCGTTAAACCAAATCCGGGTTGTGAATATTAAAGGTGGAATATTTTAATTATTTTCATACTTGCTTATGCACTTTTGTTGAACTTGTGTGTCTGATTTAATCTCAAACAATCAATGCAGAAACTGAGTTTCCTCTTGTGGATTAATAATCACTTAAATTTATTAGTTATCATGCCTGAAAAAAATAAAAATTTGGCTTAGAAATATTTAGAAATAAATGTAGAAATCTTTTTGAGAAGTGTTTTCATGTGCTGAAAACGATACGCCTCCATTGCATTTTTTAAAAAAAAAATATACAACTCGAAGTTGTAATGACAATTTATGAACATCATGTATTTAACTTTCCCTTTTGTTGTTTTCGTTTTTTAGTGGTTCTATACGTTTATCTTGGCCAGATAATGTTTTTCAATGCAATACATGGAATCCAGTGGAAATAATGTTAAATATTGTTTTCTAAAATGACATCTTGCTTTCCTAGACAAAGAAAAATTGTAGAAAATGAAAGTCTTTCAGGAATATCTCACCGAAGACCATTTAGGTATTAAATGGCACTTCTTATGAGAAATTAATTATCAAATCAAGAATTTAGTTGTACTTATGTATTGTTTTCCAAACAAATATGTAAAACATTAATTTTGATATTGTAACTAGACGAAAGGCCACATGGATGAGTGCTCAGATTATTCACCCTCCACCAAGGTGATAAAGTTTTGATTCCTAGCCGGTTCGAATTCTCGAGTTTTTTTTCCCCGCAAATGGGAAATGTAAGCCGACGTTGCCACGGGGCAGTAGGGTCTTCTCGAGACTGTCACCCCCGTCTCCCCGCTCCCAAACACTGTTCGAGTGTTTCACGTTAGGTTAGATTCGATTAAAGACGTGGAATTGGAGCGAATTCTCACCAGACAAATATATTCCGTCAAAGCAGCCCCAAGCATGAATACTTTTTTCGGTATATTTACTTTCAAACGCGCGAAAAAAAAAAATACCTCTCGAAGATTTTCGGATCTGAAATGCGGATGACTTTTTTTTCTCCTCTCTCTCTCTCTCTCTCTCTCTCTCTCTCTCTCGCCTTCAGCATCTTCTTTCTAGTTTATACCCACGTCGATAACAGTCGAATACCGTGCTCCGAAATTAATGAGGACATCTTCGAGATTTGAAATTGCATTTCAGAAGCTCATCCGTGAGATGAATGACAGCCGATGGGAAGAGAAATGAACGGAAAAGTGTGTTTGGGTGGGACGTCTTAAGGGAGGAAGAGGAGAAGAGGACAAGACGGGAGAGACGCTTTTAGGATGTTGACGCGCCTTCTTTGTTTCGCAAAGCGCCCTATGGATGACGAGGAGGGTAAGAAGAGCACGAGGGGGGGGGGGGGGGCGATGGAGGGTCCTCCAAGGCTGGTCTCGGAGGGGATGCCGTCGTTCCCGGTCGTGTTACAGCCACGTGATTCCAGATGCCGCGAGTTTCTTCGGGCGAGGAAGACGCGTCGGTTCACCGATAATACCTCCAGCGCTATCGCACTCACAGGACGGGAATTTTTTTTCTAGAATATTCTGTTTTTTTTTTTGCTAACATCTGAGCTCTCGGTACACGGCGTTAGGGTGGGAGTAATTTACTGAATGAAACGGAAGTCGCATGGAACGAAAATGTGTAACCACCTGGATGACATCAGTGGCTGATGACGCCAACCGAAATTCACGAAGCCAAAGGGAAACATAATAGTATTAACCGTTCAAAGGAATTGAAAAAAATTGACGGTTTTAAATAAAATTCCTATTCGAAAATCAGCTCCAAAGCCGGAGTTTATTTTTTTTTCCAAGTCTTTTTTTCGCTTTTATCGGAGTCGTTACATTATACAGTTAAACATTTCGCTCAGAAAAACGAATGTTTCGATAGTCGACGTAGCTGCTCCGACAGTTTATTCTATCGACGTGTTATTACGTCCAGAAATGTAGTTGAAAACACAATATGCGTATATTTATCTCACTCGGCTTTATTTTTTAAGAATTATACGTTAAGTATAGTGTCAGAGTTTCGTATTGTAAGTGTATTTGCAACCTGAGAACAAATGAATTTGCTCGTTACAGAGGTTAGATGTTACACATCTTCGGCGAGTACTAAAAGACTCGCTCACATTTTTTTTATTGAGGTAATAAACGCCTCTGCTTTTATGTCACTAAGTTATTTGAGGAACGTATTATGAAATACGTAAACTGAGCCCGTATGTTACAATTATTAAAAATAACCACTCACATTCATTTCTGACACGGGATTTTAGCCTCTCCCTCGGAAGTCGCTGCCACGACAAATAGCTCTTCAGAGATTGGCTTCTTCTAATGTAATAAAAATACGTTCTTTATTTGGCCATGTCTTGTTTCGGTGGTATAAATTAATATATATTTTTTTCTAAAACTTCGAATTTTTCAGTATTAGGATTTTAAAAAAGAAAATAAATTGTAAAATGTAACTTTGTGAGCAAACTAAGAATATAAACAAATAGCAATCGAATATGGATGGGAATGAACCATGGGTGTATTAGTCTATTAAATGGAGTTGGCATAACTCTGGTTAGCAATTGGTTACCCAAACCAACCGAAGCTGTTTAAAGGCTAATTCTAGAAGTCGTCATATCATTATGAAGTGGGCGTTGTTAAACAAGTTATGCTAACAACGCATCAGCAAGGAATTAGCATTAAAAGTCATTATAAGCAAATATTTTTTTTATTCAGAAAGCAAAACGGGAGACTTCAATTTTTAACATAACCTAGCTTGCACACAAACACTCCCTAACTTATATCCATATATTTAACCACATTAAGTGCCATCATATGGCAAGAGTAGACGTCTGACATACACTTAGAAGGAATAGTAGCGGTATGAATTTGTGGAGAAAACTGACGTCAAACCGTTCAACTTTTGGGGTGCCGGTCTGGTGTTCTGACCGATTTTCTGTGCGTTGACCGACTCTGAGGCTGCTAACTGCTCATTCCTTGCGCCTACAGCCTGCTGCCGATACCTGGGACGACTTAAACTGCGTGGCACCTACACTACGCGAGCGATTTGTACACTGTTCACTTAAAATAACCCATGTTTCGGGTTTAACATAGAACACGGATAGGAATTAAAAGTAACGTCTGTGCACACCGTGACATATGGTTGTGCAGTCTCTTGCGCCCGACACTTAGGCAGTCCGCGATGTGCGCAAGCGCCGCGTGGTTGTATCGCGCAAGCAGCAATACGCGCTAGGCGCTGTTTTTTTTTTTTTTTTTTTCGACGGGAGAAATTGTTTTTAGTGTCGCAAAACTTGTTTCCTGAAATTTATATCTCACGTTCCATTATGTTTGGCTGCAAAATATTTCTACAACAGACAAATATTAGCGCATTTTAAGTGCAAATTGAAATTTAAAATTCCTGCTTATTCGTGATGTATTTTTAATATTAGGAAACGAGTTACAATAAAATGTTGTGTATATATTTATACACATTTTTAATGTTTTTTTTATTTGAAAGATGTAAAATATATACATATTATTTCGAATGGAATTTGATTCGAAACACTTTAAAATGTATAACTTATCCCTGAGAGGTACATACATTTTTTGTAATAACCGTTATAGAATTTTAGTTGGTAAAGCGTTTCCGTTGAAAAAGCCCTATGCCGGTGCATATATAAACAATATTAAGTAGTCAGAGAGTTCGTTAGAGACGGTAGCACACAGCAACCCAACATTTGATTGGAGTGGTTTTATGATGCCGTGGAATCCCGCATTCAAGATGTCCCCGCCGATATTGGAACCCGGGTCCTATCGAATTCCAGTCCAAAGTGCTTCCTCGTAAATTTTTATTTTTAATGTTGTTATCTTTGATAATTTCTCTCACCAACAACGAGCCAAATCATTACTTATTTTAAATGGCATTATGTTTTTACTCAAAATAAACGTTTGCCAAATCAGTGACAGGGTGGTGACTTGTCAGTACTTGCCATCCCGGGACTCGAACCAAGAACCCATTGCGTCGAGAGTCAGCTAGAGCGCACCATCCGACTTCAATTGTAGGTCAATGCTCCCGGAGGAAACTCAATGTTAAGGTGAACTAGTGACGCAAGTAACATTTGTCGGTTTTTGGGGAAGTGCCTCGTTTTGAACCAAAAAAAAAAAAAAAAATAAACAAAACAAACAAACTTTTGACGTGACAACGTCTAATAAATCGATGATCGCCGGCTGCACGCATGAAAAAGTGTCCCGTTGCGCTGTGTCCCGTTAAGCTCAATGTACGCTTGCGCCGCATCTATCTCTCTTCCACTCGATTGGAACCATCGATTTGACTTTTTTGAGGCACATTAAACTTGAAACACTCCCATTCGTTTCCTACTTTTCCTATCATCGTCCTATCATTAACAGATTAACACAGTTTGGAAGAAGTTAAATAGCAAACATGTATAAAAGTTATAGTTAAAATAATCTCTTCGTTAAAGTAATAAACATACATATTTGAATTAATGAGTGCAAATAAAAGTAAATTTATCAATTAAATTGTAGATTTCATTTCACTCCTTCTTTGTATCCATACAAAATAGTGATAATTCAATAAAAATGATTCAATTTTATTCATAAAAGTATGCAATCATTTCATCAATGCTTTGTTATGACGTTGTCACGTTAAACTATCGTCCGTAAACCGACTTTACAGACAACAAATTTTTTTTACCGAGGAAACTCTGGTACGTGCCGGACGCCAGCTGGCGGATCCGTCGAGCGAGGACCTCGGCACGTAGCATCGCGGCACGTGTCTCACCGAACTCAGCTGCACGTCGAGTACGCGATGTTCCTGGCTGCAGCCATCAGCACGTGCAGCCGGTGACATCTGCTTCCCGTCCCCCGTGTGTTCTCGGCTGCGACGAGCTGCAGCTCTGGCCGCGTTGCCGACTTCTCCAGCGACGCTCGAGGTTCACGCAAAAAGTCATTTTTTTAAGACCCCTCCTCCCTTGGCACACACACGGTGTGTAGAGCTTCAAGAAACGAGAACCACGAAATTTAACAACTGCTCGAGATGGGGTCGTTACCACAATGCCGAAATACCATAACGCCGAATGTCAAAATTGACCACAACGCCGACAGCTAGAAAACTGCTGTGTACCACAACGCCGAAATAACAACTGAATGAATAGCGTAATATAACCTAACTTAACCTAGCCTATCCTAGCCTAGCCTAACCTAACCTAGCATAACCTAACCTAGTATAACCTAACCGTCTAACCTAACCTAGTCTAACCTAACCTAACCTTTGTGGCAGTCCTGCAATGACATTTTTCGGCGTTGGTGTATTTAGGCGTTGTGGTACACAGCAGTTTTCTAGTTGTCGGCGTTGTGGTCAATTTGGCATTTCGGCGTTGTGGTCAATTTGGCATTTCGGCGTTGTGGTATTTCGGCGTTGTGGTGCGTCCCCCTCGAGATGCACACGTGTGTTCTCTTTACGAAATGGATTTAAGAATACTCTGAGGTCCGATATGGTGCTCTGTTATCGGATTTCATTTCTTATCTATACGCGTATTTATAAGTGAGTTTACATAAATAAAATATATATTGTAATGAAAATCCCATTAGAATTTTTGGAAAGCACTCAGAGTACTTGCGGTACACCTTTATCTTCAATTACACGTCATAAAATGTTGTGGTCACCACCCTATGCGCGCCAGTCCACAGCATTTCACTTAAAGGAGACACCGTATTGAATGAACCAGCGAAAGTCGCACTTACCAACCCGCCTCAGTAACACAAATACACTTCTGAATAGGTGGACCTCTTAAAGCCTCATGGTTCCAGATCTGCGAAATTCGCGTCAACAATCCACCCTGAAGGCTGTCAAATAATTCTCATACACTCTGCCATTGGACCATGTGTTTTTCGACACCCCTTGAAGGACTAGAAACCAATCAAAAAATTTCACTAAACGTGTAACCCAGTCACGAGCAACCAGAGTAGATGTAGGTACAATGTGGCAGCAACCAATCAGGAAACCACGATTCCCTGATTATGTACAATAATGTGAATTGTACCCTGGTGCCAGAAAATAGCGCGAATTTAAGCATGTGTTCCAGCTGAAAGACACTGTTTGAAGCCAATTTATTGGGTTTGGTCTGTATAAAGGGTGTATGATAAAGTAGCGTGAAATATATGAAAATGTTTGAATGCTAAACGTTAGCTAATTTTGTTCAAAATTTCATCTGATTTTAAGGTAAACTTTTATATGACTATTATATGTATAATTAATTCATTTTTAAATGACTTTTAAGTTTTTGAGTTGAACGTAAGTGATCCCTTATTTTTAAGAAAAACTTTATTTAAATTGTGTGAAAAATAATTATTTTTTTCATGAGACTCAACAGCATAATGCATAATCTGTGATTCGCGTTAAGAGGCAAACTGATCTTTGAACATTACTATTAGAGGACTAAAGGAATTGGGGAATTATTGAAATTAATTTGGAATCTGTGACTACGAGCAGAAAAATTCTCTCAGTTCCTAGATCAACTGTCGATTAATTAGTGACATTCAGCGCCTATAAAATAATGTATCTTTAGACCATCATGGCGAATACAATCAAAATAAATTTGAATTAGGGAAAAATTTTTATTTACAATTCTAGTGATTCATTAGAGTTGGGTTGGCAATTTATTTTGAAAATGTAATATTAACTTTGGGAAATAGGGACTCTAAAACATTCATATTTCCAAGCCCGCATGCAAAATTAGAGCTCCAACGACCTGGTAAACGCGTAATGAGGGAAAACATTAACCACATGAACATTCGTTTCAAGAAGCAATATGTGTTCTAATAATACCGAAGTTGGAGTAGGAGGTGGCGGGAGGTAGGTATACTTGCTTTCCGGTGTTTGTAGATTGGAACAAAAAATATATTTACAAGGTAAACTTGGGGAAAAAAATACTTTCAGAAGTTTTCAACTCATGAAAATCTCTTTGAAACCAATTTATTTTACCAAACTTTACCCAGAATTTATTCTTGCATAATTCAGAACTATTTTCCTCAAATTGAAAATATTTGTTTGTACTCGTATCCTATAAAATAATTATTTGTTTTTCTGAAATAATATTTGGCAAACTTTTATTCGGAACTTTGATAAGAAAACACAGTATTCGTTTGAGAGTGGCCGTTTCAGAATATTATTTCAGGAGGTAACTTATATGAGTTTTCCTAACGTATTTGGTTTACGAACATATTTTTAATCTATCAATATTCCAAAAATAAAGTCTTTGATCTTACAGAACTTTCATGTGAATACAATGGCTAACAAATGATTCCGGTTGGGAGAAATACTACCTGCAGATTTAGTTTTATAGGGGTAAAATAATAACGGCTATATTACCAATTCCTTAAAAATAAGGAGATCATAGGTAAATTACCTTATATATGTATTTTTTGCCTTTTTGTTATTTTTCAGAAAGAAATTTAAATAACATACATTATTGAGGTCTCTTATGACATATTGTGTAATCAGCAATGGCGTATGTCGAAAGAATCTTAAATCAACATACATGCTAATTATGGCAAAACAAATTGATTACAGTTTATACTTAATATAGCGGAAAACTTGATATTAACACCGTTGAAAATAGAATGCTGCTACTTGTAAATGATTGGGAAGTGACCTTCAACTTTATAATCAATTTATTAGTCTATGCTCACCTATTTTACTGTGAATGCATGCCAACGTACATTTCCCGATAACATTGTGAAAAATATTGTTAGCTTTGGAGGTGACACCGATACTCAAAGCCTCAGGTGAACACCAGATATGGTACGCTAGTAAATACACACGTACATCGGTGTTTATTCAAAATGACGGTTTTTGTTTTAAAACGGTTACCTTCCGTTTAGATCGTCACGTGGGACCAGTGACGTCAGTAGAGGTGCGCGCAGGCGGGTGGCTACGGCGCATGCGCAGTCTGGCGGAGGCCGGGCCATATAGTAGCGGCAAGTGGGAGAAGTTGTTGTGGAGCGACGGCGGAAGGACGTAGTGGTGTTGGGGGAGCTGAATTGTTGCCCATTGGAAGGGCAGCCCTTCAGGATTTTTCTGACAGTGGTTTATTTGTACAGAGACTGGAAGGGCAGCCCATCCAATTTCTGAAAACACGCTCCTTTAAGAGTTTAAATAATCCTGAAAACTTTCCCCTTGGATGGGCAGCCCATCACGGTTTTTTCTGACAGTGGTGTTTTTGAAAGGTTGTCTGAATTGTTGCCCCTTGGATGGGCAGCCTAATCAGTATTTTTCTGACAGTGGTGTTTTCGAAAGGTTGTCTGAATTATTGCCCCTTGGATGGGCAGCCTATCAGGATTTTTCTGACAGTGGTGTTTTTGAAAGGTTGTCTGAATTGTTGCCCCTTGGATGGGCAGCATATCAGGATTTTTCTGACAGTGGTGTTTTTGAAAGGTTGTCTGAATTGTTGCCCCTTGGAAGGGCGACACGGTAGGTCACCGGCAGAATAGCGGTGTAGGGCTGACGAGTGATGGTCAAGGGTCGGCACGCACGGACTGTCATCAGGGGAATGGCTGTGACATGGCTCGTGCTGACCAGGACTGACGTCGTGCAGCATACACCGGGTGACCCGGGAACCATACAGTTCCACAGGACGGCGGGTCGAGTCGTCGGAGGGAACAAGCATATGGGTATCCTGGTTGTTTCTTGTTGCATATCTGCGTGAGGAGCTTCGTCCAGGGCAAGCACTGGAAGGAGAGACCTGCCGAGAACACCCCGCCACAGCCGCGCCGCCGTAGAGGAACATCGTAAACAGAAGCAACTCGGCCTCAAAAAACCCATCGTCGCGGGCACCCGTAAAACAGCAATATTGAGATGGGATCGACCAAATCGTCAGTAACAGTGGCGGACACTTAGGTCGGTTAGGGATTATTCTAGCACGAACTAAAAACTGTATAAGGCCCAGAACTATTTGTTTTTGTCACCGTTCTTTGTAACCTATGGTTTATAAAATCCGAGGGGCAAAACAAATTATCGCTATTTTGCAAAACGCGTTAGTTCTTCGTATAATAGGGCTTAACTTCTAATTTTGATAATTCGGTGTGTTTCTTGTGACTGAAAATCCTCGTAATCTATACTTACTTCAATTTCACCATAATTGATGTGTTACAATTTAGCTCTCTGAATATGGCATATGGTGTGAGTAATTTCACGAATGTGACGAAGTCAAGGAACGGAAAAATGTAGCAACCACGGTGCTGCCATTTATGGCGAATGGCGTGAACAAAAGTTCATAAAGCCAAAGGGAAACATTCTATTATCAATTGTTTAATTGATTTGAACAAGATGAGCAGTATTTTAATAAAATATACTGTCAAAAAACAGGTGCAAAGCCGGGTGTAGTATATTTTCAAGTCCTTTTCTCTTTTATCGGATCCGTTACATTATAGTGTTCCAGATTTCGCTTTGCAAATTGAATGATTCGATAGTCGACGTAGCTGCTCCGGCAGTGAATTTCAGCGGTGGGTGAGAAAACCACGAGTGATTTGCGTCCTCGCAAGAAAGTTCACGAAGATAAAGGGAAACATTTTGGTACTAACTGTTTAGTTAATTTTAACAATAAGGGCAGTATTTTAATAAAATTTCTTGTTGTTTTCGCTTTTGTCAGAGCCGATTCATTATATAATTTAAAATTTCGGTCTAATAATCAAATTATTTAATAGTCGGCGTAGCTGCTTCGGAAACTAATTCTAGTGACGGGTGCGAAAACTGCGTGTGATTAGCGTCCTTAAATTTTCGTGTGTGTATATATTTATTTATGACGATCGACACTTTTTTAAAGAATTGCATGTTAAATTTCGGGTCAGAGTTTCGTTTTATAAGTATATTTGCAACAAGAGAACACACGAATTTTCTCGTTTCCCAGGTTAGATGTTACACATCACTGGCGAGTACCAAAATACTAGCTCACATTTTTTTAAACAACATTTATCAACGCGTACGTAAGAACTTAATACCCTGAAAAAATATCTGTGCATGCTATAAACATGCAAGCGACCACACGGAATAACAACACGGCATTATATTTTCCCCGCGGTGTAAAAAAAAAAAAAAAAAAGGAGTGGCGATTACAATGGTGGAGGAGCATTTTAGTTACGCACGTGGTAAACTTTATCTTTCTACTTTTAAAAAAAATTGAGAATACAGGCCTTGTGTAACGTAAATCTTGTGAATTACTATTTTACCATAATTTGTATACTCCTCTGTAAATATTTGGTACATTATTTATCTGATATTATTTTCTTGTGCCTAATAATATTTTTTTTAACCATATGGTTTTTATCATCTTGCTTTCTTAATTACTCATTTAATAAATCACGCAAAAATTAAAATACAACATATTAAAAAAAACCTAACCCGACTAGTTTTGTGCCTGATTAATGTTTATTGAATACTATATATATCATCTATAAACAATTTCATTACATTTTACTTAAACGTGACGTGGCGACAGCTCAAGCATTGAATATATATATATAATGTATATTGTATATATATTGTATGTTTATATAGTATATATATATATATATATATTCAATGGCTCAAGACTTTCTGTGGATAAACGTGTAATACGAAGAGCATAAATCAACGTTACTCGTACAGATAACAAATACACTTTATCGTCCTCCCTTCGTAATCAGCTATGCATGCGGTGGCGTGGATTACGGCTCTTGTTTTTAAGACTTACATGAAGTCGCCGACCTCCGTGACGCAGTCTGACGCACACCCATGTAAAACATTACAACCCATTGTAAACATACAGGCGTAGCAAACGAAACAGGACTCGTTCGTGCTCCACGGCCTGCAAATGAAGTCATCTCATATCAATTTGTTTTATTTTATGCTCAGCAAACGGAACATTATTTTGCTTTGGGGATTGTCAATAAAACATAGTGCATTCACTCTTAAAAATCAAGAATATGAGAAACGTGAAAAGTTCTGGATTTGAGTCCCGGGTAAAGCATGCCGTGAATTTTTATCGTTTGACTTGGTCTCAAAATTTAAAACATATGTGAGTGTGAAACTGTAAATAACAAGCCAACATGGTTTGATATTTAGAAATAAAAATAATTTTAAATTATTTGAGTTCAAACAGCTCTCGTGATATTATTTATGACAGACTTAAACGGCTCAGTTTCAATCAAAGCTTTATACAGGCGGACATAATATAGGCCCCTTCTAGGTAGAAAATATCATTCACCACGTGACTAGACAAAAACATCCCTACATTTTGAAAATTAAAACAGAACCAGTTTAGAAAAATACTCCACAGCAACGTGCAGGTATAGATATATTTAGTTAGTCTAATAAAGCCTAGTAGAATATTTAATATATATTCATTAAAATACACAGTACTTTTAAAAAATTAAAAAAATCTTGATATCTGTTGTGGAAAGTGGATGATGCGATCAGTTTACAAAAAAAAAAAAAACAAAAAAACAGTCCAAGTGTACAAAAATACTGCCGCGATGTATAGAAGTCTGTTATATCAACATAGCAGCATACATAGCTGCAGGCTGTTATGATCATTGTTGTACGAAAAACACACATCAAATAATTTTTAAATTATAATATATTTTTAAAGGTTTTTGTAAATAATAATAATATTTATATTGGGGTCCATTTAGGTGTCAGTCTAAGCTACCACACTTTTCCATACCACAGAAGGCAATCCAAAACCACTATAGAATCATCAAAAACTTGTCAGCAAATTTATGATTTACAAACTATTTAATATGTGTTTGCAGTGATGACTGCAATTAAAGCAACCTCCATCTAGGTTACTATTATCGTTAGGGTGCAATATCAGATCAAAAGTAAAAAAAAAAAAACTACCAACAAATATGCAGAGATTAAAAGTGACGTACAGGGTATATAAAATAACAAAAATAAAAATAAGCTATTTAGTAAATTTTTGAATAAAATAATAAATTCTACAATATCCATTTCACTTGACTTAAATGTTTGTTAAACATAATTTTTGCCGAGGTATTTTTAAAGCCCTTGAAATGTTCGGTACATTTGTTCAGCGAGTCATCCCACGGTAAAAAAAAAATAACCAACGAACCCACGCGATCGTAAATACGTATTGTGATTCAGGCCGAGCACGAAATTGAACATTTCTGTCTTGCACAGAAAATCTGTTAACAAGAACAGCTATTCCGCACTGTCAGAGTACGCGTGAATCACGCTTAGCTCAACAGAGGGCGTTTCCAAAAAAAAAAAAAAAAAAAAAAAATTGACGAATACACGCATTCATAAAATTCTTTCATTGTTTTGCCACGCATCAATCGTGTACAGCCCGTTGTCGTAGCTGTAAATTCACATTGTGGTGTTTGCAAGCACAGAGAAAAGTTCAATAACTAGGCCAACTTATAAACTTCGCCGTGATTTATAACTCATGCATTAGATGATCTATTTTTGGATTCTCAAACGGGGATTGTGTTTTGAAAATGGTCCTTTTGAGTGTTCACAATTGAAAAAAAATATAGAGAGAATTACCAATTGCTTTGCATACTTCATACATAATTTATGTTAGTTGTTTATTAATTAATTATTACCTTTAAAAGTAAACAACATGTTGTGTCATTGTTGGGTTCGTCTGTATGTCGCTGTATCGTCCAAGGTTGTCATTGTTTGTCTGTATTTATGTTTATTTTTCTGTATTTCTGTTTTTTGTCAGCCCACTCTGTTCGTCTGTGCCGTGATATTTATCCAGACTAATTCCTTCCACGGAGTTCTCTAAGCTGGTCACACATTTGACATCGGCTAATTTTGACTTGTTTTTCTGTTTGTTTGTGTATTTATGCGGCTTGTTGTGGTTTCTCCATGACATGCAGTGAAATACAGCAGTGACGTATGTCCATAAAAATGTTTTAAATATTATTACATGATGTTGTGACAGCAAAGTATTAAATTTGGTTAAATTAGAGACTACTTAAAAATTAAACCCTGGATTACACCAAAAATATGTTATTAAATTTAAATAATAAACTTTAATGCTGACATTAATGATAAAAGAAACACAAAAAATTAACTGTAACGTAGCTCATCCGTTACATCCTAGCAACTTGCTTCCCATCCTCTCTTGGTAAAAAAAACAACAACTGATAACTCAATAAATTTTGGTTTGGCTGCGGAGATTCATGGGTCCCTCGGCGCGGGATTATTTGGTGGGCGCCAGCCAATGTCTGTATTGATATTAATGCCTTGCGGACTGGAGGCGCGCGCGGTTCTGTCGTCTCTAGTGGGTCATCCCACACAGGAATCGCGGAGGTGGAGGGCTCTCTCGCGTTCTGCCCTGTTATCTCGCTACAGAGTTACCGGCTTGTTTGCCGACGCGACTGTCGAGAGCACGTGGCCCTGGGGGCACCTGCACGTTAGCGCGTTAACGGCGCGTTGTTCAGATTGTGTTGTGGAGCAGCGGTTCTCAGAAGGTGTTCCGCGAAACCCTGGGAACACAGGGGGTCCGCGAGTCAGGGCGAATGTCATGTAAAGCAGGCGCAATCATTGTCAAATAACCTTTTTCTGAAGGAGTTGGGGTTCCGCCAAAAGAAAAGTCGAAAAAAAAAGCAGAAAAAAAATAAATTGGAAACCGCTGATGTAGAGAACGGAAAATACCGCGGGTTCATTTCGAGACAGCCTAAAATTCAAATACTTGTTCGTTTGTTTCGCAGGCTCTGAGCAAACGAGTGACCATCAATAAAAATAATCATCAAATCACAGACTGACAAGTTGGCATTCCTCACGCGCGAGTGGCAAACGAACAGGTGGCAATCGCCCCGAGTGTGAAGAGGACTGTGAAGTCTATGCTAGGGGTCATTACATGGGTGAATATTTTCCAGTCCTGAACTATATAACGTCATCTTATCAGGCGTTTATGTGGAACTGTTCGCTCTTGAAATGTATAGCTGTATACGAACCAGTCGTTTTTGTAAGGCCTCGTTGGCATGGTGATTTTAAACATTTTAGAGTTGTTTCCGCATCATCTACTATCACAATAGTCTCAACTTGTAAACTGAGTGAAACTTACTCTCTTGCTCTAACAAAACTGCTCTCTTGATTTCAGACTGAATAAGTGTGTTGATGACAGTCCTTCATTCTCGTGAAAAAGTTCGGTTTCACATTTTTTTTCAGTATTTTTTTTATAATTCATATCTTGGTATTTACTGGCTGGATTATTAAGACCCAGTTTTTCAAATGCGCGCCAAGAACACTGCAGTCCAACTATCAACGTGAGGCAGGCGTACACGGGTTCCAAGTCTACTTTGTCGCCCAAGGAATCCACGAAATAATCGATGCGGGAAAAGGGAGTACTATTAGAAAAAACAATGTCCCTCAGGATATGACTGCAACATCAACCACGTTTTTAACTTGCGGATAAGAAGAAAAATAAACGCGTATCGAACACCCTCCGGAAATAGTCTCTTGATGGTTGGCGAGTGATTTGATTTCTGAGGCACCAGCTAAGCAGTTGAGACCTATTTTTTTACAACTTCACCCATCCACCCCCACCCTTCCGAAATTGTGTTAGTCACTAATGAACTAACTGTCGATGATACGTAGAGACTTATATCTGTACACGATGTCACAAAAACCATAGTTTTCATGAGATCAGTTTAAAGAATTTTTTTTAACTAGTGCATAACTTATTTACTCTACTATTTTCTACCTAAATCGTAGATCTTCGTGTTGTAAGCCGCTAGACAGAACGTCAGACGCTGGTAAAGTTTATGGTTAAAAATGCGTTTTGCCCTTAAGTGGACATAGTGTCTTATACCTCCGAGGTATATATATATATATATATATATATATATATATATATATATATCGGTGGCTAGCTAGGGACGCCCACTGGACCTACAGGACAAAGCGCCCGCTACGTTATTAGGCGTCAGCTCGCGGGGGAATGCGAGGTTATGCGGGGGGAGGGGGGGGGGTTATTAGGGGACACTAGCGCCTCGTCGCTGTTACCGCCCCCTGCGTCACGCGTTCCTTAATTTACATCTGAAGCTTTGAGCCTCCCGTCCGACCGCGCGCCTTTACGAGCAACCGACGAACATTGCAGTTCCACGTACACTCGTCGCTGAATATCTCCCATTAAAATTAATTTTTGTACTTACGTTCTACCAAAAAAAAAATATATGTTTTTGAACATATATATATATTTTTGCCTTTCCATAAATAAAATAACGTAGATTTATACAACATATTTCTCTGGAAAATGAAACGTTAATTTTCGGATGGTAATTTTTTTTTTTTTTAATAAATTGGGGGAACTTTAATTTTTACGTACCTTTCACGGTAAATCACATTTGTACAATGAACAGCGATGTAAGCTAAATATTAAAATTTTCTGCGTGTAACGTAGAAAA
The DNA here is from genome assembly GCF_032445375.1 of Bacillus rossius redtenbacheri. NCBI lineage: Eukaryota > Metazoa > Arthropoda > Insecta > Phasmatodea > Bacillidae > Bacillus > Bacillus rossius. The sequence continues at coordinate 36,328,616 of NC_086335.1, read as the reverse complement.
AATACCTTTAAGCAGCTGGTTTTTAAATAAATGTTATTTATAATAATCAGATATTACGTATTTTTTATCATAGAAGTTTAAGAAATGACAACATGTATATATTTTTTAAACTTTTAGTGATATATTAAGTGTGTTTATTCAAGGTAAATGCTAATTAAAATATTTTCGAAACAAATTCAGATTTTTGAATCATTTAAAATAATACACGTTATTTGGTACACAGCTTGGAGTGACGGTGAAACAAAACTCTAAGGTCTAGCTACTCGATACAGAAATATTGGCGAATACACAGACATAAATTCCTTTTGGAAACCAGTAGCCAAAAATAGTTTGTAATATAACAAGAAAGATATTATAACTTTGTACAACACATGGCTATGGTTATTTTTGCATATACGAAATACTGAGTATTAATTACGAAAATTGGTACATAATTTTATATTAAAATTGATGTTTCATTCAAGCACAATTCTTTTAAAACTATGGAAAAGATAATCGAATATTCATAATTTTACTTGATTTTGTATTATTATGTGTGTTAACATGCTCAGTTAATACAGGAAAGCTATTCAGGGAACGGTTTACAATGACTTTAACTTATTTTAGGTACTGGAAAACACAAAATATACATTCCCGGGTAAGAATCTGAATCAAGTATTTTTGCGAACACTATTTTTTGGTGATACAATTGTTTTCATGTAAATGTACACATTTACAATTAGCTACAATTTTACATGAATATATCTGTTTAATTTACAAAAACAAATTGGGCGAATGTACTTGTGTACACACATTAGAAGTTAAAATTACTTGCCGTAAAAACACTATCTTTAATTTTGCATGCAAATATTTAATAGAAATAAAATTATAATAATAGGATTTTTGTGATGTTATAAACACGGTTGTAAAATATAAATTAAATCAAATTAAAAAAATTAAAATAAATACTCAGGATTCAATATTAATATAAACACGTTTATAAAAATAATTATTTAATTTAATAAAATAATCGTGATGAATTTATTTAATAAGGAAAATAAATATGCTGTTTTTCTAACTAATATTAATTAAAATTTAATTAATAATTCAATAATTTATTATGCAAAGTAATTATTTATACGTGATTATAAACTCATATAAATACACTTGAAAAAATTTATAAACACAAATTATCACCCATATTAACCAGAATTTAAATATTTTTAATTGCATGTACTAGTTTTCAATATCAGTCACTTAAGTATGGAAATTAAAAGCACACACAATATTTTATTTGTATGTAGCTTTTTTAAAAATCCTGTGAAAATTTCGTTTCATGGTGCGCGCACATCGTAAAAAATTAATGTCATAATTTTTTTCCTAACGCGCCTTAATAAATATAACGTCGAACATTTACAGTGTAGGGTTATAACCAAAAACATGTGTGAAAAGAGGGGGAGGGGTTTTTCTCTGGTGGACGTTACCATGAGTCAGTTTTCTGAGAATAATCCCCAAATCCCCAAATCGCTTTTAATCAATGCCCACTCTTAGGTATGATAAAAGTCCTGTGGATTCCACCATAAATGCCCGTCACCATACTAGTCGTTACCACCAGCGCCTTTATGTTGAGAATGTTTAGGTTTATTTAATGGTAAGTACCAACTTTTATTTGTATCTGGCCTCCAAATTAAAATTCACGTAAAAACATAATATAAAATAAAATTCCAAAAATACTAACTACCCGAAAATAAAGTTCACTTGCGAGAAATAAATAAGTTTTATTAGAATATATAAGACAGCGTATTTTGAACGCACGTGTACACCATGTGTCGGCTCGCGAGACAGTGCTGACGAAACAAGGCTTTTATTTGTATCAGTAAGTAACGGTTAATTTAACGTAAGCCAATAATGCAGTCTTTAGGTATTTTTTTCCTCAATTTTTAGTTTTAACTATTGCTATATCTTACGGAACAATATATTTTTTTAAATAATAAATAAATAAATCAATGCACATATGGAAAGAATTCTTGAAATCGGTCCAGTAGTTTCCGAGTTTACTTCTTACAAACAAACAAAAAAAAAAAAATGCAGTAACTAAGGAAAATGAATGTTTTAACTCTATTACGAAGTTTCCGTCAGGGCACGTGAATTCTGTGGACGGCTCAGTGTGGCACAAACTCCGCGCTGCTTCCTCGAAACATATTCACGGCTCGTAATGCGAGCCACTTCGCCAGGAGGGTGGAGTTGCCGTTCCCTGCCGTGTACTGAAGTTAAGCGAGACCCATTTCCATGGGGAGGGGGGGGGGGACATCAACACCCTCCCGTTCCCAGGAGACAGAGGCCTCCCGTCTTGTTGACGCGCTCGGGGCAAGAGGGAGCAATCTGCCGCAACCTCGCCCTTAACGACCACGCCTAGTCAGGGGCGTGTACGTGTTTATTGAGACGGGATGATACGTGCTCGCTCGCTGGTGCTTCTAGCGCGGTATCGCCCCCTAAGCGCAAGACACAGGGCAACCATGAGATTTGAGCGGTAACCGTAACATTGTATGACGGAGAAATGAAGGTAAAAGGTGTAATGCAAGTCCCTTGGGCGCTTCCAAGAATCGTTTCCTGGTGTTGAGGCCCATAAAATTTGTGCTGCAAACACGCTTTTTAGCCATTTAAAAACGAAGTACGGAAACAGACTTTCTCGACAGCTCTCAGAGTATTCCTAAATTCTTTTCGTAAACGTACGCCACTCAGATATTTTTGACAGTTGGAAAACACAATTTCGTTGAAAGAGAAGATTTTTTTTTTTTTTTTACTCTCCTGAAAGTTGCCCGATTGTAACTTGGGATAATTTGGTTCTGAGGTACAGAATTTTGTCATTAAAGTATTTATTGCATTGCAGTTTATTACGAAAGTTTCGGTACATCCTTTTAGTATTTAATTATCTTTATATAATTAAAGTAGTACGATGGCTCCTACACATAAATCATTATATGAAATTTATGTTCGTGGTACAAAATAAACGGGATTCGTGTACATAGGAGTTATTAGATTGTGTCCAGCACCTTTAACTTAAGCTTGTCAAAAATGCTATGTTTGAATTTTTGACTTTGCATTTAAAAAACATGTATTTGTCAATTCTCAGTCGGAATGACGCAGTTCAAACAGGGGGTCAGCGGCATGCTCCACTCTTCGTAACCACTAAACAAAACGATCTGAACTTGATGTCGTGTTTCCATTTGTTTGGTACGTGACCATTTTTGTTTGCTTTTGAGTTTATAAAGCTTCTTTCCGCTTGGATTGCAAATTTTTGCCACTTTCTCTACTGATACGGAAATAGGGTACGAATCAAATGGAAAAAAATAAAACAAAAAAAAATTCTAAAAAAACAAACAAATCTTAACTTTTTCCATGGACATTTGGTACTAATAATATCGTTTAGCTAAAATATTTATGTTTGTAAATTTTACTAGTGTTTGTACCTGAATGTTACGTTTATTTTTACAAGTCAGGGTAATTTAAATTTGATAAGAAAAACTATATATTTTTAAAAGTCTGTAAAAATTTTCATGTTCACACTAAAGACGTGCCTAGATATAGGTTCTGGTGAAAGCATTTGTGTGAAAGTCATAGTAACTCATAGCTTGCAAAGAGATAGGAAAACCTTTAAAAATCCTGTCATCTGTGATGCGCGGCGTGTGAACGCTTCTTGATAGCTGCAGAGATGGCAAAGAAACAATAACAAAGTTGTCTTTGCTTTTATTGAACTAATTGCGCCTGTCAGTTGGTAAGACTGGCACGCGCAACAGCCCGGCAGTATATTCTTTGTCAATATGGAGGGACCATACATATTAAGCTGAAATGTTGAAGTGACCCATTTGAAATGTCACGTTTCAAAGGTGCACACTACCTCTGCATTCCAGTCAACTCATAAAAAAATCACAATGTTTTTCTTCCAATATTTTAAATAAGGAACCGACACGCTTCATTAGCTGGTATTAAAAAAATAAACGAATTTCTAACAATGAAAAAATGTTTAGTATTTTTTGTAGGTAAATATTTATATAAACGCTTTAAAATAAGCATTATATTATGAACATAAAACCGGAATATTTTGTCACCGTATATCCAACCTATTATGTTGTGAAAGCGAAACATTATTTGTGGGGTTCAGGCCCGTAGCTTATTAGTGAAGAATAATTTTCTTAACTAAACGAATTCTCGTGTTGAAAGTACAGAATTATGTTAGCGCCACCAGTGTTTATATTGACAAAATATGTAAATTTTTTGCTGCCAAGTCTTTTTTTTCCTTGTGTAAATTTGTCATTCTTGCAAAAAACATATCTTCTGTGTTCGTTTTTAGGCACTCAATGTACTTATTTTTCTTCTTCTTTAAAACGTGTAACAGACTGCTTTTGCGAAAATCGATTAATTTGTTAATAGTAAAACGCCGTTACCTTCTCTAATTGAAGCCAGTCCTCATCCCAAAAAACCGCAGCGCAAGTTTGTCACGCGGAGTTTATCGGAAGACGGAGGAAAAAGACAAAGTTTTAATTTGCGCCTCGTAGTAATTGGAAGATTTTTTTTCCCCTATCTTCTGTAAAAAACAACGACCGTAAAATAACACAACATCTCGGAACCCCGCAGGGACAGAGAGGCATCTCGAGTAGAACAGTTTCTGAGGTCTACGGTTCGACAGAACCACCTCATCCCCCGATAAAAAAAGCATTTTTAACGCATCGTAATTATAACTTCAGATACGAATTTTTTCACCCCCTCCTCTACCGAGGCACAGCAAATTCTCTCACCTTCTTTTTTTCCGGCAGGCAGTCTGTGATGACGTAACCAGCTGCCTGGGTTGATAAACGCGCCCGGCTTGTGAAGCTTCATCGAGCATAGAGTAATGACTTTGTAGACCGATTCTCGTCGACTGCACATGGTTCCATCATTGACTAACGACATCTCAACAGGACGGTAAAAAAAAAAATGCGTTTTTGATTCCAAATGGTATTTAAATGGACAGGAGCTCCTGTTAAAATTAAACATTGTAAATATGTAATTTTATGAATAATACACTAACATGGATACGTCACGAAATATCAAACACGTTCTACATTGATTTGGTAATGTGCCAACTAAGTACACAATGACAAACCTTTTTTTAGAAGTACAATTGGCAAATAAGGTGTTCAATGTTTGGGCCGTACATTTGGTGCATCGTAGCTTGTATGCGCTCAACTTAAGTTCTTTAAGTGAAAAGTCTGTAAGTTCCTTTTGGTAGCTAGGTAAAAATATGCGATGAAAATAAATTATGATGCATTTCATGAAAAAATAACTCTGTGAATAATGAACAGACAGGATGTAACCGGTTAAATTCAGTTGGCGTATACTTATGAGTAAGGGCGTGTATGTTTTGCGAAACAAATTAAAACACTGTGTTTTGTGATTGGGCGAGTTTTCCAGGTACATGTCGATTGCTACAACACCAATCACAGTAATTCAGTGCTGAAGGAAACGCATCCTGAGAGGCTCGGCTGCCAATCACAAGGAAGAAACCGCTGGTTTAAGGTATACCATGTTCCAGTTTAACGAGCTTTCGGATTTTTTTTTCCACGAAAAATTACCTGCCCCTATCTATGGTAAGTTATTGAGAAGTCCTACTTGAACCTGAAATGATATAGGCTTAAATAACAATAAATAACATTGTATTATTCTGCAGAGTTAAAAAAAAAATCAAAATTTCTCAAGAACGTCGGCGTGTGTACCACGACAAAATGTTCAGGACCAAAGGGAAAGGCTAACACGAAGAAAGGGTGGATGAAGAGAGACCCCAATAGCCCCCGAAGTCCCGCGTGTCGAACGATCGAGCACGCCAGAACGCACTGTCCGTGGTTTCTTCCCGCGGGACAACTTCAAGTTGTGCAAGTGTTAGAGTGACCTGACAAAAGACGATGGAGTGCATCCAGAGGATAGTCCCAGTGCCGTGGATGTGCTAGAGCATGTCAGACACTCCCAAGCGCATCGAGTGTCTGACATGCATGCGCCGTCTTTGACTTGGACTAAAATCCCGCAAAGTGGTAAAATATCACCACATTTTCCACGTAAAACTTCACAGCTATACGATACGACCAAACCCGCCCCAATTTTTTTTTATCAGCGTGATAAACTCTTTCTAAGTATTTAGACTATTCGGTGGGGGGGGGGGGGGGGCAGTTTACAAACAAATTGTTACCCAAAACTTAGATTTTAAAACTCCACACAACATACATGTCCCAACATCCGAACCTAGAACCCCTGACCTCTAAGTTGGCTCTTTAACGAGTTGCGCAATGGAAGTTGGTTTCGTATAAATTGCCCATGGAATCTTTCTCTCATATACCTATAGAAAAACAAAATCTGTATTTTTGTAAGATAAACCATTCGGAAACCAGTTGCCAAGAAATCGTATGTGATACTAAAAGTTATATTTATATATATAAATATATATGTGTGTGTGTGTGGACACACACAATGGCTATGGCTGTTTTTGCATATACGAAATACGTTTTGCGAGATATTAGTGAGTATTTAATACGAAAATTGGTGCATAATTTTTTATTTTAATTGATGATTCATTCAAGCGTACATTTTAAACCATGGAAAAGATAATTGAATATTAAATAATTGGACATTAATTTGGTATAATTATGCGTGTGCTCAGTCAATACAGGAAAACTCTTCAGTGAACGGTTTACTAATAACTTAACAACTGGAGCATCTGTGTCAACACATAGCATAAATGCCTGGGAAATAATCTAAACCCAGTGTTTTTGCGTACACTATTTTGTAGTGATACAGTTGTTTTAATGTAAATGTAAAAATGTACTAATATCTATAATTTTACATGAATATTTCTGTTCTTTTTACAAAATAATTTACAGTGTACACATTATATCGCAAAGCACAGTCGAAGCAAAAGGTAGTCTGAGATGGTGTAACTAAATACACAGAGACTCATACCGGACAGATCTATGCTAACAACACAGGCGAGTGTGTGAAAAATAACCTAGCTGCAAAGAGGTGAGACTACAGAAGTATATTTTAAACACATTTTTAAATGGTATATTTTTTATCTGGTGTCAAGCACGATAAACTTAATTTAATACATTTTAAGTACCGGAGGTTTTTATTTCCCTCATAAATCTGTATAATAAATTTAAATAATTCTTTTCTAAGAGAAAATAAAGTTATTTCCGTTGTTTTAACGTTGGTATTATGTGCATTGAACAGATACATTTTACACTTTGGGCATACCATCTGTCAAAATCGGACTGACGATGACGTGACAACAGCGCCGTTTTCACACAAAAATCTTGAAACTGTCCGGTATTAGTCTGTTTGGTGCGACTTTTCTCTAGGTAATGACAACTTGAGATGTATCAACCAGTCGGTTTGTGTTGAAAATCACACGATTTAAGACAAAAGTTTCACGTCGTTTTTTTAAATTTACCATCGTTTGGCTTTAGTTTATAGTAGCGAAAAAAATACAAATCAAATATCAAGATAAATCAAACACTGATGTGTTGATGGATTGAATACAAAAAAAAAATAGGAACACGGCATTCTATCACTAAAAAATAACAAAAAATAGGTTTTAGTATATAAATGTAATGTACACCGAAATGTTTTTGTTTTTTAATAAATGGAACAGACATTCAGGTAAAAATTAAGATATTTGTACATTTGTACATTTATATGAAAACAACTGTATCGCTACAAAATATTGTTCGCAGTAGTACTGGGTTCGGACTCTTACCCAGGCATTTATGCTTTGTGTCGTCCCAGTAACTCCTTCGCGAAGACGTAGCCTCTCTGCTGAGGTTGTGGACTGAGAGATCTATCCAAGTGTCCAGTTATAGTGTCGAATTAAATAATTTTTACGTGCAGCAGATATTGAAAAATAAAAGACCAACTTTCTCGTAAAGATTTAACAATACAAAATGTTTGCCAGAAAAAAAAGTGAGAAGAGAAATATAAAAAAGATGGTTGCAGCTAAGCGATTCTTACAATTTCATTCAAAGAGTTAACCAGGCCTCACAATATCGCGACGGACTCGTGAATATGCGGTTTTTACTCGAGCGGCTAACATAGATAGAAAAAAAATTCTGGCCATTTCATTTGCACCACGCATAAGAACAGCAGACAAAAATGTTTACAATTTTGTTTTGATTGACGCGTTCGAGAGAAATATTTTTAAAACAAATTCATTCGCTTAAAAAAAAAAAAAAAAAAAAAAAAACACCGTAAATAAACACATTCCATAAATTTCACACATAAAGTTAGTAAATAGAATTTTTAAAAATATATTACAAGTAATAAATAACCAAAGTAACTGTCTACCCACAATTAAAAAAAAAAAAAAAGAATCCTGACGCTTATTTCAGTCAAATCGTGCGAGCGACGCGATTCAAATAGAAAATCTTTCTCTTCGTAAAATATCTCGCAAAACAAGAATTTTTGTCACTCTGAAGTAACTCATGTGTTCGAATGTGATAGGGTTAAGAAAAATTACTTTAATTCGTTACGCTGTTGTGATTCCAGCTTTAGGATATATATATATATATATGTGTGTGTGTGTGTGTGTGTGTATACACACACCACACACACGTTGTGTGTTAGTGAGTGTGTCGGGAACGTCGGAAAAAACAAATAAAATAAATCATTGCGACAGAAAAAAAAAACCCTTCCTGAACTTCGCACACTTTGTAACGGATGCGGTACGCACACACAAAAAATAAATTAATAAAAGTGCGAAACATTACGAATTTCAATTCGCCCTTACGGTTAAAGTTAGAGGTAACAACAAGCCGATTTTTTTTTTTTTTGCGTTGGGATGGCGACGTAACTGAACATAGTTTCGGGCCGGACGGAAGAGGCAAGGCCGCTGACCCGAATTTCGTTGCGCCCTTGGAACAACTCGTCAGCGCCAATTTGTATGCAAATGGAGCGCGTGGCGAGGCGGGCGTTGTTTTTAACGTATGCGTTGACGGCGGGCAGGTCGTTCTGAATCTGCGAGGGGGTTGCTTCCCTCGCGGGGAGGGACGCGAGCTTGGACACAGAAGTGCTTCGTCCGCCGGTTGTCATGGCAGCTGGCACTCGGGCCATGTCACAGGCTCTGTTGGGGGGGGGGGGGGGTTTAAGGGTCCCAGAGACGTGGTAGACTTGGTTAAGCGACATTGTTGCTGAGTCGTTCCACACGCAACGGAAGGCTGTGCGCACTCAAGTCATCGGAACTTTGACCCCCATTGTGCACGGACGTCCGCCGTGCAGCAAGTTTCCACAAAAGCAGCTCGAAGAACGAGCAAGCCTGGGCAGTGGTGGGGAACCATCACGTGACAGGTTAGCTGACCCACCTCCCCCCTCCCCCCCCCCCGCCTTCACCACTAGGAGAGGGTGTAGAAGCTGACAAACTCGACTATTCCAGAAGCTGATGGAGGGGCGGGGAACTGTTACAAAAAAGAAACGCTGCCCTGGCCACTATCAGAGTCTGCAATGACAGATCGGATATTTTCGCTAACTGCCGACAGCCATTGACAGGCGACAGGCGACCTGGCGCTCCATCCATTCTGGAGTGAGGCCGGACCGCAACAGCTCGCGGTTAATTAACGTAATTAAAATTTCCTAATGTATACACAAGCGTACACAAAAATCTTTAGTTTTAGCTACACGAGCTGGCTGGCAGGATGGCGGGAAACGACGAGAGTCGCCCCCCAAACAAACCAGTCTGCCAAAACTAATGCGGACGGAAATATCCAAGTTTCCGCTCATTGCTTAGTAGTTTTATTTCTACTCTGACCAACTCTTCTTCCGGAACCATCCCTCTGTTTCTTGTAACTAACTTGTCTGTTATTAAGGCATGAGTTTTTACATCCCGCATGAAAGTACACAGGGTTTTGCCTGTGTTTATGCAGGTTTTACCTGGGCCCAACTCTTATAGTTTTAGTCTAGAATAGTCAGTGAGGGGAGTTAGTCATGGCGCCAACCGCTGCCATGGCTGGCCAAACCCCTCCTAGCACATGATGCATGCTACCTTTCCTGCATGGCTTAAACACTGCATGATTAGAGCGTATAGGCTTAGGCCTGTGACGCACTTATAGTCTCTCCCTATCCCAGACTCCTTCTAAATACACTTGGTTTCGAAGGTTAATTGTTCAAAGTTTCAACTCAATGAGATGAATGCATATATAACGAATATAATAAAATGCGAACACATCCATTTTTTATACTTAAGATTGAAAAAAAATATTAAAATGGGTTAAACGCTTACCTCTGAGAGAACTAGGCATCACCGGACTTGGTTTGTAAGGTCTCCAAATTCTCTTATTGGCAGTCGCACTAACTCACCATCTGATATTTTATATATCATTACAGAATTACGCTCCAGATAAAACCCACAGGAAAGGTGAATTTTTTTCCGGGATAAAAAGTAGCCTATGTCACTCTCCAGTCAATAAACTATCTCTATTAAAAAAAAAAGCACGTCGATCCGTTGCTCCGTTGCTGCGTAAAAGAAGTAGATACAGACTTTCACATTTATAATATTAGAAGGTACTAGTAGGGATAGTAATAACACACACACACACATATTATATACACACATATAATCACAAATGACTAGGGCGATCGAGGGATAATGGGTGAGTTCTTAACAACATTATTAATCCTAAACACCCCTACACGTGTTGTTATCTATATATGTTACATTAAAAGCAGGCTGTAAGCCACACAGCCCATATTGGCTGGAGCAGCTGTGCCACGGCGCTCGCCTAATCTGCGCGAGTACACGCGGGGAGAGGAGGAGAGGGGAAGAAGGCTGTCACCGCAAGTTCCAGAGTTGGGGCTGCCTAGTTTGGGTGACGCCAAATCCCGCTCAGCGCGCCAGGGGACAGAGAGTGATAAAGGTGCAGTCTGGCCAGTGACAAATGTCGCACGGGAGATAGAGAGAGAGAGAGAGAGAGAGAGAGAGAGAGAGAGAGAGAGAGAGTCGTAGGCCCAACGCACGGGCGTACCTGTCCCAGTAGTTGCGGTTATTTACGTCCCTTGATCACTCGGCGCCGAGTCGCGGGCCTGATGCATTGGACCGGTCCAGATGTGGTCGCGGCGGCTAGGGCGAGTATAGGCCCGTCCGCAGCTGTCCGAAACTGTGGGCGGTCCAGCGTTCTCATTCGAGTGTGAGTGACGTCACACTGGCGCACGGAAGACTGCCCTGTCCACATTTGCGATGTCCGGTGTCCGAATCCACTAATTTATAAAGTAGGCACCAGAGCGTGGTAAACACACAGTGCCAAAATATGTGTTTATCGTTTATTTTTTATTTGAAAAAAAAAAGTTCTCGTTGTACAGCATTTGGTAGCAGTAATTTCGTTTAAATGGAACGGAAGTCGGCGAACGGAAATGTAAAGCCATAATGGCGGACCCACGTGTAGCAACACGAACCCTTATATAATCACTTTCGTTAACATTATGGTAAATACCAAATATATTCGTGTGCCCGAAAGATAAATTATGATAGTGAAAATACCCGCTTAATATATTTTAAACTAAAATATTAATTGTAAAAATTATTAATTTGAAAATACCACAGAAAACTGGCATTGCAACGTAATAAAACGTATTTTTCATCTTAGTCCCCAACACGCTCAGTAGCAGAGTTGTAGAGCACGAGCTTGCTTACCTCAAGGGACATGGTTCAAATTTCGCAACTGAACTTTATTTTACTTAAATAACATAATGATATAACAATATTTTTTATAATAATAACAACGTCGAATCAACTCAATAATGTAAATGTTTGCTTGTATGAAGCATTTACAGAATGCTTTCAGTTGTTTAAAAAATTGAAAATATACTTAGTGTTATGTGTTATAAAATGTTTCAGGTTAATATTTTAGTAATGCCATATAAATATGACTCCAAACGTGTGCGGAAAATTTAAAGTATTAATTGTTTATGGATTTTAAAAAAATTGGAAGTATTGTAATAAAATTCTTTGTCGAAAATCAAGTCAAAAGTTGGGCTTCAGGAATTTCTTCTGTTAAATCTTAAATGTTGAATAAGCTCAATAATGTTAAGTATAGGAATTATTTACATACAGGAAATAGCAAAACACATGGATATACATATACGTAGTGCTGTAAAATTAGTTATAAAATGTTTCATATTAATTCGGTTTTAATGTATATATTGGACTGTAAATTTTAATATTGCCACGTTCGTAATGCTTTAAAGACCAACAAAATGTCTAATATCTTTGGCACCATGTTCGTCCCAACACAATTTTCCTGACTAGTAAACCAGAAGCAATCAAGGATCAGTAGTTAAGACAAATTCCATCTTTACAAGCTATTAATAGCCGGTTTAAATAAAATGACGTTCTTCCTTTTGTTATTGTTTATTGTGGTATGGCACTATGGACCTTCCTACACCATGACAGGTATGTTTTGAAAAGATTCCCCTTCCCCTTCTATGTCCACGTCTATATGATCGTTCCACTAGACTTCAACGTGGAAGTAAACGAGCGCTTTCTCTCTCTATCTCTCTTCTCTAACACAAGCCAACTATCGTAAGCGCTATTTTTGTTTTTGCGCACGCTGTTGCCAAATATAATAAGTGTTTTTGAAATTGAAGGTATTCGATATTATTTATTTATCAAGTAAACATTACAATTTTCGTATGAATTCGTATCCATGAATATGTGTGAATTGATTCCTTTTTTTTAAAGTTTAAAATATGCGATTTATTACATATTCATGAGCGTGATAGTAAGTATAGGCCTAAAACATTATAAAATACTAAAATGTACTCTTAAAAGTCTTCACGTGAACCCAGAATTCCAAAAGGAGTACACACGCCTGAACATGTTCTCAGCGTGTTATACCTACAGATCTGGCAACAGCGCGCGCCACAAGACGTGCGCTGCAATCCAAGCGTGAGACGTTGTATAGTCCGTGACGCGGTGACGCGTGTTTTGCGTCTCCTCCCCCCCCCCCCCCTCTCTCCTGATTCTCGGAAGGGCGTGGCACGTCCTCGTGTGCGTGCGCCGGAATGCCTTATCGCGTGCACTCGCCAACCTACTTTACCCCTCTTCCCCCTCTTCACCCTCATGGTCGATGCGGGCTCGTGGCGGGCCTCGCACACGTCATAGGTTCTCGGTACGCTACTCCGAGCGGCCGCGTCATAGCCAGAGATTAGGAAAGGCTACAGATGGGGGACGCACCACAACGCCGAAATACCAGAACGCCGAAATGCCAAATTGACCACAACGCCGACAGCTAGACTAGGTTAGGTTAGGCTAGGTTAGGTTAGGCTAGGCTAGGATAGGCTAGGTTAAGTTAGGTTAGGTTATATTACGCTAGGTTAGGTTAGGTTAGGTTAGGTAAGGTTAGGTTAGGTAAGGTTAGGTTAGGTAAGGTTAGGTTTGATTGTGGTATTTCGGCGTTAAGGTATATTTAAGAAACACACACAATTTCATTCATTTGTTATTTCGGCGTTGTGGTACACAGCGGTTTTCTAGCTGTCTAGCTGTCATCAGCCACCAGACATGGATCCTTATACGAATATGGCGGACGTATGTTTATAGCTGTTCTAGCCTGCTTTTTTAATAACGACTGTGGTTAAGCTGTTCGGAAGGAAATTGCATCAAAATATCACTGGTTAATATGTTTATTTATATATCAAACTTCGAAAATGAATCTTCACAATACAAACGTAATGATATGAGTTGACGTTTATCTCCAGTTTCAACCTCCAGTGCAGGCACAGCTGATACATTTGTAAACGAACGGCCCGCCGTGTTGGTACGTGCCGTCCAGGATCGGACCTCATCGGCTCCATCTCTGGTCCCGGCAGGTACGAAGGCCGAAGTGCACAGCTGTGACGTGGGACAGACCTTTGCCAGGGTCAGAGGCCGTTCCCCACCCCCTCCCTCCCCCTCCCCCCCGCGAGAGGCGACTCCAGACCGCATGTCGCCGCTGGGCGTGTACCATTTGTCCGAATGTCCACTTCTCCGAGCTCCTTTTGTTCGGCTCGACTGTTCGTCGAGCTCGCCTGCGCGGACCACCGCTCCCCGACCTCTCGCTCGCGACCTCGGCCTTCAGGAGCTGCGGGTGCGCAGAAGAAGGTCCCCCGAACATTCATCCACCTCCCCCTCTCTCCTTCCCCCATCACTTCCCCCTCCCCCGGGGGCGCTGTCTTTGAAGTCGAGACGCTCTACTGTTTACACGGGGTTCAAATAAACCCCCCAGCACTGGAGTTTCGCAAACGCTCGAATCTTTCAAGGTTCGACGGCACGGTAAAAAATTTTTTTCCCGTACATTTACAAAAAAATATATTCCTTTGAAAACCAGTTGCCAAGAAATAGTTTGTAATACTACAGGAAATATATTGTAAATTTTTACAACGCACGGTTTTAGAGATAATACTGATAATTTCTTACGAAAGTTGGCGCATAATTTTATATTTTAACTGAGGTTGCATTCAAGCAAATTTTCTTTTTCAGACCTTAAAAAATATATTTGGACTTTATTATGTTTTATTATGCTTATTAATGAGCGCAGTTAATACTGGAAAGATATTCAGGGAACAGTTAAAAATAACATCAACTGGGACAACACAAAGCATAAATTCACGGGTAAGAATCCGAACCCATATAACTGCGAACTCTATATTGTAGTGATACAGTTTTGTTCATGTAAATGTACAATTTACAAATAACAGTATTTTTACAAATAATTCTGCTTCATTTACAAATATATGGGCTATATATAGTACATAGGTATAAAGTTTTAACGTAATCCAATTTTGCATTACACACTTGAGGTGGGATGAGAAATAGCAACCTTTTAATTTCAACAGGCATTTGAAAGTAGCAGTACCAACATGTTAAGAAACAGCTCAATATACTAAGCAGCGTTGCTGCTTAGTATATTTCGCAGATAGCTACTGTTGCGCATTGACTAGTGAGAAAATTGTATGTATAAACTTACTAAAGCTTTTGATTTGTTGGTGGCAATGATCTTTAAAAGATACTGGTACCGGGTGCCGTTGTGACTAACATTTTTTTGAAGTTATACTTATTTAGATGCATTAAGGGTAAGATTTTAGTAACCAACGGAAAAGCAACAAAGTGAGCGTCAAAATGGTTGAAAGTTCAACACGATGAAATCTAAAGCGCATGTGCGTTTCTGTTGTATTCACGCGCCGAATTCATACAGATAGCCGACCACGTGTGGTGGCATTTACTGGAATATAATCGCTTTTCTGAACTTCGTGGGATTTATCAAGTGTTCAAGCGAGACAAATAAATCTTCGTGATAGTGAAACCATTCTAGAATACATTTTATGGACTATAATAGTCATAAAACTAAGTATTCGTATCTAAAGAAATACGTAATGATTCTGGGATTACAACACTAATAACCCAATATTCCCCATCCATGTGTTTGGAAAGATTCTAGGTGCAAACACCGTCACTGGTTTTCACTTTTAATACATTAGTTTTCTATTTAAGAATATCATTTTATTACTAGTTATTTTTTAACTACATTTATAATTAATAATGTTCGCAGGTTTTCACGGCCATTGCCTGAAATAGCTTGGCTTCTGGGTTGTAGCCGCGTCCTTGGCGAATAATTCACCAATTGTGAGAACCAATGAGTTGTGCCCTGCAATTGCAAGCAGCTACCACAGTAAAAAAAGTGGACGAGTTATTTAATACTTCCCAAAGATTTGAAACATATAACCTCGGTAATAAGAAAATTCATATTTTCTCAATGTTGCAAACTTGTTGAATACAAAAATTGGACACACAATTTAACGTAGAATTCTTAAAAATAATGCCGAACCTGATAAAAAATACGCTAATTGTGTTTTCAACTACATTTCTTGACGTAAATCACACGTAGTTTCCGCACCCGCCACTAGAATTCGTTGCCG
The DNA here is from genome assembly GCF_032445375.1 of Bacillus rossius redtenbacheri. Lineage (NCBI taxonomy): Eukaryota > Metazoa > Arthropoda > Insecta > Phasmatodea > Bacillidae > Bacillus > Bacillus rossius. The sequence continues at coordinate 36,312,677 of NC_086335.1, read as the reverse complement.
GAGCAGATAAGTTGATTTCCAAAAGCAAAATTTTAAACTATATAATGAAACGTCTCCGGTAAAAGCGAAAAAGAAAAGTATTAAACCCCGGCTTCGGACTTGATTTGCGACTAGATTTTGTATTAGAATACTGCCCATATTGTTAAAATTCATTAAAAAGTTAACACTTTCCATTTGGCTTTGTGAATTTTAGTTAGAGCCATCCGTCACAAATAGCAGAATCGTTCCATGCGACTTCCATCGCATTCACGAAATTACTCATACAAAATGCCATATATCGAGATTATTAATCGAAAAAAAGTAAGCATTGAAAATTATGTCGTTCACAGTAATTTTTTTACTGACTTAACGCCATCGTCTGATTGAGCAGAGAAGCTGTTACTCACTATCGGCCACAGGTACCTGTAGTTTAACTGGTAGATGGCGATGGTATGAATTACGATTTTTATTTCACAGTTCGGCGAAAAAATGTGTGTCAAACCCAGGAAAAAATATTTATGGTCCGAGCAATTATTTTTCTTGTAAAATCTTTCTCGAAAATAAAACAAAAAACTATATAAGTGAAAGTTACATAATTTTATTTATGGGGAGGGGTGAGGGGCGAATATTTATCTACATCAAGTTCTAACTCCAGATTCACTTAGAGTATCAGTGCACGTAAAACTAAAATATCTATTTAAATATACCTATCCCTTTCATTGCATTCCATGAATGAATTTAGTTCTCTTTACTTATTTCGTATTCACTTTGGGTACCCTTTAACTGGTTAATTTTTAAATATCATGTTCTTGCTGAATTATCTGGCGTTAACGGCGAGTTAAAAGGCTTCATTTAGGGGATGGGGGAATTTTTTTATAAATCTTATACAGACAGTGATTTTCCTCTTATTTTGAGCCAAGTTCAATTGTGCAATATTGTATTCAGCTTGAATATATCTATAGGTTTTATTTAAATAGGAAGATACATGATAACCAATCGATCTTTTCAATATTTAGAACATTTTATTGTAAAGCTTATTTGTTTGAGAGTCCTGAGCCTTTGCGGAAGAAGACAGGAACTTTTCTCTCATATTGAACGTCAATAAACAGATGTACCAAAATTCTTCTTTAAGGGGTGGGAAAGAAGTATAGGGAGGTTTTTTGAAATCTCACATAGACAGTGAGTGACCTTCAGTTTATTTCGAAGGTAAAGTTTACAAAAATTCATTATTCATAAAACTGTGGGTTTTCTTAAAAGAAATGACTTACACTCATATTTATATGTATAGACTAGCTGAAATACCCGGCTTTGCCAGGGCTTTATACAAAAAGAAGAGGCTTTATTTATGGAGATGTGAATATTCATTTTTCTTAATAAAATGGAGACAGTAATTTTCATCTGATTTTGAATGTCAAGTATGCAAAGTTTCATCAACCAGTAACAATTTTGCTTAAAGTGGTGCGTTGGTTTTTCCAAACCTTTGGAGATCGAGGGATTGGATGGTTTATTTTTCTTCTCGAAATCAGCTGTAGAAAGTAACTTTCCTCTTATTTTCAATGTCAAGCGTGCAAAATTTAATTTAGAATATCAAAATATTATGTAAACAGCGACCTTCCTAATTTTTTAAAAAAATAATATAGGATGATAATTAATTTATTTTAAATCTCAAGTATGCCATATTTCAGCAATAAGTACCCAAAAATACCGATTTAAGTAGTGGTAAATGTTGGACTGGGGTGGTTTTTTGAAATCACGCACATACTACGACCTTACACATGTACACACACACACACACACACACACACACACACACATATATATATATATATATATATATATATATATATATAAAAGGACCGTTGGAGCTCTGAACCATCGCCCGGCGGAATTTACGTGGAGGCCGGAAACTTCCATGGCCTCGACACCGGAGCGTGTGCGTGGCGTGTGACGTCGGGGGACACCAACGGACTGTCGATGGCAGAGGAGTGTGAGCCGCAACTGCTGGAGTGACGGCGACCGAGGGTGGACGCGGTCGGGAAGATCGGCGCGGTGTTCCGGTTTATCGCCACCATCGTTCGTCGTTTAGCGACTCAGTGAACATTACCGCATTTTAAGGAATTTAGCCCGCCAATAGTTCCGTTCGTCCAGCCACGATCGACTTTGTGTCACGGAAACTGATTTCAAGTCAAGGGGCAAAAAAAAAAAAAAAACAATTTTTACCAATTTTATTGCTATTCAGCCCTTGGAGCATGAACGGAAATTTGTGGTCCATTGTGTTTGACATACCTTTTTGAGTACTGAACTCTGTTTTGGAAGTCCGGTAGCAACTTTACGTAATTTTCACTGAACTTTGGCGATACCTTCTGCTATTCAACAAAGTTGAAATTTACTTGTGCTGGTGCACAAGTTTGAAGTTGCAGTAGAAAACCGAGTGACGCCAATGATTTTCGCGTCTGCATTTGACTTATACAGTTGAAAAAACAGGTCTATGAAAAATACCTCGTTCAGTAATCAACATTATATATTTGCTTCCTAATCACTGTGCGTGCAACATAATGTATATGAATGATCATGTTGTTCAAATGATCATTTTTAGTAAATTTATGTTAATTTAAAAGCTGTATAGAGAACTTTATTGTTAATAATTTTTAATATTTATATATTATATACTTTGGGTAACCATATTTATGTCGAATCGTTTGAAGGACATCTACTGTTGGCCTTCTAGTTTTAAGTTGAATCTCAATGTGTTATTTCTTAATTATGTTTTTTTTTTGCATGAATTATTTTGGATTTCTGATTTAATATTTTTTTGTGTGGGCTATATTACGAGGTTACCGCCTCATTCCTTGTTAATGATTTTTCATGCTATTTTTAACTGCTAGTTTAGTAAGTATTACATTTGTAAGTAACTTTACAATAGACGTATTGTTACTATTTATGATACGGGGAGAACTGGGTTCGTAAGGGATGGCCGAATTAAGTTTTATTACAGTTTTACTGATTACTAATATTTACATTAATAACATATAATTGTATTTAAAAATGTCCGATCACAAATCACTGGCACTTAAGAATGTTTATTCGCAAGTCACTCAATGTCTGTCAAGTTCCGCAGTTCACACTCCTCACAGGAGCTAGGCTCAACAGTGGTTCGCCCCTTACCTCACGCCTGTATTCACACACACAGTCTCGCGCCACTCAGTCGCCACACTCGCGATCCAGTAGAACTCCGCGTCACGCCGCTTTCGGGGGGGGGGGGGGGGTTATATATCACCCTCTTCGCCGATGTCGCACATCCCTTCACTCGCGGAACTCTCGGAACTGTCGCGGGTTCGGAACTCGGCACACACGCGGCACACGTTGCGGGACTATCTTGGAGATCGACGTCGCTGCTTAAGTACTCGGGCGCCCTTCCCGAACCGACGAGAGCGGCTGTGACGAGTCGCGTCATACCGGGCCGACCCGTCACCCGAACAGTCCAGAAGGGCGGCGTCAATTCACGCTGCTCCGCGCGGTTGGCCCGCGGAATTCCCAAGGCCGCTCAGCGGTAGATAACAGCTCCGAGGCAGGACGATGCGCGTTGAGTTGAGGGAGGAGGGGGTAGCGACGACCCTTGTAATCTGGCCAGGCACGCGTGGCATGCCTTGCGACAATGGATGGCGCGTGACGTGATTGGCTGTGCGTGGCCGGCAGCCCGCTCCGAACCTGGCATCGCGGTCTGGTCTCTAGCGTTCGTAACGTTATGTTTATTTTTGATAAAAATCACAAACCATATTCCATCCTTCCTAACTTTTCTTTGTCTCTGCTAGTGATTCCATGTTGGCATCGTTCTGAGCCGTTAGGTATTTTTGTAACATTACAATTAAATTTTGTAATTCAATTTTTCCAACTCAAGTGAGAGAGCGACGGAGTTGTTCGTCTTTGCAGGGCGTGTTGGCAGACCGACCGGGGGGTGTAACAAATCACACGATATTTGGCACAGTTACTTACACGAGCTAAACTGCCTGATATTCGTGGCGTGCAAGTGATTTATCCCTGCCACGAACAAGTCGCTCTCACATCGGGACGGCGATACATCACGCGTTCCCGCTCGTCGGGGGGAGGGGGTAACACGAAATTTTTTTTTTCGGAATTCGCCCCGAGATCTACTGCATCACCAAAGTAATCAGGCGTGCGTTGCGCGCGCTGCCAGGAAAAGTTTCCTGTGGGGGAAGGGTGAAAATTAAGAGGGAGTAAGAGATTTTTTTTACACCGTGCACCATCATGGCTGGTGGAGGAGGGGGTGTCAAGGAGGAATTACGCTTTCATAACCTAACGTATTCTAAGTGCATTGCGTTGAAAGGAGTGCGGTTTAGAGAAGACTCTTAAGTGCGTCTCAAGCCGAATGCCATGCGAGGTTTCAACCACGTGGGAAGGTTAGCACGCAACATGTGCTTTATTTGGGGGCTGGCCAGCCATGGCAGCGATAGATCAAATTAAATACTTCCCTGTGTTAACTCTGGACTATGACTTGTTAATTTGGGCGTAGGTAAAACCTATGAATAGACAAAGGGGAAAACGCTGGACTCAGACATGCGGGGTGCAACATGGCATGCATTAAGAGTGCTGGTTGAGTATGGTAGAAAAGGAGGGGGGGGGAGGATGGTCTAAGAAAATAGTTGGTCTGGGCAGAAAAGTTCCTACCATGCATTGTTTGGGTGCTTGGACACGAGGTCCGCATTAGATATTTTATCCGAATCTGAATTTGGTATAATTAGGGACGCGCGCGCCCATGGTGATGGGCGACTGTGTTTTCGTCGCCCAACCGACTGTCAATCAGCTCCTGAAACTTAAAAAAAAACAAAAAAAAAAACAATGTGCGTGTGTGTACTTATGTACGCGCGTTAGAAGTTATACTTACTTGGCGTATTAAAAAAAAACTAACTTTAATTTCGCATGCAAATAATTAACAGAAATAAAACCATTAAAGGACTGGAGTGATATTATAAATACCGTTGATAAAGTATTAATTCAATCAAATTAAAAAAATAAATAAATACTCACTATTCTATATTAATATAAACACATTTATGAAAATAGTTATTTAATTTAGTAAAATAATGCCGATATTTTAATTTAATAACTAAAATCATTAAATCTATTGTATGTTTATTATATATTAATTTAAAATATGTAATAATTTATAATATAAATAAATTATCCATACGGGAACATAAACTCATTTATATATACATTTGAAAATAAACTTGAATATATTTCTAAACACAGTTTATATAACTAATATTCACAGTAATTAATTTTTTTCCAGAAAATTAATATGAATCACTAATGTACAAGATTTAAAACCACATGTATAATTTTAATTTTATGTAACTTTTTTTTGTATGTTACCTTTTTACTACATCATTTGAAAATTAATTTAGTTGCATAATACGCGCGTATCGTAAAAATTCACTCTCATAATTCTTTTAAATTACGTGCCTAAAGAAGTACATATAACTAAAAAAAAAAGAAGACAATTGTTTACGAAATGTTCTTTATTTAAGTTTTAATATGCTAAAATTGTTTGACGTGTAGTCAGTAAACTGCGAGCAGGTGTGTGGGGGCAGAAGGACGGGAAGGAGATAGATAGAGAGAGAGAGAGAGAGAGAGAGAGAGAGGGAAAGAGAGAGAGAGCGAGATATCAAGAGGTGGGTCTCCACACACACCCGTGCCGGCCGATGCCTGCTGGGCCCTCAGCCCACGAGCGCTGGCGTTGATTTACGTTCTCGTCGACGGCCGTCGTCGCGTGTGGCTATGCTTCCCCGCGTCGTTGATTGGTCGACGGGGCTGGTTATTAATCTTTTCCGCCGTGCGGCCGACGGGCCCGCGGTCGTGCTCGTGATGGGCCAATCATCGATCGAAACCGGCCCGGTCTACGCTCTACACAAATACCCGTTTTTGTGCGAACGAACAAATGGTTACGCAATTGTTTTTTTTTTAAAGTTTCGCCACGAATGAAAAGCATAAACGAACCGATTGCCATCGGCCGATTCGCAAACGCCAATTGTTACGTCCCATTAAAATGGTTTAGATTGTGTCAGTGTCTATTATGTGGAAAAACCACCACAATGAACACGATGCTTTGTAAGTCAACACACGTGTAAAACAGATAGAATCTAATCTCGAAAATTATTTATAAAAAATGTCTATGATGAACGAAACAGTGAAAGCTATTGCAATTACTACATTATCATAATCCTGGTGTCAGAATTGTCAATGAGCAGATTTCCGATATTATAAATTCACTGCTTCGTCGGTAGAATATAATCTGTTGAATAAAAAAAATTAAGATTCAAATAATCGATAATAGATTAAAAAAGGCTATATTTTATACATGAACGATCCTTTACGATTTAAAGAGTATCCGAAAGACTTTATACTTAAATTTTGTAAATTTGTACAACATTTTCCCGAAATTACCTCTACCAGATGTCGTATACCGAGAGATAAGATGATTGATTACACATCAATAAGATTATGCCTTTATAGCTTTCTTTGCGTTTCTTCATTTAGTGATAAAACAAAAACATGTTTATGACGTTGTATTTCTCAGAAATGACGTTACCTGGCAACACTTCGTGTTAACTGCATGATATATCAGACAGTCAGCAAACAAACCGTCACCATTTATAATATTCGGATCAGATGAAAAATGAAACTGCTACTAGTTAACGTAACTCCTTTACGCTATCAAGCTGGTCTGATCAAAATTTTACTTGCAAGACGAATCAGTCTGTGCACTAACTAGTTACTCCGAGTGTGTATGTTCTTTGAAATTATGTTTAAAACGTAACCCCGGGTGCCAACGTTAATATAATATAGTACTATGGTTTATTTAATGCCAAATCTTTATGTCTACAGGACAGTATGGACTGATAACTGCTAAATTATTGTTTCTATGTTATTTCTGTTTAAGATATATTTTACTTAAATATCAGTTGTCATTTTGCGCGTTCTGAAGGCCTGTAGACCCTGAAGGCGCCAATTTCAAAGCTTTTATTTCTCATTGTCAAGTGACCTAATTTTAAGATAATTATACGAACATGGAGGTGGAGGTTAAAAATATGAGAGACTCGGAGACCACATTTTGAAGCATTGAGCAATTGTGCTTGGCCTATAATTTGATATTAGTGCTGATAGTTTAGCTAATTAATATTGTTAGATCTTGAAGGTATAAGAGTCTCTAGCATGTTTTATGTAATAGATTGTGTCCTTCGCCACACAGGCTAGTTTGTTTTCAATCCAGTGTCCAAAATTTTCATCAGTTCTTCGTGTAGTCATGTTGTATGATATGGTGAGTTCTGAAACATTAGATATCGCGACGCCAATAATGCTACCATTACTTTGAACAACTATCTACATTATGTGACCATTTATTTGCTTAGACATTCAATAATCTCCCCTTAACATTGAATTTATACATGATAATGGTAGACGTTTAAGGTCAGAGGTATACTGAGAACATTTTGTGTTGCTACCGCTGAGTTTAGTTCCGATGCAAAAATGAAAGAAAAAACCCTGAAATCAAAAGAATAATTTTAATTTATAGTACACAAATAATTTTTGTACTGAACAGCACATGAACTTTTGTAGTGGTTGTGTCCTACCTACTTCAATGATAGTTAGGAAATTCGATTATTATACTAAAAAATATGGTCGTAAATATCAATCTAATTTGACAAGTAAGGTCAATGTTGTAAGTATTCTCATGTGTTCAGTATGGTTAAGAAATATATGTTACTGAGTTGGCCGATAGTCATTTAGTGGCTCACAATTTGCCCCTTTATGTTAATAAAACCTATAAAAATAATTGCCTATTATACGTTACTATTCATAATAATACTGTTAGGGTAAGAACAGAGAGCATAATATTAAGGTTAACAAATATTAAAGAAATAATCAAATAAAATAGTGTACGGTAATTCAGAGTATTGCGTATACTATAATGAACAAATATAAGTAGAATGTTCAGACATTATATACAACAGGGGACGCATAGGCTACGAACAATACCGAACCGAACGAGCATTAAGTTTACAATGTTTAATTACGACCACACCCCATAAATATTTGCTGCTGATTTCAAACACACAATACTTTCAACAGATAAGCGTTTACGTGCTCACATCGACTGCCGCGCTATCTGTCTACCCGCAGGCCTAGCTCCCAATTTTGGATTAGATAATCTCAAACAAAGATGTATTGTTTTTGCTTAATTGTTACCCGTTATAACCATACACTAGGAGGGAGGTAAGCGTGTTTTGTTATTTTTTTCTTTGCTATTATACCCTTATATCCTACCCACAATTTATTTCTGCATGTTATGTTGCCTCTGCGTAGTATTGATGGTGAAGGGTTTGATCGTTTTGAGGCTGACTTGGATACACAACAATAACTTCGGGAGATGATTCTAGTGTGGTTATTACTGCCTTCCGCAGTATTTAGGCGAAGGAACAAAACAATGCCCGGTCATGAAAAACCAGAAGGAAAATGTTCACAATTGAGCCGGGAATCGAACCCGGGATCCTCGGCTCGCCAGGGAGAAGCTCTGATCGCTGGGCAAAGAGGCGTGATTACTGCACTAGTATTAGGCTGGAATTATGAACTACGCAAGGAACGCAATGACGCAACAGCGCAAAACGGGACCAACGCAAGAAAATCGCAGTCGCTTATAAAGCACGCAAGTCAAAAGATGTCACTAACCCAATAGCTAAAAATATAAAAAATAGTAGAAAACCAATTTATACTCCGGGATTCTTTTAAAGATTCGAATTATTGTATAAATAAAATAAATTTTCAGTAATTTGATTAAATTATTTTTATTTAATTTCACTTGTAAAAAATTATTAAATTTAAAAATTATGTACATATATACTAAAAATAAAACCGTGGACTTCTATGCGCATAATGTGTACCTTTTTTTAAAATATTTATCTCCAAATATGGCCGTCGGAAATGCAATCCAAAACGCAAGAAAGTTGGAAGATGAACAATACTTGCGTTGCGTTATTGCGCCTTGCATAATTTATAAACAGGTGCTCTAAAATGTGGTTACAGAAAATTTTCCATCTTACGTTCTGGCGTAGTTCCGCGAACGCAGGCGTTGTCCCTGGAATTGTTCCGTGAGAGATTTCCTTGAGCGCGCCTACCTTCCGCCAGGTAGGCAGCGAACCGAGCGAGCCAGGTGTGCGGATTGCCTATCGCTAAGGCGCTTTGCGGCGAGCCAGCTCGCGTGTCGTCGCTAAGGGCCGTGGTTGGTCGATGTACGAGGTCGCGGGGGAGGAGGTTAAGAACAGCGGAGGGGTGGAAGGAGGGTGTGATGGCGAGATTACATCTGCTAAAGGCTGTTTTAGTGGACGATCCGCGCACGGCCCATTAGGAGGAGTGAAGCGGCTCTGTGGCATTTCCTGCTAAGAGCAGCCGTAAAACAATGGGCCTAAGCTAAGCTCTTTCAGCGATCACAAAAATTGGTGCAGATACAGTTTTTTTTTAGAAATATCTTGGCACACAGCACTTTCGAAAAACATATATTTTTATCTATACGTTCACACATTATGTGTTATCTTTCTACCGCACGTTATTTACACTACCGGCGGCGTGACGTCTTGTGAGTCCGGAATGGTCTCAATATTAGAAACAATATAATATATATATTTTAAACGTTTTAAGGTCTTCCAATTTATCAAACGACACCTTTGATACTGAGGGGATAAAAAAGGAATAATAAAATTATACAATTCCCAGAGCGTGTGCGAAGATAAAATGATTTTACAAGACCATAAAAATATACTTTCTAAGAAAATAGAGGAAAATTTAAGTGCGCAAATGAATCGTTGTTATTTGTAATTACGTAACTGTTTAATCAGCGGAATGGAGTAATATGCATGTTTTCCATGTTGCAGACTAGTTGGAGCTCACTTCAGGGCCTCGAAACTGAATTAATTTTCTATACTTATGTTTTTATGTAAGAGTACATTTACTGAAATTATTTACGAACAAAAACTCTTGCATTGTGTGGGTCATTTTTGAAGGTCAAGATCAAAGGTCAATGTCATCCAATATAGCGGCAATGACTTTAAAATCCGAAATGGCGACTAACTCACGGGTCCTTACGTAACATCCTAGCGCCGGACCTACATCTGCTATTTAAGAGCAACAGGTTAGACATACGCACGGGAATGTAGCGTATGCAATACAAGTAGCCCATAAAATCGGTTAAAATAACTTTATAAAATGTTACGCATTTTTGGAAAATTGAGTAATATTTTGCATTTTGTTCATTAAAAGTTTTAAATCGGAATAGAGGGTCAGTTTTTGTTGTGTACATGTAAAATAACTTTTTTTAAATTTAATGATCTATAAAGAACTTGACAATGAAAAGTCATTTCTGTTTAATCAAGAATTTAAGTTACTGTTAAATGTACTAATTGTAAGGATGTTGCGAAAGAAACGTACTGGGTGAGTTAAGATGGAATACTCAGAAAGTATAGAGGAAGGCGACTAGTGCTAAAACAAATTAACAAATTTTACTAACAGCATAAGCAAAGAACCATGAACTGGATAGAATATTAACAAGAATAATATTATATCTTTAGTTTAACAAGGCTGTTGCTCTGCTATCAAAATTCACAGTCTGATTAGTTCCAGGACGAGACTAACTACTGAAACACACAAAAAACCCAGAATGAACACACATCTTAAATTAAACAAGAATCGACAACACATTTCGCAATGACCGGCTCTTTGATTTAGGCGCTTACAAAAATACCTGAATTCATAATTTTAGAGCCCAACAGTAGTAACATTCTAAACAAGACTGAATTATATGTGAAAGTAGTCACAAATTACAGGTTTACGAATGAGCACCAAAATAATTACGTATCTCGAAGGCCTTTATAGCTTGGCTACCACAAAGCCACATCCACAAGTGACACAAGAGAAGTCATTAATGTTCATATTCAAAAAAAGGAGTATTGAAAATTGTTTACAAACACTTATCAACTTTAAATATGATAAAATAGCTAGTACAGAATTCATTAAGGCGCATTAATGTACAATTTATGAGTATTAGAAAAGAACTGCCTTTATTCAATAAAGCTAAGAGACCGTCCGACCAGCGGCGGTTTCGACGGAGTATCGTAGCTCACCGTCCCAGTGTCTAAGTCCGGATAGCTGCGGGACTCGTTCCCAAGTCGGCGCCCTAGCAGCGAGTAGCGGGTTCGCCACCATCTTGTTGCCTGCCGGCTACCTCGCCCCCCTCCACCCCGGACTGCGTCGAAGTTCTGTCTTTGTCTTCATCCTTATCGGCCCCCGCGCCTGCCTCCAGCCCGCTCGAGTTCAGTTTGGACACAACTCCAGGAAATCACGTGCCCGGTGACGTGCTCTGCACAGCAACGCCTGCAATGTCAAACTATTTCACTAAGCTCCGGAACTGTTTGTACGTAACTTACGTCACGTGACGTTGATTTGGAACAGTTAACCGAAATCCATTCGGAGCTACTACACTACACAGGTAATGTCTATTTCTAACGTCGCGTAAGCGTGAGAATCCTTACGTCAGTTAGATTCGTAACCCAAAGATTAGACAGCCACATTCCCTAAAAGTATAATCCGTACGAGTAGGTTAACTCGCAATTTAATTTGCAGACTGGAGCTCATAAACCTCACGACCGCCCATGCCACTCAAATTACGAAATGTACTTACAGTAGTACGTCTCCACTACGTAAATTACGTTGCTAAGGAGCAGATTCTTTGAACTTGTAAATTTTTCAATCACCTACTGTGATTGTTAGGGAAAAAATGTATCACCAAACCTAATTTCCGTAGCGACGTCGTACCATGTTCCCGAAGTTCGTGGTGGTGGTTCGGGCAGCGTAACGGCGTGGCAAAGCAGCGGGCTGGAGCTTCGGCTTGGCTCGTCTTTCCTCGGTGATTGTCGGTGAGCCTCTGCTGTTGCGAGCTGTGGGCGGGGTTTTTTTATACCCAGCAAGCAGGGCCGCCAACCGAGAACATTCTTCCATCGCCGGCAAGTTGCTCTCCACAGTCCGACTTGCGATCACGTGACGCGTTTTTGAAGTTATACTTCTTAAGGCGCGTTATGAAATAAGTATGACGATGCGCGTGCACCATGCAACGAAATTTTCACAGGATGAAAAAGGTTTACATACAAATAAAAATTGTATATGTGATTTAAAATCTTATACTTAAGTGAGAAATATTGAATACTCGTCTATATCGTGACAAATATTTATTTATTGTAAATAGTAGGAATATAAATTGCGTTTACAAAAATTTTCAAGTGTATTTATGTAAGTGAGGTTATGTTTCCGTCAGATTGTTTGTAAGCGTCCATTGTCGCTGGCAGGTTTAGTAGTCTCCAGGCAGTTTTCACGGGAGGGTTTGTGAGGTTATGTTCCTGTATGTATAATTTATTTGTATTATATATTATTACATTATTATTTAATAAATTATCAAAATTAATAAATTATAACAAACATTGTGCATATTTATTGTATTTCACTATTAATGAAAATTTATATCAATTATTTTATTAAATAAAATTAATAAATTTATACAGGAGTTTATTTTAATATTGACTACTAAGTATTTATATAAAAAAAATTATTTTATTGAATTTATACTTTACCAAACGTATGTATAAAATTATTCCAGCCCTTTTATTATTTTATTTCTATTAATTATTTGCATGCCAAATTAAAGTTATTCTTTTACTACATCAAGTAAGTATAACTTTCAACTCGCGCACATAAGTACACATAACTTTCTTTTCTGTAAGGAACACTTATTTTGGTAGCTGCATTGCCGGTTGCCTGCACAGCAGACTTCGGGTTTGTCACGCTGGGCGAACCCACAATTCTGACTGTTTACAAGGCTATGTTACAAAATACACATAGGGAGTTGTGCACGAGATACAACAAGGACAGGACCGTGTAACGGAAACATAATTATAATTTTTAGAATACTTTTCTTTGGATGAAACAAATGTTTACTTAATATCCAAGCGCAAAAGTTGCGATTTGAAACAAGGCACTTATACCGGTGCAGTTAATTAGTTTTAACTATATTTAAAATGCAATACCCATAAAGATCACACGAAGTAAAACTAAATAATGAGTAATCATTTTTGTGATTCACTCAATGCTTCTACGTAATTGAGAGACCAAGTGTCATTACGTATCCGACGCAATAGATTGGTCGCGGTGGCAGTTTTATTGAGCGTGTCAAACTGTGCACGCACAGTGTATTGTGAGCCTACCTCGTTGTAAATTAATATTCATGAATTTTGACACCGAGGTTATTTTGTCATATTTTCCGGCGCGGGTTTCATTTGCCAAGCGCCGCTGAAACCAATTCGTCGCCTGGTCGGAGCGCAATAGGTAATCAAGTTTGGCGGCATGTCAACTCAGTATTATTTGCGGTTGGTGAAACACGAATCGCTGCAACCTGACACCGACCATGATGTGGCTTTGGGAAATAAAAATCAACATCTCCGTCAGGTATGAATGCCTGAAAACGTAAAAACAAATTTTTTGTAATAATAATAATAATAATTTCGAATATTACAAAATAAATTAAAAAAAAGAAAATATATTATTTATGGTGATTGGAAGGACCTCTAAAATATTTTTGTTGAAGGTAAGTTCTAAATAAAAAAATAAAATGTCAAAATTCAAGGAAACTTACCAAGGCAGAATACAATAATGTAGTCAAATATTAAATGGAAACGATACGAAGGCTTTGCACTCTATATTTGTGGCACAAAACAGAACTACGAAACATGCTTAAACGCAAGTATTCGCATTGGATGGTGGAAAGCTTAGGATGTTTGTTTCAATTATAATTTTGTGAGCCCGAAAAAGCTGTAAATGTGAGACGATTAAAAACAAAATGATTATTCAATGAAGATATATGCACATAATAGGGAGATGAATGGCCTAATTTATAGGAAAAATATTACAGAAATACGCAAAACTACGCATGCAGCTCGTCCACGTTTAAATAAATATGTTTGGGAGCTTTAAGCAATACTAAATTTCAGTATACTTCCTTAACATTCATGAACACTTTTAAATTAACATTTAGAATAACTGTATTTTTTGTATATAAAACAGAAATATTCACGTTAATTTACAGACATTTGTAAATTTGTACATTTACATGAAAGCAACTGTATCACTACAAAATATTGTTCGCAGTAGTACTGGGTTCGGACTCTTACCCAGGCATTTATGCTTTGTGTTGTCCCAGTACCTCCAATAGTTCCAAGTTATTTGAAAACCGTTCCCTGAATAGTTTTCCAGTATTACTGTGCATATAAGAAGCGTAATACCAAATAAATAAGGCTCAATTATTGAATATTCAAATATCTTTTCCATGGTTTAGTAAAATTATGCTTGAATGTAACACCAATTATGATAAAAAAATTATGCACCATTTTTTGTGAGATATAATCATCATTTCTCGAAAAAAATATTTCATATATGCAAAAAACTATAGCAATGTGTTGTAAAGATTTACAATATCTTTCGTGTATTATTACAAACTATTTATTGGCAACTGGTTTCCAAAGAAATCTTTTCTAAACGTACAGAAAATGTTTTCTTTGTTAGGTTAGGAAAATAATTTGACTCGTTCATGTCTGACGTCACCTGTGTGACTGCCGGACACTGTTTCTTCCGTATCGTTGCACGCACAAAGACCTAGTGCTAATTAAAAGTAAGTATATTTTTGTAACTATCAACCTACATTTTTTCAAACTTGAGAAAACATCTAGTTACAAAAGTTTCACAGGGTTGCAAGTGAACTATCTGTCGGCTAGGATAAAAAAAACCTATGTGAATAACAATTTTAGCTTACAAACGTCTAGAAAACTAGTTTCTTGATGTTAATTTTCTACGTAGCTTACATCTTAGGTAGGGTACATTTACCAGCTTTCTGATAATCATTTTAGCGACATGTTGTGGTTTTGTTCTTCCGCTAATTATTTTAAACAAAAAATACATTAAAATGAACTATACTTACAAACAAATTTATGCTGCAACTAAAAACAAAACTGTTAACGGGTACATTGATTAAATAACGTCTTGTTGCCAAACACGGTTGGTTGCAAGTGTCATTCTGTTACCAAATCGCGCTTAATAAAATTTTACCAACTTTACTTGTGCAACACAAAAAATAACTTTTACTTGTTAGTGACAAAATAAGAAAATCGCTGTGAAACGCCTGTTCGTAACATGCGTTTGCAAGAGCCTATCTTTTACAGCTTTTAACAACTAGATTTGTCCCTGGTCCGCCTTTATAGCGTCGGGTGCATGCTGAACTCTTAATTACCGATTGTATATATTGGCGTCACACACGCTTGAATCCAAAAACGCGCTCCCACGTTGACAGTCATCGACTAGACACGGCTCCCACACGTCGTGGCCGGTCTGTGTGAAAGCTAGTCAGAGAGAGACAGAGATTTAAGACGCAGAGCTGAGACAGAAACAGAGACAGATAGATGAACAGAGAGCTGAGACAGAAACTGAGACAGAGGGGGTGAAACAGAGAACTGAGACAGAAACAGACAGAGACTGAGACAGAGAGCTGAAACAGAGAGCTGGTAGAGAAACAGAGACAGAGAGCTGAACAGAGCTGAACAGAGAGCTGAGACAAACAGAGACGGCGGGCTGAAACAAAGAGATGAGACAGAAACAGAAACAGAGATAGAGACTGAGAGAGAGCTGAAAAAGAGAGCTAAGACAGAGACATAGAGCATAGACACGTCCGCTCTCTCGGGTGGGTGGATGCTGAGTAAGGCGAGATGAGTTTCTCGCAGGACCCTTAATGATGAGTTTGTGTCAACGGCGGTTACAATTACTTATATTAAAAACAAACACAAACAAATGTACAAGCACTGAATTAATGACATATACAGATTGAGTCTGAGTTCGACAGCCACAATTCGGTTGCAGGTTCAACACAAAAATAACAGTTGTTAACATACATACAACTAATGGTCTAAGTGCTTCCCAAGGCTGGTATACGGGATCGAAGCTGGACTTAAACAACTGGTTCGTTGCAAATAATAGAGGAAGCTTGTATAATGGCAAACTAACTATCTGGATTGTATTTAGTCGAGTGAAGGTCTACAACCATCGCGAAAATTGTTGTTGCCGACAAATTTTTTCTTTTATATTATTTGATTGTAACTGTCTTAGTTTTTACAATCTCTGATTAAGTTTTGTTACCCCCAAATATTTCAGAGAAATAATTTTGCGAGTGCCATGTTTAAAGATAGTAGTATATATTTGTTACATTTAATATTAACCAGACGGTTAGAAATCCTGTCTTAGATATTTTATTATTTTTCAAGAAACCAGTTGCTTAGCTAAACTTAAAAAAAAAATATATATATATTCTCAGCCTTAGGAATCACTTTTGACTTTAAGTCTACTTTAAGTTATGAACTTGCAACCGAAGGGTATTAAAATTGAATTTAAACTGTATAAACACACGCACTAAGTGAAACAGGGAAATTTATGTATTGCCATCCAAAATGCACACAAAGAATATTAATGATAAAAAAAAACTTTTGTCCTTCTGAAAGCTTTAAGAATATTTCTTTAATAAACAAGCGCGCACACTTAGGCTTACTTTATAAACTTCGCAAAAAAGGCAAGAGCTCAAGGACACATCAAGCAGCAAACGCAAGAAAATTACGGTAGATTATAAAACACGCAAAACTGTAAAATTATAAAAAAATGATTTCAGTAATTAATTTTTACCACAAAAATGTGTGAAATTCTTGATAATTTGATTAAAATGTCATTTGTTTCACCGCGTGATATTTTAATAAGAATACGTGATGAACGTAGCCTTCTATACTACATATTACGTCTGCGTCTTTCAGAACATTCCACTTCATCCATAGAAGCCAGAAACGCAATATGAAACGCAAGAAGTTAAAAGTTGGTCGATGCTTGCGTTTATATATATTTTTTGCTTCTAACGTAATTTAGAAACTGCGGACGTTTGTAAACGTCGTTACATAACTTTTTACGTTTTGCGTTTATAAACCCCGCCTGAAATTCCGCTGGGGCAAGCTCATTGCTGACAACCTTTTGGGGGTTACCAGTCTTCTGTAGTGAACAGCTTTCCGCGCACACGCACACATACGTAACATGGTCATGTCACGTCGCATTGGTCTAGAAGGCGAAGCGCGAACGACGTAAGAATATTAACGAGATTGAAATCATTTCAGTAGCCACCAATTTCGAGCACAGAACATTACATAAATACGCCAAGTCGAGGAAATACTTTCCTTGGCATCCTGCAATTCTAATGCTGGACCTTAATAGCGCGACGGACGCAACACAAAGGACGCGATGCCACGAAAAGCATCCCATTATTTTGAACACGCCATTTTAATCTCACGCTAAACAGAACAAACAACCTCTTTAAAAAATGTTTACTGTCATGTCATACTCAACTCATGCCATAAACGACCACCAACAATTTTTACAAGTTTGTTTGAAATAAACTGCACGAGAAAAATTTCTTGATACACATTTATTATTTATTCCTAAAAGTCATTGTACATGAACGCGTTTAAAGGATTCCCAAACGAATTAAATACATTAAACATAAAACAAATTTCCACGAATCGTAATTTTATTACTAAACAACCTGAACAACCAACATCCTGAAATCAAAATTCTCAAACTCATTTCAGTAACATCGCGTGGACCATTTTTGTCACGCTGACGTCACAAATGTGGCGAACGTGATTGGATGAAAAATAAGTTTTTTTTTTCGCGTCGCTTCCATAGAATTGCGCACGTTGTGCTGTTGTGATTCCACCATGGTTTAGTGCATACCTGAGCGAGGATAAGTGGATTCGCTCTCAGATTCACGGGCAATGAGTCTTTTCATCCAACGGTTGATTTACGGAATTATATTGTTTTTGCTATAATTCTAATTTTTAACAGTTTATCCCTATTTTTGGCATGTCAAGGCATAAATAATATCTCCCAGGCCTTCTATACCTTGTTGAAACCACATACTTACTAACAGGCTCTAGTCGGTACGCGCCGCTAAAAAATAACTGCTTATTTCACGCGGGCAACTCCAGCGATCATGATAATCACACCATTTCACAATAGTTGACTTCAAAATAGTATCCAAAGTTAAGTCTTTTGTCATGTCGGCCATAAAAATTTAGCACGGAAGCTTTATTGCAAACACTATAAAAATATTACAAATTGCAAGATGGGG
The DNA here is from genome assembly GCF_032445375.1 of Bacillus rossius redtenbacheri. Lineage (NCBI taxonomy): Eukaryota > Metazoa > Arthropoda > Insecta > Phasmatodea > Bacillidae > Bacillus > Bacillus rossius. The sequence continues at coordinate 36,294,376 of NC_086335.1, read as the reverse complement.
AGGCCTAATCCCTCTTAAAAAAAGTGTTCGTATAAGTTATGAATGGACTATCGACAGCGCCCTCTCAGCAATTTTTTTTCGGCCCTCGGGGAAGCTTTCCTCGTGCATGCAGAGCTGGCAAGGGAAGAAAATTAATTTTTTTCCTTTCTCTCTTCCTCGCAGGTGCTCTTCGGAGTTTTATCCGGCCATCCTGTAGCCGTAATCCAAGCTCGCTACCTGCCTCTTCCCACAGGGGAAGTTCTGTCACGGCACATGGGTGCGTTAAAGGGCGGCGCAGGGGAGGATAAGGGTCTGAAGAACGCTGGGGGCTGGGACATTACTATAGGCGATTAAAGGCCCTCGCCTAGTCAGGCGTGTATCTGTGTTGGTGAGGTGTGATGCTGCTAGCGCGGTATAGCCTCGTGAAATGGCGCGCAGTTTCCTCGTCGTGCATAGGCTAGCTATTAGATCTGAGTGGTAACCACACTTCATGTGTCAGATGAAAGAAGGAAAAAAAAAAAAACGTGAAATGAAAGTTCGTTGAGTGCTTTCAATAAACTGTACCGGTTTTTTTTTTCACGCCTAAGAATGTACTGAAAACACGCGGTTGAGACCTATTCACTATTCTGAAAATGCAGTTTAAAAACGAAAAACGGAAACAGAACCACTAATCAGCCCTCAGCATATTATTACATGCTTTACGTAAGCAGACCCCACTGTGACAGCGGGAGCAGTTTTCCAAAATCGTGTGGTTTATTCTGGAGCGCTGCACACCGTGCGTGTGCACTGGCAGGCGGGGGCCTTCAAGAAGGAGTAGGCACCGCCATTTCGGATTTCTCCATCTTTTTGCTACAATTATAATTTGGAAATATTTTTTTCCCAATTCTTGGAAAATCAAGGTGTAAATAATATGTATCTCCCAGAACTTCTACACCTACCTTGTTGCAACCACATATTTACTATCAGGCTCTAGTGTAAGTGCTGCGAGGGAAAAGCTTATTTTTCTAAAGCGGGAAACTACAACTATCGTGATAGTCACACCAGTTCATAAGTGTTGACTGCAACAAGTAGCCAAGGCTAAGTCCTACGTCATGTCAATCCAAATATATTTAGCTCAGAAGCTTTATTGTAAGCGGTATAAAAATATTAAAAAAATGCAAGATGGAGAGGTTAAACCTCCTTATCACGCCTGGTCAGGAAGATTAACCACAGCGCCGCAACACCTTGCGTGAGAATACGACAGGGTAGCCAAACTGCGAGCGGCAGGGTGACCGGACTGCGCGAGTCAGGGTGGCTAGACTGCGTGCGATAAAAGCGCACCACTACAGCGTTTATTCTTGCCAGGTTGCATAATGGTGTTGAGGAGACATCATTTCTTGTTTGATGACGACGACGAGGACATAGTGTTAAGAAAGAAGCAATTTGGTGTAAGCCTACATCATATCAACTTCTTGGGCCAAACTTATGAAGAATATCCCAATCTGTATCCTCGACCGAAAAGGATATCGTTGATAAAATTTTAGAATACGTGAGAATTTAAGTAAGGACACTTGATTTATTTTTGCAAAGGATTAAAGATTAGATCTCATCAATAGTTCTTTGGCAAACATTACGCACAATGCACACGCAGCATTGAATGACCACGCTCGGGAAAAATTACTATTTGTTTTTTGAGTGATGATCCACAACATCTCTTTGTAGTAAGTTATCATCTTGCGCCAGTGTCACAACCCTTATAGTCTTTAGTTGGTTTGAATATTTTTTGTTGTTGTTAGAGATCGTTGGAAATCACTTAATACACACCAGTCTGGCTGAGGCGTTAGACCGGGTTAACTATGACGTCACAGAACATGTTGAATTTAAGAAAGCAATACGTTTACATGATTTAAAACATTATGTTGGACATACACCATTGCTTGTTTACACTGTGTGTCACAGAAAAAACCTGAAAAGCGGACAAACAAAAAATGAATACTTATACACACAAAAAACCAAGCCAAAATCAGCCGTTGTCGAATGAAAAATGCATAGACACCACAACGTAGTTTTTGGAAGGATTATAACAACAGAGTGTGCTGACAATGGTGTATGTTATCACTTTGCACTTCAAGTGTTTGAGCATGAAGATGAATTTCTTGATCGTGTTGTGTTCAGCGATAGGTCAAGGTTTCATCTAATTGGGAAGGTAAATACCCATAATGTTCGTATCTGGGGGTCAGAATATCCTCATGAACTTGTAGAACATAAAAGGTACACATATTGATTATTTGTAAGAAAAAATAGGTTTGTTTACCTCCAATTTTGTGTAAATAGTTAAATTAAACTGTTATAATATGGCATTGAAATTGAGATATTCTTTTATTAACATCTTATACTTGAGTGGAGCTGACCATAAATCTATGAAGGACGCTGGTTACAAACTGTCCATGGATCTTCGTTAATTTACGGTTATATTCGCAAGTTTAAGGGTACTTGAGTTAACTTACTTTGAAGAATAAATCAACAATAGTAATCTTATTATATAAACACATCATTTAAAATCATTCTGAGTCTACAGAGAAAACCTTCACTTTTCTGCCGCATGTGTGTTTATATTGTTTACAGCGTAACCCAGAACTCGTAAGTCTGAACCCGGCGTAGTTACTACAAAGTTTCAACTAGCTGAGATTACGATGGACACTTCGTTTCAGGTTTCTTCTACGTTGAGAAGTTAGTAGATTTACTGTAATTTAGAACAGTGTAGGTACTGTCAGAAGCGACCGGCAAGGCGTTGAGAACAGCAGAAAAAAAGGAATGGGCTCGTAAAATACTATGAAATTCGAAATATTTGACAATTGAGAAAAATAAGGATTCTTAGAAAAATATTTAAAGAAGGGATATTAAACAATTCGAAAACTTGTGTCTGCCTAGTTAACAAACTACTATATTACTTATCGCTATAGAAGCTAGAAAATATTTTTTTTTGCTTTAGACGTCATCTACAATGCACTGGAAATATTTGTTTTAGCATTTCAGGGACCATTTGGGACAAACAAAATAATTTTTTGTATCCTGAACATGTAAATAAAATTTGTTATATTGAAAATAATAATTTAATGTTTTTAAATGTTTCTTCAGAACTTCTAGGTTCGGATTTCAGTTACTGATTTAGGAATCGAGTTCGAGGTTTGGATCCTAAAAGAAATGTGTTTGATCAATTACTAAAAAAAATATTCTGAATCATTAACTTGCTCAACGCCGCCTGACAACATAACATCACCGAAACAAGTATTCTCTGAGGCAGCCAAACGCTTGTTTTTATTAATTCTGGTTAATATGTAATTGAAATGACAAAATTACTTCACAACTGAACCAAATTCGACTAATAAAAACTGGTTTTCGTTTGGCCAAACAAAGTGTTACACCAATTTAATATTTTCTTTTTTCTACAAATTATTTTGCAATAATTATAATTGTTTATGTCCTTAGTAAAAGACTTTGTGATCATTAGAAAATTAGTTTTTCGTATCCAAAAAAAAAATGGATATTGTGCTTACTGAAAAATTATATTTGTGGTAGCAGCTGAACTGTTTTTCAGCGTGGCTGAAAAAAAATAAGGTCTCATAAAAACATTTTTTTTATCGAAACATTTCCCCGTGAAATGGTTGGCAATAAGTGCATTAACGCACGGTTGGATGTTAATGACGATCGTGAATTTCGCTACCTCATTTGAGTCGAGCAGCTGTGATTGATGACCTGAGTTGAACCTCTCGCCGAAAGGAACTCGTACACCCAGCCCTGGGACTTAAAGGCACAGCAGGGTAATTAAAACCCCCGTCGCAACGAACGTCCCAGTCAGAAGCTAAGTCGGGGTCTCTTTAGGGCGGACAATCGCAGCTAACGACCACGCTTCTGGCAGCGTGCCGGCTCCTTAGAGTCAATGCACGGGTAGAGTGTGTTTAACCCTTTCGCGCACCGCGGCAAGATGGTCGTCAATTACCACGAGTGTGTAGGCAAGACGATTCCAGTGGTTAAATACAAAAAAAACCAGTAATCCATAGAACCAACGTGCTAACATAAACGCACACTAGCATTCTTCGCTGGTTTTAAAATCATTTATCTATTGATTCACCCACTAAAGTTACAATAGGCATAATATATTCTAAGTAAAATAATAAAAATGCTTATTAAAATTTTTTTAATGGAAAGCTGTAAGCTGAAAGGCTATTATAAAAATAAATCAGTATAAACTTCCTACTATTACCCTTCTAGTTACTACAATACTTGATAGTAAAATTATCGTGATTGTCAAACAAGCTTCATCAACTCCAAAGTTATATGAAAAGAAAATATATTTTTATTAAAAATAATACTATGGGTACACGCTGTTGCTGTTTATCACTGTATGATAAAGTAAAACCCTCAAGAATGGGCGACAAAGATGTGTACATGGAGAACAAGCGAAAATCAGACGATGTCAAATATCAAATGCCTTGTAGAGAGCTCAGATAATTCCGTGGAAGGAATTTAGACAGGAAAAAAAAATTACAGCTGAGACGAACACAGTGGGATAACATCGACTCGACAGTTTCAACCAGAACGGTAAATACAGACAACCTTTGTGACAACACGGCGACAAACAGACGAACCCAACGATGATATTCTGGACAATGAGGCCGGTCCCACTGTTTACGCTTACAAAATTCCAAGGTAAACAAGTTGTGCCCAGATGGGAACTAACCTGCATGTTAAGAAATCAAAATCAAATGAAAGATAACCTAATGAGTAGTTCTTTACCAGGTAGCAGGAAAAACATCAACAAGAAAATAAGTAGGTTAACTATAATCGTTTTATTGTGACGAAGACAGCACAGACGAACACAGAAAGCTTCCTAAGACAAAACAGTTGCGACGTTTCGAGATTCCAGCATGACGTTCAGTTGGTAGCGAACTCGTCACGTGGTTGTAGGCGCCACGAACGTGGGCCGCTGCTCTGTATTCACTCCGTGCACGAACCCCTCTATCGCTCGCCGTCGAGTCAAGTCCGCCGGTCCTTCAACAGCCATTTCTCAGTCCCCTCCTCCGCGCGGCTAACTGGAAGTCATTGCCAACGTCTGGCTCGTTGGTTATTCCGGCGGCGCACGCCTGGCGCAATTTGCAACAGACGCAACACTCGCTCGCAAGGGTGCCTTCCCATTACTCAATCCCAGTACGTGATGTGGTCATGCGCTACTAGCATTGCGAGGAAAGAGCGCTTGTTTGTTTATTTGTGAAACGTAAACCTGGAAACTACTAGACCGATCGAAAAAAAAAAATTATTTCCATGTTATCAAGCTACAATTGGACACCGGATATGTTATATTTTAAATAAAATATGTTTCCGCAAAATATAGCAGTGTGTGTAACTAAACTATTCGGAAATAAAATTACCACTTTGAGTGCATTATTGGCTTACGTTGATAAAACGCTACAGTAATAACAAAATAATCATGTAGCACCGACTCGTGAAGCAAACAGGTTCTTGAAATATATATTTTATAAACCTTATACATATTTTGTATTTAAAATTATCTTCAGATATTAATCCAACATTTCCGTAGGTTTTTTTAAAAATAAATTTTTAATTGAATCCAAGCACATACCCTACGTTATTAATTAATAATTGCTTTAAGTACCTCAAGTTATTTTTGTAGTTAAATAACAGAATATTCTGTGTCAAACAGATGTTTTTTTTTTTGAAATTAATGGTAAAATTCTACTTTTCGTGTAGTATAACATATATAGCACATCTTCAATTAAAATTTAATATAAGATATTTATGGCCGTTCTTAATAGAAAACTAGCAAACAATTCATGGCGAATAAATTACTGACCGTGCGAGGCCACGGCATCTAGCACTCTATAGACTCGCACTAGGAGACTCAGTGAGAGAGAGAGAGAGAGAGAAAGAGGGAGAGAGCGGTGAAGGGATAAGTTTGTGAGGGAAACGACTGCACTGGCTCACGAAAAATAAAAACCGCCTTCGTTTTGTTTGTTCCGAATATTCCGCCGGAAATCGAACCCGGATAACCTAGGTGGAAAGCGAGTCTACTTCCTTTTCAAACGCGATGGTAACTTGTCTGGAAAATGAAATAACATATTAGGTTGCGCCCAACGAAATGATGCCCACTTGCCTACCTGGGCAAACAAACAATGTGCACAGCTGCAGGAGAAACAATGCGAGTTGAAAACTTCCCAAGCCATCAGAAAGGTGTCTGCTTCATAAATTCATTTAATAATATACCGAGGGCGGATGAGTAGTTATGTTTCCATTTATTTTTAAACTGGAGAATTTTTAGGAGGATGAAAATGATTAAAAAAATATTGTTTTGAAAATTAATTTTTAGGGAATGAAAATCCTGGTAGAGATTCCGAAAAGCACATACGGGACTTGCGTTACATCTTTACCTTTATTTCTCCGCCATATAAAGTTAATGGTTACCGTTAAAATCTCATAGTTGGCCTATGCACGACGAGAAGATTGCGCGCCAGTTCAAAGCCTTGCGCTTAGAGGCGAGAATTGCGAGCTCTGTACTTACCATTCCGCTCCACTTGCCATGTGCTACACTTTTATTTTTTTCATTTTTAATCTTACGAATATTCTCATAGCTCACAAATTTTTAGGACAATCTGTAATGGGGTTAGGAATCTGTATGGAGTTATAAAGCTCTATAGGACTAGGATAAATCATTTAGTACTCTTTATTTCGTTTTAAACCGTGGCATGTAAAATTTTGTTTATTTAATTATACATTTTCTGCTTTTAATTCATAAACCGATGACTTTTCCACAAAGAAGTAATGTAGTGTTTGTGAGTTTATTTCTGGTTAAAGAAAGCACATCAGTTTGGGGGAATTCAAAGCTGTTTTTTTTCTTTTAAGTAAATTATATATATTTTTTTAATAAAAAAGCTGTATTTAAATACCCCCCTTTGTTTGGTTTAATTTTTCTTTAAAGTTCGTATTAGGAAGTTTTTTTTTTTAAAATAATTGATTTAAAAATTCTTATTTTTTTTTTTTTACATTTTGAAAAAGTTTTAACGTAGAGAAAAGGTATAGATGGTTATTTTCTGACTACGAAATTCAGGTTTAAATGTGATGTATGCACCGCCTGGGAGTTCTGCATTATGCATCCCGCAACAACGCACTGTTCTGCTCGTAGCATAACGCCACGTTTCCGGGGGCTTGCTTATATATATATATATATATATATATATATATATATATATATATATATATATATATATATATATATATATATAATTGTACCAAACAGACAGACAAGAGAGCGAGTTAACATTGCACTGCGGTCAAGTTCTGAGCTATGTTCAAAGTTTAAAGTCTTTAACTCACCGGGAAGATAGTTTAAACCGACTGGAATATGTGTACTGAACAGGCAAACATTCAAGAAAGCGAGTTAATAAAAAAAGCTGTAACGTGGTAAAAAAAAAAATAGGATGCAATTATATTAAAAATAAAATAAACAAAAGAATGTGCTTTTTTTTAAAGTCTGAAGCCATTCAAGTCCAACGCACGCTACTGACCTACGCCATTTGCTGGTTACAATGTACGTCATAAGAAAACTCAATCACGGACATAAAAGATATGGCAAAATCGCCCAGCCAACTAAGCGACAGTTCTCGTTCGGCGAACGGTGGAGTGTAACCATCAACTCTCCGCTGGATGAGATGGAGCCCCACAATAGAGAGCAATGAAACGCTGCTACAGAGCATTTGAAGCAACTGATGAAAACTTGAAAAGTTTTATGTCTGTGTACGTGCCCTTCACCCAGTTTTCGATGCTGGAAATAAAATAAAAAAACGTAAGCTCCATGCTTGTATCTACTAGGTAATGAAATTGGATTACGATACGAGAACATATCACGCACGGTTGGAGCCATGAAGAACTTGTACACACAGAAACATAAAACCATACTACATATGCAAACTGATAGACATAGTGTCTTTGAAACTTTATTGAAAATAAAGTGATTCACGTAAAATTAATTTTCTTCTCTCGGCGTGCGATTACTAAATTTTACTACTGTCCACTGCTTCCTATTTTCAAGAAAGAATAACCATTTTCGGTAAAGTGAAGGATAACTTGAGTAAATATAAACTTTTTTTGTATGCAACATATTATTTAAACGGCTATTTACCAGGTTTTCAGATTAGGTTTTATTTTCTGACGGATTATATCCGTACACAACAAAAATCAAAGCAATAGCATTCGTGCCATCTACTTATTTAAGGGGATCTCTCTATATTTGACTATTTTGCGATTTGATTTCGATATTTAAAAATGGTAAAATATTTTCTTTTCTTATCGCTCTCACTTACTTCACACATTAATGTATTATCTGCTTCTTGCTGTTAAGTGATCCAATAAAAAACTTATGATATTGGGGTAATTCAACTTAACTACACAAACACAAACGCAAACATTATTCATGAATACAAATACGGTACAGAGAAATAAAGTAAATATCTAAACATTTGTCTTGTTATCTTCCAATAATATTTGTAGTATGTGCCCGTATTCGTGTAGCATTTAATCTGATGAACGCAAAATATCATCATGCATTTGGATGTCGAGTTACCATCCCGCCATATTTGATAGTAATTTGCGTGAAAACACGGCAATGAAAACAGTCTTTCTGGTAATGTGTGTTTGCAATATCCAATTTCACTTCATACACTCTTGATCGACAATATTCATCGATCGTATCTCCGCGTTCTGTTCGAACACAACAAATAAAGACTTGAAAATTTTACGTTATTCTCCGGTGCAAGGCTAGACTTCAGGTTCATACACACATGCAAGTTAATGCACTTGCTCGTTGGCTGGTGCGATATTTTACCTTCTGCCCATATTGCATGTGGTTGGATCATACGAATTTTGGTTCTTTTATTATTGGTTTGTTGCGTTATGGGGCGTGTCAAACTACCCAAATCTAGAGACCGGAACATATTCGCGGATCTATTCCGTGATATGCTGAAATACCAATAACTATACCATTCTGTTACTTCTGCTATTGGTTGATTGTGGGCCATTTAGAGACACTCAAAGGTGTACCGAATCACCCAGATGAGACGCCTTACATGTCAGCAGCTAATGGACGGGTGACGTTTGTCCAAGTATGCAGAGGATTTTGAAGCCTATCCTGGAGGTCATTGAACCCATAAATGTTTCCAGTCCATACCGATGACCCTACGAAAACGCCACTAAAACGAATATTAGTTGACATTCTAGCCTGAATGAAGGTAATAACGCAAATTTCAAAACAGTCTACCAATTGGGTGCCAAACAGCATTTATTCGATGACTGGTGGGCATGTTACACGTTTTTATATAATAATTATTTCAACTGAAACCATCTGTAAGATTTTATTTAGCATGAATTGCTTTCGGTTTTCACGTCACTGGGAAAGATTACTACCATCTCACCGGCGGGAAAAGTTGCGGTGAGTAGGTCTATTGCGTAATTATTCAGTAGAGGGTCTGCGGGTAGGCTATGACCTAAAATTAACTGTTATTGGTTCTAATATATGAATTATATAAATATAAAGGAACTGTTTTATTTTATTTTTTTCATTTTTTACTATAATGATAATACAGCAGCAAGTAGTGAGTAGTTGTCAGTTTATCTCGCTGGAGAAAATAAGAATCTGGAGAAAAATTATCATCGTGATGAGCTTTTTGGTAGCACCGAGTGAATTAGCATATAAGCTATAACATAGTTTGCTGACTTTAATTTATCATTCAATTTACAATCAAACCACTAAATATTAAATTACACAATAATTTAACTATAACTCGTTTAGTTACACTTCTATATAATTATACACCAGACAATATCAGTGAGGGTGTGAAAAGGCAGAAATTTTTTTTATTTTTATAATCTAACGATTATTTTAAATTATATAAAATGTAACGAAAAACACTTCATTTAATCACGTAACATAGTTACACTTAGGTATCCACCTGATAATTATTAATAGGCATATGCAAATGTTAAAACATAATTCAAAAATAAATAAATTAAAACTGTAATCATTAAATATAATAAGTATTATTTGTATGACAGCGAAGTTGTGTAGTGCCACTATTTGTATGTGGTAATAATGACAAAATTATTTTAGTAATGATAATAATAATAATAAGTTATATAGTGCCACAAATATAGTACCCCAAATACATGTGCAATACTAAAGTTAGGTATATTAAACATAACATGGAGACACAAAAAAAATACACATACATTACCTTAAATACACAATTATTTACATGTACAAATGATATTTACGTAATACTATATATAAGATAAACAGATTTGTCTTACAAAAAGTTATTAAAATTATTACGTTTCTGATATGTATTTTATAGTAAATAACTCTGCTTTTACGTACACATACGTTAATGTAATATTTTATAGTACCAAGCACGGGGTGTAAATCTCATCTGTAGGGTACGATACGATTTACACTAAAGTTCTTAATACGTTGAGATACTATAGTTCAAGTTAATATAAAGTACAAGTTATTTCGGGTCGTGTTTTTTATAGTTTCTTTTAAATTGCACTCGGGTATAAATCTCAGAGGATAACATGAAATCAGTCAAAGGACCACTGGCTTACCCGAGTCGTAGGGAACGGCAACTATTTTGAAGTGTTTTCACTCCTACGTATGATATCGTAAGATATCTGCCTGAAAATAAACACTCAACAGTTCTAGGCCGCTAAAATATCGTTTAACATCATTAGATGTCATAACTAACATGATAGCCAAAAAGAGTAATTACAATTGCAAATTTAAAATAAGTATTTATGGCATATTAAAATTATGTATAAAATACTGAAATTAAGTTTATGCCAAAATTAAACATACGGTAGCTCTCGTGTATGAACGTGCCCATACTTATAAAGCATATCACTGGAACAAATATGTCCCAGTTCAATGTTTATGTTATAAGTTCTTGATTAAAACATTTAAAACTTATTACATTATAATCAAAATTGAAATAGTGTTAGTTACGCCCTACTTTCGGATGTCTCTGTGCGTCTATCTTTCACACAATATATAATTGATATTATTTTGCAAATATATGTTTAACCCAAACAGTCAATTCAGTGACATTCATTAAATAAAAACGACGTTATTTACTGTATAGGCCTACATGAAAAAGAGGGATCTAATTATGTGTTAATTTTTGCATCATATTAAGGGCCTGTGAGATAAAAATAAAATAGTAAACTTTATCATCCTCAATCGGAACGATGCATTAATCTGAAAGTAGGGCTGGCTGCAGATAAATGATCCGAAAAAAATTACATCAACTATTAAATGCAAAGCAGAGCTCATGATAGTTAAAACTTACAGTAAAACGTTTATTAAGTTCATAACAACTAAGTTGTGGGTTTTTGAAATAATTTTACTTCGATGTGACTTATAACACGCCAGGAATAATATCACCAAGAAACCTATTTTAATTCTTATCTGTACTAAATTTATGTTCACGTTGTTATTTATAATTTGCAGCAAAGTGTTTTGGATATGTAATAACTATAACTAAAGGCTTGAAATATAAAAGTCTTATAACAATACAAATATCATCACGTGAATGGGGTTTTCTTCACGCGCATAAAACAATATTTTTATATTTTTTTTACTCCGTGAATAAAGTCTCCTTTTTTCATGCCGTCAACACCAGTAAACAGCGGAGAAAGAATAGGAATCGGCAGTCCATATATCTCCAGATCGATGAATAATTTAGAGCTGAACCCACTTTCCTCGAAGCTCCTTCGAGCCTCGGGGAATAAAGATGGAGTAAGAAAACAAACTTTACTCTGTTGTAGGCTTTCCCACATTCTTATCGAACCAAAAAACAAACTACAGCAAGTTGCCGTGAATACAATTCTGTTAAAAAAACAAAAAACACATACAGTATTTCTTCCGGAACAAAGTCCAAGTTCTGTTTTGAACTTAATTTTCCAGGTGGAAGTACTTTTCGGGGAACCACTCCTAATGCAAAGTAAATATTTCATATACACTTATTTCTTTGAAGTCATTTGGTCCAAGTTATAAATAGGCTACAAGGCAAACTGCGAGTTATTGTGGCTTTTTTGAATTATCAATAGGAACATGCGGAATTCGTGTTCGTATTTGGTGACAGTCTAGTTAAAAAAATCATTACACGCATTTCAGAATGTAAATTTAAAAAAAAAAAGCTTTCTATTTCGGAAAGTGTGTCTCGTTCAAGAACTTTATTGCATTGACGTCACAGATGTGTTGAACTTGCTTGGCAAAGAAATTATTTTGCTCGTTTTTCGAATACAATTCATTTTACTTAAAAATAATTTCCCTGGCTCTGTTTGATGTCGCGTCGCACAAAGCACTGTTTGAACACACACGCGAAGGTGGTCGCGTATTACGGTATTACACATGCAGGACAAGGATTATGAAGGTCGGGAAGGCAGTGGAGTCTCACCAGGCTTATGGCGTGAAGCCGTGGGCAACGTCAACTAGATAAATGAATAACTGTTGCCTTTTTAATCGTAATTTTAAAAACTTGATGGTTGTTTTTGTATTGTTTGTTTTGTGTGTCTCTTATTTTTTTTTTTAAATTCTGTAATTTGTTCTTATGTGGAAGTGGTGTTTGAATCATAGGTCCGACATATTGTGGATATGGTTGAATTTCGTGTAACTATTTGGTCACACGTTGAGTGAAAATCAGTATATTTGTTCATGTTTATATTATTTTGGCATTACAGTGGTTTTCACGTAATTTTTATTGCTCTAATGTATGTTTTTTTTTAAAAATAATATTGTGTTTATTGAATGTTAGTTCGCCTAAATTTGAGTCGTAATTTTTATATGTTAGTGCTATATAGAAATTATACCACTGGACTGCTGGGTATGTCGGTGAGTGAAAACTGTATAGAGAATCTGTATATTAGTTTAATAATGTTGGTAGTTTTGATATAAAATGTGTTTTTCCCCCCTTCAAATTTTGAAAGCATTTCTTCTCCGAGAACAGACGCTGTGTTGAGGCTGGCGAGGGGTGGGCAGGTGTGCTACTCACGTGTGCTACTCACGTGTGCTACTCACATGTACAGGCTTGACGTAAAGCAATTCGGGAGATCTTGAATATTTTAGTTATCTGAAACTGTGGCCGCGGGAACTCTGACGGCTCTGGTGAAGGAGTTCGACTCTCTCCGACATGACTAAGGTCCACAGGCAGTTGTTGTCCTCAATAGGTGATTTCGAGCTCCGACCACACACGGCACAGATTGTTCCAGGCACAGGTGGTGCTTCTACAACATCGCATGCGTGCGTCTGAAACATTAGTGCAGCTCTTTGCGATTTACAGTTTTGCATAGCCAGCAACTCGAACCTTCAAATGCTGCAGTTTTGTGCTCAATAGGTTCGATAACTACGAGTTTTCGGATTCGTCGGGTTTATTTAATCACATGTAAATCTGCTTTACGACCATGAGCCAGTAGAAAAACAAGGAGATGAATTGGTCCCACTACTCACGTGTAACGTGACCTTGTTATCGTCCAAAGAGCATTCTGAATATATAGGACATTTGAGTCTATCCTGAAGTGAAATGAATCCAAATAATCGTGGCTCTGTCAAAATGTTGAAATAAGATTTCAGTAAAGCCCTAAACTAAAAGCAGAATTCATAAGATTAGTGTAGAATTAAGACTATTGGCCTAATGTCATTCTTATGGGACTACAGCTTGCCAATCTTGAGGATTCGGCTATGATCGGGCGTGTCCGTCATTCGATGCGTATAGTCGGGAGCTCGACTCGCAAGATACTTCATTCGCCTGAACGACTTACCCCCACCCTGGCTTGAAAGGTCGTTGGCTGTTGACTGGAAGAAGGAAGATGAAGATGGCGCAATGTCAGGCTGCCTTTCGCCCCGTGCGCCCGCAGTTCGAGCCGGTTTACTGGCTCGTCTGCCCACTTCTGTCTTAACTGTGGCTGCCTGGGCAGCTGGGCTGGGCTGACGAGTGAAGTCGCCCGCCCCTGGGGGCGCATGCGCCCCTGGTTAATAACAACCCAGGAGTTCCCAACCTTTAAATGCGGGCCGCAAGACCCAAGCACCCAACTCCAGCATGGTTGATTTTTCAGCCTATCCAACTCTTCTTACCTGGAACCTTCTTCCCTCTTGTCCAGTAGTTACCTGCTTGCATAATGCATGATAATTGATCCCCGCATGACCCGGCCCAGGGTTTTCCCTGTGTCTATGCAGGTTTTACCTTGGTCACATTAGCTAGCTTTTAAGCTAGGCGACCAATGGGGCGTCAGTCACGGCGCCAATCGCAGCCATGGCTGGCCAGTAAACCCCAATAAGCACACGATGCACGCGCCCTTGTCCTGAATGGTTAAAAACCCGCATGGTAGAGTGTATAGGCTTCGGCCTGAGACACACTTAGGTCCTCCCCTAACCTGGACCCTCCCCTTACACACTTAGAATAATTTAGGCTAGGAAAAAAAATTGGGAGCTCGTCGCACCATCCTCGGTAACATTCGTTTTCTGTACCCTCAATTATGCTCGATGGTTCACTGGTTGTGAACTAGAGTATGCTAGTATTCCCCGCGAGGAACTCTAGCGTCGTCAGCCACCATATTTGATATTTTCGGTTCTGGGCACTACTATTGTAAAATTCGCTTTATGTTAGACCTTATTGAGATTCATAAAATAGTTGAATAAGTTAAAAAAACTCATAGAAGTAGGTGGATTCTAACCCATGGCTTTCAACTTTCCAGTACGCGCAGCTACCGAATCAGCCTTGGAGAGAATTGTTTTAAATGTTTATACTAGAGGTTAAATTCTTCTGTCAGCGGTAATATTCTTTCTGCATTTGTAAATGTTTAATCAGAATAGATTACAAAGCCAATATATGTTCCGCTACATTGAATGATATTTATATACAGTTTTACTATATATATAACTTGACTTTCTATCTCAGCTTTCATAAAACATTCTTTATTAGTAGGGCCATGTGTTTTTCACGAACAAAATCTGAACGCCCATTGGACTGTATAAGGCATTCCCGCGCAAGTGGCTTCTTCCTTGTGATTGGTGGTCGTCTGCAAGAGATGCAATTGTTCTACCCTGAATGGGTGTGATTCGTGCACCAACAATAAATAAACATGTACCTGAAAGTCACGAAAACACAGACGATGCTACAGTTTTTTTTTTTTTTTTTTTAACTTTAAGCTAGACTCGAAATCTTTTCACGAAAAATACATGCCCCCATTTATTTTTTATTAATAACCAGAACACGTTGCTTTCACCGACAAACCGCTTTGTGCATAGTCAAAAGATATATATTATGTTGCTATAAATATATATTTATATATATATAAATATATATTTATATATTTAACCTCCTCAGTACCAATTTATCAGAAAAATTTTTTTGTACTCTGAGAAAATGTACAATATACTGTACATGCTATAATTATTATAATAATAAGAATATTTAAGGTTTCTTTGCTGGAACCTCTTCCAAAATTACTAGTTAGTCATAAAACCACTATCTGACAATTTATTTTTTACAGTTGCTTACTTGCCATTAAAGCGTACCAGATTGGAATGTACAGTATAGTGTACATTCCCACTGAGGAGGATATATATATATATATATATATATATATATATATATATATAAGAGGAAGCTAATTCTTGCAAATATTTCCGGAGGACTGTATTTTTTTATAGTCCACAATTTCGTACAGCCATCTTCCCTTTCCCTGGTCTTCGCGGTGGCCGCAGGCTGTCGGGGCGACCAGTAAAATATTTTCGGAGAATCCTGAGACGCAGCCAGCCCAACATCCCCCCCCCCTTTCCCAATTACGGAGATGCACCACAACGCCGAAATACCACAACGCCGAACGTACAATAACGCCGAAAACCATAACGCTGAATGCCAAATTGACTACAACGCCGACAGCTAGAAAACTGCTGTGTACCACAACGCCGAATTACCACAACGCCGAAATACATTAACCTCGAAAAATGTCATTGCAGGACTGCCACAAAGGTTAGGTTAGGTAAGGTAAGCACACGAAATCATTCAGTTGTTTTTAATTTTTCTCCTGTGGACCACCCTCCCCGCAGCAACATTTTTCGGCGTTACTGTATTTCGGCGCTGTGGTACACAGCAGTTTTCTAGCTTTCGGCGTTGCGGTCAATTTGGCATTCGGCGTTATAGTGTTCGGCGTTATTGTACGTTCGGCGTTGTGGTATTTCAGCGTTGTGGTAACGACCCCCCAATTCCAATCCCTCGTACCCGTCCACCATCGATCGCACGGAAGGACGACGTTCCGCGTGCCAGGCGAAACTCGCTCCTATCGCCGGGACGGTCGCGCGCCGCATTGTTTGGTCACCTTCGCCGTCGCCGCCGCACGCTAGCTATGCGCGCCGATGTGCGGGCAGGGACACCACCCCCTTCCATACCCACACCGCGATAAGAAATAAAAGAGCCTTCTCAGATCCACCTGTGGTCATCGACTACCTCTCCCCCCCCCCCCTCTCTCTCTCTCTGCTGCTCTTGAGTTAGGTCACATGATCAGTCCAGTCAGCACCCGCCCGAACTGACAGTTTGGATTGACACATGATCAGTCCAGGTGCTTTTGAATATTAAAGTTTGACGAATTGGTGGGTGATACGATTTTTTTTTTAAATTGTTATTTGCGAACTCAGCACACCCAAAACCACAAGAATTAGGTAGAATTGTTGAAAAAAGTTTTTTTTTTATATCGTTGGCCTGTGCAATTTGTAACTAGTGTTCTTTGTAAATTCATTGTAAAATTGTTTCAACAGTGTAGATACCTGCCCAATATACGTTATTTTCTGGTCTCGAGCTGAACTCGACTCACTTCCAAGTAAGTGGGTTTATTCTGTTCGTTGGCTGCTACTTTCTTTCCGGATTGCGTGTGATCGGGTCGTATGGATCTTGCAAAGTTTTTGGTAGAGACCTGCAAAATTCGCGGATTCATTGACCTCTAGACCTCTAGAATAGACCTACAGTCCTTTAATTACTCGCGGAAATGACACCTGTTCATTGGCTACTGACGCGTGAGACGTCTCAACTAAGCTGTCCGTAATTCGGCACTTTCTTGGTTTAGTGTTTCCCATTGGCCAATCGCAGAAGCGGTACGAAGTTATAGTTGTTTTGATGCTAGCCTATCGCGAAATGAATCCGCGAATTTTGCATGTCTCTAGTTATTGGTTTCTTGTCCTTCGGGACGCGTGAAACTACCCATGATCCAAAGAGAACGTATAATTCTATGCATTCTAGCCTGGCTTTGATATACTGAAGGGGCCCGCCTAGACAGGGGCGTGTTTGTGTTTGTGAGACGGGATGTTATGTGCGACGCTAGCTGGTGCTTCGAGCGTGGTATCTTCTCTCTGGACTGGCACGCAGTCTTGTCGTCGTGCATAAGGAAACTATGAGGTTTTAACGGTGACCACAACATCATACAGCGGAGAAATGACGATAAAAGTGTATTGAAAGTCCATTGAGTGTTTTCAGTCAACTTTACCGGGCTTTTCATGCCTAAAAATTCATCTGAAAACAGGCGTTTTAACCATTTAAATTCTTTTTTAGTACTAAATCAGATGCAGAACTACTCATCCGCCCTCAACGGACTCTTAAATTCTTTTCGTGAACAGACGCCACTCGGATATCTTAAGGAGTTTTTAAATGGCGTGAGGTTTCTTCTGAAGCTTTGCAAATCGTAAGTATGTCCGGGTAGGTGGGACTCTTAACACGAATTTTGCACGTCACTTCTTAATGGTACTTATCGGCCAAAGAAGCTCGTTCCACTCTTAACTCAGCCAAAGAGGAAACTCCCACTGCAGGTTTGAACGTCCCTGACTAGCCCTATAAGAACCACGCTACGAAAAATTATTTATTCCGATCGAAATAGTAAAAATAAATTACAATGCATTGAAGACTATCTTGGCGTACATCATTTACGCGGTAAATCGTCATCTGTGGTCATCACGAACAAACAAGAATTTTTTTTTTCCCGGAGAGTTCACAAAACAATCGAAAGCTGGTCAAGTCCTCAGCAAACACAATTTTCTTCCTTTCAAGTTTGTGTTTACATTAATAAAATACATAACTTGGAAGTTGTAAATCAGTGAGTTTTTTTCCCTTACGAAGATACCGTTATTTGGAACTACGAAGAACTACGTTTGAAAGTTTGTAAGTTGACTGTATTCTCAAAAAGTTTATTTTTGAATTCTGGAAAACTATTTATTTCACTAAAGAGGTCCACACATGTAACTGCCTGTCTTGATATCACGTCATTTGGAACGCTTGCCAGACTGGAAAAGCTTTAAGTTGTGTTTGTGTGGTTATTTACCGGGAATGGCAGTCGGAGGTCGGTTACAATGTTCCGGAATGCAACCGTACTTGGCTAGCGGTCGAACCGAGCCGTGCAGTTCGGACGCACTCTCCACAGTTCAGATAGTTCCGTATCTGACGCCGCGCAGCGCTGGTGTCGTCCCGAAGCTGCTGGTTTAAGGGGCGTCCCAACTTCGGAGCAAGTGACTGTCGAGGGAAGAGTCTGTCCCAAGTCGCTCGGGTAAACTTGATACCAGTGAGGAGCAAAGCAATAATAAAAGGGGGGGGGGGTTCCCTCACTTTCCCAGGGAACAGTTGTCAAGTATTTATTAAGTTCTTGGAGGGTTGAGCGGAAGAGGAGGGGGAAAAGTGGGCCAAAAATAAGCACCGTTGCGCGGAACACCTCGGTAATTTCGAGCGTTCGAGGAGAGTAGGAGTAGTCGTTAAGAGTTTCACGCTCAAACTTTACCTTCTAAATCATATTTCGGCTGTTTTCTCTCGTAAATAAAGTAACGCGTTAAGTGATAAAGTGGAAACAGCAGAAGGTGGGGGAGGGGGGGATGGGCATAATCTTCTTACATAGCAGAGAGAGAGAGAGAGAGAGATAGTAAAAAAAAACTTCGTGTTTGTTTGGTACCTTTGCAGTTTATAAGAAAACATGGTAAATTTTTTTTACTCAGACAAAAATCCGGACATAAATTGGAAACACCTTTTTACAAACCATTTTAGAAGTGTGATGTTTTAATAATGTTTTAATACTAATAATTTAATAAATGAGAAAGTTGGTGCAATGAAGCAGTAAATCTTAATAATAATAGCCGTAAAGGATAAATAAATCACTTGTATGGTCAGTTAGCCATTATTTATCAACTTATAGTATGCTTACTATAAAAAACCTAGTAATTGTTTTAAATCCAAAAACAAAACGGTTATTAAAATAACACGATAGGTACTATAATATTATGACAGTTAAAAAAGAAAAATATTCATAAAAATCTAATTTTTTTACTCCATTTTGAAGTTAACCCGAATAAGCAATGTATTTAAAAATAAATTAATAACATTCATCCTTTAAATTATTGTATATTTTAGGCCTACTAGTTTACTTTCAGTCTTGTTGCAAATGTTCACAGTTAAAAACATAATTTTTACATCATAAAGAACTTATTTCTCCCTAATCATGAGTGATATGTATTTTTAAATCCTGAATGTGTCCTTTCACTCCCAGAGTGAAAGTTTAGAGTTAACAAAATACGTCCTGCATGTGATAATGACAATTATGACGGTCTCATACGGCAATAAAGTCTCACTACTTTTTGAAATTATATAGGTGTATCTATTAATGTAAAAATTTAACAAAATTACAAAAATTATATACCCATTTAAAAAAACGTTTTGCTCTATTAAAATGTAATATAACGTGGCCCAAAACTCTTGCTTCTTGGTCACGGCATTATTCATGGCGTGGTATACGTGTTCGAGATATGTTAACTGCGTAGTGCGTAACGAGCGATGTATCGATTTTATTTCTCTAGCATAAATGTGCGTAAGAAGGGTCCATGTTAGCTGAGGGCCTAAGCTTGTCTCAGGCTTAAAGTCTGTGCATCTGAAACATGCTGGTTTTAAACCATGCTGTAAAAGGTCACGTGCATCTTTTACTACTGCGGATTCTGGCCAGTCATGGCAGCCTCAAGTCGCTCTAGAACAAGATAGCTACTATGGCCCAGGTAACAACTGCACAGACACAGACCTGGGTCGACCCTGGGTCGAATCATGCGGGGATAATACATGCATCAATAGATACCGGAAAAATTAGCGGATTCATCTCGTGATAGGCTAGAATTCAAATTTTTTTACCTCGTGCTGCATCTGCGATTGGGACGCAGGTAAGCCTATGAGAAACCTTCAACGAAATCCCAATCGCAGGCTTTCCAGTTGAGACGTCTCACAAGTCAGCAGCTAATGAACGGGCCATATTTGGACAGATATATAGAAAACTCTGGAGTCTGCGAATTTTCATGGTTCCTATGCATTAAGCAAGGAAGATCACTATTGTACAAGGGAAAAAGGTCCAAGTGAGAATAGTTGGGTGTGGCAGAGAAAGCTAACATGTTGGGGTTGGGAACTTGGGCCTTTCAGCAGGCATTTATTGTGTTGCGCAATCCTGTGTTGCAACACCAAGGGCGCATGTAACCTTGGGGCTGGGCGACTACACTCGTGCAACCTGTCATGCTGTCAGAGCGGTAAAAAGCAATAATGATGTTTCTAGAAAGATTTCCGCCTGCTATTTGACACTCTCGGCTCGATCAAAGCAACACATTTACCAGCTCGAAAGTCGTTTGGCCTGCACTATAGGCACAGCATATTCTCGGAATCGGAATAAAAATTCTTTTAGACAGTTCGAACTGGACTCGGTTCTTTGGTGAATCGGCACATCCCCAGCATGCGCAAGCTCGGGCAAAACTGAGTTATATTCGGGGGAAAAAAAAATTCGTTCAATATTGAGACAGCAAAATTCGTTCCTGCGCAGGTGGCGAACGCACTCTACCCAGATATTCACTTCATGGTGAGCGCCGCAGCCAGGTGTGTATGTGTTTGGAACGCACCTGCTGTGATGACCACTCGAGCCTGAGACGTCCATCACACACGGGACAGGTTGACGCCCTCGCGAAGTTGTGGTTGGGTGTTGATTGCGTCAGTGCGTGCGGAAACCCCGCACGATTCACGCACGGTCTGCGGGTGTTCCCCACCACGGAACTGGTGCGCGCTCTGACGTGGTTGAAGTCGCTTTATACCCCACAGTCGCCGTACAGCAACACCCAGAACACTGCGGGAACGGTGCTTTTACCATGCAATGTTAAACAAATTTATCCGCAATTCAACAACATTCATATCACCTTCATCATGCAGTGTGAACAGATAAAATTAGCTGCATGATAAAAATAATGACATAATAATTAAAGGTATGTGTTTATATCAATTTTTTCCAGCCATTTCATGCCCACGAATGTGGATTCCAGTGACGACGACAGTTCTACAAGATAATTAAATATTCTAATTACATAAAGGCAAAATCACAACGTGAGTTATCTGTTGCTCTAAGAGTACTAATAGGTCGGATGCAGATAAATCGGAACAGAATTGATGGCTTTTGGGGTGCTAAACCGCAATTAATTTTATTCTTATTTCGGTGATGGCACAACCGAGTTTACTTGACTAGTGTAATGATGACGCTTCTTATAAAATACTAGCTGCCCGACCCGGCTTCGCACGGTTGTATTTATGGGGGGGGGGGGAAATGAGACCAAATCTCCTATTTACAGTTATAATAAATGAAATAAAATGAAAATTAATTAATTTTGACAAAAACTTAATACAATGCTTTGTAATGTACCGAAGAAAAAACGAATAGCACCGATGGTTTCCCGACTCTCAAGCACGCAACGTTGTCATGGAGACGAAGTGCCCACTGTTTCCCGGGCTTAAACACCAATCAACATTGATAATCAGTTTATTATTAATTATAAATTATTAAGACTATTAATCGAAATAAAAACTACCCTATCTCTCAAGTTGGAAACAATTACACATACATGCCAATTTTCATCGAAATCGGTTGACTTGGTAAAGAGTTCACTGGACCTTTTTAGAAATCAGATGTAGTTAGTAATTGTCTTCTTAATTTGAATAATTTATATCACTTTCAAATCCCGACCGACTTTGTTCTACCAGTGTATAGTTATTTACCTGTATATATCTAAAAATTGGTGGTCTGTATTTAATGAGTGATGAGGACTACACTAACAATGAAATAGTCGTTGCCATGGAGACGAATGAAGCATCAACAATGCTACAGCCGTTGCCGTGGTGATTTTCTGCCAACTCATACATACATCACATTAGAAAACTCTAAAATTATCAGATTAAGACCATTAATCGAAATAAAAACTATCCTATCTCTCAAGTTGGATCGAACTGCACATGGTGTGCGAATTTTATTATAATCGGTTAAGTGGTTTAGGAGTCCATTGAGGACAAACATTGTGACACGAGATTTATATATATTAAGATGTGTTACAATTTTTGGGCATATGTATTGTAGTATAGTAACCCAAATAATTTTCTCTTGTTGCTTTTAATACGACAATATTTGGTTGCATTACAGATTTTGAATATATGTATTATTAAAATTTAGTTTGAGTAATGTAGTATAATGAGTAAAAATTACAATCCTCAACGTAGTATGAATTAGTATTTCCGTCGTTGATATCATTCACTACCATAGAACACAGTTTTTTTTAAAACATGGCGCAGACCATCAGTTGGACAACGAGTGGCTCCACGCAGTGAGCGTGCCTGATGACCACATGTTTGTACATGCAACGTCTCGTATTTACATCTGTGTGAGACCAACATTTTCAAACCATGAAAACATGTTGACACGTGTCCCTGAAGCTTCTGTTTACGCAGGAAGTACAGAAACGTTCCGCACAATAAATAAAAGGGTTACTGTAAAAAAGCACAAAGGTGAATAAACAATGTCCATTAATGCTGTTGGGAAAAAAAATATATTTTTTTTTGTGTTGAACTGTCAAGTTGGTAATTTAACACAGCCAACAAAGCTTTAAGTTATCTTGGAAACTGGAGGTAATTAAAATTTTTCTTAATTCATTTTAACTTATCGACGATTTTACCACAGATAAAAACTCATGGAAAAGATAAATTCTCAAATTTTGATACTGTAATGCTAGCTGAAACAATCACATTTGATAGAGTTTTTTTAATTATTGCGTTGTCAAACATTAAATTATGTTAAAGAAACTTATTATGCTATGACATTTATTAAAAATCGGTTTTTTAGGTTTCGAAAATATCGGAAACACGATCGATTATAGTATTCGTGTAATGCATAAATAGTAATTTTTTCTTAATTTTCAATGTTTACAGAATAATATATCAGTGAAATTATTTCTTCAGTAATACACTTGCGAAGTTGGATAGTGACGTAGGAACTCTCTCTCTCTCTCTCTCTCTCTCTCTCTCTCTCTCTATATATATATATATATATATATATATATATAATGCATGCAAATGTTTACGAAAATTCGATGTCAGATATTATAGTTTATTCAATATTTTGTGAGTTTGTTTGCTTACAACTGCTTTTTTTTTCTTACATATTTTCAAGAACCTTAGAAATAAAATAAAAACCAGACAACATCGTTTATAGCGTTAACACAGATATTTAAATATTTAGATTTCAAAAACCACAAGCAAATATTTGTTTTTCTAATAATTGCTCTTGCAAAACTTACAACCACAAATAACACTATTTACTCTCAGCGTACGGTCACATAACGAGAATGAGAACATTTAACTTTCTTGAGCAAAACACCATCGAACACAATTAACGTTCACTATCGTTTATCTCCGCACATCAAAAGCACATTTCCGATTTACGAATATATATGTAAACAGTCAGCATTTAATTGTTAATTAGTTTTTACATGTTCCTGAAATTTAAAATAACTCTGAAAATTATCCACGGTAACGAGATGTTAAACACATACAAAACCAATGAGGGATACTAATTGCTCGTCAGTTTTTGTAAATTTTATTCGTTAGCTGAAAAAAAAATTCACGTTATTGATGAAAATAACGAGAATTTGCGTGACTTGTTACCGATTTTAGATATCAATTAGTAACAGCTGGTGAGACAATTTGTGGCGAAACATAAAATTTAAGGGGAGTGATAGTAATGAGTGTAAAAGAAAGTCGTTAGTTAAAAGTAATGGCAAAGAAATGAAATAATCACATTGGCGTAAGAGAACTAGCCTTAAGTGATAAAAAAAACTTTGAGTACCTTTTATAGCTCCAGCTGAGAAATAATAATCTGATTATAATATCATTAAAATTATCCGGTGTTGAAATGTCGATTTTCGCCAATGTGCTTTGCTTCGAAGTTATAGCTACTCGACGGCTTAATTCAGGGGATGTATTTGTGTTCGTAAGGCGGGATAATGATACACTCGCTGGTGTTTCTAAGGGAGTTTCGCTTCTAAGCACAAGGCCGTGGACTGGCACAGTCTTCAATTCGTGCATAGGACAATCATGAATTTTTAAGAGGTGACCATAATATTATACGACAGAGGAATTAAGATAAATTTGTAATGCAAATCCCTTGAGTACTTTCAAGAATCTGTACCTGGTGTTCCATGTCTAAAAATATATATATATATATATATATATATATATATATATTCTGAAAACAAACCGTTTTAGCCATTTTCAATCTTATGAAAATACAGCTTCGGGCTCAGCTTATTCTTAAATGATTTTTTTTTCGTAGACACATAATAATATGATATCTTGAGCAGTTTTCAAATCTTGTGGTTGCTTTTGAAGCTCTGCACACTCTGTGTGTGTGTGTGTGCGGGGGCCTCGGGGCAACGATACCTCCAAGTTTGTGGGAAGCTCCGAAGAACTTATTTGCCAACTAGTTGAGAGATAAATTTTGAGTAATTCCTGGCTGTTGGGATCGGACACATGATTCTCTTCACACGCGATGACGCGTCTGTGATCACCGCCTCAGAGGACCCAAGCACGTGTTATTTATTAATGGCTTTGACAGCTGCGCCCAGGCGGCTAACTCTATATAGGTTCTACGAAGCTATTATCTCAAGTAAGTCCCCGTGCTAATCATAACCCCGAAATGCACCAACCCGGATGATTTAAAGATATGCTTTGCCTTTGAGCAGAAATTTTTTTCCCGATAACCTTAAAAAAAGTTCCTTTATAAGTATACATGCTAGATGAATTACCCGGCGTAGCTGGGGATAAATCAGTCTTGGGAGTTGATTTTCGGGAACCCTAGTTCTCAGTTGATGGCTACATAAAATATGGAACATCACTGCGTAGTTTAATGTATATGGGAAATATACTTGTGTAACGCCCCTCGTGCCCCAAAATTATATTCTTTTAAATTTATTAAAAACACCTTGGAAACAGCTGGGCAAAATATTAAGAAAATTAAAATTAATTACCAGAGGGGACACGAGGTGATGAACAAGATAAAATTTTACACTCCCTGCACACAAGTAACTTGGGAGTTCGTGTATCGTTATGTAGAAGAAGGTATATGATAAATAAATACACTATATAAATAATTTGGTCTATAGGTTTTCCTGGTTTATTTTTAAGAGGTTTTGTTTTAGCATTATTTCAACATTATAATAAAAATCTTAGTAATTAAAAAAGATAAGGGGGCGCCCCTAGATTATTTAAAACAATACACATTACACCTTAACAAACAAATGATTACATTAACAAAATTTCAAGTATAGCACCAAAATTTGATTCTCCCAACGGTTACATATATATGAGTTTCCTTGATTTTACATGTTCTGATGATTACGTTCTTAATGCACTGCTCGCTGGTATCTTGTTAATTAATTTAGTTCCTTCTATGTAAGTGGAATATATATATATATATATATATATATATACATATATATATAGCTCATATCACCCGGGTCTTCCCAGGATGACGTCGGACCGAGAGGAAAACTCTTCTAAAGGGGGAAATCAGCTGCAGGTCCCGAAGATCATGCGGGGAGCAATTTCTCTCCCCGGAAATTTTGACCCTGTCTGAAATACTTTCCAAATTCAAAACGAATTAGACCTGCGTCCAGACAGTGATACATAGTCGGCGCGAAAGGCCAACAAACGGGAATTTGGGGAGAAAAAAAAACGGATCACTCACCAAACAGGGTGTGGAAACAGGGCTCGCGAGGTGTCTCGCGCCGACATCAGGATGGCGCGTACCGAGAATTCGCGGATGCGCGGCAGAAACCAAAATGTTTAGGAAAGTAAAAAAAATAATAATAAAATTTAACTAAACATGACTTCTTCTAAATACTACATCTGACTGGCCACTGTACCACTGGGATCACATCCCAAAGCAAGCTGACTACATTATTGTGCACACGAATTCGCCGTTGCCGCGAAAAGCCTCTTAGCACAGAGGATGCCGAGAAGACGTGGTCAGTAGCCGAAGTCGGAGAACTAAGTGCCGGCGATGGCAGTCAAGGCTTCTAATTAAATCGGGCGCTAAGGCCCCTAGGAAGCAGGAAGGGGAGGTTCGGCTCAGGGCCGAAAACATGCGGAGGTGCCCGAGGCGGGCGTGACAACAACACGACATGCGCGCTCTCCACCGGCGGTAACAGGAAGCAACAAAGAATCGACTTCTACAGGCCACGAGAAGGAAGCATAGGGCTTAAGGGCGCCGCGGCGCTGTTCTCTGGTGGCGTAAAGGGGAACTAACTGAGGCGGTGAGCTGACTTGCCACTAGGTGTCACGAGGGTGAGCTCTGTATGCTGGCGACCAGGCCCGCGGTTACTTTATTCGCCGCTAGATGTCGGGGACGTCTCTGTAAGACCAGGGAGAATGTCCTTGAATTAGGCCATAGTCTTGGCTAAGTTCACGTCAGGTCACTGCTCCCGACTTGATTTCTCAGAACTAAGGGGGAGGGGGGGGGGAGGAAGGGGGATCAGAAAACGCCACTCCGGTGGGAACACAGCTCCACTGGAGCCCCATTCGTGACGAGACTTGCTATTCTCAGCAAGCCTCTCAGAAGTAGCAGCTTGCAGCCCACAAGCTGCTCTATGCAATTTTGGTCATGAAGAGAAATAAAATTACAAACTCGGGACGTGACTGCAGGCGAGAGAAATTTCAACCCGGGCCGCCCACGTCCACATTAGACAGCAAAATCTCAGCTAGGCCCCCTGAGAAAAGGGGCCTCGGTCCACTGGCACAAAGTTTAAACACGTGGCGTACACCGGCCTAATAAAGAGTAAATCACCCCCTTATAAACCAGATAAATTAAAAAAATAAGATTTCCAAATTTTTTTTTTAAATTATAGAAAAATTAAAAAAGGTGACGAAATGCCTAATTTCCGGCAAACTTGAATAACGAGAAATTTTGATTTTTAACTACCAACAACATTTTGTAGATTTTCTTGTTTAAATACGTGAAATTTTGAATTTTAACGTCCCCGCAACCTTCCTTGGGAGCTGATGTTCATCAAATCATTTCTTAGTGGCTACGTAGCAAAATAAATATACGTGCCAAATTTCAAGTCTGTAGATCTTATAGTTCCAGTGAATTCGTGATGAGTGAGTCATTGAGTGGTATTTCGCTTCATACAAAATTTTCCATCCCTTTTCACACCTTTAGGGATTGAATTTAAAAAAAAAAATCCTTCCTTATTGCACCCCTAGGGTACTTAATGAATATTTCCTCCTAATTTCAAATCTCTAGGTCCACTGGTTTAGGCTGTGCGTTGTCTGTCTGTCAGACATGGTACTGTTTCATAGGTAAATATATATAATTTAATTATAAAACTATTCAGTTTTAGTGTGTGTAAAATATCATCAGTAGTAGCGTAGGGAATAGTTCCTCTGGGCACAGGCTTGGGGCTGGGGCGCAGAGTGCGGGCCAACGACCGGCGGCCATCTTGGCTTGGGAAGTCTCGCCGGCCATCTTGGATGACCCTGACCTTTACCCTTGACCTTGAACCAAATGGACATTTGTATCCACCATCTTGATTCTGCCATATGGGATTCTAGAATTTCCCGCCATCTTGGAACCCGACATTTTGAATTATGATGTCATAGTTGCACTTATCGTTACGACCACCATCATGGATGTGAATGACGTTATTTTTGCTCATATAGTTACGGCCGCAATCTTTGATCTGAATTCACAACTTTTTTCGATTCTGACATCATGTCCGAATGACATCACACCCTCTTGGATGACGTCACGATTGTCATATTAGTTTTTTCTTATCTGTTGGAGGTCGCCATTTTGGATACCGCCATCTTGTTTCTGTTGTTTGTTCCTAGAGAGCGCCAACATCACTAAGTTTCAAGATTGTAAGGTCGATGATCCATTACTTGCTAATGTTATTTGTGGTCCTTATCAACATATTAAATTATTATTTTTTAAACATTGGAACCACTATGATTCGAACCATGAAAAATCGGATCTCTAGGTTGGAAAACATACGCCTTTGAAAGCAAGGCCATCGAGACATTGACTATATAGACAATTAAATAAAGTACCTATATGAAAATAGAGGACACATATTTTTTTAAATTTGAATATAATCACCCGCTAAAGAGTGCTGTCGCCATATTTATATTCAGTAATCGATACAAAGAGCGATAGTACATGCATAGTCTGCTAGAAGGCGCAGCTGCCATCTTGTTTTCAGTAATCGATACAAGGAAATTTAGTGTCACATAGTACACACGTCGTCTACTAGAGCTTACTGTCGCCATATTGATTTCATTTTTACCCACTAGAGTGAAGTTGTATATTTACTGTGACGTCCCCCATTTCTTCGGCTGTCTTGGTCGCCATCTTGAAAAATCTGTAAATTTTTAGTTAGAAATTCTGGGAAAATACCAAAAATCGTCAAAACTCTCATTAAAATAATGGTTGGTTCATTCTAATCCAGTCTTTGGTTAGATCCTTGATAACTTAATAACTGTAATTGAATTCGTTTTAAAAATTGAAAATGGACCGAAAAATATGTAAGGTGCGAGAATTGAACAAAATACTCCTCTAAAACGTGATTCTATTGAAAAAAAATACTAGCCTATGTAGGAAAACTCTATGTGACGTAGGAGTAAATATTTTGAGCATATAGCATATATAAACGTATTTTGATTAAGGAAAACACTACGTATTTAACATGAATATATTACTAATTGGCATCAATATGCAGGATATAAACACTACTGCACATCTGCTTCTTTTCTTTTTATATATTATTCAATGGTTATTTTTCCTGTCTTTATCGACTGAGTTTGGTACGTATACAGGGACTTACTACCCACCCACCACCCACAAAAGAGACTATCCAATAAGGAACTTCGCCAACATGAGAGTAACTCCTGTGTCTCTTTTTACTTATTTTGTGGTTGGGGCCATGTTTTGGGTTATAATCGTTTCACGTCTAGCGGATGACGTTTGGAAAGAGCGCCAACAATGTACTTAAATTGTTGTCGATGTCATGGTCATTCAAACACATGTGCTGAATCCTAGTAGTGAGTATTTCTTTGCCGATGCAGTCTTAGCAAATGATTCTTTAACTAGACGTGAAAGGATGTCCTAACTCGTTTGATGTTAACACAACGTATTCAATAAACAAATAAATATTTTTTGGTAGTCATTCGTTTGCGTTAAAAAAATTTAAATCTCTTTTAACAGGGAATTTTTCATATACACGTTCAAGTTAATCATAAGACAGCAAAGGTGAGTAGAACAGCAGCGGACTGGCTAATAAACAAACTATTATTACATTTTAATTAAACACAGTGCAATAAACCCCTCAACGGCTACGACGATGCATCAAAGGACGGGAGTGACTTTTTTTTCCCATAAAAGGCTGTACCGGCGCTTCTGTAGAGATCCTTGAAACCATTCGGAAGTTCATTAAAAATGCTAATGTCCTTTAAGATGCACTTTTCAAAGCTCTTTTAGGTTGAAGGGTCCTTTAAGAAGGGAATCCTGAAACAACGAATGAGAAGGTGTGAGGTGATAATGAAATGAATGGGTGGAGGGAAACGGGAGTACCCCGAATAAAACAACCAGTGCACGGCAACATCCGCCACGTTCCCCACTTGGAAAATATTCTGGATTTCATTCCATAAGAAATTGAAACGGGAAGCCTCGATGGGAGAAAAGTAATCTCTCCTTTTTAAAAAAAATTTAGGCTAATTTATAATATTAATCACCAAAGAGCCAACCTTCCACCTTAATGATTTCTTTTAGATGGCATTCATTTCTATCACTTGACTTTTTTTCCACTGGCTATGGGGTAGTTTGTGTAACGAATTCAGGCGATACAAATTTAAACCTTTTACTTGCCAGGGACACGAAAACAGAACCCCTCCAAACAAAATTTTGACGTGCGTCCATCTTCCCTGTGGAGGTTGGCTCTCCACTAACCACCGAGGCTCCTTGACGGTTTAGAAGAGGGGGGGGGGGATTGGTTGGGAGGTAACCGAAGATATCATAAAGTCATCCGTGGGGCGAGGCTCGTTATCAATGACGCAGCGCTGAGAGAAAGAGAGAGAGAGAGAGAGAGAGGATTGATGAGGCTAGGAAAGAAAAAAATGGAAAATGTGTGGGGAAGATACATTGGCCAGGTCAAGTGTGAGGTCTCAGGGTTGATGATCTCGGATCGATGAGGGAGGTCGTCAACGACATGGCGCAGTGTAATAGATCTAGAGCATTGTCGTGCCTTAAACTGCAACGTCATACGGTAGAGTGGTTACACTCATTATAACTACACATATAGTTAAATAAAAAAAAGTGAAATATATAAACAGACTGCTCTACATAGAGATTCATTCATGCGTCAAATATAATTTTTTACACGTTAAATACTATTAGACGCATTCAAACCACATTTATTTCACTTTCAATCAAAAACCACGTCGTACAGTGTGGACAGGTAAACTGAACTGCATAATAAAACTAACGAAATATAAATTAAAGGTATGTGTTTATGAATTTTGTTAATCACGTAATAAGTTCAAACATTACAAACGTTAAATGATTATTTTTTTGCAAATAAACTTTTTTTGTGCGCGATGGGAGTAAAGTTTCAAGGCCGAATTTTAATTAAACGTTTTCGTTAAACATTGCTGTGAAACGATTTCGTTAAAATTCAAGCATAAGTTATATATATATCCTACTTATTATTCCTTGATGGACTTTCTGGCGAAGTTTTTCGGTCGCATTCTGACTCATTCTCTACATTTATGATGGTCACCTGTGTTTAGTTATACTTTAAATTTAACCTTATCAGGCACAAGTAAATTACCTAAATAAATAAAAAATCGGCAAAGGCGAGGTTAAAGAAAAGCGCGTGACGTTCCATGAAACATTTCTGCAAAAAAATCTGCAAATGACACACAGTTTTTTTTTTTTGATGGGTGAAACAGAAAACGATCAGCGTTCATCGAAGTCTCCGGAAATTGGCCGGAGGTGTAGTTCTTCGAAAGAGGTGGGCGGTTGGGTAGGTGGGCAGGTGGGCAGGTGGGCAGGTGGGTGGGTGAGGGAGTTTCGAGGAAGCCGGCCGGCTACGGTAATGAAAATAAGACTCGCGAGGTCAAGAGGTCTTTGAGCTCTGCTTCTTCGTCGTCTCTCCCTTCCTCGCCCGCAAAACGCCTGTACCCCCATCTATCTCCCCTCTTACCAGCTGTCCCAGGCGAGGGGTCGAGCTACCCGATGATGGCGACGAAAGTGACAGATTGCCGATTTTTCTGCAACCCCCTCCTCCCAACCCCCCCCCCCCCTCTTTAGCAAACCCATCGAGACTCAGGAGCTCGCAGATGTGCGTATAAAGTTAGCGGCGACTGCTGCTCTTCGCTGGCCTTTCCCATCGACGCAAGGGTCGACCCGAGGAAATGAGTCTGCCATCTCCTTCACTCTCAGAAAAAAACTCTTAAGGGGCTATTAGGCCCCACAATCTCGATATTACAAAAAAAAGTTCCTATTTTTGCCAATTTTCAGTTATCCATGTCTATTTATGTCTGGGTAAACACATGTACTCTTTCAAACATCATTGCTATTTTCTCAGCAATTATTCTCTTAAGTGTGAAATAATCAACTTATTTTCTATTCATAATTTATTTATGTTGTAAATAAATATATTCCCAATGATTGCACCATACATTTTACTCCAAATTCTATGAAATAAATATATATATATATTTAGGGATCAACTTCAGTGCTCTATCTAAATTTCAAAACGCATAACCCCGCGTCAATTATTCCAGAAGTTTAAAGCAAAGGATTTATATATTAAATAATGCTTGTTGCAATAAAATGAGAGGTTATTAAGAACTTGTGGAATAAATGGACCGTGGTGATGCGTTTTGAAAATGAGATAGAGCAAATGCATGTGGCGTTTCGAATCAAAATTGTTTTTGATATTAAATGAGAATTAATTCTTTTAATGAATACTAGTGATCATTTCCAATAAATTTTTACTATAAAGAATGCAATTTACGAATAAAAAATGCTTTATTTTATCACTCTTAAAAAATTTATGATTCTTAAGAATATTTGAAAGAATACAATTAACTGTTCCAGCCTTGTAAACTTGATAAGCTATACGTAATAAGGTATTGTTTGACATGGTAAAAAATGAAATTGATGTTGAGAATCATTACTCAAATGTCGGTCATCAGGTCTGTGTGAATTATGACACAATTTTCGGTGTACGTTTGTATTCTAAATTTGAAAGTGTAGGTACATTCTTTAGAAATAAATTACATTGGGAATTGTGGTACGTTTTAATGTATATTTTCATTAAAAATTATCGTGAAAGGAGTTCTGATTATCTTTTGTATAACTTTTTGCAGAACTAATTATCTTTTCAAGGAGAAACGTACATGCAAAAAAGTTTTGTTTAGTTTGTTTTTAATTATTTGAACGAATAAAAATAATATTCATCAGCATTACCTAACATTTTTGAAGGAATAAATCCTAATTGCATAATACTATAATAGCTAAGTATACTTATTCCTTCCGTCTTTACGGCAAAACTTGGCTTCAAACGTTCGAAGAACAACGTTCTGAATGTTGGTTTCATCTATTCAAAAGGTTTATTGTAGAGTCAAAAAAAAGCACACATACACATACACACACATAGGTTATATAATAAAGAGAGAAAGTGAGTTTGTAACGCAAAAACTCTAGAACTACTGGAACGATTGAAACAATTATTTCTTTTTTATAAAGCATTTTTCCGGAATGGATAAATGGCATGTTTAATTAGGAAAAAAAAATATTGTTACGTTAGACATATAAAAATGTTCAAAAACGACAAAATTGACTTTTACCTTGGCTTGTGCTGAGAAAATCAGTAACAGATACAAAATATGATACACGTTTCCATGGATATATAGAAATATAAGGAGCTGAGTATTTTGCTATGAAATAGAAATACAAATCGGCAACGAATTTAAAATCTTTATCAACTCACGGGAAACCAGGTTTAGCAACTAATATACACACATTTACTTTTTAATTTATAATCCGTTTTCAAAGTAATACTTCACGACGAACATTTATTTAGGTCGTAATTCTTTTCTCGCGGAGCGCCTATCACAGCTATGCTTGCTTTAGTTACCCATGAAGCGCACTTACCCATCTGGACTAACGAATGCAATCGTTTAAGTGCATATAATTCGCGACAGACAAATAAGAGATAGGCTGCCTCCGACTCACAATTCCCCCCCCCCTTTTTTTTTCTTGTTTCCCATGGCAGGGCACCACACAATCTGCGGCCATAGATCACCTGCGGTTTTGCAATAATTGACAACATCCCTATAGCCGCGGTTGCTTTATCGACGACGAACGAGCGTGTGAAAACTGCTCTCTCTCTCTCTCTCTGTTTTGAAACTATTCATTCTGTTTCCAGCCCCCCCCCCCCCGCGCTGTCGTTTGCTATACAACCTGGTCAGAAGAGCAGTCAGGATGTGCTTGTAATGACTCATGGGTTTTCCATGCTTCACTACTGCCACAGTTCGCCGTCAAACAATAAACACTGTACCCTCCACGAGGCTTCAGTCTCCCTCACTGTATTTGTATTTTTTTTGTTAATGGAACCGAAATATTCATGTAAAATTACTGGTATTAGTAAATTTGTACATTTACTTGAAAACAACTCTATCACCAACAAAATGGTGTTCGCAAAAATACAGGGGTTCGGATTCTTACCAGGCAACTTATGCTCTGTGTTGTCCCAGTAGCTCCAGTGGTTAAAGTTATTTGTAAGCCGTTCCCTGAAGATCTTTCCTGTATTAAATATGCACGTTAAGACTCATAATAATACAAAATAATGTCCAGCTTTTTAATATCCGATTGTATTTTCCATCTTTTAAACAAATTATGATTCAATGAAACTTCAATCAAAATAAAAAATTATGCACCAATTTTCGTTAGAAATACTCAGTATTATCTCTAAAACGTATTTAATATATGTAAAAATAACCATAGCCATGTGTTGTAAACAATTATAATATGTTTATTGTAATATTACAAGCTATTACTTGGAAACCGTTATTCAAAAGGAATCTTTTGTAAAATAGAGAATTTTTTTCTGTGCACTGCCACTGTTTACGGTCAAACAAAAAAATCTTTTTACTTTCCACGAGGCTTAAAGCTACCGTGGAACAAAGATTTCACACTTTAGGCTCTGCCGGGGGAAATAGCTGCAAGGTAAATTTCTGACAAAGCAGTGGAGCCCTGCAATTACTAAAAGTGGATAGTTGTATACAATTTCCAATCTCTTCATTATGGAAAGTATTTACAGCAAACAATCTTGTCACATTATTTGTGCTGTAACACATAGTATATCCTCATAAACAGACAAAAGTGTATACTTACTAATCGTACATTCTTAACTTTGGAAGCCTCAATATTTGAATTTCATGTCATTGGTTTAAGTTGAACTCTAATTTAAACCAAACTTTTTAAGTATCTGACCACGGATAATTTTAAGTAATTATTTTTATTGTTCAAAATTATTAGAAATGTGTATTTAATTTTTTATAGTGTTTTTTCTGTAATTCATACACATACAATTGTATGTATTTAATAATGCATAATTAATTAAATACTTTTGTACATTTATATGGTAATCTGTATTTTTCAATAAACTTAAGACAAACAAAACTCAAGGGAAAAATTCTTAATAATAATCTGTACGTAAATAATCACACACATTAATAAAACACGTGTAAATATTTTGAAAATTTATACTTTCAAATAATATTTTTTAACCATTCAGGAACGTCTTATCATTCAGAAACTAAATTAACTAATAGTGGTTTTGTAACAGTACCAATAGATTCTTTCTACCTTAAAAAATTCAAATTAACTTAAAAGCAAATTTACGTCAATTTAGGTAAGGCAAATTTATTTCCACGTATGCAATTAGTGATGCAAAACTGTTCCAGACAAGAATAGATAATGTGTCGATAATTTCCTCTTCGAGAAATTACTGCAATTGTCATGCAGCTGTTAAATCTCTTCACCTAACTGGCTAAATTACAATTGTTTTCGAACTGCTGAAATGTTATGTGTGCTGCCTGTTTAGTGATCCATAACGATGAGAAGATAATAGTAAAACATGGCAAAAAATGTTCACTGCAGCGCTGTGAAACAGGAGCGCCGCTGAGCGCAGCGATGGACTCCTCCTGGTGACGTCACGCGCTTGAAAGCAGGCCTGGAGTCTAGTGAGTGTCGGGCTTACCCGGGACTCGAACCCAGAACGGACGTGCGTTTGACTGCGCCGCGGAGGTCGGCCCGCGCAAATAGCCTTTGGGTTGATTTGAAATGTCTGCAGCAAAAAAAAAAAAAAAAAAGAAACTCGACGGTTGCTAATTACTCCTCGGCAAGAATAGTTTTTTGCCGTGCGCTTATCTGACTACGACGGCGAGATCAGCATTGGATAAAAAAATGTGTCTGAGCGCACAAACGGTTAAAAACAGCTTCTACCACGTCAGTTCGATAATGTATTTTCAAGCAGAAGGTGGCTATGTGTGCTCTATTGATTCGTGCTAGGGGAAAGAGGAGGAAGGAAAAAAAAAATAATAATGGGAACGAGTCTTCATTTACTCGCCAGCGATACGTAATATCTAACCTCGGTAACGAGTAAATTCATTAGTTCTCATGTTGAAAACACACATAATACGAAACTCGGACACGAAATTTAACGTGGAATTATTTTAAATAATGCCGAGCGTGATAAATATACATACGCAAATTGTGTTTTCTACAACATTTCTGGACGCTAGAATGCGCTGCCGGAGCAGCTACGTCGACTATCGAAAATTTTGATTTCGAGAGAAAAATTTTGAACTGTATAATGAAACGGCTCCGATAAAAGCGAAAAAGTCTTGAAAAACAGTAAGCCCTGGCTTTGGACCTAATTTTCGACAAGGAATTTTATGAACAAACTGCTCAAATTCTTAAAATTCATTAAAAAGTTAATACTACAAAGTTTCGCTTCGGCTTTGTGAACTTTGGTTAGCGTTATCCGCCACAGATGGCAGCACCGCACGTTGTTACACATTTCCGTTCCATGCGACTTCCGTTCCTTTCACGATATTACTCCTACCAAATGCCAAAAACATAGAGCTAAGATTAAAAAAATATATTTTAAAAAGTAACCAGTAAGCTTGCTTCCAGACTTTATGATAACTGTGAGGCTCATGGTTTGATCCCGGACCACCACCCTATGTTTTTTTACAACTTAAAAAAATATAAAACAATATGTAATACTGCTACACTAACGCTTCCCAACTAGGCTATATGTGTCGCAAGCCAAGATGGCGGACATCTGCAATCAATACCAGCGCCGTCTTGTAGCAAGCAATGGAATCAAAGTGGTTGAATCAAAGTCGACATGTTTGTCGCCAGCTGACGATAGCTGCAGACGAAATTGGGGGATGGAAGCGGAGGGGAGTGTGGCGAAGAGGGCGTACCATAATTTCTGCCTGCAACACATAATAAGTACGATAATTTCTACAATATCAAGGAATCCTCAGGACATAACTCAATTTGAAACGTAGTGAACGTTGCAGTAAATCGGTGGGTTTCCTGCCCCTCCCCCCTTTTTTTTTAACCCTTTCACACTTAATCGTCAATTTGACATCATATAGGTTGCATTTGCATTCCACCGACAAACTTCGTATGTTGGTTCATTACGACAAAATCATCTGAAAACAGTTGTACGACTTACGGTCTAATGTGCTTCCGAAATTTGGTAAATGTCTTTGAAGTTGCGGTTGAATAATATTTTTATTGTAAACCCAATGTATCGGGCGTTGCATGGACTTCTCGCAGTGTAAAAGGGATTTTTTTTTGGAAACTGGTTGTAAACGTTAGATTTCCTCGTATTTTAGACACAAAATGAGAATAATTACACCTATATTTACCAAAATAATAATTCAAGGTTGTGGGAAAAGGTGTCTTGAGTAGTTTTTTCCGAATCATATAAAGAAAATGTACACGAATTTTCTCATTTTTAATTCTAAAATTTTAAATCATACCGTACATTCTTTGACTGATACTTCTGCCTGAACTCACACTAAAATTAAAAAAAAAACAACATAGAAATTGACGTGTCTAAAGCAATTCCCTTTTTAACGACTTTCTACCATCCCCACATCACTGGTTATGTCTACCTCATTTACAAAGCTTGTTATAATACATTCACCACAACACTGGTAATGTTCACATCCTTCACATCGCTCACATCGCTAAACAGGTCTTCCTCCTCCACATCGCTAGGTAGTTATACATCCTCCATACCGATGTTTATTTCTAAATCCTTTACATCCATTATCAGGTCAACATCATCCACATTGCGGTATATATTTACATCTTCCACATCACTCGGTAGATAAACATCGCTGGGTAGGTCTACCTCGTCAACATCGCTGGTTATGTCAATCTCCTCCACATCACTGGTAATTTCATCCTCCTCCAAAATTAAGGTGAAATCTACCTTCTCCACATCCACATAGCTGGGTAGTTCTATATCCTCCATATCGATGTTTATGTCTAACTACTTCACATTCACTATCAGGTCAATGTCCTCCACATTGCTGGTTATGTATACTCTTCCACATCATTCGGTAGATCAACATCGCTGGATAGGTCTACCTCGTCAACATCGCTGGTTATGTCAATCTCCTCCACATTGCTGGTGATTTCATTCTCCTCCAAAATTAAGATGAAATCGACCTCCTCCACATCCAAGATCAGGTTTACATCCTCCACATCGCTCGGTAGATCTACATCATACATATCGATGTTTATGTCTAACTCCTTCACATCTATTATCAGGTCAACGTCCTCCACATTGATGGTTATGTCTACTCTTCCACATCACTCGGTAGATCAATATCGCTGGGTAGATCTACCTCGGGCAACATCGCTGCTTATGTCTATCTCCTCCACATCGCTGGTAATATCATCTTCCTCTACATACAAGTTTAAGTCTACCTTCTCCACATCCAAGATCAGGTCTTCCTCCTCCACATCGCTGGATAGTTCTACATCCTCCATATCGATGTTTATGTCTAACTCATTCACTTCCATTATCAGGTCAACGTCCTCCAAATTGCTGGTTACGTCTACATCTTCCACATCACTCGGTAGATCAACATCGCCCGGTAGGTCTTCCTCGCCAACATCGCTGGTTATGTCATCCTCCTTCACATCAAGCTAAATTTCAGCTCCTACACATCCATGATCAGGTCATCCTCCCTCACATCACTGGTTATGTCATGTCGGTAGCCTCGACCTCTCTCCCAACGTGGCCGGCTTCAGCGGCGAAAGTTGTGGAAAGAAACGGGTCTGCTGAGGGAGAGGATCGGCTTGACCCTTGAGTTCCAAGGGTGTTTGCGCCCACAGCCTGTCCACGGCGTGACATGCAGCGACCTGTCGGGACTGCTTGGCGTCCTCGTCCTCCAAACAGGGATGGCCTGCCTCTTCCTGCGCCCCGCGTGGTCGCCGGGCCTGCGACACAAGCCACACTCGCAGGTACCACACTGCACCGACTTCCCCCGCTTCCTAGCTTCCTTCCTCTATTTATTAATAATAGCAATGAAATGAACTATTTTTTTTTCAAATGCATTTAAAAAAAACTTGATTTTAAATAATTCTTAAACATGAAGATTACCAATAATTAGGTAGTTTATGCAGCTTAATTAATTGTCCAAAAAAGACGTGTGTAGTTTTAGGCATGTGAAAGTGACAGCATGGCATACGAGATGGACCTCCCTCAATACTAATTTGTTGAGCCACAGTCGCCCACAGCTACACTCCCATCGAGAAATATTCACGCCTCTCAGTTTAACCTAACGTATTTATACACTCGTGGGCTTGTAACTGTAGTACAGTGTGAGATTTATTTAATCAAATAATAATTCGTGTCAAAAAATTATCCATGTCCAACTAAAGCGTGGAAAGTATAATACCAGAAGAAATATTTAGTACACATCTAAAAAAATACTTATATAACACTGTTTCACAATATTGATTTAAACAAATAATTAAATTAATAATACATACACGAAAGAACAATATTTTACTTCGAAAATGGCCCGTTGCACGGTGCACAACAATATGCTCAAACCCCGTTGTGTTGCCCTCTGCCCAAATACTCCCTTACTAGATGCCAGAGCAGGCGGGTCCCTACCGCCGCGACCCGCCTATCCCTGCAGCATGGCGGGGTTCAACCTGAGCCGCACTCCGCCACGTGGAGCCCGCTCAAGGCTGCTCCAGCGATCACTGACGATGCCGACGGCCCCGGAGTGGGGATAACGTGACATCCACCCCCATGAAACAACAGCGCACATGAAAGTGTGCAAGTGCGCAAGTGCGCGAGAGTGCGCGAGCACAAGGGCGCAAGAACGCAAAAGTGCAAGAGCGCAAGAGAGCAAGAGCGGAAGAGAGCAAGAGGGCAAGAGAGCAATAGCGCAAGAGGGCAAGAGTGCAAGAGAGCTAGTATGCTGCGTCATTTCCAACTTTCCCTGCCGTCTCCACTATCGGATCCCCCACCACATACCTAACTATTCCCTTCATGCTGTAGAATTTTCGTAACGCTCTAACGAAAATTGTTACCCCTTCAGCAAATAAGTATCACTTGAAAAATAAAATTTGGGCAACATCAATACCTAAATGATTATATTACTATTCCTAAAATATTTATTACAATTTTTGAGGGCGGCCGACACCTCTACTGTAAATTGGGCCTGGACTGGGTATTGTGAGCTGCTGTTGTTAACTCTGTATTCTTTGTTTGATCACAACTTATGCCACCACGTATTTACTCAATTTTATGTCACAATGGTAAAAAAATGAACGCAGGTGTTCACATGTGTGACAGTTCACAGTTAGAAAGTAGTATTTAGTCGATTTATAGAGACAGAATTTGAGAATAACAACAAATGCATAAGAGCTATGTCAATAAAGTTACCAGAATATTTCTTATTTGGTAATGATTACGAGGAAATTGTGAAATACATGGCGAGTGAGAATAGGCCTTAACGTGCCATCTTTAAAAGGCTCTATATTTATGGAAGGTTTCTGATTGCTAATACAATTTAATAAACGTTTCATTGGTCTAGAAAAGCTATAGTTTTTTTAAACTTTTATTTTTTTTTGCAGTGAATAAGGCTGAAACGGATGTGTTGGGTCTCCGCATTATGAAAAGTCGTGGAGAATCATAATCATTGGTCGGGTAAAGTCGGGTAATTTACTTAAAATCATGATAAAATGTTGTAAGTTCCCCAGTGATAGTAATTTGAGTGGAAAATAAAAATATCCTTTCTTCATTCACCCGGACTGTGAAAGAAATTTTTCAGACGGTGAGTTAATGCATAGTCATGCAAACTATGAAATGACGTATTCAATGTTCTACTGGTAAAAAAAAGTACAATAAAAATTAGGCCTGCTATGGGGATGGTGGAGGTTGAATATTATTTATTTCTTTAAAAAATTGCACAATAGGTATACTATTTAAAAAGTAGTAAAGGAAATTGTAATTGTGATCATGAAAAGTCAAGGAAATTTTATTTGAGATTCTTGCGGACATCCTGTTCAGTTTTCAAATTTGATTTTAGGTTTGTATAGAGTAAACTTATAACCAATGACGGGGAATGACTAAATGTTCATACAGGAACTGTGTAATTAGAGTACAATTAATATTTAAAAAAAATTGGTTTTCTGTAAAGTCGGTTTACGGACGATAGTTTAACGTGACAACGTCATAAAAAAACATTGATGAATTGATTGCATGTTTTTATTAATAAAATTGAATCAATTTTATTTAATTATCACTATTTTGTATGGATACAAAGAAGGAGTAAAATGAAATCTACAATTTAATTGATAAATTTACTTTTATTTGCTCTCATTAATTCAAATATGTTTATTACTTTAACGAAGAGATTATTTTAACTATAACTTTTATACATGTTTGCTATTTAACTTCTTCCAATCGGTTTTATTCTTTAAAGGATAGGAAGATGATAGGAAAAGTAGGAAATGAATGGGAGTGTTTCAAGTTTAATGTGCCTCGAAAAAGTCAAATCGATGGTCGTTCCAATCGAGTGTAAGAGAGATAGATGCGGCGCAAGCGTACAATGTGTAACGGGACACAGCGTAACGGGACAATGTGCGTAACGGGACACTTTTTCGTGCGTTCAGCCGGCGTTCATCGATTTATTAGACGTTGTCACGTCAAAAAATTGTGTTGCATAGCATGTGGCGGTGAAATATTTGAGCCTTTGCCGTTTCAGGCCGACTTCAATATTTTTCTA
Source organism: Bacillus rossius redtenbacheri (assembly GCF_032445375.1). NCBI lineage: Eukaryota > Metazoa > Arthropoda > Insecta > Phasmatodea > Bacillidae > Bacillus > Bacillus rossius. The sequence goes on along the minus strand of NC_086335.1, from coordinate 36,252,587 downwards.
TCTTGTGTACCGTGAGTGTAGAGGAGCAGAGACTCGCGGGTCGTCGACGGCGGGGACCCTGGGGCGACGGCGCTTCTTCGCGCGAGATCCTCTCCTGCGGCAGGCGAGGCTCGCGCGGTCTGCTTTCCCTCAGCGCTAAGCAGTGGACCAGTCCAGTCGCAGAACCGCGCAATCGCAGAACCACAGATAAGCAGAATCGCAGAATCGCAGAATGACAGAATGGCAGAATCGCATAATGAGCTGAAACATTTTAAAACACAAACTATAACACTAAGTATATGTTTGTAGTTTTTTTTTTTTGCTTAAATGACTGAATAAGTCTGTAAATACTTCTTTCAAAAAAAAACCTTAACCTTTTTCAGCTGTTTCAAAATTAATATTATATAATATATCAAACTGTTATTAAAAAGTAAAATAATATCCCCTGGCGAGTTTTCCAAAAATGCGCTCAATCGTTGTGCTACGGAGTCTGTTGAGAATTTAGAAGAAGAATATGTGTTATAATTATTAAATTGCCAGTTTTCGTTAGTAATTTTAAACTTTTTTTTAATATTATACCTATTTTAGTTTACCAAATATATTCCAGGGTAGTATCATTATCATAAAGTTTAATTTGGTACTCAAATACGCTTGGTTCATCTTCTACTGTTCATGAATGTGACTATATACGGGTTCATGTTGCTACACGTGGGCCCGCCAACTTTGCGACACATTTCCGTTCATGGACTGCCTTTCCATTTTCAAGAAATTACTCCTAACAAGTACCGTACACGGAAAGATAAGATATTTACACATATAATTTAAGGGTTATTACGTAAAAAATGTTAACCCATTATTTGAAATTCTGCCTTATACATTCAGAGATCCGATATTTTCTGGCAATACCTGTATCAAGCTTTTTTTAACCCCATTAACAGATTAATTTCCAAAGAGCAGACGAAAAAATGCAATTCTTATCTCTATTAGCATGTTTATCACTATAAGTTTCTTACGTCTAGTTCTGTTAGTTTCAAAAGCACGCATTTTTATTCTTAAAATGTAACTTACACATTAAGAGTGGAATTTTGAAAATTTTTTAAATGTGGTTGGTAGTATTGTAATTTTTATTATTGACACCCAATTAATTTTTTTATTCTTGAGTAGCTTTTGAGATATTTTTTACCATTTTAAAACCAATTTTACCACTATTTCACTCTTTAGGGATAAAAATAGTGAAAATGTTACCTAAAATTAAATATATATTAATTTATAGTGTTTATTTAACTCACATAATTTACCGAATTCTTACCTCGAACAGTTTTACTATCAGAAAAAATATATTTATTTACTTTAAATATTGTCATATTTCAGACAATTTGCACCACACCGGATGAAGATACTTACTTGTATATTGGGGCAAATCTAACAAGAATTAAAATTATTTCCTATGTCTTTTCCTGTCTATAAAAGTAAACATTGATCACAAAACGTGATTATACATATCCAAAAAATTGAATGAATAGAAAAACAAAAGAAAGTACTACAATATGATATTCGTACGTTGGACATGTCCGTGTTAACACAATGAGTTATTCTTATGATTTAGTTGTTTTAAAAGCTCAGTGTTTCACCGTAGGTCCAAAAGCTCAGAGTCTGGTGTAGACAGGACACTATCATCTCCAAGTGATGAAACAGAAGATCAAGTAGCTGAATCCCCGGTTCGTGATTAGGGCGAGACATAGTTAGAAATAGGCGGTATTTGAGTTACCTGAACTACCCGCCGATAGTAAGTTGGGGGTGTGAGAGCGTTAACTATTGAAACGGAATGAAATGGAGTGGAATAAAAATTACATAAAGGCATTATATTAGTGCGTGAGGGCATCTACCTTGAACCGAGTGTGTACAGGACTGGGATTTCTGTTAGTCAACATAAATCGGTTCAGAACTTGTAGATATTCCCTATTATGACAGTAACAATGACTTGTCTTCTGAGGTATCTTCTTTCTGGGTGATAATTTGTAGAAGACTCTTCGTATGTTGGGTTTTTTATGTTTCCTATTTCCCTGCCTCCCTCTTCGAGACTTGTCTGTGATTTATCTGTGACAACGTTGGTTGATGATTGTGTCAAGGAGTTGCTGTTTAACTTTCTTGTTCATTTTTTTTTCAACTTCTTTCTCATCTCCTGTACCGCTGTTATGGGGGATGCTGCAGTTGCCACCAGTTATTGTGTACACACCAAACTCCACCGACAGCGTTTATTTAGCTGCTCGTGCGCGCAACCTCTGAATGCTAGTCGCTACATTTCTCACGGCGGCCAGCGCTACGCCTACAGAATAGAAAGTATGGCGTTTTAACACCAGCTCCGTGTGAACTCAGTTCCATTTCAGATAGTGTGCTCCATTCCAATCAGTTGAATTATCGCGACGGCCAAACAGCTAAAAATTACCCTGTAGGCTACGCCCGACTTCAGGCCAGGTCAATAGCCTAAACTTCGCAAGAAACGCGTTAACGCAAGGACGCAACACGCAACAAACGCAAGAGAACAACGGCCGTTCATGAAAGCACGAAAGTCACAAGCAGCCAATAATACAACGTAAAAATTGTAAAACTATGAAGAAAAAAGAACAATTCTTCCTCATTTTAACATTTATTGTTTATTATGAAAACGTGTAAAATTCTCATTAATTTGTTAAGAAAGGGTTGTGTACTTTCACTGTGAGAAGGCATAACGAGTGAAAACGTAAAACATGCAATAAAAACCTTTTTTGGAGGAACACTTCAATTGAATTACGTGAATTTGTGAAACTTTGTTTTGCGTTATCCACTACAGATGGCAGCACCGCATGTGGTTAGGACACAATTCCGTTCTATGCGACTTCCGTTACTTTCAAGATATTTCTCCTACCAAATGCCGTATTCCGAGAACTAAGATGATATACATTTAAAAAAATTATTTGGATTCACATATTAACAAGCCAAAGATTAGTGTCAGAGCAAATTTCACAAACTCTATGAGGACTTGTGTTATAGAAAGAGGAAACGAGTTCCGAAACGTAAGAAGTTGGAAGTTGGGCAAATCTCGCGTTGCGTTTCTCACGTAATTTCGTCCCTTGCCGCAGCAAAAGGTCGAAGGGCAGTCCCTCCCTCCCTCCCCGCAGTTCACGACTGGTTTTATCGGCGACGCCAGGGGCGGTGCTCAGCTCTGGCGTGTTGGGCGTGCGAGTCACGTGGTCGTGCGGATGGCCTGCTGCGATAGCGGTCGATCCGGAGAAGCTAGGAACGAGTTCAATTGAGTCGGTCGGCAGTGACAGACGCAGCGAGAAAGCCGGGCGGAAACCCAACAACGACTCAAGAGTATCAATAGAGCGAGGGCTTTTGTTGAAGGTGGAAAAGACACACCTACTTGAAAAGGTCAAAAAAGAATTGAACACAGTGGCGTAGCAAGCGGTTGGCAGGGATGGCCCCCACCAGGGGCGCCTGTGCGGGGGGGGGGGGGGGGCCGCCGCCTCGACGTTCTCGCTTTACTGAACCTTCCCCCCCCCCTCTTTTAAACCAAGAGGGGACGCCATTTTCAATTCTGGCCTGTGGCGCCAGTCATCTTAGCTACGTAACTGTGAACAGACAGTAACCAACCCCTGAGTTATTCGCTTAAAAACACCAACGCGTTTTTCTTTATAAACTTTACATGAAATAAAACGAAAATGTTTAATGATGACTTACAATCAATCCTATATTTATCGAAAATATATTATCTTTATTTATAAAATCATTGAAGTTTTACGTTTTATTTCAGAGGATATTTTTACTTTCAATAAAATGATAATTTAAATTATAAATAAAGTGTTTTTTTAAATAATATTTGAATAGCTGCGACTGAAGGTCTATGATTTAAACCTGTACATTAAAATGTTTTGAAATGTTTTAAAAAACCTGAAATCTTCGTAATTCATGCACACAAGAAAAATATGTATTTAATAATGCAAAAATTATTAAATACTTTAAATTTTCTATGGTAACCTGTATTATTCTTAAATAAATTAGGACGAACAAAAATGATTGAAAAAAATTCTTAATAACAAGCTGTAAGTAAATCATTACGAATATTAATAAAAGATTTTGAAAAATTAAGCTTTGAACAAATATTTTTAAACTATTTGGAACCAACTTTTTTATTCAGAAGCTAAGTTAACTAATAGTGTTTTTTTCATTAATATCAACATATTATAGTTATCTCCAAAATGTTACAAACTAACTGAATAAATTTTTTTTAGTCAGTTTAGGTACAAAAAACGATTTTATCGTATTTCGTATGCCGTTAGTCTCTCAAATTGATGAAATAACTAAAATGAGCTTTTTTAGTTTACTGATTGTTGGCCATTCAATAAGTTTTTGCCCCCTGATACGCATGTTTCAATGATATTTTTTATACATAAATCTATGAAACATCAAAGCAGCAAACGGACCTGCTAAGTTTATGTCGACAGAGACAGAAGTACTATTTACCCCGTAGGCCTATATTTAATTTTTAAACTGTGGGGTTGGCTTTCATAACATACACTCTTTTCAGACACTGATGCTCTAATGTCATTATCAATGGTGTAGTTGGAGGAGCAGATGTTTACTGTCATTTAGCTCAAGAGGTTGGCATGGAAAGTGTTAAGAAAATGGTTGCTCGTGGTAATGTTAAGAACGAGACCTTCAAGGGAAAAAGACAAGTAGGTAATTTTTTACAGCACTTCCTATCAGGATCCATCAAAGTAACTGCTGTTGATCCATTAACATTCTTCCGAAGATTGTCTCTTTCGAAGAAGTCCGATGAAGACTGGAATGTTTTTTTCACATACGCGATTGCGCCCTCTACCCATTGCCACTTTTTATTTTCGAAGAAGGCATAGCGGAAGGTAAGAAATCTTCGTTGTACGCGGCTTTCACCCCGATCGATTGCAATGCAATGACAGGATAAAAAAAAAGTTTGCTGTTTTCGATGGAGGACACCTCCTACACAAAGTTATTTGGCCACTCAACATCTCCTTTGCTACAATAGCTAGGAGTTATTTTTAATTTCTTAAGAGACATTATGGATCCCAGGTTGTGGTTGTATTTGATGGACTTAACCACAATATTCAAGCTATTGCGGGGTATGAAGTTGCAGCGCTCCCCTTAAGAAATCTTTGAAGCGAACTCACTCAGGAAATAATTTTAGCAAATGATCAAAACAAAAGTTGTCCGATCAAACATTTAAAAACATATTTTTTTAGAGTGTGACATTGAAGTCAAGCACGCTGAAGAGGATGACTTACTTAATTGCCAATACAGCAATTTCGAGTGATAACTTGGTTAAATCATGTTGGCATCAATACACAACAATCAAAATCATCTACTTAATCTATGGAAAGGGACAATGTATCTCCTGACTGAGCTAGAATTTTATGTTGAAGGTATTTTAATAATGTTATAAACGTTTGAATGCAAAACATTGGTCCCTCGGTGTCTGTACTCGCTGAGATATAATGATCGCAAAGCGGTGCAATGGTCCATGGTCAAATCCAAAACCCCTAAATACTTATTTTTTTTTTTAATTTATGCTGAACGTCTCGTCGAGAGTGAGGCAATTATATGAAACTGCGTAAAGAATCGGCCACTATTTAATGGAAGTAACCAACCCCTCATTTGCCTGCATGTGATTTCGGAAAAATATGGGAAACTGAAATCAGGGCTGACCGGACCGGAAATTCAAACTCGGGCACCCTCTATCTGCCAACTATCCCTCCTAGGTTAGGTTTGCCAAGAAGGAACAGTCTGACATTGAAAGCTCCATGAACCTTAGGCTCGATGGCACTCCAAATTTGAAGTGCAAAGAAAGAATTAGTGAAAAAATAAACTGCACCGACTGGCTCGCCACGTTGCCCATATAATAAGTGCAAAAAAAAACTAAAAAAAACTAAAGAACATAGGGAGAAATAGTTAGAAGGAGAAATACTTAGAAATAAACTTTAGGTCACAACAAATGAAAGCAATTTACACAAAAACATATTTGGAGGTCAATCTTTTGTAAGTATATATTTTTTAACAATATATCACACTTAAAATATAATACTTATTGAGTATTAATTGTTGCGTTATTATTTTATCATACTTTCTATACCTTTTGGGGGCCCCACAAAACAAATTAAAATAGACAATTTAACTGCTTAAGTCATTTTTTTCAATTGCTGTGGTAGTTATGTGAACATTTAAAATAAAAATTTTGTTGATTCATTTTTACGAAACTTGATTAAGTTTTAAGTTTATTATTTTCATTTGAATTTCAGTGATGAAATGGCCGGGTAGAGTTCCAAAGAGGTAATTTCATGCGCCACATGCTGCATGCCAATAAAAAATATATCATTGAAGAACTTTCCAGGAAATTCTTATTGGTGGCATCCCGAAGCCGTTCGAGCAGATGAAAAACTCCGCCTTTATTCCAGAGAAGTGGAATTTAGGGACACATGGCCGGGATGTCTCACATCTACACTAGGACCACTAAAAGAAAAGAATATATAAAAAATAACACATTGGCCAAAAATAAATAAACTAATAGGTTCCCGGGGATATAAAGTAAAAAATAAAACTCACCAGTTGGCGGTGCGAAGAAATTAAAATTTACATAAATCCAGCGGTTTTAAATGCCGAAGGTAAAATTATGTTTTCACATTATGGCTGACTAAAAGCGAAGAAGGTGCAAGTGCATAACAACAAAGTTGACCATAGATATCATCACTAGATGTTAAAGGTGGTAACAAATACTTTACATTTTTAGGCTCTTTTCCTAAACCAAGATTGCATAATACCTTATTATTCATTAATTATTATTTGAAGTTTTTATGTATCTGTTTCAAAATTTTTTCATAGTTCGATTATATAAGTGTCCAGTCTTGAGGCACTTCACATTAGTCTTGTATATTGAACATAGTTAACTGATTTATGTAACACACAAAATATTCACATTAGAAGATATTACATAACAATATAAACGTCTTAAAATTAATTCACCTTACCTTTAATATATATGATCATACGTAGAGACCCGGAAAATTCGCGGGTTCAATGACCTCCAGGATAGACTCCAATATCCTCTACACACTCGGGAAAATTCCAACTGTTCATTGGCTGCTGACTTGTGAGTATTCTCGACTGGGTGGCCTGAGATTCGACACGTCTATGAGTGAGGGTCTCTAATTGGCCCTCAGTCCTCCAGATTAACAGTGAACCAATGACAGAAGCAGCACTAAGGTATAATTATTTGAATTTTAGCATAACACGAAATGAACCCACGAATTTTCCGGGTCTCTAATCATAAGTTACAAAAAATAGAGCGTACGTGACGTCCAGTTTTCCGGAAGAAAAAAACAACAACAAAAAGTTAAGTAAGTCGAGCATGAACCACACAATAGCTGTGCAATGGCACATCGAACAGCAGAGTACGCAGAATTTAATTTCGGGGGGGGGGGGGGGGGCAACCACTTTGTCCACAGTTTGCTTTCAAATTCTTTCCATTAGTTGGTGGAAATGATAGACACATTTTAGGTTTTCGTTGGTGGGTGATATTACCCCCCCCCCCCCCCTTTTTTTTCCTTGTTCATCCCAGCGTACGTCAATGTCCTCGAATGCGAGTCCAGGGTCTTAAACTGCGCCATCTTGCTCCATCGTGCTCAATAGGTATTGATGTGGCATTAATCGATTCGAAGCTGTCTTTTCATGTCTGATCTCCCATCAGCGCTTAAATTCTTGCTGTGGAAAAGTCCCTAACCACTACTTGTAATTCTGTTATCTTCTCTTTGGATGTTACCTTTCAGGACGAGAACAGAAAGTGAGGGAGAGTGCTGAAAGTGATGCTCCACAGAGAGCGCTTTGGAGGAGGAGGGAAAGAAAGGGATCCGAGGTAGATAGTCTTCGTAGAATCAATGGCACGCCCGCATCTCCCTCTTCCAGATCGCCGGAGCCTGCAAGTCCCTGGTATCTCGAAGGGTAAGGGGCGAGATACCTCCACTTAAAAAAGAGTCTTTAAACTGCTTCCTTGAGAGAACACCGCGGGAGGTAAGTTGGCGAAGAAGATCGTTCCTCCCACTCCCTTAACAAACCCCTGCGGAAAGATTTGTGGCGACCCCGGTCCGATTGCAACGTCGCACACAGGCACACGCGTTCCATCTTCTTTGGGAATTTACCTTCGGGAACGAAGTTACGCTTGGTCCATTAAACGTAACTCGGTTCGTGGCGAGAGTAACTCACTTAACTAGTTCTTGGGAGATCACGGGTTTGAATCCCGGATGTGAATTCACTCATTTGTTCTAGGCAAACACGCAGAGAGAAAACTAAATGATTTATTCGTCACACAGAATAGTTAGTTCGTGTAGCCATAAATAAACCAATAACTACTATCTGAAATAACAACATATGGTGCTAGCTGAAATTGATCTGGTGTACAACAATTTTTTTTTATTTTAACTACAACAACATGAGACAATTGTTCGAAACAATTTTTTTTCGAACATTCAGAAAACTTTTGGACACTAGTACATGAAAAACAGTATGTGCAATTAAAATACTTAATATCATTTGGGGGAAAAAGTAGAAATGGTTAATGGTAACTGTTAACTGTATCGTAGAGTGGTAGGGTTTTATCGTGAATGTGCCGTTTCAATAAACCATAACGTCGAAATGACTCGAAGTTAAAGCGGACGTTCGTAGCTGCTGGAATGATGAGAAGTGTGTTAAGTTTGTTTTCCCACAGAGCGCTGCTAGTCCCTCCTCCGTATCTCAACGTTACAGCGGGTTGTTTACGGGCTGGGGAACTTTACTACGCCTGCAAAGGAGTGTTAGTAACGGCGTGACGTCAGCTGATATCGGACTGCAGGCCGCGGAGCTCCATAGTCTATCAAATCTTCAGATTTCAGGGGTGCAACAGATGATCAACACCTCGTCCTGTTCTTGTGAGTTCATCAAAACTAAACTCAGAATGGATTACACTAGCATCGCACCTGGATACAGCTAGGAGGTGGCCAGTTATGGATACAGGAACTCTTTTCATGGGCATTTGAAAAAATTAAAAAAAAAAACTAGAATATGTGTATACGTAAAAACTACGTCAAAAACAAGACACGAGTCACTTCCTGTATAGTTCAGCCTGCATCAATAAATTTAACACACCACCTCCAAAAGAATAGCAATTCTTTTCATAACTTAAGGGTGTGGTGTTGGGAAGAGATATACTCCAAATTTTCCCCTTCCTTTGCATCCACCAATTGTGGTGGCCATTCAGACATTACAACATAGGTACTACGTGTACCTGTTTTTTTTCTGCACAGAAATAAATTTTCTATACTTTTACAAAAGGTTCATTTGGAAAGACATTTTCAATAATTTACAAAAGCTTCATTTGCAAACCATTTGGCAAAAAAAAGTTTGTATTACTACAAGAACGGTATTGCAACTTTGTTCAACACATGGCTATGGTTATTTTTGCACATATGAAGTACGTTTTTCAAGATAATACCGAGTATTTCATAAGAAAATCGGTGTATAATTTTATATTTAAATTGACGTTTCATTCAAGAATAATTTTTTAACCCATGAAAATAATATAAAAGAACATTAAATAATGTGACTTTCTTTTGTTTTATTGTGCTTAATAATGCGCGCAGTTAATATTGCAAAGATATTCATGGAACGATTTACAAATAACTTTTACTACTGGAGGTACTGGGACAATACAAAGCATAAATTCCCGGTAAGTGTCTGAAACCAGAATTACTAAGATCAATATTTTGTAGTGACACAGTTATTTTCATGTAATGTACAAATGTACACATCATGTGAAAGTTTACATGATATTTTCTATTTAATTTACAAAAAAAACCTGATTTCTTAATGGGCTCTCGGTACGTATACGGCAATTTTTGGAGTAAATTCGTGAACACGACGGAAGTCAAGGAATGGAAATATGTTAGAACTATGGTGCTGCCATCTGTGGTGGATGGCGCGAACCAAAGTTCCAAAAGCCCAAAGTAAACTTTAAAGGATTAACTGTTTCGTGAATTTTAACAATATGGACAGTATATTAATAAAATTCCTTGTCGAAAATCAGGTTCAAAGGTAGAGCTTTGTATTTTTTTTTGTCTTTTTTCACTTTTATCGGAGTCGTATGAGTTTATAGTTTGAAATTCCGTTCTGCAAATTGAATTATTCGATGGTCTACGTAGCTGCTCCAGCAGCGATTTCATGCTGCGGCTTTTGTGAAACTTCGTGTGAATCACGCCAAAAATTTGTGCATATTTATTACGCTCAGCATTATTGTAAAGAATTATACGTTAAACTTCGTTTCCAAGTTTCTTTTTTTTAATTTGGTCTAATTTGGTTTACCTAAATTTTATTTCACCTAAGTGTTATGTTATTTATATGTTAGTCTCGCGTAAGCTTTTGCAACCCCCTTCCCGTTCTTATACGCTATTATTCAATATACCGAGCAGACTGCGGCAAGGGAAGCCTTCATTTCACAGACGAGAGAGCCACACCCGAAGTTCCCCGAAGTTCATGCTAGGAAACCGTTTCCATGATTTCACATTATCTTTAATGTAGCTATCCTAACCAAATCAACCGTCCACAATGTTTTAAAGTATTTATAATGTAGCTAACCTAGCCTAATTCACCATTAGTTATCATGAGTTACAATTAACAAAAAAAAAAAACCGAAGATGCACGATCGGGCGTTTGGCTCTCTCGTCAGTGAAAATAAGGCTTCCCCTGCGTCAAGGTTTTTGGTTTGTTTCCTTGGCGCGGAGCGGCGCTGCTGTCGCGCGCGAGTCAAGATGGCGGCGAGCAGGCAGGACGGTCTCCGAGGCTCCTGACCACGTGAAGACCACAGCTGCAGGTTCCTAGCACCAGGCGGAGTCCCAACCCGGAGGAGCTGCATTTTTGCAAGAAAAGTCTTTGGACAAAAAAAAAGCGTTGCCACAAATCGGGCAAGCTATTTGAAATAACTTTTGCCTAGCTACGTGTGATTGTGAGACGGTAAAAGTAACTTCAATTTTGTAACCAAGAGGTTTTTTCCTACATGGGCAATAAAGTTAATTACTGCCAAGCTGCACAGCTATTTGCTTCTGTAAATTTTTGACATGAAACGTTTCTTCCTGCAACATTTTTTCTTTTGCTCAGAACTGTATTAGGCACCGAGGAACGAGACTTTACCTTTTGATGGTTGAGTGTGTGCGTAGAGGGCTGCCTTCATGTGGCTGCGTGTTTGTCGGCTGTAGGGAGCACCTACATTACGCCTCGTCTTAACAAGGTTCAGCCGATTATGATTTGTAATTTCAGCTGCTTTGGGTCTTATAGTCACTACCCAACATGTGTGTTACATATACTTGCATTAATTCTCCGGGGTATAATTCAATGAACGATAAGTGTGATTTTGTAACCGCTTTGTTGAGCCAGGCACAGACAGACTATAGCACCTAAATTACCAGTCTCTGACGTATTGAGGCGTCGCTACGAGAGACTTGGGATATTTGCAACTGGTGATATGCATGGGAGAAAAGTCTTGCACTGGAAATATCTGTATGCATTTATTTGTACAATTTGATACTGCTATTGGTATATGACTGCTAGGACTGCGACCGAATGCAATTTTTTGATTAATAACTTTGTACACATACGCATTGGAGTAACGGCGATTTGAAACTAACCGGGAGTTACAAATAATTTATTTAATATATTTTGGGGCACAGCCTATTTTCATTTTAAATAAATTTTGAAACTTTTGTGCAAATTAATACTTTGAATGAATATTTTTTAGAGTATTACGATTTTTCAAGTAGTCTACCTATTAATAATATTTTTAAATTTGTATTTTATATTTTGTTAATGTAATATTTTTATGAATTTTTCTCAGGAGTACACTATAATTACTATGGGAGCTTTTATAAGCATTTGTATTTCCAATTGCTTAATTTAATATGTAATATATATTTTTTTCTGGTATGTTACCAGTTTTAATAAAGTTAGGTATAGCATGGTGCACCACATTACGAAGCTATAACTGGTATTATAATGTATGTACCGTGTACAGAAGTCATAACTGTAATTTTTAAACTCTTTGAATAATTTAGTAAAGTTTGATTCTCGCTTGCAGTTTCATGTTTTCTTCCTTTTTGATAACAAAATTTGTTTTTCTTGCTGCGCATATTTACCGGTAGCCTCTGAAATTATTATTTAGGCTAGGAGACGGTCCTCATTGTATTTGCAACATGTGAACACGTGAATTTTGCTCGTTACCGAGGTTAGATGTTCCATATCACTGGTGAGTACTGAAGTACTCGCTTAGATTTTTTTTTGTTTGTCCAGCGGGAATTCTTGACTGGTTCACTGCCACAACCACTGGATGTCTTGGATATGGCAGTCTGACCTGTGGGTCGCGAAGACTGGGAGTTCAGCATGTAGGCCAGTATTCCACTGTGTTCGGTCCTATACCTTGGGCAGGTACGTTCTCTTGTGTCATGGTTGGCACCCCCTGTGTCACACCACCATAAGTCAGACACCCGTCTGGGAACAGCCTTAAACACTCTACGTAAATTCTTAATCTTTTTCAAATTATTATTTTGCGGGCTGCTCCAATAAACGGGTGCCCCAAAATTCTTAAGTAAATTATTCAAAGACCTTTTGGAAAAGGAAGAGAACAGAGTAATAGTATTTAAAACGAAAAACACGTAATTACTTGAAATGCCAAAAACTTTAATAGGACTACTTGCGCATGAACATGGCAGGCAATTAAATTGAAAACAAAATCTCAAAAAGATTACAATAATACCTATAACCTTTTGCCCTATAGAGCTACAGAGGCTTTTAACAGAGCCACGTTTTAGTATATACCAATAAATAAATACTGTAATAAACCCATAAATAAAATCAGACATTGATGAAAAGCTGCTCCAAAAAAAATATATATATATGTATATGTATATAAATAATGAATTACAATTCTTTTTAAATAAAAGTTAATAAAGATAAATGTCACTCTAAAATGTCTTAATTACACCCGGGTGATTTTTAATTTTCGACGCTTCGCGGCAAGCATGATACAAGGTTCGTTAAAATTGGTACCACGATGGAACATACACTCGAAGTTGTGGGCAGGGTCTTTTTGCAGAAGTTATTTTTGAATTATTCAGTCTTATTTTGGCAAAGTCCAAATCAACGCCCCGGGATTACAGGGGCAAAAGTTCAGGGCCGGAATCACTTACTTGGACGAACGATGTACGTTGAATCACACCCCGTTACCTCCTGGCCCGGAGTTTAGCGGGCTGTAATTTAGCAGAGGTGCTAAATGCTTCATATTAACTCTGCAATCCACGGAAAATGTAGCGTGAACTCTTCTTCTTCTTGGCGGCACCCGTGACGACGTAAGTATTCCCCAATGCTCAATACACGTCAGCTGATTTTATTGAAAAAGTATTCGCGAGCTTGCCCAGGCCCAATACCACGAGCCATCGCGCCCGTTACGCTCGAAGCGCACACACGCCACACGGCGATCAGCTGACGACACTCCGCCTACAGCTCATTCTGTCTTTTTTCTTTTTCTCTTGACGTATTTCCCCCACCACCTTATAGCTCTGGAACAGTCCATTTGCATGCTCACAGCGGGGGAGCGTCGCACACAGTATTTTGATTGAAAGTCCATGCGTTGTTATTAAATATTAAGAAACTAAACCATTAACGTAAAAAAATAACATAATATAAAAACATATTTAAAAATAAGATTTACAAAACTTATAACAAACCAATACTTTTTTAAAAAAAAGAAAGGGGCAAATATTAAAACTAAAATTATGTAACAGCCATAATTCAAAATTAATTAAAATAAATCTAAAATCAAGTGGCCATGTCGCCTATGGCCACACTTGGTAACTGAGAATAGTAGTGTTAAAAAGAACTTTCGACTATGTCCTCTACCGTAAGAGGTAGTAACTTGTATGTGGACATTACAAAGAGTTACAACAGACCATTGCCGGGAGTATGCGAGTTAAAACCTTTGATAGAAAATAAACTTGAGCTGCTCATGCTGTTAAAGTATTGTACCAAAAATTTTGTTCACAACTGTCGATGTTATAGTATTACGATATTTACAATTCGTAGTAAAATATACAAAAATAAAATCCAACACGAAATAAAGAGTGCCTAACAGTGAATTTTATAAATTATTTTTCGCATAAAAACATCTTTAGTTAATGCAAAAGGTTTACAATAACCAAGCGGGTGGCACGGAATGCCAGAAGAAGCATTTTTTTGTCAGGAAACATAAGTCCGTAAGCGCAACGCTACAAATTTACAGGCGTGAAGATAAGCGCGCAAATTTATATTTTGCGGGCTTCAGAGGACCACTCCATTGGCTGAGAGGACGCACGATCCCAGCGCCGTGTCATCAAAACGAAACGCGGGAAGCAGGCGACCAGCCGGACGCAGACGTTTGTAGTTGGTCATGCGCATTGACAGCTGTCCGTCTGGTGTACAGTCATGCGCACTGGCAGCTGTCCGTCTGGTGTACAGTCGTGCGCACTGGCAGCTGTCCGTCTGGTGCACATCACCCACCGTGGTAGGAAACCCTGAAGTTCAGCCGACTACTGGTTAAGCCTTATAAAGGTCTTCCAGTTAAGTACACTCATGTCGTGAAAGCCAAACCATTGGCATGTATCTGCGAATGTAAAATCTACCGCGATGTTGCTGTTCGTCAAGTCTGTAATCGCATTACCGTACTATCAAACAGAGAGCTCTGCGCTGATCACTCAGAGCTAGACGCGTAAACCTGCCACAACCAACCGTCTAGACTGGTAGTGCGTCTGACGAGCTCGTTAACTGCTTCTCGTGGAGCGTCTGAACGTCGCTGAGATGCAATCGATACCCTGACGCCCGCGACAAACAAATTCCCGCGCTTCTGCTGGTTCCTCTAGCTTCTCGGGGTTACGTTTCCGGACATATCATCCTCTACAAAAAGTTTTTTTTTTTTTTTTTTTTTTTGGCTTGTACTACCACCCTTTAAATTGTTACCACCCTAATTCCAAACATATATAAGTAGGGGAAGGTATTTTTTTTGGCGAAAAAATTTTGAACTGTCATTACACTGCAATTAGGTATGTCCTCATCAGCGGTTTCCTTGTTTTTCCGGGCCATTCAGGACGCGTTTTCCTCCGCACATAATTGATGTGATTCGTGTGCCGACAGGGAACGTGAGCACGGAAGAAAAATTGGTTGTCTGTAAAGTCGGTTTACGGACGATAGTTTAACGTGACGTCATAACAAAACATTGATGAAATGATTGCATACTTTTATGAATAAAATTGAATCATTTTTATTGAATATCACTATTTTGAAGGATACAAAGAAGGAGTGAAATGATATCTACAATTTAATTTATAAATTTACATTTATTTGCACTCATTAATTCAAATATGTTTATTACTTTAACGAAGTGTTTATTTTAACTATAACTTTTATACATTTTTGCTATTTAACTTCTTCCAATCTGTGTTATTCTTTTAAAGATAGGACGATGATAGGAAAAGTAGGAAACGAATGGGAGTGTTTCAAGTTTAATGTGCCTCGAAAAAGTCAAATCGATGGTTGTTCCAATCGAGTGGAAGAGAGATAGATGCGGCGCAAGCGCACTATGAGCGTAACGGGACACAGCGTAACGGGACAATGTGCATTACAGGACACTTTTCCGTGCGTGCAGCCGGCGTTCATCGATTTATTAGACGTTGTCACGTCAAAAATGTGTGAGGGAGTCTCTCAGTACTCGCCAGAGATGCGTAGCATATAACCTCGTGTTACAAATACACTTGCAATACGAAATTCGGACACGAAATTCAACGTAGAATTCATTAAAATTAATGACGAGCGTGAAAATATAGGCAAATTGTGTACACAACTACATGTCTGGACGCGAATCACTCGTAGTTCACGCACCCTCCGCTAGCATGCACTGCCGGTGCAGCTACGTTGACTATCGAATCATTTAATTTGAAGACCGAAATTTTAAAATTTTATATCAAACGGCTACTATAAAAGCGAAAAAGACTTGGAAAAATACTAAACCATAGCTTTGAACATTATATTCGACAAGGAATATTATAAAAATACTGACCATCTTGTTAAAATCACTAAACAGTTAATAATTTAAAGTTTACTTTAGACCTTGGAAACCTTGGTTCGCGCCATCAGCCACAGATGGCAGTACCGTCGGAATTACATATTTCCGTTCCTTGTTATCCGTTCCATTCACGAAATTACTCCAGCCATGTGCAGTATACCTAGAGCTAAGATGTACACGTAAAAAAAATAATAAACTCAACCATTGGCGTAACAGAAAGATGCTTGAGAGTTTTAGCACATATCTTGCCTCGAAATTTTTTTTTTTCGCGAACGATGCTTGAAAATCGTCATTCAAACGAGATATATTCGAACGACTCTATGGCAGCACCCTTTAACTAACTCGCCAACTCGTAAAGCCGCGCGTTTGATGAAAATACTGTTTACTGTTTAGATGAAAATGTTGAAATTAAGTTTCGAAGAGTGCCCTTTGACCTCTCGAGGGACGCGGCACGGAGTTAGCCCCGCGCGAGCGAGAGTTACATTCCCGAAGAGGGACTCGGCAGCTGCAAGCCGTGTTCCTGGAGAAACATCCAGGAGTTTCGCTCGACGGGATTCCGGTACGTGAGATGGTCTTCACGTCCAGTTCTCGTTCGAGCGCCTTCACACCTCTCCACGGAGGAGCGGTCAAAAGGGCGCTTGCAAACACGATTAACACTTGGCGAAGTAGGAGAGGAAGTAAGGTCTTTTTTTTTTTGGAGGTGAACCAGCTGACCTTCAAAGAGCGTTGTTGTTTATATCGGCGTTGGAGTGGAGGACGCCTGACTTTAGAGTGTCCCGGCCTCTAGCAGACGGGTGTGGAATGTCTGTGAAAGGGGGGGAGGGACGTTTAAGGATTCGCCTCACGTAACAGACGATTCCAGCGAGGGGACGTCGAAGATGAAAGATCTGGGCGAATGTTTGCCGTTTTCATTCGCTGAGCAAACGCGCGACCACATGCCGGGAAACTTTGGGTGGTGTGGGGGGGTGGAAGGGTCAAATTTTCCGCGTGGCGAATGCTCGAGCGCCCGTTTATTTCCCCCTCCCCCTTCCCCCAAAGGGTTGAAACCTTCCCCACAGCGTTTGCTGAACACCATCAAGTGCGACGCATTTTACGATGCAAACTGCGGATCAGGCCAATCTGTTCCGTGCGTAAAAAAAACTCTTTTCTTGATTTTTGCGGGCGCGAAACCCATAAAATCAAATTTATGCAGTGGTAGCGAAATTATGTATGGTGATCTCACTGCCAACGAAGACGAGAGCCATGTGTTGAAGAACGCGCTAAACTATAAGCTTGTATATTTACCATTCAACGAAGAGCTACCGGAGGTATTAGAAAAAAAATTATAAATATTCCTTTATGTCTCATAATTGCTGTATTGGGTGACTTTAAAAGAAATTAAATAGAACTAACAATATTTTATTTCAGTTGTATGATATTTTTCTATTACTAACTAATTTTTTTATTTATTTTTGTATATATGTAATATTTATTCTAATTGAAGTAGATAAGTAGAGTTATTTGCTGGTTACTCCAATAGAAAATGTTTTAAACTTACGATCATGTATAGTAATTTTAGTTAGTTTTTCATTTATTTTTAGTTCATAGTATTTATACTTAGCAAATAGAAAAATATGTTCATATCTCATTCATAAATCATACTCATTGCATAATTTCTCCAGTAATAGTGTTGTCACTGCTTTATAAACTTCAAATAAGGTATAACTTAAGATATGTATATTATTTTTTCATTAGATATTTTTTAATGTACGAGTATGAAAACCTATACACAGAATTAATCTTGTTTCCTTTCAGTTATAGTTGGCTACATTTTTTGATAAGAATTTTTATCCTAGGTTATTCAGTTTGAAAACGATTAATCATACATATTACAGCAATCAGCTTTTATATAAATTATAACACTATTGAGCTTCGATTATAATAAAAGATTGATGGAAATGTTATCATGTTTTATAAATAAAATAGCAAGGCAATCATATTTTTGTGTATGCTAATTATTTTTACAAATTTACCACACATTTATAAACGATTATTTTATAGTGTTTCTTATAACTTAAAAAAAAAAAATAATAGTGTGAGCGACTATTAGTTATCGCCAGTGATGTGCATCTTACCACGGTAATGAGCAAATTTATGTCTTCTCATTGTGTTCATGTTACATATAAACTTATAATACTAAATTATGACACGAAATTTAACTTTTATTTTCTTCAAATAATGCCAAGCGTAGTAAATATACTGATAAATTAAATATTCGCTATTCAAATACTAAAATTCTGGATGCAAATTACACAACTGCCTGAATCGTAAACGTTGCTTACCACCGTCACACGCAGATAGCATGAAATAGACGGAAATTTTAAACTATTAAAAACGTCTCCAATTAAAGCGAAAAAGACTTGACGAAATCCTAAACCATATCTTTGCACCTGATTTTCAACAAGTACTGCCCATAATTTTAAAATCTACTAAGCACACGGTAGAAGTTATACTTTTATGAAATTACTAAAATGTTATTCTAAAAACATTTTAAAACATTTATTATAACACTAAGTATATTTTTGTATATTTGTGTTTGCTTGAATGACTGAAAATAGTCTGTAAATACTTCCTACAAACAAACAACTTTATTGAGCTGATACAAAATTTTTGTTACATAATTTTTTTATTATTAAAAAGTAACAAAAAAATAGTATCGTGATTTGTATCACGCCAAAAATTCACCCTTGAACTTCAAAACTGCCTGTTGTACCGCTGTACTACCGAGCCTATTGGGATATTTTCAGGTGAATGTGTATTATACGCTTTGTAATGCCAGGTTTCTAACGTATTTTAAAACTTGTAATTCATTTTTGCTATGATTATTTTAGTTTACCAACTATATTATAGGGTAGTTTCACAATCACACAGTTTCATTTGACACACCAACACATTTGGTATGTCGCCTTATGTTTGCGACAATGACTATATACGGGTTTATGTTGCTACACGTGGGTGCGCCATCTTTACGAGTTTGGCACCACTCTCGAAATTACTCCTACCAAATGCCCTATATCGAGAGCTATGTTGTTTACACATCAGAAACGCTAAAGTATTTGTGATAATTACCTCAAAACAAAAATTATGATGTACAAATGCTATAACGAACATGACTGGGCCACCAAGCAGTGTGCTGATTTCAAGGTGTGAAGGCACCATTTTCAAATTACTCGAGATTTCTTTAAGGTGTCTGGTTATTAATAGCTCTTACCCATACTGTTTTTATCTAAATGTTTCCTTTTTTGCTATGTATTTTTGAACAGCGACAGAGGTTAAAAAGAAGGTTTCCACTGGCGGTTTCAGATAAATAAATCATATGCTATTTGGTACGCGATGTTCCAGTAGATTTGAGACTTACGCGGCAATTTATTCATAAATTATATTGGCTGTCAGGGTTGAAACGCGTTTAAGAGGTGGGTTTTGTAGACAATTATCTCTGTATTGCAGCAGGAATGTTCAGGAGGTAGTATGTGGACGTGCAAGTTCTCCTATCTTTTGGCTCATGTCAGGCCTCCTCGGTACGCGCACCACATATTGGAGCCCGAACAGCTGACCAGCGTGTCTTATACGCTCTGTGCCCGACACGGGCGACCTGGAGTCATAGTGAGACGGATACGCCGATCCCATCGCGGCAATGAGCCGACATCACCTGGCTGCAAGGAGAGGCTGAGGAGACCCATCATCCCAGCATCAACCAGCCTACCGTATTCGGAGAGTGACATCAGGAGCACTGGCCAGCACGGGACCATGCCCCATGGGACTCCTCGGCCACCCAGAAGACACGTGGTCCGGTCGAGGTCCATCCAGCCTCTCCTAGCTGTCCAGGCTGGAGCTGTGTCGTCAGCTCTTCAAGCCCTCCAAGCTCGCTCCAAGTGCGAGGCCGACATCAATCTGATCCTGGGCCGACATAGAGATCCCCAGTGGGAGTCATCCCTCAGCACTACCAATTTTTAATGGCAATTGCGGGTCTCAAACTGTTCGCTTCGGCTGGAACTCATCAGTGCAGTTGTCCGATTCGCTGGAGCAGCTCTGCATACCTCGGTCCCTCCTCCCCCCCCCCATCCCTGTGCTCCTCGGCCTAGAGGGTTTACAGCCGATTAAGGCCCGGGTGCGCCTGGCCCCCGCCAACGGCATAGTCAGTCCTCTCTTTTCCCCATATAGCCTCAGTCTCTTCACGACGAGACAGATCTCGGGAGCCCAACGGCCATCAGATCTCAGTAGTCGAACCCCCCAGAAAGGTTTCAAAACGCATCTGCTGTTGCCCGCAGATTCAGCCCTTTCACAATTCCTGGTACCTCTTCAGACAACTGAGGATGTCAGAGGCAGGGCTATGCCTGGTATGGTATTCTTCGGTGAACATCACCGGTGCCACGAGGAGGCAGAGGATTGTCATTGGTGTCGAGAAGTGTTGGATCGTGTCTCGGACAAATATAGCCGGCAACCACTCCAACTACCTCAGCGACAGGAGTCGGGCCCACACCTGGTTTATGTGGACGTGCAACAATGTATTGTTTATATTCAAGGTATCCAAGAGCCACAGAAGCACATTGCCGACGCGAGGACTGCACGCCAGTTGGGTGCCTGTCGCGTAGGGGCGAAGAGGCTCAGCGATGCACTAGTCTGTGTCGCCCTTATCGCCCCAGCCCGGCCCGTGGAGGAGGGGGACGGGAGGGTTGAGTAGCTCCTTCACCGGGTGGTCGATGAGCCCAAGGGCGAGGCGAGTGGCCGCGGCGGAGAGCCAGATATAGCGTCAAGGCGAGTGGCTTTGATCCTCGGTCAACCAGCCGGGTAGCGTGGCGTCGAGGGCCGCAAATGAATAGCGGTATCCGTTCCCTGTACCTTGCAGGGCTGAAGCATCACATTCAAACTACAAAACTACATACATACATACGTGAATACATAGATTAAATTTTTCCTATTATTAATTTATATTGAATACTAGCTAATTCCCGGCACGCGTTGTAATACCTCATTCAATTATTTTTGTAATTTGTTTGAATCAGGTACACATATAACAAGCATCTCTCTATCCTTGTCTAATTCTCTAATTCTCTATCTTAATAGATATCTCTATAACTCTCAATATTACTCTATATCTATATATATTTATCTCTCTATAATTCTCTCTATATCTCCCACTTTATTCTATCTCTTTCCTCTATATACGTATAGCTCTATATCTTTAAATATATATATATATATATATATATTTAGATCTCTACCTCATTTTCTATTCCTTGCTCTTTCCTTGCTATTTCTCTGTCTCTCTCCATCTTTCTATTTCATCTTTCTATCTCTCTAAATATCTTTATAATTCTCTATGTACCTTTATATATATTTCTACCTCTTCATCTCTCTATTATTATATCTCTCTTTTATATTTCAGTCAATTAAATACTGTTATGCGTGCGCACTGATACAACGAAAACACACGAATTGTCGCTAAACTATACGAAATATACATATGTGGTGAAACGATTCCCGCGCTACCTATTATACGTTATCTAACATAGACAGTAACCTTTCTTGTGTGTCGAAGGTCAAGTGTGCAACATTTCATAGAGATCGGATGAACGCTGCGTTAACAAAGAAAGGGCGAAATATCATCATGTATAATTCAATTCTGCTTTAATACTACAAGAAATATGTTGTAATTTTGCACAACACATGGCTATGGTTATTTTTTGCAAATATGAAATCCTTTTTCAAGATAATACTGAGTACTTTTTTACGAAAATTCCACATAATTTAATATTTTAATTGATGTTTCATTCAAGTATAAATTTTAAACCATAAAAAATATAACTGAATATTAAAATAATTGAATTTATTTTGTTTTATCATGATTGTTATGTTCGCAGTTAATATTGGAGAAAGCTATTCAGGAAACGGTTTGCAAATAATTTTAACTATCGAAGGTACTGGGACAAAAACAAAGCATAAATGCCTGGATAAGAATCCGAACCCAGTATTAGTGCGAATACTTTTTTGTATTCATACAGTTGTTTTCATATAAATTTAAAAATTTACAAATATCTGTACATTTATATAAATATTCATGTTCAATTAACAAAACAAAAAAATAACAGTGTAGCCCGATTTTGAATATAAAACGAAATTATTATTTTTTTTAAAAATATATTTGAAGCTAATTGCTATGTTACTTTCGGTTTCTATCCCTCCTTGATAACTATTTATATTTACGAGGGAAATATTTTGGCGACTTGTTTCCGAAGAGTTACAATGCAGTCTTACGCGCATCAACGGAAGATGACGTAAAGACTGAGAAAACTTCGTCGTCGTTTATTTTGGGGAGAACTGGGGAACGTGAAATTTTCTCGGGAGCCGCGCGAGCGCAAATGCGTTTTTGTTAATCCCGCGTGTCCGCTTGAGAGAGCCGTGTCGTGTTCTCTGAGCGACGCTGGATCCTGCGGCATGGCTCCTAGTGGGCAAGGTGGTGAAGGGGGGGGGGGTTTGCTGGAGCTGCTCTGAGCTCTGCGGTGTGAATCCCCCCCCTTCCTCCATTGCTCCCCACTTCGACTCACTCGGTCGTCGCCGCTCGCGAGAGAAAGGAGGAAAAAAAATAGCGGGAACACCGACCCCCGCCAGGAAGGCTGAAGGGTGCCCCAGGAAGGACACGGACTCTCGCTCGCAGGATCTCTTTAGCAGCCTCATCCATCGCAACAAGCCGTGATCACTCGTCCTGCAGCCCACGAGCGAGGAGATCGCGCCATTTTTTTTTCCTGACGTGAGTACGTCTTATCAACCAGGATGCCAGTTTGAAAAAAAAATGGAGTGTAACTAAAATAGAATTAAGACTTAGTAACTCATTGAAATACAAAACAGGGCTTAGAATATTTGTAGGGTGATATGTATATGTGTGTATTATATACATACATACACACACACAATGGTCACTACTACGAGTTACATGCAAGTTCCTCGAATCTTCGATTCCTGGTGACTCATACAATTCGATGGCACATATTCGACACGCGCTTCAACCGATTCCAATCAACTGTTTGATCCAAGTTTGAAAAGTTAAAAAAGAAAAGAAAAAGAAACTAAATAACAAGCGCGAGACTAAATTATGCAAACAGTGCTTCGAATAACAATGTCGAGGCATATGGCGAATTTGCACAATCGGAATTGTAAGAAACGAGTATTAGAAGAAAGGACAGCCTGCGAGGATTTTAAAATGGCGCCGTTCGCTTGCGATGAACGGACCAGACTCTTCAGGGGGAGGAAGCTAGCGACGATGGCGGACGTCACCCGGTTTAGTTTTTGACTTCCCATTTACTCGACGTATTCTTGTTTAAAAAAAAATAAAAATTGTGCACCCTTCCCCAATTTTTTTAGCACTTCGTGTATCAAAATTTACATTTATGAATTTTTATTTCGTGGCTGCATAGTTTACTTTCTGGTTGTCTTTTTTTTTTTCACTACGAAGCGACCCGTGTTAAAGAAGTTACTTTTACCCTCTCCAGCTTTCTCTAATATGTATGTATATATACGTATATATATAATTATAGGTTTGTGTGTGTTGGTGTACGTGTTTATAAGCACTGAAATTATTCATTGACGAATGCCACTGTGTAAGTTTGCAGAATGAAGCATTTTATCTGTTCCAGGTATGGGCACGTATTTTTTGCAATAAGGGATGCCTGAGCTAGCTATTGTTCCAGTGTAATTGTAATTAGCGGCCGTCTGCAAGAGAAGGCATTGCCGCATTTGGCCGAGCCGTCCAAGACGCGTTTGCTTCCGCACTGGATGGCTGTGATTGGCGTGCAGACATAAATTAATCCAGCCAACCAAGAAGCAAAAAAAAAAAAAAAAAAAAAAAAAAAATGCTACAAAAATTAAACACAAAGCTGGTCTGAAAATGTTTACGCAAAAAAAAAATAATGAAAACATTTAATGCTCCGCCGATTTCAAATTAATAACACCACAATAATAATAATAATAATAATAATAATAATTAACTATCACAAATAACAATTCACTCACTGTACTTGGATGGATGATTCCTTGATAATTCGTTTGTAACCACCTCTCTTGTTAGATTGAAAATGTCGATTGGACAGAATCCAGTTAGTCGTGGCGTCAGCTACTGCCATGGTCTTCGAACAAAGCACACCGATGAATGCTAACTAAACCTTCCTGCATGGCTGACACCCGGCATGATCAGGCGTAAATAAAGGCTTCGTCTTGGGAAGCAGATAGTCTTCCCTAACCCAGACCCGTCCCAATATATACGAAGCCTTTATTTACGCTTTATATTATATATATACATTTATATACTTAGTGTTAGTTAGGACAGGGAAAAAAAATCGGACAAAATACAACATTTGGTACTTTCGGGGTCCTTCAGCTGAAACTGTTCACGCACGCATGAGCGCAGACGAGTTCTGGATCCCTGGATCGCCCGCGTGCAGATCTTTGCTGGGCGGTTTCCCCCGAGCTCCGGCGGAGTGATCCCGGGGGGAACTCCCCAGTTCCCGACGACGGGCTCCTGTTCCGCTCCCACGCCCTGCTCGCGGGCACCAGGGGATGGCCAGTCCCCTCCCCCTGGGGCAACCCCACTCCTCCACTTCTCGCCCCTCTTAACCTCCCGTCCGGCGCGGTCCCCGGAGAGACGGGTATTTGTGATTCCCGCGGAATCTCTCGCCACAACGGGAGATATTCCAGTTGAAGATGAGATTTGCGAACAATAGCTGGTACTGAATGGAGCTGTGTTGGAGGGGAGGGGAGTGGATAAAGGGGGCAAAAGTTCTGATCGCGTACACTATTGTTTTTTTTTTTTTACCCTTTTCTTTCTTTTCATAAAAGAAGCAAACAAGGTAATCGAAGGCTACCAAAACTTTTATACATGAAGGTGAACATAAATTCAATAACAGAAAGTAAGAAAGGAAATGTTGACCGTAAAACTGTACGATGCGACTTGACGGTGTCAATTTTGCTAAATTTGAACCTGTTTTTTTTTCTTCTAAAAACTTTATTAGAAATGTCATTGCTTGTATTCGCTTACGTTAATTTTGTGGCATTAGAAATAACAAATTTATCAAAATGCCAAAATCACGATAAATTATTTTTATGCCATTTTGAAACATAAAAAAATGTTTAGTAAATGTGTCTGAAGAAAGTTCTAATTGTACATTGAAGTAGCATCTGCTTCATAAGTTCTTCAAGAGGCTACTTAAACTTAAATTTTACAAATGCACCGCAATAGCTATTCTTGCAAAAACTCTGCAAGTGACATTTTATAATTCTGTAAAAATTAATTTACTTGAAATGGCTAAAATTTTATCAGAGTATAAGTAGATATTTAAATTTATTTTATTTTTATAGAATTCAATGTAAAAATATAATTACTAATATAATAGTAGCAAACCGAGATAAATATAATAATTTGTAGAGAATATTATTAAAATTTTAACAAATATATAATATCAAATAAGTTAAAATATTATTTTAGAATAAAGTTATTTTATATGTCGTATGACTCTTGAAACCACAGAAAAACAGTTAAGATAATTTAATTATTATTTATTGCCTTTGTGATGAGTTGTTTTCATTAGATACTTGAAATATTAATTCCAGACAAACCTTTATAAAATAAAATAAATATTAATATTAATTTTTTCCCCTAAAATTTATTCTAATAATGTAAGGTTAATTTCGTAAACAATAGCCAAGTGTATTACGTACCTATAAAACATTTTAAATTTGGAATGAGATCATTATAACACTTTATTAATTATAGTTAAATAAAAAAATTCATTGCGGTTTTACTTTTTTTAAAATATCACATTAAGACAACGAAATAGAGCCAAAATAGGGGACATATTTCTGGACCCCTGATAAGCCTATTCTATGCCTCTCATTTTTTTGGTTGCACTCGCGATGAAAGACAGCGAACCCAGCGGTGATTGACTTGGTACTCGCTAGTTGTTCTCCACGGAGGTTACGAAGTGAGTGTGTGCAATTTCGCCATGATCACAACTGAAGTCAAAATGAAAATGACTCCCTCCACATCTTGGTAAAAAAACAACTTTTGATTATATCATGCTGATGTGTTGTTAGCGTCTATGTTTAAAAATAGTTCACTTAAAACATTGAATTATTTTACTATTATATCAAGCGAGTTCCTTTCAAGTTGTTAAATTTAAACAAACTTCTAGCATTAGCCTTTATAGAAAACGGTTTGTTTTGATGACCAGATGACCTTTACTTTAGAACAGACACTCAATGGAAAGGTTACCTTCATGAAACAGAGTAACTTCAAGATAAAAACAGAAACCCTCTCCATATCATATTACTTTCATGAGTTTAAATTTTAAATTTAATTTTATATTAGATACCCACTCCATAGCCTATTACTTCAATGAATCAGAACGATCTCAACTTTATAATTGAAATACAATCATAACCTACTACCTACATAAATCAGGTTGACTTCAACTTCATAACGGACACACACTGCATAGTCTATTAACTAGATGAATCAGAGTGATTTCAGCTTTAGAGCGGACACCCTCTTTGACTATTACCACTATGAATCAGAGCGATTTCAACTTTATATTATACATCCAATCCTTAGCTTATTAACTCAATTTATCAAAACTATTTCAAATTTAGAATGGAAACCCACTCCATAGCCTATTACCGCCATGAATCAGAGCGATTACAACTTTAGAAACAGACTACTTCTCCGTAGCCCGATGGTTCTTAAATATCACACCAGGGTGCACTGGCGATGCCTAGAATATTTCCGGGTGCACCCTGTGATATTCAAAGAAATAAGCTTATGTATTCTGATATAAAAATTAATTTAGTTGCTCGCATTTCATTCGAATATACGCCCAAACGTTGAATAAATCGCTAGGACACATCAGGCTCACGTTTCTCATAAACAAAAGAAGAAATAAACTTAATTTATGTTTGACTAAAGTTTTTGGCATTATTTTACTAACTTATTATAAAAATATTTCTAAGAAATGTACATATGATGCACCTACAATTATTTGTATGCTTTGAAATACACCCCTTCTTTAAAAAGTGTGAGAAACTCTGCATAACCAACCTATTACTTCCACGAATAAGAACGACTTCAGCTTTAGAACGGACACCCACTCCATAGCTTATTACCTCCATAAATCAGATCGAATTCTACTTTAGAAAGGACATATACTCCACGAATCAGATTTTTTTTAGTGTATAACAAACACCAATTCCATCCATTAGAGAAATTAAGTTCAGAACGCACACCTGCTCCATAGTTTTTAGCACTATGAATCAGATAAATTTTAACATTAGAAGGAACACCTTCTCCATAGCCTATAACTTCCATGAATCAGAGCAATTTCAACTTAATAACAGATACCCACTCTATAGGCTATATTACCTTCATGAGAATTGTCACCAATTCCATAGGCTATTACCTCCATGAGAACTGTCAACCACACCATAGGCTATTACCTCCTTGAGAACTATCACTCACTCCATAGGCTGTTACCTCCATGAGAACTGTCACTCACCCCATAGGCTATTACCTCCATGAGATCTGTCGCCCACCCCACGAGCTATTACCTCCGTGATAACGGACGGCGACGCTCATGCATATTCAGCCCCATCGCCCTACTTCTAGACAAGCCCCCTCACTCCCGGGGCGCCGGCCTGCCGACTCGGCGGGTCGCGGGGTTGCCCTGACACCTGCCGGCGAACCTGCGAACTCTCGCCTCAAGTCTGATAAAGCACGTCGGGGCCGCAAGACGCGTGCGTGCTTATGATTCAGGAGAGGCTTGGTTCCGCCATTTTGTATTTATTACAAGTTTTGTTATAATTTCCATTTGGAATATTTTAAACAAAAAATTGTTATAACATAGTATCATATTTAAATATATGCATTATTTGTACTTTGTTACATATTTTGTTTCTGATTATGGCCTTAAAATACCCTTTAGCCCAAAAGAACCTTGAAAAGTGCATCCTAAGTGGGAGTTTCACACGCCATGTTGATATTTTTTTCTCGTCGATACTACTAGTACAAGGCTATTTCTATAACTTTAACGCTACATAAAGTTTACGTTTGTTGTTCGGTTACAAATATATTCCACGGATATATCTTAAGTGTTACATAATGGGTGTAAAACGGCGTTCAATTGTTCGTAATTGCTATCACTTGCGCGCTCTTTTTATACCCATTATTAATATTTCTGACAGAAGAGCAAACTTAAACTAGGTAGAGTGTTAAATAAATAGAAATAACCCTTAACTAGCATAATTTTTAAGAAAATTAAAACCAAACTCTACATGGCGTGTGCGACTCCATCTTAAATGATGTCAGGCTTTTTCGTTGACCTTTCGAATTATTGCAAGTATCTTTACAGAAACGACGATACAGCCTTTCGTGAAATGACTGGTCTCTCTCGTCTTATCATGCAACCTTCTGTCCTTTGAGGAATTTGTGGCGCTATCCTTTAGTAAAATATATTGCTTAGCCAGCCAAAGCTTTTCAATGTTTTTATATTACTTTATAATGTTTGACTTGAACGTATTTGCCAAAAAAAACTGTGTTTGTATTACACAAGGTGGTGTTAGCTTTGCATTGATTGTGATTTCCTTTCACGTAGGCCTATATTATCTCACTGAATACAACTTTTAAACTGAATGATCTTTTAGTCAAGACTGCATTGGTAAAATACACATATTAACTTTTAGGAATCAGCGATAGAGTAATAATAATTGAAGGCTACCTAACGTAGGTAGAAAATTTCATTGGTTGAAATATGAAGCTAAAAATAAACTGCAAACTTTTGACATCTATACTAATATTATAAAGCTGAAGAGTTTGTTTGTTTGAACGCGCTAATCTCAGGAACCACTTATCCGATTTGAAAATTTCTTTCAGTCTTGGATAGTACATTTATCGAGGAAGGCTATAGGCTATATTATATTATCAATACCATTAGGGATCCTTACTTAAAGTCCAATTTAGAATCAAATGCGTTGGAGGGGTTAGATACAACATGCAGTACACGTACGAAGTGTGTGTTGACAATGCCGCAGGCGCTAGAAGTTTATTTCCTATTGCCTATTAACATTGTTGCCACGCACTAGATGCCTTATCATTCTTAATTTTCTCATACAAGTAAAACACCCGTGTGATATTAACAACGAAGCAATCAGCACCCTCATAAGAGTTCAATTATTATTTAAATACTTTTTATCACTTTAAATCGCAAACCTTAACTATTGTTTTTTTATCTCTCTGTGTTTAATTTGTTTTTATTGCCCTTTTTTTCAAGTATATATATTTTACAGACTTGAAACTTCACAGTAATGTTCCTTATGTTACGCAGGATGACATTATCCGAAAATTATATCACATGGGTGATTAAAACCAGGCAACAGTGGGTACTTTGTCTGCATGAGAACAGGATTTTGCATTTTTCATGCCTTCTGCATCTCCATGGCAACGGGCATCGCGCGGCAGTGGCGTACCCACAAGGAGGGGCATGTATAATGAGCGGCGCAAGAGTGATCTGCCTGTAGACTGCCGTAGCGAAGTACGGGTACATCAGTTGTACGTTGCGTGCACGAGTCGGGAAACCATCGGTGCTATTCATTTTCTCTCCGGTACATTATACAGCATTGTAATAAATTTTCACTGAGTTTTTTTATTTACCATTACTGTAAATGGGAGATGTGGCTTAATTTTTTTCCATTAGTATAGCCGTGCGAAGCCGGGTCGGGCAGCCGGGTCGGGCAGCTAGTACTTCAATAACATTAAAAATAGAAGAACTGTAAAAAAATGCTATTCCTGGCAACACTATATCAGTTGCTGCAGAAAGATTAGACTGAAAAACATGGTGTTGTCATCGATTCCAGCAACGGCATACGGATAGGAACTAACGGAGTTAGTTGTCGACGCACTCAGTCTAAAATTGTTGTATATGGGAGTTTCGTATATACTTGAATATTATTCGTAATTCTGTCACGTTTTTAAAACGTCCACCACAGGTTATGATTTTCAATTTATTTAGGAGCTTTGTGTGTTATAAATGCATGAAAATGACCTGTAATTTTGCCTAATTTGTTGGTTAAATCTGAAGTGAGAATTCAGAACCGAAACAAACGCATTTCTACCATAAATAAACATGCAATTAAAAATCAAGTGCGTATTTAAACAAGAAGTTTTTTGTGTGTTATACATTTAGATCTTTTAGTAAGGTTAGTTCTTTAAAATTTTATTTTTTATGTGATCTAGTATATGATATTCTCGAGGCTCTCCCCCTTCCTAAAAAATTATAAGGCCCCAGTGTAAAGCCGCCAGAATAGAATTAGTGATTATTTGGCTTGGGCGACTGTAGGTGATGCAATAGTTACACTTGGCAACTTATGTTTAACATGTTGGCCAACATATTTTCCAATATTCTGCACGTTACATATGTTATTTTGTATTGGAACTCTTCTGCGCAGCCATAAACAACTTTCTCGACATGAAAACATATTCGATCTGCTATCAACTTTTTTTTTATAAAGCAAAAGAATTACCGCTGAAAAGCATCAAAATATTGCGCGCTAATTTAGAACCTTGCGCTTAGCTGAGTAGCTAAACAGGAGGTAAAAAAAACCAAGAAGTTCGTGGATCAGAATTCTGCTATTATAGTGAATTAGGTATACCTTTCTACACAAATAATTATTGCATTTGAAACATTGGACAGTAATACAATTATATTATTACTGTTTATTTGTTTAACTTATTGTTATAGTAACTTTTAATACTTATATCAGTCCGTTGGTTTTGTTATTTTCCACTATGTAGGCGTATAAAATTTATTTATACTACCATCCCTGATTCCTTTTCTTTAAAGCTGAATGTTGGTGTTTATTAATGATATTATGCATAATTACATTCAAAATATGCCAATAATATGTATAAATTCCCATACCACAAATACTATTATTTTACATTACTAAATTTAAAAAAAAAATCAATTCGAAAATAATGCATCCGCTTTAACTGCACGAAGACCGGGCAATGTTCGGTACTTCAGCTTAATTATGTAAATACCTAAATATAACTCTGTACCCACTGTTCTGTAAAATATTTTTTGTGAAAAAAAATCATGCAAACAAATTTTGATTAGTTTAGTAACTATACAATTCAAAATAGTTTGGTGTATTAAGAAAAAAATTAAGCACATATTCAAACGCACATACAGAATATACACGCACCTTTTTTTTGTTATTATTAAAAGTAATGCTAATTCCTTTCTTGCTGCTTTGTTTAATAATGCTCACTTCATGACGATACTTCTATGAGTCTTCCAAGCGAGTTTTTTTTTTACAGAATTGTAAACCAACTTCTAGATTTAGCTTATTTTTTTCGTGTAAATTTTCTTTTGTTAACCAAAGTGCCTTCAACTTTATAACAGACACCAACTCCACAGACTAACACCTTCAACAACATGGCAGTGTCCAGAAAACGTCTGAGGATGACACACCAACCACTTGCGCGCCACACACCATATTTGTTTTTGTAATCTTTTCCACGGTTATCTTGCAGCGAATATTTTTTAATCTGTGATGCGATGATAAGGTGCAACAGCTGGGGCTACGCTGTTAGATAGGATGAATATACGGACATTTTGACGAAGAATTGACCTCAAGTGAAATAAGAGTTGATATATATATATATATTTTTAAATTTTAGATCGTATAAACTATGCTAGATTCCGAAGTACGATTTTTTTGTGTTGTAAATAAGGTAAATACACTTGTGTCTTCGATTTAGGCTTGATAAGTTTTTTAATTGTTTTATTAATATACCGAGATTATTGAGCAACAGTACCCGTACATTTATGAAGAAACCCGTAGATTCGACAGGATGTCTGGATAGTTTATAACCAGATATCTTAGCAAGTTTAAGGCAAAACTCGTAAACACCCCGCAGGGGAACCGAATTGAGATTCAGATTCGAAAAAATTGGAGTTCGATCCTTCGTCAGTCGTTACTAACGCCAGTGGGTGATAAATGATACTGAAATTGTATTTGTTGCTGTAAGCCTATGTCATGTTCTTTGTTCTTTACACGCGTATACTGACTGCAAACATATTTCATCTCAGCGGGCGCAATTTGAATGACGTCACTTACAGAACGCGCCAAGGATTAATGCGCTATTTCAGTATTCAGTGCTTTGTTTGCAATGCAGATTTTCTTCCTTGCAACTCTGCAACACATTATCATACGTAATTCGTGCCACTTTTAATCCGCCTC
This sequence comes from Bacillus rossius redtenbacheri, assembly GCF_032445375.1. Classification (NCBI taxonomy): domain Eukaryota; kingdom Metazoa; phylum Arthropoda; class Insecta; order Phasmatodea; family Bacillidae; genus Bacillus; species Bacillus rossius. The sequence continues at coordinate 36,220,114 of NC_086335.1, read as the reverse complement.
TTCCATTCTTTGTTAGTTGAAAGCTGATAGAGAGAGAGAGAGAGAGAGAGAGAGACTCTTAGTTCTCACGTTCTAGACAACTTCTCCAATTTAATTTAATCCCACCCCTGAATATCCGTATAATTACATAAGAACCAATAAGGAACTTCGAAGAAGTCCTTAGAAGCTCATATCCTGCTGTTACACGCATTCGATTCTGATAGGAATGTTTCAAACCACGAAATTTAAAATTAAAATGAGCGCAAGCAAACTGGCTGTAATAAGAGCTCAAGTTGTTGCATTATGCAAGTTCTGCGTGGGATGACACTGTCGGATGTAGATTATACATTAATGAGAGGCAGCTTGAGGTTCCGGGGATGAGCATTCAACTCCAGTACATACATTCCTGATGCCTCAGGGAAAATACTAATTTTTCTCTTTTTTGGAGCTTACTGCAGACGGTACATTGCACGAGAATCTCGTTGGTATTTCTACAGGTATTTTAAAAATTTACTCAAATTAGTGGCTCGAGAAAGTTTTTTCTTCTTCAAAAGAATTAATTTTTTTTTTAAGACACAGGAAAGCGTTCATATTATTTCCTGCTTTTGGCCTCTAGTAATTGCTTATTACATTTAACTTATTGGTTTTTTCCCCACAAAGTAAAAGGGAATATAATTGCTGTATGTTAGTATGTTAATCGATATTAGTATAGTTAAAAAAAAAATTGGACTATGGACAACAATATTCTAAACTGCAGAAAATCCAGCCCTAATAATAATCATAATA